>NC_089912.1:79116133-79721133 GCF_040182565.1 Anser cygnoides | reverse complement strand
TTTTGTCTGAACCCGTATATGGAGGCTGGGGGAGCAAAGTCTCACCCTCTGTAAGTGAAGAGCAGGTTAGAGACCACCTGATGAAACCAAACAGGTACAAGTCTATGGGGCCTGATGACATGCATCCAAAGGTCCTAAAGGAATTGGCTGATATAGTTGCCAAGCCTCTCTCCATCATATTTGAAAAGTCCTGGCAGTCAGGCAAAGTCCCTGGTGACTGGAAAAAGGGAAAAAACAGTTCCATTTTTAAAAAGGGTAGAAAGAAGGACCAGTGGAACTACAGACCAGTGAGCCTCACCTCTGTGCCTGGTATGATCATGGAAAAGATCCTCCTGGAAGCAATGTCAAGGCACATGCAAGACAAAGAGGTGATCTGAGACAGACAACATGGCTTCACCAAAGGTAAATTGTGCCTGACCAATCTGGTGGCTTTCTACAATGCAGTGACTGCATCAGCTGACAAAGGAAGGCCAACCGATGTCATCTACCTGGACTTCTGTATGGCCTTTCACACGGTCCCACATGACATCCTGTTCTCCAAATTGGAGAGATATGGATTTGATAGGTGGACCATTCAGTGGATAAGGAGTTGGCTTGAAAGTCACACCCAGAAGGTGGTGGTTAATGGCTCTATGTCCAAATGGAGGCTGGTGATGAGTGGTGTACTGCAGGGTTCTGTCCTTGGACCAGTACTGTTTAATATCTTTATCAATGACACAGACAGTGGGATAGAGTGCACCCTCAGCGAATTTGCAGATGACACCAAGCTGAGTGGTGCAGTTGATACAACAGAAGTAAAGGATACCATCCAAAGGGACCTGGACAAGCTGGAGAAGTGGGTCCACATGAACCACATGATGTTCAACAAGTCCAAGTGGAAGGTGCTGCACCTGGGCTGGGGCAATCCTGACATGAGTACAGGCTGGAAGAAAAACTCATTGAGAGCAGCCCTGCATAGAAGGACTTGGGGGTTCTGGTGGACAAAATGTTTGACGTGAGCCAGCAGTGCACACTTGCAGCCCAGAAGACCAACTGTGTCCTGGGCTGCATCAGCAGAGGTGTGACGAGCACGTGGAGGGAGGTGATTGTCCCCATTTTCTCTGCCTTTGTGAGGCCCCACTTGGAGCGCTGCATCCAGGTCTGGAGCTCCCAGCACAAGGAGGATGTGGGGCTGTTAGAGCGGGTCCAGAGGTGGGACAAGAAGTTGATCAGAGGGCTGGAGCACCTCTCCTATGAAGAAAGGCTGGGAGAGCTGGGGCTGTCCAGCCTACAAAAGAGAAGGCTACGGGGTGACCTCATTGCAGCCTTTCAGTACATAAAGGGGACTTATAAAAAAGATGGAGATGACTCTTTGCTCAATCAGATAATGACAGGACAAGGGGGAATGGTTTTAAACTAAAAGAGGGTAGGTTTGGATTAGATATTAGGAGGAAATTCTTCAATCATAGGGTGGTGAGGCACTGGAAAAGGCTGCCCAGAGAGGCTGTGGATGCCCCATCTCTGGTGTTCAAGACCAGGTTTGATGAGGCCCTGAGCAACCTGATCTAGTGGGTGGTGTCCCTGCCTATAGCAAGGGGGTTGGAACTAGATGAACTTTAACTAGTGATAGGACTAGAGGGAATGGCCTCAGGTTGTGCCAGGGGAGGTGTAGGTTGGAAATTAGAAGACATTTCTTCTCAGAAAGAGCAGTCAGGCATTGGAACAGGTTGCCCAGGGAAGTAGTAGAGTCACTGTCCCTGGGGGTGTTTAGGGAAAGGTTGGACATGGTGCTTAGAGACATGGCTTAGCGGGTGATATTGGTGGTAGGGGGATGGTTGGACCAGATGATCTTGGAGGTCTTTTCCCACCTTAATGATTCTATGATTCTATGATCTTTGAGGTCCCTTCCAACCTGAGCCATTCTATGATTCTATGATTCATTCTATGATTCTATGAATACAATTGTATATGTAAGTGATATATTCTGCTAGTTCCAGAAATACATGATTAGTAATAATTAGATAGAACAAGTTAATTAGTTATTAGCAATTAACTCAGCATAAAGTAATGCTTTCTAATATAGCTGAACTTTCCCCCTTCAATCCTCATAATTTGGTCTGCTGGTCCCAGAAGAGTTGTTTGCTACAGTATTCCCAGTATTAATGATAAGTGGATTTTAATTGCTTAGAGGGTATATAATTCAGAACAGAACATGGGTGCAGCAAAATGCCTGCTGCCTTTGCTTGACCTAAGGCAGTCCATTGCTGAGTCCTTGAAAGCAGGTTTCCCTGACATCTGAGAATGGACTTCTGTGCAAACATGTTGGGGTAGATGTAGCTTCTGTTGCTCCTCTAAACAGATCCCACTTTCTTGGCCTTCCTCCAGCTCCTTGCACAATGATGTTTAAAGAGCATGAATTCTGCATGGTATCTGTACATCTTAGCACAAAATAAGGTGGGAAATATCTCCATTCCTGCAGTTGAAGAGGTGTAAGTTTCCACTGACCGGACAAACTTTCATGAATGCAGTAATCAGGGAAAGAAAATAAACTCTGAACTTCTTTTCTGCAATTGGAGGAAATAAAAATGGATGAAAATGGAGAATAAACTCCATCTTATAAAGACAAGAAAATATTGATGTTCTTCTTTCTATATCTTTATCATAATTTAATCATTTGTTGTTTTGTGGCTTTACTGGAATACATTAAAAAAGCATGCCTTCTTGTTTTCCTATTAGTCAACTTATAAACCAGTTATTTTTACATTTCTTTAGTCCTTTTGGTTTATGACAAGAGGAAGCTATTTGGAAAATGGAGAATATAGACAACTGAAATGTTTTTACAAAAATTCAAGTTCTATTTCACAATATCTGCTTGCTGCTGGCACTGCTGCCTGAATAAACATTCAAGTACTTTTGTCATCATTGCAATACAAATCAATGGTTGCTATCCGAGCCATAATGTTAAAATGCAGCAGTATCAGCTTTCAAGTGTTTGTTTGTTTGTTTTTAATATTGATTTTGAAAACAAATATCCTGTAATCTCATGGTTCTTTTAGATATAAGGTTATCAGAAATTTCATGAAGTTGTCATGGAAGGTAACGGCAGAATACTTACTGACTTCATTTAGGCCTTGATTCTGTCATGTATTTATAAAGCAACCAAGGATGGACCACTGGGAAAGCGTAATGCTGTTGCTTTTTTAGAAGCCCTGAAAAAAATAATCATAGGTCCTGGCCCTGTAATTTACTATGTACAGACTGAAGGTTACTCCCATGCAGAGCCTCAGTGAAGTTAATGGTTTTTCATGCTGGCACAACAATCTGCCCATCTGCTATAACTGCAGGATTGAAACAATGACTTGTAAATTACAACATGATGGGCCAAACTGAAATGCTGATTCCACCTCTGAAACTCTGGGGAAATTCAGTCTCATCTCTACCTAGAGAGATCTCCAAGAGATTTTTGTCCAGTATATAGATGGTAGTGATGTTTCAAGATATGTAGCTATATATACTCTTGGAAGTATTCTCACCGCATTATATGACTGCTCTGAGACCCCAATATTTTAAGCCTACTGCAGTTATTTAACCTAATCACTGTATGTAGGATATAACTGATCTCTCTCCTGTAGGAGGTAATGACGGAAAGAAATGGCACAATTCTGCATGTCTCTGTTCTGTAGTGACAGCCTGTCATTTCCTGTACTCTGCTAGAGATTATGAATAGACAATGTATGCGGGCTGAACATAGTTGCTTGGTAACCATCTTTTTTACTTTCTTATATGCAATTGCATCTCTTTGGAAAAACATTGATTAGTTTATTTTCTTTTGATGTTGAAGCAATAAATTTGCCTCTACTCTCAGTATCTCAATAGAGTAGAGGCTACTTGAAATTTCAAACTATTAATTTTCTTGGACTTTTGAAGTCAAGACATCTAATAAATATTAGCGTAGATATGGTAATAATCAGATCTACATTTTCACTCAATGAAGTGGAGAGTATATATAGCATGAGTTCAACTTTGAAATGGCTACAGATCATTTTTTGTAATACAGAAGTGAAGTGTTTGCAAATTTGACACCCTTCTATTTATAACCTAAGTTTGTTCACCAGTTAAATGTCTACACAAATATTATTATGACCACAAAGCCACCAATAGATTTGAGCCTTATTCAAAATGTTAAGAAAGACACCAGGTTAAAAAATAAAGGAAATAAACTCTGAAAGATATGAGATAAAACTGCTTACATTGATGGAGGATATGTTAAAAGCACTAAGATACAGTGCTTTCAAAGTATAAATTCATTTGGTTATAAAACTAATTCAGACCTGTACACATCATATTTGGGAAAAAGACTTCTCTGGGACATGAGGCGCGATAATTTTAACGGGATGCGGAAAAGATTTCCATAAAACTCTACTGGTTTCCATCAGTTAAGGACCACACTTGGAATATTTCAAGAGTATTCTTAATGATGTGGAAATCAATGAAAATCATCTTTTTTATTTTTTTTTCTTTAATTGATATTAGTGAAAACAAGCTTTCTACATAAAGTTTTGCCAAGTAAACAGTAGCTAGAAATAAAACGCTAAAAATTAAATTTTTGACTGGTACAAAAGCCTAGACAAATCTTCGGTGCTTAGATCTCACCCAGTTTCTCAATTGGAGAGATGTTTATAAGCATTTTTTTGTCTATGAAAGCTGTGTTGTTTTTTTTTCCCCAAGTTATTGGCATATGTGATAGTAGTGATTAAAATATCAGACTGAAAATATGGCTAAGATGCAGTTGGTGATACAGTAACATACTGCTTATCTGTTTGAATGAAAGTCTCCTTTTTATGAGATATGTGGCTTCATCCTAGTGTGGACTGTGGAATTTATCACATCTCATTGACCATTTTAAAAGTATAGTGAATAAAAATGAGCCTGTTTCAGCAACTGAAAAACTGTTTTGTTGCTGTCTGCTTCTTACTACTGGTTTGAATAGTTCTTTGACATTGCTGTTATTGTGAGCATATTATCTCACTGTACCCTGATGTTAAGTGCTCTTACCCACGAATCAGTAGACTGAATCTTAGTTGATGAAAGGAAGGTGAATTTTTATGTCACTCCACAGTTGGCAAACAACTTTTGTCTACTTTTGTTACCATTGAGCCCGTGAATCACCATTTAGGACTACAAAAATTCTGAGGAAAAAAAAAAAAAAAAGGTGGCAGTCCTAATATTTTAGTATTGGGGTAGTGACACATCAGTGAGTGTAAGGGTTTCAAATGATTTCTGCAAGCTGTCCCAGAAGATGGTTATTTCCAAAACTGTTATTGTCTTATAGGGATAAATCAAGGTCTGTGTGAAGACTGGTTAGGAAGCAGAGAAAAGCATTAGCTTTTAGAGACTATGCATGCTTTTATAAAATGCAGAGTAAAGTTAGGAGCTCTTTCTGATATGTATAATATGAGAAAAAAAAGGTGCTATTAAATTGTTTTAGATGTGGAAATATTCCTAAAGGCAACCAGAATGGCGTAGTGCAAAAGTGCATAAGTATCCGATCAGCTGTTCCTGACATTGCATGCTGTGAAGAGTGGCTGTGTAGACTACTTCAAAACAGGTGGACTGCAGATCAAAAACTAGTGAGCTGACCATCCATGTATTAGTGCTTATCACAAAGTAGAAACAAGTTCTGCAGAACATGCCTCAAACATTGTGTCTGATCTCCAGAGTAGTCTCCAGCTTTTGTGACTGAGATCCCTTTGTGAGACTTTGCACTTCTAGCAAGTCACAATGTTGGCTATAATTCAGTGATGAAAATGGGCCTTACCATTGTGTTAAATACTACAGCAATAACCTGTGGTATTAAAGTTATATCAGCAGATGGATTATTGTTATTGGAATTTGACAACTAACTGAATGCTTACCATGTGATTGTATAAATGTTTAATCTTTCATTTTCAATTATATACTCTGGTCTTTATGTTTGTGGAGCAAAGTGTAAATATGTAATCTGCATATGTCTTCAAAAGCATGTAAGAAGAACTACTGTTTTGCATAGGTCACATTTTTTGGCAAAATGATTTCATTGTTATGAAGGCATTATGTTCATGTTAAGAGGATAGTTTATGATGATATATTATAAAGCTGAGAGACTGGATTTGGTAATACTCATGGCCACAGTACAGGACCACTTGTGTTAATATCTATATGAACTCTATACTACAGTTTTCTTAGCAGTATGTATCTCAAAGGTTTATCACTCATTTTTTGTCAACATAAAAAGGATCAACCATTTCAGTATTCTGCCTGTTTCCTCACAACATGCGGTTCGGTTAGTCTCCCTACGTCTTTATAGGTTCAAAGGTAAATTGCATGCCTGTGCTTGAAAAGGGAAAAAACGAAACAAAACTAAACAAATCTGAAACATAAACTGCAAAACATTGCTCAGAGCCTGAACTATAAAATATTGTTGAACTGATGGTGTCAATCAGAAATATTGAAAGAAATCACCCCCCCAAATAATTTTCTTGTTCTTTCAAGAAAAAAAATCTAATATAGATAAACTTTATGATATCCTTTTTTTCAACCTATTGTATGTCATTCAGAGTAAGATTTAAGTGACACAGAATATCAAAACTAATTTGCAGTAGCTTTGTCTCTAGAGGTGACTACCTGTATCTTGTACATAACTGTATCAAGAAAACATTTGCAGTTAGGGTTGCAATTATGAATTGGCTAAATTTTTATTTATTTAGTCATAATCGTATATGAAAGTTTCATATGTGAAAAAATATAATCACTCTGAGATTTGGGGCATCTTGTTGGGCTGATATCTCTTGGTAAGTTATCTTCAAAAGGCAAATCTCAAAAGGCAATTTACTGTCCTGAACTATGTGTGGATTTGTAGGAGGAGGAACACAAGAGGGTGATATTACTCTCATTAGAAAGCTAAACATTCCTTGTCATTTCAACTTGTCATGGTTACGTGATTCTCCACTCCTGCATTTAGATAAAAATTATGTCTACTCTGATCCCAAAGTAATTCTTACCATAGTATGAAAATAAAATGCAATTACTTGGAATCATCCAGATCAGTCTGTGTTCGTTCCTCGGGGGAAGGTTCTCAAAGGCATCAGATTCTGCAGGAGTACATGGTATTTATGCTGCCTATGAAAGCTAAGCAAATGCTTAAAATCTTTGAATGAAGGCCACGTTAAGGAGGGCATGGTCTTCTCATGTGAACTTTGAACTGTAAACCCACATGGAACTACAGCAGGTGGCCTCTCTTCTGGTATCAGTGTATCAGCATGCCATTAGTAATGGAAGTTAGCCCTGTGCTTCCCAGATGTTCCTATGGTTTAGAGTACTAAGGAACTAAGTGCATAATAAAAATAACTCCTAACAGCATAAGTAATACAAAAATGCTGAAGTAAGCGTAAGACAATAAAAATGTTCAGGAAACCTGCAAATTTTCCTTATACGCAATGTATGTGTTTAGAAGTTTATTTTAGGGTAGTGTTCAAGCAAGAACATCATTTCCTTTTCTTGTATGCCACTTTTATCTAGTATAAAGGATGAAATACATTAGTTTCTTGACTTCTACCCATTCTTACCTGAAATAAAAGAATAAAAATCTCATAAAAACGATCAACTTCTCAAAGTATTTCTCAGAAACTGTTGGCACAACAGCTTACATATACATACAGATGTACGTATACTTTTCCATATGATACATTGTTTTTCTTGCAGTTAAAAAAAAAAAAGTGGTTGTTAAGAATCCTCTGATATTATTCAGTTAATGCTGGATAGTCTGCAACGTTGCAATATGTGGTGGGATAATAATGTAATGTGCATTAAGAGTAGACATATTCTCCTCTGATATGCTTCTCTGCAATGTCTTACTTAAAATGCTTAAGGCATTTGCCAGGCTATTTTCTTTGCTAGTTTGAAAAAACAAACATAGCTCTTGGATCAGCGTTCTCCCTGATATATCTGACAATATGGTAGATGTATTTAACCTGCTGTTTATATTTGTAGTTTCCATCAGTACCTTGACTTCTCTTTTAATATAATTATGAAGGCAAGCTAGTGAGCTGTCACCAGAAGTAGAGATTGTGTTGTGGATGCTAAAACTGAGAAATGTTTTTAAATGCATGTTTTAAAATGCATAGTAGATCACAGCTCCTCCTTCAGGTATGTCTTAGGGATGTAGGCCAAGGAATTTCTTGGTGTTTTCACGTGACAGATCATTCCTCACAGTCCAATTTCCTTTTGTGCCTGTTGGTACTTTACGTGGCATACAGCCTGTAAATAGCATGTTGCTGTTACAAGGCAGACCTTAAATTGCTATAGCCATTTACAGACAAATTCCTATGATTTAGAAGTTTGCTTTGATGACAAAGAGGACAGTTTGAAGGCTAAAGCAAAGAGGGTAACACTGCAACAGTTGTCAGCTTCCATGCTCATCTGCTGGAGCTATTACAGGAATATGGCAACTTACCATGGTGCATGGCTGGCTCGAATTCATATCTAATTTGTACAACACTCTCTCCCACCCCGCCCATCCCCCAGCATGTACTCATGGCAGTTTTTGAAGACATATGAGTCAGAAAAACTTGTCTGCCCTGGTTGTTTTCCCATGACAGTTTGGAAATGATATTATAATTAAACATTTGGTTGTGCCAGTAAAACTGTAATGTGAATATTGTATTCTGGACGGGAAGGGAAATAAGATTTATTTGTATTCAGCATGCAGATGCAACAAATAAACAACAACAAAAGAAAAAAAAAGTTGTACATGTTTGTTGTTGGTTTTATACATTAGAGTTAAGTTTAAGTTTGATGTTTGTCTTTAGAATGTAAAGAAGCTCATATAATACTTCTACACCCTAGTTTTTACTGTCTTCCTGGAATGTTTTGTGTCTGATATTTTTAATGCCCACTTTTCTAACACTGCTTTACTTACTCACCCCTAAATTTCTTCCAGGAAAACGGATAAGACTCTTCAGTGATATTGTTATGTCACCTATTATTCCAAATTAGAGAAAGATATATATTATTTACTGTGGAATGCAGATAAGTAAAAATTGATTTGCTATTTAAAATGGATTACAGATATATGTTGTGAGACACGTGTAGTCTTTCAACATTGTTATTGTCATTTTCTCTCATTATTTTTGAAGTAAATGTGGGAAATGAAATAAGGAAAGAAACTAATTTCTAGTTTAACACTTGGTGTTATTTAAATATTCTGAATATGTAATTCAATTTATATACTCTTTTTGTAAAGACACTTAAATTATGTGCTGAGAAGATACTAGATACAGAGCAAAACATACATGGACTGGGAACTCATGAGAGTTGTCTGGATTGTATGTGACTGCATATATGACATATATCTATGTCATATGACTTTATGATTTTACACAAGAGTTATATGTTTGAATGCTTTTGAAGATCTTGACTACGTGCAATCTATATTATATACAGCAATGTATCATGGTGTCTTGTTTCTCTACCTATAAGTAGATTTCATTTTGTCGTTTAGAAGTAATGTTGTAACTTGCTTTGCAGCTTGAAAGCACCTTATTCTCTGTGCTTTTTGGGGATCCATAGGAAGTCATTAATAAGTTTTGAAATATGCCCTTGGTTTGTAGGGTCTGATATTTCATGCCATGGATTTTTATGTTTATGTACAAAGATCTGGAGAACAAATGTTCTATCCCAGGTTCTCATTTTTGGTTGTATAAGTAGTGAAAGATAAATGGTCGAACTCCTTTGAAATTATTATTATTATTATTATTATTATTATTATTTGTCTTTATACATTCTCCTTATGTAGACATTTAAGTGCTTTCTCAAGCATATGCTCTGGGGATCCTTTTGCTCAGTCCTGAGCATCAATGATGGAAGAAAATTTCTGCTTACAGTGCAAATACTGATGCAAAATCAGAACTTTATTGTGAAGTCTGTGCTTCCATAATTAGCCATTTCTCATGGAGAAAAGCAAGAAAACAGTTATGATTTTTAGTAGCAAATATATTTTTAAAAGTATTCCAATCCCAAGTAGACAATAGCTCTCCCATAACTAACCACAAAAGAAAAAAAGAAAGAGGTGCGCTTCAGTATTGCCAACCTTTTCCCCTTACATCTCAAGTTATAGCCTCTGAGATTTTTTTTTTTTTTTTATGTTCCTGGCAGTTGATACACACATACTGAAAATATTAAAAAAGAAGAAGGGGAATGTTACAGATAATCTGCACTGGCTGTCAAGATTACATTGTGCAGAGCAGAAGAATAGTACATATAATTAAACCTTCCTGTCTTTATGGTTGCTAATTCCGCCTACAAAGATCTCTAGGGGAATTTTTCTTATAATCACAAATATAATCAGCTTCCAACAGGGCTTTATTTCTGCAAATGTCTTCCCAATACCTACAGAATCTCAGCAGTATTTCTACATCGAAATCAGTAGCCTAAAAAATACCTTTGAAGAAAATACGAAATGCTAACTTCTAAATAGACTATGTCATCAATAAGCTATGGACTTCAAATAGAAGAGCACAGGGATTTGGCTAAGTAAACTATATCATCTCTCTCTCCAACTTTTTAAATATAGGAAATCTCTACTATTTTTTATTTCCTACAGTTCTGACAGTTGCTCACTCTTATACCTATGTGTAGGGAGATAGAAGAATAGATAAAAAATTATATGTCTAAATCTGTTTCGTTAAACATTTCTGTGTAAAATTTGTATAGGATGCTTGAAAGAAAGTTAGAAATAATCATTAGAAATGATTGGTATTTTCACTTTAAAGATATGGTCATGGTTTTTAGTTGTAGCCCTGTTCCTAAAAACAGCCACATAATAGCTGATAATGATTACTAGGAAAAGATAGGAGGTAGTTGTGAGATGAAAAGCCTGCTTTTGAAGGAAGAACACTTGCCACTTTCTCTGCAACTGGGTTAATGGTATTGAGCTTCCTGCTCATTCATACACATGTACTGATTCTGGCTCAATTTCTCTGTGTATGTGCGTACTAGGTGGTATATTCTACAACACAAAGGTAACCTGGTAAAACAACTGCATTTTTATAAAACAAAACAAAACAGAACAACAAAACAACAAAACAACAATAACAACAACAAAGCATGGAATTATCTGTAAGTAATTTCATGTTGAATTGGAAAACAATATTTCTGAGCCCAGATATATTCACCGTGTCAGATATGATCATAATACTTACAATGAGAAGAGTTTGTAAATATCCTTCCATAGCCAGATGAATTATGAGCAGACCTTAAAATTCAGGTAAAGTGTGTAAGATAAGAACATTGTGCAAAAGAGATCTTTCACTTCAACTACAGATTGTAGGTGTGGATAAAAACTGAGCACAGGGATCTAATGATTTTCCTACCTCAGGGAAAATTCAGATGTGTTTAGACAGAGTAAGGAGTTCCTACTTGCTAGTTGGGTGTGATTTTCTATCATCACAGTCAGCTGGCTGAATTTAAAACAACATCCAGGATTAGGACTAGTCAAAAGTAGGCTCCAGGGAGACTTTATACCACTTTTCCAGTACTTAAAGGGGGCCTACAAGAAAGCAGGGGAGGGACTTTTTATTAGGGAGTGTAGTAATAGGACAAGTAGTAATGGTTTTAAAACAAAAAAGGTTATATTTAGATTAGAGATAAGGAATAAATTCTTTACTGTGAGGGTGCTGGGGCACTGGAACAGGTTGCCCAGAGAAGTTGTGGATGCCCCATCCCTGGAAGTATTTAACACCGGGCTGGATGGGGCTTTGAGCAACCTGATATAGTGGGAGGTGTCCATGCCCATAGTAGGGGGGTTGGGATTAGATGATTTAATTAAGGTCTCTTCCAACTCAATGCATTCTACGATTCTATAATTTCAGGAAGTTATGACTGTTGACAGACCACTATCCTAACGTACATACTTGAACTTAATTTATGGTTGGCAGGGGTCTGCTACTCGTTGCAGATCATTGTTGCATTGGCATTACTGGTTTAAATTTGAGGTTGGAAAATATCAGTGAGATAAGGAAAGAAATGAAAGCAAAAAATAAATGGCAAGAGAAAAGATAATGAAACAGTGACAGGTCAGAGAAATATTCTGCATCATGTAATTATATTAAGGCTTTCAGATCACCTCAGATAAACCCTGTTTGATCTTCAACCTATTCTTTCATCGATGAATCTATTTTTCATCTTTTAATTGTTACAGCAGATATAAGAATGTCTTTAAAAATGTGTTCATTTTCTACAATGTTTCTCCCCTCCCCTGTTTAAAAATAGTAATTTTACATGTAAAACCAAATCTATAAGCACTCCCAGTTTTCCATTTTCTGTCCTCATACAGTAACAAAATATGTAAATGCTAGCCAATACTTTTTTCATTTGGATATATATTTTTTTCCCAGCTGGTGTGTTGGATAGGTTACTCTCAAGGACTTTTTCATTCTTCATTACATCTCCGTGAACACGTTACTTTTCTATTTCTAGCACCCCTGAGTTTATTAGCCATCTCGTTATTTAATTCAGCATTCATCTGGTGTTATTTAAAATGTGTGAAGTTTATTGCTGAATATTGCTGAAGTTTTTGAAGAGTAGAATCAGATGTTTTATTTTTCAAAAGTTTCTCTGTGATGATGCTTTATGAGTTTGTACAATTTAAAGTTTGTTTGTTTTGTTGTTCAAAATACACTCAATTGGAAGGAAGCAAAAGGATATTATAGTGTTATAGGGGATGTCCTGGAAGTGCATATCTTATCCCTGCACAATGTAATCCCTTATTTATTCCTCTCTCTCTCTCTGTCTCTGTCTGTCCATCTCTGTCTGTCTGTCTCTCTGCCAAAGAAGATGGGAAAATTAAAGGAAACAGGACAGAAACTGGGGAGAATGAAACTGATAAAATATGTAATAATTCCCCCAATGTAAAATCAAATGCAACAGACAGCAGTGGTGCCAATAGCAATGTGAGTAGTTGACGAACCACAACACTAAGTAGGCCAGGAATCGAAGAGGCAGAACTGCTGGCTCTGTCAGGCAAGAGACAGGGCGCTGGACCTCAAGGGAACAATCAAACTCCTTGGCCTTTCTGTTGTGTAAGGAAAAGTAAGCAAGCACAATTTAGTCCTGCAGCAGACGAGGTTGAGGCTATGTCTGTGCTGTAGAAGGCTGAATGATTTAGACATTATATGCAGACATACACTGTGATTGAACATGATTTGTAATAGGATAGGTCTGGATAGGTCTTTGTGCCCAGCAGAGTATGTATGGTTGGTTTGTGCAACCTTTCTATTTATTTATTTATCTGTCGCTGAATTAATGATCCATTCAATTATGCTTTGATTTATTTTTAATTTTAGTATTTTTTTTAAATTATTATTTCCACATATGCAATTAGTCAAGACCAGTCAGACATTATTATTCTAATTTCGAGATTTCTATCAGCTTGATCACACGTACAGGTTCCATGGATCACAGATAGATCTGTGTCTGAAGAGAAACAGTTTAACAGAGATTAAAACTGTGACAAACCTGAGGAGGGTTCTCCAAATGAGAAATGCATTGTCAGAACTGTCACTTGTAGAAAAAGACTGACAGAAGCTTGCAAGTATCAAAGAGCAAGAAAAGCTACCAGATTATAAGCAGTAGCTGTGAGGTGAAGTCAACAGCTTGAGAAAAGAAGAAATTAGTAGTATCTGTAGTTCATAAACAATATAATCCCCTTTACACTGATGTGCAACTCCTTTAAATGTCTCTGCTGGTGCTTTTGAGAACATCTCTCACTTTCTCTCTTATATTAGCTTCTTAGAAGTCTACAATCCTCCCATTATTCCTCTGTAGACATCCCTAAATAAAAGAGTGGGTAATTTAAAAAGAAAAATTAAACATGAATTTTGTAAGCCAGGTCATTCTACATGTACATGGTAGAATCATACTATCTCCTGAGTTGGAAGGGTGTGGTGGTTTTTACTTGGGTGGGCGGCCAAGCTCCACCACAACCGCTCTCTCACTCCCCCTCCTCAAAGAGGAACGGGGAGAAAATACAATGAAAAGGGGTCAAGCGTTGAGATAAGGACGAGGAGATCGCGCAGTAATTATTGTGACAGGCAAAACAGACTCAGCACAGGGAGATAGTAAGATTTATTGCCTATTACTAACAAGCTAGAGAAGCGAGAAACAAAGGAAAGAAACCAAAAGCACCTCCCCCCCCATCGACCCTCTTCCACCTCATCCCCCTGAGCGGCGCAGGGGTATGGGGGAACGGGGGTTATGGTCAGTCTATAGCGCTTCTTCTCCGCTGCTCCTTCTCGGTCACTCTCGTCCCCTGTGCTGTGGGGTCCCTCCCACGGGATGCAGTCCTTGCTGAACTGATCCGGCGTGGGCTGCCCACAGGCAGCAGCTCTTCAAGAACTGCTCCAGATATGGGTCCGTACCACGGGGTCCATCCCCCAGGAGCAAACTGCTCCAACCTGGATCCCCCATGGGCAGCAGCTCCTGCCAGGTCACCTGCTCCTGCGTGGGCTCCTCTCTACGGGCTACAGGTCCGGCCTGGAATCTGCTCCAGCAGGGGTCTTCCACAGGCCGCAGCCTCCATCAGTGCAGGTCCACCTGCTCCACCGTGGTCTCCTCCACAGGCTGCAGCGTGGAACCCTGCTCCACTGTGGTACTCCATGGGCTGCAGGGGGACAGCCTGCTTCACCATGGTCCTCACCACAGACTGCAGGAGACTTCTGCTCTGGCGCCTGGAGCACCTCTCCCCCTCCTTCTTCACCTTGGTGCCTGCAAGGCTGTTCCTCACTCCTCTCACTCTCCCAGCTGCTGTGTGTTGCAGCGTTTTTTTCCCCTGTCTTAAATCTGCTGTCACAGAGGCGCAAAACAACCTCACTTATTGGCTCAGCTCTGGTCAGCAGTGGGGCCCTTACCAAACATGGGGCAGCTTCTAGATCCTTCTCACAAAAGCCACCCCTATGGCCCCCTGCTACCAAAACTGCTACCCTGACATAGGTACAGATACCTCCCACTACACCAGGTTGCTCAAAGCCACATGTCCTTCCTATACTGGGGGCCCCAGAGCTGAACACAGTACTTCAGGTAGGGAGCTAGTTTTGCCTAAGTTTACATCAGCTTAGCAGGGAAATTCAGACTTATCAAATGAATTCAGGGCCATTCCACATAATGGAACGACATATCCCCTTGACTTGAAATACAAGCAAATTGGTAAACTAATCTTGACTGAAAATGTACGTAGAATAGTTATGACTCCTTGTATATCCCATAGTCTCCTCTTCTCATTTCTCTGAGATTCTCCCTTACCTCAACCATTATTTTCTATTTCCGAAGTGACAGTAATCAATGAAAGCTATGTCTGGAAAATGGGAAAAGTCACTTCTGATTTGGCACATAGGTGATGTAATATAACTGGTGGACACCATTTTGTTGTGATCATGGAGACAGAGTTCCCGTAGAATCATAGAATCATTAAGGTTGGAAAAGACCTTCAAGACCATCTGGTCCAACCATTTCCATACCCCCAATATCATCCACTAAACCATGTCCTTAAGCATCATGTCCAACCTTTCCTTGAACACCCCCAGGGATGGTGACTCCACCACCTCCCAGGGCAACCCATTCCAATGCCTGACTACTCTTTCTGAGAATAAAAGTCTCCTAATTTCCAACTTTAACCTCCCCTGGTTCAACTTGAGGACATTCCCTCTAGTTCCATTACTGGTTATCCGCAAGAAGAGGCTGACTCCCAGCTCTGCACACCTTCCTTTCAGGTAGTTGTAGAGAGCAATAAAGTCTCCCCTGAGCCTCCTCTTCTCCTGACTAAACAACCCCAGTGCCCTTAGCCGCTGCTCATAGGACTTGTGTTCCAGGCCCTTCACCAGCTTCGTAGCCCTCCTGTGGACATGCTCCAGGGCCTCGATGTCCTTCTTGTACTGAGGGGCCCAAAGCTGAACACTGTACTCGAGGTGCAACCTCACCAGAGCAGAGTACAGGGGGATAATCACCTCCTGGTCCTGCTGGCTACGCTATTCCTGATACAAGCCAGGATGCTGCTGGCCTTCTTAGCCACCTGGGCACACTGCTGCCTCATGTTCAGGCGAGCATCGACCAACACCCCCAGATCCTTTTCCTCTGAATAGCTTTCGAGCCACTCTGCCCCAAGCTTGTAGCACTGCATGGGGTTGTTGTGACCAAAGTGCAGACCTGGCACTTAGCCATTTTACTATGTACATTTTTTTTAAATGGTACATTGTATTATTTTTGATTTTATATTTGGTAAACTGCTGAAGAATTGTATGACAGAATATCATACTTCTTGGAGGGAGAAAAATAGCATTTTAAGTTTTAGAATATAAGCTGTAATGATATATCCAAGATGATTTATATTGCTTAATTTTATTATATTGCATCATAATTATTTTATATTATTCTCATGCTTCAAGACTCAGCATAAGGAAAATAATCTTTTCCTTAGTGTATAATTTAGTTTAGGGAGATTTTTTTCTATAATCCTCTCAGATATTAAAGATGATTGCAAATGACTCTATGTGTGCACGTGTACATGCACATACATATATGGATGTTTGAATAACCTACAGATAACTAGTTGATGTGTGCTTCTTGTACATTCTGGTTTAACCAGCCATATTTGGGATCAGATGGAAATTCTTTCCAATCTTACCAGATGAGCCACCATCTGTATTTATCATTATGCAGACGTTTTTTTCCCACACATCATAAATTACGGGATCTAGGACATTGGAGATAGCTTCTTCTCTCTTCAGCTGGAATATTTTAGTTTTTCTACAGGTCTTAAGCTTGTTTTAAGGTGTTAGAATCATTTCACCTCTTTGTGGAGTAGGTGAGCTTTGAGTCTTGTAAAAATGAACACCCGCTTCCTACTTCTCTGCATTTTCAGGACTTGTTGATACAAGGTGTGACTTAAATCTGAATGCTCTTTTCCACATTAACCAATGCTCATTTAGTTGGCTTTAATACTTATTACATGTTATGGTGGGAAAGCAACAATTAAGCTCTTATTTTCCTGCTAGGTTCCTCTGAGTTTGTTTGAGATCTCCACACACTAGGTTTATATCCTTGTCAAAATGATATACAATAACATTTAATTTCTAATTGCTTTCAATTTAAATTGACAACTTGAAACCTAGGACTTGATTCAGACTGAGCTAATAGATTTAGCACTGCAGAATAAAATTCCATTGTCTCAGAGATCTGCATATCTCTATGCTGAATACAGATAATTTCAGAGATAATATTTCTAGTTGGTTTAGTTAAAAAACTGATTATCTGTTACCTGTATAGTTTCAATTTCAACCTTTCGTCAATATTGTCATGTTTTATTGAAGATTAATTTTATGGGGTTGTTTCTTAGTTGATTTTTATCAAATTTTGGCTGTAATTTGTATGGAATAGAATAAATGTAAATGTTTTCCTCATATTAGTAGCTGTTCAGATTTCCACATTATACACCAGATTCTTCTTTTACAAGTGTTGATTCTTTCTTGTCTTTATTTGATAGTTTCTAGACTGGGGGTAGAAGGTTTGTTGGTGTTTTCTAACAGTTACAGCAGTTCACAACTGCTTATTGTGTAGTTAAAATTAACTTATCAAAATAACAAAAGTTTAATTTATGTGAAAGGACATGTTTTAGTTCATGTTAACAACTCTGAGGAAATAGACAATATTTTGAATACTGTTATTTCTTCAAATCATCAGTTTCTAGTGAAAAATTGAAACTTCTGCACTAACCCTGCTCTGAGTCACTTAGTCTTCTGTATGGCAAGACTTGGAAGGATGTCTGGGATATTGTTATATTGGCACCATTTGGCTGAGGTCCTTATTTTCTACAGTGATTCCAGGTGACAGAATGTTTCAGGATAAAAGAGGTGCCTGAAGTTAGAAGATAACAAAACCAAAAACAAACAACCAAATCAAATCAAATCAAAACAAAACAAACAAAAACAAAAAGAAAAACAAAAAAAATGTTCATTTTTAACTGATTTGCCTCTACTAAACTATAAAGCAACGCTGTCAAAATCAAAACCTGTAGGTTTTATTACATCTGTTTTTGGAAATATAGGAAAAGACACATTCAATATTTAATTGTAAGTGCCAGGGACAAATCAGTTTAGATGGGAATGAGATGACATAAGAGGGACTGACACTGGATTCTTGTCTAATCATCACAATGCAGCATGCTCAAAATTTGAAAGAGCTACTTTACTATTTTGCGTCGTAAAATATTACAGCACCAGCAGTGTGGAGTTTTACACTACCATGCCTCAGTTTGGGTGCTAGCTGTGAAGTCATTACATTCCTTCTCAGTGAGGACTATGGACATATGATTTGTTCAGGAAATAAGTAAAGTGCCAGAGAGCTTTCATTCTTAATACAGAAGTGCATTTTTCTTGTTATTTCTTAGGGACAATTGTTATTGTTATTACTATTAAGTATCATAATTCTATAGCTACATGAACTTGTCTGTGATTAATTTAGCACTACAGTTATACATTATTATTATAATTAAAAAATAACTCATGGAACTGTGGAAATAACACTGTGGCATAAATGATCTTTTCCAGACTAGCTGTCACTGCCTCATGCAAGGAACCTACAGAATCCAATAAGCCTCAAAAGAGGCCACAGTTCTGATCTCAGTTGCTCTAAGTTCTTGGATGATCTATCATCAGAAGAGTATTTGCCTCTTCAGGGTGTCTGGCAACTTAAATAAACCCCAGGTATAATTCAAGTAGACTCTGTTAAAAATTATAGAACTAGAGAACATCCCAAGCTGGAAGGGACCCACAAAGAATGCTTCCAACTCCTGGCTCCACACAGGACCACCCCAAAATCAGACCAGATGTCTGAGAGTGTTGTCTAAATGCTTCTTGAAGTCTGGCAGGCTCTGTGCTGTGACCAGTGCCCTGGGGAGCCTGTCCCAGTGCCCGACCACCCCCTGGGTGCAGAACCTTTCCCTAACCCCCAGCCTGACCCTCCCCTGTCCCAGCCCCATGCCGTCCCCTCGGGCCCTGTCGCTGTCCCCAGAGAGCAGAGCTCAGCGCCTGCCCCTCCGCTCCCCTCGTGAGGGAGCTGCAGGCCGCCATGAGGCCTCCCCTCAGCCTGCTCTGCTCTGGGCTGACGACCTCAGCCACTTCCCCTCTAGACCCTTCACCATCTTTGTAGCCCTCTTTTGGACATTCTCTAATAATCGTAGGTCTTTTTTATACTGTGGTGTCCAAAACTGCACACAGTACTGAGGTGAGGCCTCACCAGCACAGAGCAGAGCAGGACAATCCCTTCCTGGTGCACCCCAGGGTACGGTTGGGCCTCTTGGCTGCCAGGCACACTGCTGGCTCGTGTTTAACTGGCTGTTGACCAGAACTCCCTGAACTTTTTCATCTCTGAGAGGTATATATTCACTGAGACAATGATTTTCCTTCTTTTATTATATATAGCTTATTAGGCTATTGAAAGGTATTGTCCTTCTCCATTGGAATGTGAAACAATGTTGATGTAACACAACATTTTTTTTTTAAAAACATATAATATGCGCAATACATCATTTGTGCAATACATCATTTAAATGTAGCTGGAGTAATGTCAAGCAAGGGTATGTTTTCAACCAGGCATTTTGCATGGGTCCTTCTGTTTGTGTCTATTCTCTGGGTTTTAAAATTAATGATATTTCCATTGAGTAATTTCTTTGATATTTTGCTTGACCTTTAGAAGAATACTTTTACTATTTTCCTTCTCATTTTCAATTTTTCACGGCCTTTCCTTCTCTTTGCTGATGCTGAGAATCTCTAACTTTCAATTAATTGCTTCTATTGTAGTGGATTTCTCTTCTATTGTTCTTCCACAGAAAACATTGTCCTAATGTAGTCAGAATAAACTAACTGAGGCCAGTTATGTTTTGCCATGGGTTCAGTATATACCTTTTTAAATCAACTGGGTTTAGTGGCTTATTTTTAAGAAGTGTGTGGGTCTAATTTGCCCCTGTAGCTTGTGTAAACCTTTTTCCTCTCTAGCAATGATGAACCACGGATTTTGAGATTATTCTCTGAATTTCGTCTAATTTGAATTAAGTTCAGATAGATAGACAGACTTTATTTTTTCTCTAAGCTTTTGTTTAATTATGTATAGAATGACCACTTTGCTGGAAAGGCATCTGCTTCTTTCTTTTGGGTGCCAAGCTGTTGGTTAGTCAGTGTCCCCTCTTTACTGAAACTCTATACCTTGTCTGTCATTTCTCAGTTGTTTTCCTTAACTTTAAACAATCTGGACTAAGTGAGCACAAATCTCTCTCTCTCTGAATAAGAGAGGGACTTCCTTGTAGTCATGTCTTTAGATATTACTGTTTACATATTCTCTCAACAATATCTTTCACAGCTTTGCTTATGGGGAAAAATAAAACTTTGCTTCACTGCTTCAGTGATGATTTCATTGAATAGTATTACTGCGAAATTAGGTGTGAGGTCTGCTAATAATGTGTACTTCTCTGTTCCAGTTCTTAAGTCATCTTTGTGGCTTTTTAGTGGAGTCTCCACTAAATTCCTATCTTTCTTGTGCTGGGGTGGGCTCCCCAGTATAATAAAAGTCAACCAGAAATGGAGACTGCAGAAGCTCTCTGGGCAATATGTCCTGTTTCACTGTCCTCATAATGATTTTTGTTATCCTTTCTATCCAGTCTGATTCTCTCGTTTTAGCTTCTGCATGCTGTCTCATATCCTCCTGGCATGTGCCACTGTGACTGGCCTGACTTGTAGTTGTTGGCAGACTGCTATGAGCTCTGACTGAAGCTGTCTCTTCTCCGTGCTCAGCATGTCTACTGTCTTCAGCCTCTCCTCACAGGGAAAGTGCTCCAGCCCCCAGAGCGTCTTGGTGGCCTTTCACTGAACTTGCTTCAGTTTATTCCAGTCTTTCATGCATTGGTGATACCAACAATGGTCACAGATTTTTAAATGCAGTACTGATTAGAAGGATAATCAGTTCCCTTGATTTATTGGCTGTTCTCCTGTTGACAGAGCCCAGGTTGCTGTTGGCCGTCTTAGCTGCCTTTTCTGCAGAGCTGCTTCTGGCCTGCCAGACCACTGTTCATATGGTTTCAAGAGGTTCTTCCTTTGCAGGTGGAGGAATTTCCATTCATCCTTGTTGAATTTCATGCAGATCCTCTTGACATATTCCTCCAATCTGTCTAGGTCTCTCTGGACTTTGTTCCTCAAGGACCTGCCCTTCAGTGCAGGCTCTGGGAGACCCATTACTTCCTTTCTGACACAGAAGTAGGTAGAACTGAGACCACAAATGCTCATTCCTGTCTGGTGTTCTGTCTCTTATTTTATTTTATTTTATTTTATTTTATTTTATTTTATTTTATTTTATTTTATTTTATTTTATTTTATTTTATTTTATTGGGAGGGGGAGGAAGCTGGAGTAATGTTTTGATGCAACTTTTTTAATGGATAGGGGAATAATGCATGTGCTGTTTCTACTTTGCTCCTTGCTTTGTGACCCTTTTCAACTCTTTTATGTCACTGTTACACTGTAGCTAGTCACACAGTAGACCTTGCGTTTTAAAAGCTTCTTCAAGAACATTTTGTTTTTATTTGCCTGCGAGATGTTTACCTGACATTGGGTCAGACAGTGAACTCCCTATTGACATTAGTGAACCCTTACTCATAGAGTTAGTGTTACTGGCTTCAACAGCTGGAAGAATTTACATATCAGAAATTTGACCCTGTCAGTCTCTATTCATACAGACAGTCCTGTCTGTCAAACGTGAAACCAAAGAACATGTCTCAAACAAGACAAGTTGGACTGAGTCCTGAGCAAAACTCAACAAACAAACAAACAACCCCCCTAACCACCACCACCCCTCCCCAGAATAGACAAGATACATTTCAGGGAAGAGAAGACCTTTCAGGCAAGAAAGGAACTGCTCAAGGACGTGTTTTTTTGAGACTGATTTTAGTAAGAGTGAAACACAAATCTGGTTAGGTAAAAGTGATGGAAGGTAAATGGCAAGAGGAAATTTACACTTCTAAGCAGTGAAAAACACTTAATTCCAGCATTCATTGAACTGTTCAGTATCCTGAACCAAACATAATCATCAGCATCATCATTAATATCCATCAAGATAGACTTCCATGTTTGTGGAAGTGTCATGGGAAGTTCTTCTCGGTTTTTCTAAGTAACATTCTGCTTAACAAACAAACAAACAAAAAAGCTACAGTTTTGATTGCTTGAAAATATTCAACAGAAAAAAAAAATGGAATCCCTAGAATGGTTCTGTTAACAAATATTACAGCATTCCCTGGCATACGAGCATACCACTGCTTTCTTTTCTGTATTTGAAATAGGAGGGATAGCAGATGAAACATGGTAACAGTTTTATTTGCAAGCTGAATTTGCTGTTTTTGTTGAATTCTAGAGATTATCTGGAATAGCAGTATTATTGAACATATCCTGGAGAAACTTGACCTTAGACATATTAGTGTTTCTCTAAGCCAGTAGCTTAAATCTCAATTTATTATACAATGCAGTTCTTTTGCTCTCTCTCCCAGCTTTATTATCTCATAAGAGAAAGGCTATAGTGGCCAATATAATAAGATTTAGAACTGCTGAGAACATTTTAAATGTAGGTATGTTCATATCAAAGGCACTGAAAAGAACAGCAGTGTAAATTAAACTAGCTTTAAAATAATTAGCCCTTGTAACAGTGTGGCCAACATGAAACAGCCATGAAGCAAGGTAAAATGTATGCTCTAACTTCACCGTGGATCTATATTATTAGGTCCCCCTACAATGGTGTTTAACACAGCTCCATCATCTATGCTCACTCACTATAGCATCTAATTTTAGGGCAACCTACACAGAGGAAGGTACAGCTCTTTAGTAGGTAGAGTACAGGACCCAGAACCTAGAAGCATGGAACAACTGTCAGTAAATGCTACGAATTCTGTCAGATTGTGGTACCTAAATCTACCCTACCTGTCTACTAGCTGCTTTAAATGTGGTCTTTTTATTGTCTCACTCTGCACAGGAGAGACTGGTGTTGTAGTGGAATAAGAAAAGGGAAAGATGGAGAATATTTTCTTTTTATCACAGTAATCAGAAGATAAATCCCTCATTGTTATTGGCAGACAGAAAGAGCAAGCTCTTGGAATGGCTTCTCCACAGCTTTTTGTGATGATAGGTTGTCATTAGTGTTGAATTTCTCCTCATGGGTTGCTAATATTGTTATTTCTTTAAAGAAATTGCCTATATTGGCCATTACAACACAACTTCTAGAGGCTTTGTCTGTGGATATAGACACTTGTGCATGTGTGTGACATCAAAATTTGTCTCTTTTGTGGAATTAGTATTTCTTGAAGTACTTACATACATTGTTGCAATTAGGTCCTTCCACAAATAGTGAGAAAATAACAACAGTAAATTCTCACTCTGAGTTCCCACTTTGAGTTAATTTCCACTTTGAATCACCATCCTCATAGGTAGTCTGTTTAATGTCAGATGCTTTACCCTGCCCTTTAAAGGGCAAGAAATCTGCAACGTAACTTTACTGCTTTTGACTTTTGATTCTGTCCTGTGTTAGAGGACTCATGAAGATTCACGGCAAATGCTAAGAAAATAAAGTCACATTTTCACCCTTATGGGGTGTATGTACAATGCCATTCTGCTTGGCTGTCAGACCTGAGCAGTTTCTAATAAACTATGTGACTGGCTAATTGTGCAAGTGCAGTGTATGTGCTTTCTTTTTTGAGTAGCTGTGGGTGGGCACCGAAACCAAAATGTTATGTCTGTGCAAAGAATGCTTTCAGCAGTAGTGTAAAAACAAGTTTGTCTCATGTTTTGACAATAGGGCTTATTTTAGTATAGCATTGTTCTCAGACTGCTATAATTATGGGTCAGATGATAGTTTTGTTCAAAGCTTTTCCAGTGATTTATTACCTCCTCAAAATTACTTTTTCAATGGGCAGTTTTTGTGCTTATTCCTCATTAAAAGTGATTATTTTTCAGGGGAGTACTTACAGAGAATCCTCTCAAATGATGTGACTTACATGAAGATGAAAAAAAGGAGTTTGTCCTGCTGTTAAGATTTTTAAATATTGTTACTCTTGGGTCCTTTGAAAAGCCCTGTATTTATTCACTAGGAATGTTTTCTTCAACATTCAACATTCATAGTTCAAACAAATGTAACCTTAAATGAATGGTTTGACATGTAAATAGGTATCAAATGTTTATTAATTCACTTTTCTTCTTTAGCACTGCCATTGAGTTTGCCGTGAGAAAAACTGAAGATGAAGGAGAAAAGATGAACTGTGTGTTAGCTCTTCTACATTGCAGTTCAGTCACTGTGCAAAGGAAGACTAAAAATTCTACTTGTCCCATTAAAGACAGGACAAATGATCAGTTATAGAAAAAAAAAAATCCTCAATAAACCCCCTCCACAGATTCTACCATAATGATAACATACGGACACAAAAAGAGTCAAGTCATATAGTTGATAGAAATACAAGGTTAAGTAGTGATGCTCAGGAGAAAGTTGTAAAATGGCATTTTGAAAACTTTTTTTTTTTTTTTTAATGTGTGTATCAAGAGATAATTACTGAAAAATCTACAACCCACACACATCTTCAGTTAAATTATTTTGATTTATGTTCTCATTTTATGGACATAAAATTTGGAAAACCACTACAATGATAGATAGTCCTCTAGATGCCTTAGAATGAATGTGCATTAGAAAAACAATTAGTATTAAATACAATAAATTCACAGCATGGTATGACCATGAGCCAGAGATTTCAACGTTCATTGAGCTATTTGTGAAAAAGATGGAAGTATCCAGGATATATCTACATAATGGTACATATACCATAAAGCAGTTGAAGTAATAAGTAAATGCGTCTGAATGAAAGAGTAATGTAAAAAACACATTTAGAAAGAAACCTAGGAGCAGAGAGGAAATGCTGAGAATAGTCCATCTGAGGCATAGTTTTATTAATGTCCTTATAGGGCAAAACTTATGGAAGCCTAGAAATAATTCAAATTCTCATTTGAATATTTATTTTCATTTGCATGCTCCCTCATATTACTTTTTTTTTTTTTTTTTTTTTTAGAGATGGTTTCCAATTTCTGAGACATGTATTAGGACTGAATACAATTTATGAGGTACAGAAAATTTGAATAAACGTAGCTGGGATGATGTCATACAAAACTCTCAACACTGTCAACAGCAACATTGTCAGACTATTGCCTTGTGGGCAATATACTGTTTTGGAAAACAACAACCATGCAATTTTACTGAGATGTCTTAATAAAATGTGTGTTATATTAATTATATTCTAAATTATAATCACAACATTAACTATTTTTAGCGGCTAGTGGAAAGAGTCCAAGGCAGTTGCATTTTTTCCAGTACTGACAAATCCTATTAAAACAGTTTTTTTTTTTCTGTTTTTTTTTTTGTGGCAGATTTGCCACTTGATCCAATGAGTCCATGTTTTCACCTTGGTGGTCCAAGATTATGTATCAAGGATCCCTGAACACATACTTTGCTGATGAGACAATTAGTATTGACCTTCTGGCAAGATGTTAAATACTCTCAACTTCTAAAAAGAGGCATCTGAGTTTTATACATTCGTTGACTAAGAAGCCAAATGTTAGTCAAGATGTAGTCATCTTGACTGACTGCCTGCATTCGGTAGGCTGATTCTTCCTTTAATTAAGTGATTCTATCTTCAGAACAGTATCTAGGCTTAACCTAAAAATGTTAAGGATAGAAAACTCATCCTAGTTTTTTGAAGTTGCTCCAACAGTTAATTTTCTAACCATTAAAGTGTTATACTTATTTGTCTAACATAATCTAGTTTGGAGCGGTAGTCTTTTGTTTTTGTTGTCTCCACATATGTAAACACTGATCAGATCACACCCTTTTTTTCTTTTTGATGAGATATTGATATTTTGTAGTCTTTCATGGGATGTGCTTTCTGACACTTTAATGGCTTTTGTCTCATTTTTTACAGCTTTTCTCTCATTTTTTTTCAGCACTGCTGTACATGAGAGGCATAGTATTCAAGTCTTTGCAGGAACTTTTCCTAGACAGTTCATAGCCTCTCCCATGGGCAGTGAAGTCTTCACTTTTTACTAGAACATCTGCAATTGCTTCAACTCCGTTTTCTCATTCAGAACGTAGAAATTCACTAACGCATACCACCGATAAAAATAAGACATCCAGTCCCTTTCTCATGTAGAATATTACGAAATACAGTATGTTTTAGAATATGGAAAAATACACAGATTAAAAAGCTGATAGCAGTATTGTTTTGTCTAATTAGGAGCATAATGTCACTGGAAAACAAAGAAAGAAACAAACAACAAAAAAAGAAAAAAAGATTTTACCTGTATTGCATTAAAACTATAAATGTATTTCAGACCTTCCAAATATGACATAACGTGTTAGTATTCAATATATCTTAAAAAAATTAAACAGATTGTGTATTGCTGACATTTTTATTTTTCTATATGTAACTTAGCAAAATGAGAAATTTATTCTTGTTTTATTTACTACTTTAAACACAAGCACTTAAATTAATCTGCATTTTTAATTAAGCAGTTAATCTATTTCAATGACAGATTGTGTTCAGATTTCAGTAGCTGTTTATTTAAAAGATTTGTGAAGAAAAAATGCACTGATTGAAAGAATCTCTAAGACAGAATGCAAAGATATGCTTCTTGGGAAAATCTGTAGCACAGTTCTAGTATCTGGTAGCAGCTCAGAGGAATCTTTGCCTACTTTTAATAGACATTCTGTTCTCAAATGTGTGGTTGAATTCCCAGTGGCTTGGACTGCTTCCCCATCAAACCAAGGTGAGGTCTGATTTGTTCAATCACAATTATTGACACTTTAGACTTTTGACCAACTGCTCACTTGATGCAGATTCTCTAAGAAACAAGACAGCTTGAATTTTAACAAACGCTAAAATAAATCAGTTGTAAGATTACCAACTGCGAAGAAGCTGGATCAGGACCTTGGTCACAGGCTGCATGACAGATGGGAATCACGCGTTTAAATATATTTGAAATATTTGATTGCATCTTACACACATAGTGGGTCAAGCTGGAAGAGGACTCTGGAGACTGTTAAATCCAACCCACTGCCCAAAGCAGGAACAGACACAGCAGGGTGCTCAGGGCCATGTTCACTGAAATGTTAAACATCTCCAGGGAGCAAGGCTCTATCTAGGCAACCTCTCTGTATAGGCTTGGTTTGCTCTTTGTTTTCTTAATGATAGTGGTGAAAATATCTGGTCTTGCTAAGTGGAACTGTAAAGAATCTCGGGAGATATGTTCTAGCATCAGCTTGCTCCAAGGCAAGATAAACATTTGTGTAAGCAAAATAGTTTTCAAAAATCCCTCAGTGAGTAATATTCCACACTCTTAGGAAATGTGTCCCAGTGCTTCACTTTCTTACTTTTGAGAAGTTTTTCCTAATGCTTAAAGTAATCTCACAGTAAATAGCCCTTCTTGTCTGTTTCATACAGACTTAGAGAAGATGTTCTTTCCTCAAGGCAAACATTTTTATTTTTTTTTATTTTTGCATATTTTAATACTGTTCTCCTTATCCTATCAGTCTTCTCTTGACTGAATCAATCCAGTTCTCTCAGTCTTTCTTTCTTTTCAGCCTCTGATCATCCAAGATACTCTTTGCTAAGATTTATTAATTTATTTTTTTTTTCCTGGAGGAGCCATAGTAGCCATAGTATTTCTTCAAATACTATGTGCAGCATTCAACATGGTACCAGCAGAAGCCACACTAGTAATAACGCGCATAATGCTCCAGTTTCCATCATTGATACATGGCTTATGATTTATACATATTGCAACTTAGCAAATGTAAGGTATTCACAGGGTATTTGGACTTTAAAAGTATGGGGATCAGTGATCTCTTTTGTGGATAGATTGTGATGAAAAGCTGGTGGTTAACTGAGTTATGCTACATAGTATTCTTTGAATAGAGACTTAATAATTTTAATAAAGTATAAAACTCTCTTGTGCATTTAAATAGAGCAGGAGAGATAAGATGCTTAGCAAATAAGACCTACAAGAGATGTTTGCAAGCACTTTTTTTCCTTCATTTGTAGACAAGAAAACTGAGGTGAAATAGTTGTATTTTCAAGTATGAAAAAGAGTATTATATGGAGTGCAAGCTAATTTCTTTAATAAGTCCTTAAGGACAGATCCAAAAGTAAAGGACAGATCTGTAAACACTGAGAAAACTAACTGAAGTATGTAGGTAAAATAATAGGAAAAATTTTATGGGGTGAATTGTTTAGAATATTTTATTTGACTGACTTTTCTTTTTGCATATTATCCATAAAAAGATTTGAAGAATATCTCATGTTTTTCTAACATCATAGTCAAGAACGTTCCTAAGTAGGCAAGGTTTATAGTAGATAGAGTGTGATTTTTACTTGCAGTGTGATCTGACTAATTATCGGCAGACATAGAAAAACGTCCTGACTTTTTTTTTCTTTACTGTATTGTTAAATAAGGTTCATGTTGATAAAGTGAGATGAAAGTATTTTTATTTTCTGTAATTAGAGAGCTAAGCAAAGACTAATGTCTTGACTGATGTAGAAAAATAAAAGATGAAATAATTCACAATGTGAGTGAGTAAGTCATAGTGAACCAAAGAGAAAGAGAAACAGGCAAAAGAAAAGGGAAATATTCCCAAGCCATTAGGCATAATTTAGGAATTCCCACAGTGTTTCCAGATTGGGGGCACACTGAAAGTCCCTTGCATTTTTAGAAAACACAGTCTTATAACAGATTTTCTTGAATCCTTCTCATTTTAGTGAAATTTGGACTTCTCTCCTTCAGACCTTTGATACTGTGCTACCAAGCTTTCCAGCTGCTGATGGCTAGAGACTTATCCACCCTATTTAAGTGAATATTTGTTTAAATTAGTTGAAGGTGTTTCTCATCTGACCTTAATTGCCAGATAAGCAATCTGGCTGCAAGCTAGCACATATGTAATTCTTTTTGAATAGTGTATTTCTTTGTTTGCTTCTGAGGGCTGGGCATGGTGGGTTTGATCTTCTTTTTAAATGCAAAACGGTTATTATGTTTTGCCTGAAAGAAGTTAGGCAGAGGTAAATAATGCAGCTCAGGTAAAATTGGTGTTCACTCCAAAACTAATGGTTCATTGATGCCTCATACATGGACTGGAAGAGAATGTTGATTAAGTATTATTGCAGGAAAATATAAAAATCACTTTGTGACAGAATAAATCATCTGGGAAATAGCAGATTATTGTCACACATTGCAACCTTACTTTCTTAAACAATTTTACTGACTATGGTATATCGCTTGTCAGAACTACAGCTGCTTAATTTCTGAATTGCATAAATATCTTTCTCCCACTCCCCTAACACATATTTTGATGAGAATGAAATAGCCATTTTAATTCAGGTTAAGAGCTCACTTACTGACACATTAGAATACACAGATGCTTGGAAGAGGCAGCTCAGCAAACAAACAAACAAAAATTTCTAAGAGCACCCACTTCTTAGTTTCTTATATTTAAGATTGTTACAGAAGCAATATTAAGGAGTAGGTTTGTATGAAGATTTTTGCAAGACCCTAGGCTTTTAAATATGCCATTTAGACATATTAGACGTTTAGACATTCAGAGCATCAGAGCAGATCTAAGAAAACCGGTTGGATTCAGCCTTTTTTTTCTGAAAGACAGGCAACTTTTGACTCACTAACATTGTCTTTCGTTAACATTAATACACTTTTTTTTTTTTTTTTCCCCACTCAAATTTCTGTGGATTTTCTTTTCAGTACAGGTAATAGCTTGACAAATCCGAGTTTCTTAGTTTCATTTTCTGTTTTTATACTTTGAAAATATATATATATATATATTCCCACTAGAGCATTTGCCATAAAAAATTATGAACAGATGAATTAATATGTATTTTTAAAGGTGCACAGAAAGCACAAAATACAATCAAAACCAGAAATGTTACAAGTTAGATAGCTCGTTACAACAAAAATTCACCAAGGAAAACATTTGCTGGAAACTCTTTGTTTTTACTATTCTTTATTCCTATAGCTTACATTCTAGATTCTGAGTGGAACAAGAAGTTGATATAGCTGGTGTCACAGACAAGACTTTGTCTTTGAAGACTATTTGTTTCTCTTTGAAGAATAAATCCACAAGGAGAGATGGACCAACCTAAGGGGTCAAAAGCATCTTTGCCAACACCTGAGACAGGCTTTGAATTTGCAGAGAATGGTGACCAGTGCCTGAAGGTATGTGGAGGGAAGCATGAGAGGCAGTAAGGAAGTACCTGGGGACAAAATAGTCTCATATTTCCACATAGAAAATAGTGAGACTGTAGACCCATCTAAAACACATTAATTCAGACAGCATGGGAAGCACACAGAAGTCCATGAGCAGTTATAGAGCTATGATCTCATTGGGATCACAGACACATGGTGGGATAGTGTGCTTGAACGGAGGGTTGTGATGAATGGACATCAGTCTTTAGAAAGGACTGAGCATGAAGGAGAAGGAGGAGGAGTTGCAGTGTACACAAAGGCACAAAACTCAAATGTGCACAGCTTCTCAAATCTGAGTGTTTATGGGTAAAGGAGCATCAAAGGCGAGATCAGTGAGAGTGGCTTAATGGTAAATATCCTACAGACCATCTAACAATATGAAGGAGCTGGAGCTTTCTTTCGACAGCTGGAAGAAGCCTCATAGTTGCAGGCCCAGGTTCTAGTGATGAACTTGAGCTACTCCAACACCTACTGAAAGATGGCTGCACAGAAGCAATCCAAGGTTCTGGAGTATGTTTAAGACAATTTCTTGGCAGAAAAGCTAGATAGGGAAGATGCTCTACTGGATCTGTTACTCTCAGAAAGAACTGGTTGGGAATGTAAAGTGTCTCAGCTGAGTTTAAGATACTGAGAGAAGTGAACAAGTTTAATAACAGAATTACAGCCACAGACTTCAGGACAGTAGAAACAGGATGGGCTGAAAATATAAGACAGACTTCCTCTACTATCAGTCTTAAACTAGCCTAGTACCAAGCAACAGCTGTCTGTAGGATCAGTCATTCTGTTTGGCTGTGTTTGTGTTAGTGTAATTTATCACAGAGAATTAGAGCTAAATCTTTAGATTCAGCCTCCTTCTCACATTTTTACAACTGAATATATACGCTAAACACAAGGCCTCTCTGAAACTCACCTATTTATTATTTTTTTGTTTTTTCATGCTTGTGGCCATCATATTCCTGATTTCTTTGTAGATGTGTTTAAAGGGAAAGTATTTCATCTCCTTTGTGAAAAGGGGACATTGTTTCTTGGAATTGATTTTCCAGTTCCAAGTCATGTGTGCACTATATAAAGAAATGTCACTGACAAGAATAAATGAAGAGGTCAATAGGTGAAATGTAGAAATGAAGTGCTATAATCCTGAGGAAACCACACAGTGAATTTTGCTGGGTTATGAGGCTGTCATAACTTCTAGCATCCAGAAACAAACTATGTGAGAAGATCAAGTGCTGCTGTATGTCAGATTTACTCTATAAATTTTCACATGCTTTGTTTCAAAACCATTTTTCCACAAACTTTTCCTTATCAAACGATGTCTACAAAATCTCACTTAAATGGAGAATGCCCCATGTATTATTTCTTTCTCTCCTAGTTTCTAATTTATACTTCAGAAGCAAGGCAATGAGAACTTTGGAGCTGAGAGAGTTAACAGTTCAAGCAGGAGAATTTAAGCCTTCATCTGTCTGGTACATAGACCTTATGATCATACTTGCAAGTGTTCTAAGGGCACCTTCACAGTCTTCTAGCAACATACTCTGCTTTTGTGCTGGTGTTATACTGCTGAAAACTTTAAGCTAATTTTTAAATGCCTTCTTAGGTCCTGGAAATCAATCCGCAGGTTGGATGTCCTGTCTCCCTGGACATTGCTCAAGGAATGTCAGATGTGTAAATGTGGTATTCGTGAAGACAATGTGTTAACATTTTAAAAATGTAATAATGCTAATGTAATGGACCTATGCCTAGACTACATTTCTAAGAGAAATATTTATATCCAGACAGGAGAAATTTCAAGATAGCTCTTGTAGCTTCTAAAGGATGAGAAGAAGGTTGTTGTTCATTTTTGTCTGTTTTGGTGGATGGTTAGTCATTTTCTAAGTACTGCTGGTATACTTTGGAACCCAGAAGGAGTATATATGGAGAATTCATATTCTGTGACCCTTGTTTGAACCTGGTGTGAGGTAAACTGAGCAGATCCAATCCTTAGGTGGCTCTGCAATTGCTTACTACCAGAAGTTTAGAGTCCTGACAACTATAATGAAAAAACTCATAAGCTTCCAGGTTTAGATGGTGAATTTTAAGGTACATATTTTGGACATGAATGCCCATGGTGTCATATAAATATCTTTATCCTCTGTCTTACTATAACTAGAAGTGCATAACATATACTCTCTAATCTAACTGGTCAGAGACAAGAAGGGCAAATGTGATTTTCACATATCTGTTTCTTTATGTTACTTTCTTCTAGTCTGATTGCTGTGATTGCTGAGATTGTCTGTGATTCTGTGGCTTAGAGAAATGTAATCCTGATACACTGACTCAGAGAGAATTATGTGTAGCTGTAAGGGCCTGTCACAAACTACCAACTTCAAGTGACTCCTTCCACCCACACACTATTGTCTATTGTGGCACAGAGGGAAGAAGGATGAAGCTAAGTGAGCATTAGAGAGAGGTTAGATCTGCAGTATATTGCTGCAACCTTGTGAGCTCTGACCTATCAGCTGCTAATTTTGTTGTGCATTGTTTTTTTGGAATAAATTACAGGTTTAAGACAGAAGAGTAAAATACTAGGGCCTTTTGCCAAAGGAAATGTAAATAAAATATTACACTGCTTTTTGATTGAATGTTAGGTATGTGCTGTGGCACACCTTGGAGCCCTGATGCTCCGAGGCATGTGGTAGATCTCTTCTGGCACAGGCTCACATTGTCTTTCTGTAGAAAGCAATGCCTAAGGAGAAGGGACTTTGTATCCCTGGTATGTAATGGTACTGCAACTAGGACGAACATTTGGGCTCAAGACCTAAGAAGAAATTTTGGATTCTTGTGGTAGTTTTACTCAGGTGGCAGCCAAGCTCCACCACAACCACTCTCTCACTCCCTCTCATCAAAGGGAAAGGGTGAGAAAATATGATGCAAAGGGCTCAAGTGTTGAGATAACGACAGGGAGATCACTCAGCAATTATCCTGATGGGCAAAACAGACTAGGGAAGTTAGTAAAATTTATTACCTATTACTAACAAACTAGAGAAGTGAGAAACAAAGGAAAGAAACCAAGAGCACCTTCCCCCCATCCACCCTCTTCCACCTCCTCATCCTGAGCGGTGTAGGGGAACAGGGAATGGGGGCTGCGGTCAGTCCCTGACGCTTCATCTCTGCTGTGCCTTCCCGGTCACTCTGTGCCCCTGCTCCACATGGGGTCCCTCCCACGGGATGCCTTCCTTCCTGAACTGAGCCTGGGGGGGCTGCCCACAGGCAGCAGCTCTCCAAGAACTGCTCCCACATGGCTCTGTACCACAGGGACCATCCCCCAGGAGCAAACTGCTCCAGCACAGGTCCCCCATGGGTGGCAGCGCTGGTCCGGGGCCTGCTCCTGCGTGGGCTCCTCTCCACAGGGTGCAGCTTCCTTCAGGCCACATCCACCTGATCCACCATGGTCTCCTCCAAGGGCTGCGGCGTGGAAATCTGCTCTGCTGTGGTACACTGTGGGCTGTAGGGGAAAACCAGCTGCACCATGGTTCTCTCCACAGGCTGCAGGGGAACTTAAGTTCCGGTGCCTGGAGCACCTCCTCCGCCTCCTTCTTCACTGACCTTGGTGTCTGCAAGGCTGTTTCTCACTCCTCGCTCTCCCAGTTGCTGCTGTGCAGCAGATTTTTTTTTTTTCCCTTTCTTCAATCTGCTCTCACAGAGGCATGAACAACATCGCTTATTGGCTCAGCTCTGGGCAGCGGTGGGTCGCTTTGGAGCCGGCTGAAACTGGCCCTTATCTGACATGAGGCAGCTTCTGGATTCTTCTCACAGAAGCCACCCCTGAAGCTCCCCACTACCAAAACCTTGCCACGTAAACCCTCTATAATACTTCAGATGTTCCTGAAGAGTTCACTGTGTTAGCTGGTTTGACTGATTCTTTTGTCAGGGAAAAGTCTAATAAACTCCATGCTCAGCTTTCTTCCTTCCCTTGTTGGCAGGCTGACAAAGGAAGCAGATCCTGATCTGAGAACAATTATTCCCTGATCCAGTGACTAGAATCAGGTCTATCAAACAAGGTAGGTACATGCTGTATTAATTCAACTAAAGTGTTCAGCAACTGAAAGAGATTTAAGGCTATTTGGTTTAAACGTATATTGACTTGGAGGAACGATGAAATATAAAATGACATAATGAAATGCAGGATGAAGTTACAATAACCAACACCAGCAGTTGATGTGAACCTGATAACAGTGACTTGTATAGCCAGTAAAAGTACTATTGTAATATACTTAATTCAGCTAAAAATATAGTAAATCAATAGTTAAGAACACAAGATAGAACAATGGTGTGTTTCTAAATACCATACCATCTGCTGCCTGCTAGCCTGGATTAAAGTAGGTAAAAAACTTTTATTTTGAATCATAAGCCATTTTACTTATGCTTTTTCATTTAAAACAAGCTAAAAATCCAACTGCAATAATTTTAATGTGCTCAGAAATAAGCTTATCAACAGCTAGCTAGCCATCAGCTTACTACTTCAGGATCCAAGCTGTTATAATGATGCAGCACTGTGTTACAACTTGTTTTTGTATTGATGTGATTGCTACTAGCATTGATGTCTCTCCACATTCTGTTGAGCAGTGAACACAAGCAGTTATGCATTTATTCTGATTGCTAACTTTAGGCACCTGAGTGCTACATTACAATAACAAAAAACAACATTCATCTCCAAATACAAATTTTCTTCTGATGTTTTCAAATTACTACAACACTTCTAAAAATATTCAGTTATAGTAGGGCTTGTGACACCAACACCCCCAATGTGGTCATTTGGAAGCCTGAATAAGTGGACTGCTAGAAGGACAGAAAATTGGCTTGACACCAAGCACAATAGCTTGGTGTGTGGTTGCCAGCCACTAAATAAAAAGGGGAGTACTCCAGGAGTCAGTACTGGGGCCAGCATTATTCAGTGTCTTCACCAATGACCTGGATGATGAGACAAAGTACATCCTCGATAAATCTGTGATTAACACCGACTGGCAAGAGCCTGTGTACCTAACTGTAAAACTAGAATCCAGGGAGTCCTTGAGAAAATTGAGGTTTGGATTAACAGAAATCTTATAAGATTAAGTGAAAAGAAGTGCAAAGTTCTGTGTGTGGGATGGAACAACCCTGTACATAGGTACAGAATGGATGCCAAGTGGCTGACTAGTAAATCACCTAACTGGGTGTCACAACTAATACCAAGCTTAATTTAAACCGGAAGTGTGTTGTCAGTGCAAATAAGCCACATGATGTGTACTGGGCTATGTTAGGAGGCATGTGGCCAATTGGATAAGAGAAATTTTTTCTTTGCACTTGATTCTGGTGAGACAGCTTCTTCTGGAATACCATGTCTGGTTTTGAATGCCCTGCTCGAAACAGATGCAGAGAAATTGGGGAAGGTCCACGAAAGTACAATGAAGAAGGTCAGGAACTTAGAGCATACGATCTATGAGCAGATAGTGAGAGATGTTCATTTAGTTTGAGGACAAAGTTAAGGGCCAATGTAATAGCCGTTTGCAACAGCATGCGGGGGAGTTACAAAGATGAAGCTGAACTCTTCCCAGTAGTGGCAGGCTGTATAACTAGCAGTAAATGCCACAAATTGCAGTTTGGGAGATTCAGATTATACACTAGGAAAGGCTTCTCCACTCTAAGGGTAATGAAACACTAAAATGTGTCACCCAGGGAGTTTGTGCAATCTTCAAAATTCGGGTGGATGGTTGTATCCACAGGTAGCCTTCTCTAATGTTGGCAGTTGTCCTACTCGTAGCAGGAGGCTACACTGTATTTCTTTTAGAGGTCCCATCCAGAAAACACTGTCACGATTCTATGATTTGGTTTGAATAATTCATCTGATAATATTAAAAAAAAAAAAGAAAAACACAACAACTAGTATGTCACTGCTAATCTCCATGGCTTTTCCTTTTTTTTTTAACAAAAAATTTACTAATCTCTATAACAAGATGGTAAATTAATATATATAATAGATATAGAAACAGAGAAGCTGAAGCTAAGAGGCACAGAATTTCTTGTCTCTTAATTCTCTTCTCAAAACTACAAGTCCTGTGTCCAATCTCAACAGTTTTACTGACAGACTTTTTTACCCCAAATCATTAATGATTCTCTAGAGAAGTAGTAAAGAAAACTACGGAATCATAAAACATCTCTTTTTTCTTTGTGTGTGTGTGAATCACATAGGTGCATACTTTTATTGCTAAAGTGATTTTATACATACAGTAGTTGTGTAAATCCACACAGAATCTTTTTCCTTCCCTTTTTCCAAGCAACATTACGTTATTTTATAACACATGAGTCCCAAGCCCATCTATCTGGTAAAGTTTTACATTAATTTCCGTAAAAGAATAACTTCAGTAACTTGTATAGAGAAACAGCTATGCTGAATCACTAATCTTTGAGACTTTGTTTCATATTGATATTACTTATAAAAGTTAGATATGGTAAGTCATATGGGCAAAAAGGTTATTTGTAATTTTCAAGAACCCAATAGTACTGAAAGGTGCCACATCAACCTTCTTTAAAATACTTTGATATTTATAGCTAAAAGCTTAAATTTCAAGATATTGGTTAACAGAGAAACAGTCAGGAGAACTACGGAAAGCAATATGCAGAACCACAACAAAATGGAAAGATTGTCCAGTAGTTCATATGTATTATATCAAATAACAAGCCAAAGCACTGTTATGACTTAAGTTTTCTGTAGCTGTGTGCACTGTGATGTATTCCTGGGATGGAGCCTAGAATATGTTATCTAGATATAGATATGTTATCTCTAACATTTCATCTATGTTATATTGAAAAAAATATTTTCTTACAATTTACCTCTGTGAAGTAAAATCTAATGTAGACATTTTGTATAAGGCTTTTTGGGATTCTCAAATAGATCACCTTGGAAAGATGTCTAAGTTTGAACAGGAATCTCAGTGCTGTTCCATTGTTTTAGAAAAAGAGAGATTTATGATTAGGGTTAAATTTTTCTATTTTGCTGTAATGTCTGTCTTTTAAACTGCATACCTTGTAGTTGTTTGGACATTTTCAAAACACAGTCTTTCCTATCCCAGTGAAATTCCAGGGACTCTGGTAGAAATAAATGTAATTTATTTGCATTTCTTAGAGAATAGTAACAGTACATTTTTATAACCAAGAGAAATATATATATATATATATATACATACATATATTCTGTTAAATATTTGGAGATGGTGAGAACGTGTTTGTTATTGTAGTGCAATAGGGCCTAAAGAAAAGAAAAAAAAGAAAAGAGAAATTTTGTGTCCTTAGGTGTCCTTAGAATTGATTTTGCTTTTAGATATAAATGGATCTGAGAGCCAGGTTTATTTTAATCTTCAAGCTTGGATGAAATTGTAATAAGGATGGAAGAAGAGATGCAGCCAGCAGCCATTACCACAGTGTCTGAAAAGAAGCAGTGCTACAGTGCAAAGTGCCTGGGAGGGAGTGGGGAAAGAGAGCCTGTCTGCCTCAGAAAATCCATTTCTGGCCTCATACTACATGTCTTCTCTTATGTATCTGAGGATCTTGATCTAAACCAGAAAAAGGATTGATGCCTGCTTTTCATTTACTCTCACTGTTTTTTTTTTGTTTTTTTTTTTTAAACTGTCCAGAGTTAAAAAATGCCTGCATTGTTTAGCAAGGTCAGCTACATAGTAAATTCCTTTTTGATAGATTTAATAAATTAAAGTGAGTCATGTATTAAAATGTGCTGTTTTACCAGAAAACATTTGCAATGAGCAATGAACTATTGGAGTAATTGCTTGCCTCACCTGTCAGAGCAAAGGGCTGATACATCTGACAAACCATCTATTTACAAATCAGTTCAGAATGGAGTAATGAAAAATGTTTGTATAAGGTATTCTTCAACAGTTTATACATGTTGCAGACTATTTTGTTTTATTGTCTAAGGCCCTGAACTTGCAAACATTTATCCATATGTTTATACACAAATAGGTTTGTAGTCCATAAAGTTAGTTACCTGCATATGGCTTGACAGGATCAATCTTGAAAGTACAAGCAACTTATACCTATCAGGTATTAGTCCTATCTCACATCAAAACTGGAGACTTCTGAGTTTTAAACTCCACAAGCTAAGAGAAAAAGAAAGTACATGTTCTCAAAAGCAGACTTCAAAACATTTGCAAAGAGCTACCAGCAAACTACATGCTTATATACTGCACATCTTCAATAATGACCAAAAATTACAAATATCCCATTTGGCTAGTTTCCAATGCAGTTTTAGGAATTAGGAATGAAAACGCATGTTCCTCCACTCTGTCTGTTCCTTTTCTACTATTGTTCAGGGTAAATCCAGAATTCCTTTTATATGAATGCTTTTATCTCAGATTTTGAATAGGTGTTCTTCCTCAAAGAATAGATTTAGATCAGAACCATCTTTGGGCTGTGTGAGTTGGGTTTCATTGAATGTGGGGTGAGACTTCAGGATGTCAGGTCACTAATATCTTAAAATTGAATTTCAGTTTTGCACTAACGTTTCCACTTTCTGATAAAGGATGATAGGACCTTTTTCCTTCTTTACTAATGTGATATCATTGTATACTTTAAAATACTCAGTATTATTTAGATCCCAAGGAAACAGTAGAAAATGACAGCAAATTCATTAGCCTGTTTTCATCTGTGAAAGCTCTGTAAGTTTAAGGAGGATATTTTATTTTAGTATTTTAGTTAAAACATTTTTATGTTGTTTACTTATAAACATGACAAAAGCTTTTCTAACTAAACTGCAAGTATACCTCTGAGTTGCAAATTAAATGATCTCTAACTTTGCTAGATGATATTTCTGTCTTTTCTCTGTGGCTTGGTAACATAAATAAATCTTCAGAATTGTTCTATACTTACATCATGTTTTAGATAAGTCAATACAACTTTTTGTTCATTTTCCCCTTGCATGGGAACATATGATGTGAGAGAAAAGAAAAATTGTAGAATGAAATGTAGTTTATGAATGGTATGGTTTTACCCTTTCATTTGAGGAAAACCCAAGAATAATCACTAGGCTTAGCTACTGGGATATGTAGTACGTTGTCATTTTAAAATGAAAATTCACACTACAACAATGGATCTGATGGCTACTTTTACTCATTGCCATAAACAGCAATGAGTTAATACTCCCTGTATTTTTAGAGCCATGTGCCTTACCATAGTTCTCTGTCCATTATTCTCCCTGCGCTATACTGTGTGAGTGTTCTGAAGAATGCCTAAGTGAATGCACTGGCATAAACATTGGCTTTATTTTGGGTCAGGAATGGATTAGACTGAGTTTTACTACTTTGTATGTGTGGCTAGCACAACATTAAGTAGGCATTTTTTCTTCTAGACCTGTCACAAGTCACAGATGTTTCTTGAAATACGATGTGATTAATATTATAGTACACCATTATAGTGAAAATACTGAGTTGATAAGCAAGTTTTACACCTCTGAAACAGAATTTGCATAGTTTTCCCATGAACACAGATTGATAGATTTAATGAAAGGCTCCAAAGAATCCTGATGCAAACATTGGCAATTCTGATGACCTTCCAATTCTATGATTCCATGATTTTCCCCAGATCCCTCATTAGAACAGACACTTGCATTTAAGTAAAAAAAAAATAAATTAAATGTTTACAGATTACATCATGTCAGTAGGAGAGTCTATGTGACTTGACAGACTTGAGTGAACACACAGTGTTGTTATAGACTGGCATACACAGACTGTTCATATGCAGAATTCTCTGAGTTTGTTGAGTGGAGGACACAATCATCTGTTTGGTTATCTTAGATATTCTTTTAGTTCTTACCTGATAAGTCTAAAGTATTGAGAATTCTGTTAAATTCTAATTTGGTAGATAAAATCAAGTATTCTGACAAGGTATTTCTATGTGTGCAGCTAAACTTCATTATATTACCTAGCAATTATATAAATATATATAATATATATATATACTGGAATATATAAAACATGTTAGAACTGTAATTATTTTAACTTTTTGTTCAAATTCTTATGGACTAGTATTATATACTCCATTTCTAGTTAGCTTTCATTGTAATCAAGCAATGTCCCATGTAGCCCAGAATGCTACGTAGGCAAGAGAAGTTTTAGGTCATGGGACAAAACAAGGCTCTGGAGACTGCTTTTCTCTCCTGTCCTCAGTTTAGACTGCAGCATCCATAGCTTTAATGAGCAGGGTGTCAGAGACAGTGCTTCCTTAAGCTTAGTGTCTAGTGGATAATCAATATATGCTTCTGTATGTAAATTACATGGAAAAAACATTGTGAGTGTGTACCTTGCATGTTCATTTTGTAAAAAAAAGCATCTCAGTGGAGAAAAATGTGATGAAGTTTCTAAAAGCATGAAGCATTTGTATTTTCTGATGTTGTGGTCTGGCTTCTGTCTCAGAAGAGGAGGTGAATTTCATTTTCTGTGAGAAAAGAACTATCAGAAGAAAAGAACATTCAGAACTATCTGTGTCCTTCCTTTGCTCTCAAGTTTAATTCCAGTTTCTTTTTCACATCTTTCTCAATAATACAAAATCACACACATTTTCCAAATTTAACTAGAAAAGAGAGACTTGTTGACTGCTCAGCCTACTTTATTTGAATATAATAAAGTTCTTAAACAGAGTTGGAATATTTCTTGTAAACCTTTCTGACTCTGTTTCACTTATGTATTCATTTTCTCATTCTGCTTTTTGTAGAAACATTTTTGTATATGTTAAGCCATTACTGCTTCATCAAATGTGCATTTATATTGACTTGTTTAATAATATAACTCAGTTGGGATAACTAATGTATTTATTCTTCCACTTACTCAAGACCATGCAAAGACAGAATTGTTTGCCTGTTAAAGATACTTAGGCCATCAAGTATTTTCCCGTATGCTATTTCTTTAAATACACTTCCATGGAAATGGATTGCAATCTAATAGTCTCATTCAAAGAAACAGTAATTTTTAACATTGTTTCACAGAGAAGTCCTACCTTCTTTATGTTATTTGCTCTATGACCTTTTCCCTTTATTCTTAGTCTTGTATCTGACATGAATTTTTATTTGTTTGTAGTCGTATATTTTAAAACTATGCTTTAAGTGATTTATTCTTCAGTATAGGAAAATTGTGATGACATGCTAAACTTGAGTACCTTTTGAAATACCCAGTGATCAGAATACCTCATTCAAGGGATGTCTTTTAATCCATACTGATAAGGAATTATTAGTGTTAACTTTGTAAATATTACCTATACTGTGCAGTATTTCAAATAACAATGGAGTGGTAACAATAAAAAGAAACTGCCCACCAAATTCTACACATTTAGGCTGGTTAACACTTATCAAGCTAATAGTTGGGACTGAAGAGGATCTTGACCCTGACACATAGCTAGAGAAGGAGAAGTAGTCTTGAAAGAACAGGTCAGACAACTGCTGTGGATGTCAGTCAATTTGACAGATTGCCTTTGACACACAGAGAGAAGTTCTGTTGTTACGTCTGCCTGCTTCACCTAGCCATAGATGGGTTTAGCCGGGGGAAGGAGATTATAATGTTTTGAGGGAAAGTTTTGAAGACATAAATAAGATCCAAAATAGAGTTCTATAACTTTTCCTTCTCTCTCTCTCTCTTGCTCGCCCCCCCTCCCCCTTTGGGAAAACCTTTGTTTTCCCTATGATTTTTTTTTTTTAATTATTATTATTGGTGTAGACATTGTGGATTTTTTTGGGAAGTGCAGTGGAAACAGGTCATTCAAGTTCCCAGAGATGAAGGGTTGTCAAACCAAATATGACTTATTGAATTAGATTATTTAGGGAATTAGGGTGATGAATGCCTGCAGGTTTCAGAGAGTGTTTGAACTACACAGCTACTCTGAACTGATCGTCTACAGGGTATACCTAAAAGCAGGTACTATCAAATTCAGGTATGGTTTACCCTTTTGCCCAGACAACATTTTCTGAAAGTCATAAGCAGATTAACCTTGACTGGGTAGTGATGTAAGGTCAGTTGGCAAAGGTTTCTAAAGGAGATGGCTCGAGCTATCTGCTTTTCTGAAAAAGAAGACTGGGAGATGCTTTTTCTAAACTGAACCGTATTAGATTTATGTTGTGTTTGACATTAGAAATGGAAAATATACAAACATATTACAAGCTCTGCAATGGGGAGATGTCGCTGATCATTCTCCAGATACTGCAGAGCATTTATAACTGACCATAATGGAAGACTTTTATTCTGCTGCTAAAAGATAGGTTAGACAGATAGAACCCTAATTGGGTGGGAATAAAAATGCAAGAATCATCAAGGCTGTCTCTCCCTACTTTCCAAAGAATATATCTCCAAATGGCAGTCCTGTCTGGTAGTCAGAGATTATTTTGCTTTGAGGAGGTGTGCTATTGATTGCCCTGATGAATAGCTGTCAGATAGGACAAAAATTGAATAGTATAAACGCAACAAGAAACATGTCATTATTGAATGATGATAAGTTTTGTCATAGTCTTACTGTTACAAGATGAATAATGGGGTGCAATTACTTTTCTTTCTTTCTAAATACTGTTTATATAAAAAACTATAAAATTTACCTAGGATTGATAATATCAAAATGGAAAAAAAATGCATTTTCAACTTTTACCTCTTAAATTAATATACGGGTTTTCACTTTGTGCTGGTAATATCACCATAGCAATGCCCTGAAAAATTCCATATTTTGTTTTACAACTTTTCAAAGTATATGTCAGATTTTATCCTAAATAAAATTAACATTTTATGACTTTTACTTCAGATATGAATTAATGATGTAATTTCCTCACAGAAAATGACATCTCCATGGATTGCAAAGCAAAGAAAATTTTGAATATTTTTAGTATCTTTTAAATCAATGGTATTTCCCTCTTTTGCAAGCTGCATATTCATACCAAACTAATTTGAGATAGTAATCTATATTTTGCTGAATGTTGATGTTAGCTCTGTCTTTTTCATGCTATCATGGCTGACCCTGAGTTTAGTAAATTATTGGACCCTGTAATTTTTAAAATGTTACAATTTAAATCTGAAAAAATGAAGAGTTTTAAATCTGTTTGGCATTTTGACAATGGGCATAAACTGTAGTCTATAATGAAGCTGTCTCTATCAGAGATCAGTTTTGCTATTTCATGTAGCTCTAAAGATGTGCTGGAGATATGGTGCCACTTGGTCTCCTAAATGGCATGTGTTTCTATTGACTGATGAACTCTTTAACTCCTAGCTGTATTTGCATCCTGAGTGATAGTAATTTTTGACACATTCTATTATACCCTTTCAGAAAGGATGTGACACATTTATATTACACAGAACTCTCTAAATAAGGGAACAGAGTTTGTGTTGCTAAGGATACATGAAAGAGCAGAATGCTGCTACCACTGCTGTGCTGGAAGATTACCTCGATCATCATAAAGGGAAAACAAGAATAATCAATTTTTTTCACAGTTTCAGGTAACTGTCCAACTATTCACTGAAAAAGAATGATACAGGTTTGACATTTTTATATTAAATCCTTTTTACAGAATTACCTTCTAGACAAGAAGCCAGAAAAGATACAAAATTGACTAATGTATAAAACAGTATATATTTTTTAAAAATGCCATTATTACTCTATCAGTATTATTACAATAAATATTACAGAATATATTTTCCTCCATCAAAAAGCAGCTTTTGTAGCTGTTACATTTCAAAAACCTGAAGATTCAGCATCTTAAACTTCTAGTAGCGCTATTTAGCCTATTCTGGTTCTCTCATCCAGGACAAGAAATGTGAATTATGAATAAGGCTAATACATTAAGAGGTGACTGAAATAAAACATGCACTTCACTATGGTGCAGGTTGGCACAGTTTTGCAATCCTATAGGAAGGCATATTCATGATTCTGAGTCTTTAGACAGAGAACATCCATCAGAGAACATCGAGACATCTTTTCTGTGAGTAGAATATTGATCCGACCAAAGTCAGATGTAAAACTCTCAGTGAGTTGAGGAGGCAAGGATTTCACTTTACAAACACTGGTTTAACATTGAAAAAAAAAAAAAAAAAAGTGTGCTGTATTCTCTGTGCTAAATCACCACTGCAGGAAATGTTTCTGATGACTGTAATACTGTTAGTCTTTTTTAATGTGTTTAGTCTGTTAAACACACTATTCAACAATGAGGGAAGAAGATAATGGCTCTACAATAGCATTGACAAAATCTGGCAACATGCAGGCAACCAAGCACCTGCAAATACAAACCCAGGTCTAAGTAGGTGTAAGTAAGGACTGTTAAGTGACTTCCATTTCCTTCACGTTGTTCCTAGGGAAAGGGGAAGGGGGAGGGGAAGGGGAAGGAAAGGGGAAGGAAAGGGGAAGGAAAGGAAAGGGGAAAGGAAAGGGGAAAGGAAAGGGGAAAGGAAAGGAAAGGAAAGGAAAGGAAAGGAAAGGAAAGGAAAGGAAAGGAAAGGAAAGGAAAGGAAAGGAAAGGAAAGGAAAGGAAAGGAAAGGAAAGGAAAGGAAAGGAAAGGAAAGGAAAGGAAAGGAAAGGAAAGGAAAGGAAAGGAAAGGAAAGGAAAGGAAAGGAAAGGAAAGGAAAGGAAAGGAAAGGAAAGGAAAGGAAAGGAAAGGAAAGGAAAGGAAAGGAAAGGAAAGGAAAGGAAAGGAAAGGAAAGGAAAGGAAAGGAAAGGAAAGGAAAGGAAAGGAAAGGACAAAAAAATTATCTGTAGACATTCTTACAGTGAGAACAAATTAATTGCAATATCTGATCATGCTAGTAAAGGAATAAATGATCATCATTCTGTACATTTCTGTTTTCTCAGACATAGATCTCCAGGCTGGCTTCATCACTGCCTACATTAAGTTATTCATTTTTTCCATTTGAATTTGAAATGTTGTTTAGAGGCCTCTGCTCTGGCTCATACCATCAGACGTCTGGTGCCAGTGGCATTTTAATTTATATTCCAGAACCAACAGAACATAGATAACAAACAAAAGTCAGACAAGCTAAAACTAAGAGAATAGAAATGAGAATTCATGGGAGAAAAGCCCACAGAGGAATATGCAGATAGGAGAGAAATGCCCTTAAATTATTTTAGTACCAAAACTGCTCCTCATTAATTTTACTGTAGAGGAAGAAATCACCTGACAATTGGGACAGCCATGTTTTCTTCTTGCATGTTTCGATTTTCACTCTCTGCTACTCCTAGATAGATGATCATAGTAATTATTTTTATTATTATTATTAACCAAATTATTTGAAAGACATTGAACTTTGCAAACCCATCACTGTTCCAAAGCAAAGCTTGCCTTTGCTCATTTGCATTTCTTGAAATGATTAAGTGGTTGTATTTGAGGGAGAAGGGGAAGAATTTCTTCATTAAGAGCAAGAAAGGTGGTTTTCCTCTAGCAAACAGAATCTAAATAATTAGACCCTGTACAACTTGTAATTCCAGTATTTCATGCAACAGAGGCATCAACTTGGAGGTTGACCAACTCTGGAATATTCTTTTAAATAAATATTAGAGTTTCCATGATTATTTATTGTCCAGGAAACCTGCTAAGTGTGAGGGTTAAAAATTCCATTTTATGCTAGCTTTCTAGTGGTTATGAAAATAGTTAGAATTGAGATGACTTTCTAGGGGTTATTAATTAACAGTTTCACAAAATGTCACTGTGCTGCAGGGTTCCTTGGGTTCTCAGATCTATATAAATTCTAGAAATGTCTCAGGATCTAAGGGAACTGGTACAAAGTTTTGAAGACTGTGAGTTTGAACAGCAACTCATACTCAAAATCCTCAGGTCACTGATACAGTGGTCTTGTAAAGGTAATAATTTTACTGCTTTTTATGAGGTGTGGCTACTCTTTGCACATGCCAGCTTATTTAATATTATTAGAGGTCTAAAGATGCAATTGAAGAAAAATAGTATTCAGAAAGAGACAAAATAGTTCAGGAAAGGTGGGGTTCTTTTGACGTCAAAGAGGTGATTAATGTGTCTTTTTTTTTTCTTTCATTCTTTATGTCCTTTCTTATAATGCATTTATTGCTTTTTATTTGTTCTTACATTTTTCTTTTTCTTCTGGGTGTTGGGTCACTTCCAAGGGATCTGGACATCCAGCAAAACAGGTATACTGATACCCTATATTACTGCAAATATAGCATATCTTGTGCAGATGTCTGGGGAAATCTGGTTGCACTTGTCTTAACAACACTTGAAGTTGTTCAGGTTCAAAAACATAACATTCAGAATATAAGAGTACTCAGTTCTCTCTGCCTCTTAGGAGAATTTTCACTGTGCTGCTAAAACAAAAATTCTTACATTACAGGATTTGGTTCTGTACAAAACAAAACAGAATTTTGATTACGGGCACAAACTTCTGCTGTTAAAAGTCTGTTTGTTTCAAATGTATCTTTCTTCACAGCAGGTAGTGTGATTTTGGAGAAGGTAATGGTAAGAAATGGTAAATAAACTAATAAAAACAAACAAACAAAAAGACATATGGATGAGCATCTCCCTTTTTCTTGCTTTGATTTTATTCAAGCTCTTTCTCCTAGGTAATAATGAGTACTGCAGCACTCATGTTAATGTATTCTAGTTTTATTCCACATGCTGTAGCTCTTGTTTTGTTTCAGTTGCATTGGCTGTCAATTGCTTCAGGAATTAAGACTAAAAAACAGTTGATGCATCAGATTCATATGTCTTTTTCCCATGTTGAATGTTGAGTATCAGCTTATTAGTTAGTACATTGTGCATGTTTGATTCATGTCTTCTAAATGTTCCCTAGGTTCATTATCCCAGTAAACTCTTTGAATACATAGTATGACATCTCTGCTAGAAGGATGCGATGGTAAAAGGATACTTTGTATCTAAAAGCTTGCTCCACGTAATATTTATTTTAATTATGTTTTTATGTGGACCGCCTGGGGATGTATGTGTTGCAGACACTACAAGATAGAGATTGGGTTAAACTAGCAGGAAGGCAACAGACGCTTCATGTTGCAGCTGTCTGTAGTCAAATCAGTGCAGTAAATAGCTGGGACAGTTCAGTTTTGTTATTACCTCTTTTATCTGTATTAACATGTACGGAAGAAATACGACAAAGATCCTTTCTTTCACAGAGGATATCAGACAGCAGAGTTGTGTCAATGATCCATTTGTGATTTCTTACTTAGTGTCTAATACAAATCATTTTTTTCTAATATAAATCAGTGCAATCAATTCTTCCCTTCTGCAGTTTGAGCTTGTCATTGTGAACAGGATGAGCAGCAACGAACTCAATTTGTAAGGAAAGAGATTTTGGGTAGACATTGGAAAGAACCTTCTCACTGCTCAGAATGAATTGTATTAGGGAAATTATGACAATTCTAAAAAGATAGGCAAAGCACACATGCTGCCAGCTATGATGTCGAAGTATTTTGTTTTGGGATGCTGACTAGGATGGTCTCCTGAAATCCCTTTGATTTTAATTTTAATTTTAATTTTAATTTTAATTTTAATTTTAATTTTAATTTTAATTTTATTTTTATTTCTAAGCAGGTGCTTTAGGAGTATATTTAGGATAGACTATTAAGGCATTGCTCATACAGTATCCTTTGAAGTTTTCATTTTGATTTATTGTACCATGGTACTGAACCTAAGAGTTGCAACTGGAAATCAGAATAAATAAATCATCTTTGTAAAGCAATAAATCAGTCCCAGATTCTGCTGCTGATTCTCTGGGTAGCTTTTTCACTCTAATCTCATTCAAGGGGATACTTGGATTTTTAAGACCATTGAGATTTCCTTCCAAGAGCAGCATTAGCCAGAGCCATGTGTTAGGAGTGAATTTTAGCCTTGCTATTTCTGCAGTGAAGCTTCAAAACTATACAGAACTATTATTATACACAGCACAATGAAATACTTCAGCAGCCAATATAATTCAATTACCAGGTAACTAGAGAATTCTGGTTTCAGAATTAGGCAATGGGAGAGAAGAGTTCAGTCTATTCACCTGTTCCATCGTGAATATTTATAATTTCCTCTTTACTTTTGCTAAGTTTCAAATAATTTATTTATTTATTTATTTATCTATTTATTTATTTATTTATTTTCCTGTCAGTAAAATTGTGCTTGGGACAAGGATATTTTCACACAGTTAATCTCTTCCTATTTGTACAAATTCTCTCAGTGGCTTACTTTAGCGGCACTTTCCTAGCTCTCTTCAAATGTTCCTGTGTTTGGTTCTTCTGTTGAAACTGTATCTGTACAAAGAATCACAAGTGGTCATTAGTGGAACTCAGCAATTATAGAATCATTAAGGTTGGAAAAGACCTTCAAGATCGTCTGGTCCAACCATTTCCATACCACCAATATCACCCACTAAACCATGTCCCTAGACACCACATCCAACCTTTCCTTAACCACTCCCAGGGACGGTGACTCCACCACCCCCCAGGGCAACCCTTTCCAGTGCCTGACTGCTCTTTCTGAGAAGAAATGCTTCCTAATTTCCAACCTGAACCTCCCCTGATACAACTTGAAGCCATTCCCTCTAGTCCTATCACTGGTTGTCTGCGAGAAGAGGCTGACTCCCAGCTCTCCACACCTTCCTTTCAGGTAGTTGTAGAGAGCAATAAAGTCTCCCCTGAGCCTCCTCTTCTCCAGACTAAACAACCCCAGTTCCCTCAGCCGCTCCTCATAGGACTTGTGTTCCAGGCCCTTCACCAGACCCTTCACCCTCTTCATCGTAGCCCTTCTCTGGGTATGCTCCAGGGCCTCGATGTCCTTGTTGTACTGATGGGCCCAAAGCTGAACAACGTACTAGAGGTGCGGCCTCACCAGAGCTGAGTACAGGGGGACAATCACCTCCTGGTCCTGCTGGCTACACTATTCCTGATTCAAGCCAGGATGCTGCTGGCATTCTTGGCCACCTGGACACACTGCCGGCTCATGTTCAGGTGAGAATCGACCAGCACCCCCAGATGTTTTTCCTCTGCACAGCTTTCCAGCCACTCTGCCCCAAATCTGTAGCACTGCATGGGGCTGTTGTGACCAAAGAGCAGGACCTATCACTTAGCCCTGTTGAAACTCATCCCACTGGCCTCTGCCCATTGGTCCAAGCTATTGAGGTCCCTCTACAGGGCCTTCCTACGCTCCAGCAGATCGACATTTCCCCCCAGTTTGGGTGTCATCTGCAAACTTACTGAGGGCACCCTCAAATCCCTTGTCCAAATCTTCAGTAAGGATACCATAGAAGATGGGCCCCAACACCAGTCCCTGGGGAATACCACTGGTGACCGGTCACCATCTGGATTTCACTCCGTTCATCACTACTGTTTGGGCACAGCCATCCAGCCAGTTTTTAATCCAGCAAAGAGTGTACCTGTCTGAACCAGCTGCCAGTTTCTCCAGGAGAATACTGTGGGAGACCGTGTCAAAGGCCTTGCTGAAGTCTAGGCAGACTACGTCAATGGGCTTTCCCTCATTCACCGGTTGGGTTACCTGGTCATAAAAGGAGATGAGGTTGGTCAGGCAGGACTTGCCTTTCATGAACCCATGCTGACTGGGCCTGATTCCCCGGTTGTCCCACATACGTTGTGTGATTGCTAGATGTGAGTTGGTTTTGCATGCACAATAACATTTTCAAAGGGAGTAGAAATCACGTCTTCAGTGTCTGTCATACAGTTAACTGCAGTATGTGTTTTGATCTTTTTTTTCACAATGTAGAATTAATGAGAAAGATACAGTTCCTCATTAAGGAACCTTATGAAGACTGAAACCGGAGGTTTTTCACTACAACTTTAAGGACCATCGAATCTAAACTTCCAACTAGTTTTTGTTCTTGTTATTGGCAGTTGTACCTTGTACAAGAGAAACTACTGAATAAGATAAAAATCTAAATTTTATGCTGCATTGTAGCAAGGTAAGAATTTTTCATCTGATATCACTTACCATGAAATACTGTTTCAATAACAAGTTTCTTTTACCAGAAAGAAACAAATAAATAAAAAAATCAGTGCAACAGTATAATGTGATCACTCCAGCCACTCCACCAGAAGTTGGGACACTAAAAGAGCAATTCTCCCCCTTCCCCCCCCACCCCGTTTTTTTTTTTTGAAACAAAAGCAAAAATATCAGCACAAAGGCCATTTTTTTCTACTGTTTCATACAATCTGAGAGTGTTAAAAATGCCACCTGTTTTGCAGGGAAATACGAATAAGTTTCTGTTTTAGTTTATCTCCTTTAAATCTCTGTCTTCCTATGAGACTAAAGGAATTTTTGTAACTTCAGTACTGTGGATTTCATAAGCTAGGCAGTATTATTCCTGTCAACTATTGCAAAAGACTCACACATCTTATGTGGCTCATGAAATCCATGTTTAGGAAGAGTTTTATCTTGGTGTGGGCTTCCCTCACTCATAGTGACTAGTGATTCTTATATATTCTTTCCCTATCTGGCTTCTCACAGAGGTAGGGTTATTTCTGTGATGACTCATAGTCATTTTTGTCATGTGTGTTTCTCTGCCTTAGTGCAGAGAAAGGTGGTTTTGGCATTTTTTTTCCTATTAATCTAAAAATTGTATCTGCCACAAAATGATGTACAGTATAATTTATAAAATATATAGGACATTCTCTGATGTTACTGTTTGCTGAAATTTCTCTTCCATTGGCTCAACAATATATTTTTATGATAGTCATATAATAGTTGTGTCCTAGAAATATGTTCTTCTCAGGTTTAAATCAACTGTTCCTTTTTCCTACCTGGATGTGGGACAAGAGACATAATGAATCCTATTTTAGCTCAGAGTTAGTCCTTTCTTTTCCCCGTAATTTTCACTCTATACATCTGTGTTATTATAGAACTGAACAGCACTGCTCATTTGTACTTCCTCCATAAAATACTGTTCTGTATTATGTGGTGAGTGTGTCAGTTAAGTCCTACTAGTCTGAGTAAAATAAAAGAAAAGCTGACACACTGACAAAAGATTAGAAAACAATTATCTCCATAAATTTAATTTAATGAAAATAAATAATTTAATGAAAATAAAATAAAGAACAGGATTATTATTATTATAACTATTTTTTGAGAGGACAGTAAGTGAAGTTGATAAAAATAATGACATAGTTTTAATAACTGTGCTTTTATAAAGGGCTAATTCACTATTGTGTAAAATCCTGTTTTAAAATGTTGCTTTCTTTAATACCGATAGATCAAATGTCAAAGAATATTAGGAACTGCCTGATTAGGGGGGATTCATCATCAAAAGTGTTCTGTTTCTTTTCAACATTTCTATCAGTGACCTGGAAGTAGGTTATAAATGTTATAAATTTGACATTATGGGATTATTTAAAATGGGTGGAAGAGTAAAGAGAATAGAGTCAACTGCATCATTTGATAAAGCAGGTTCTTTAAAAAAATGTGTAGTTTCATTCACCCAATCATGATGTCATGGAGCTGGAGTCAAGGAATGGGTTTTATTCCCAGTACAGTCACCTGGGGAAATCTGGGGACAATAAGTTTATATGAGCTCCTACGATGAAACCATGGTAGCAAATGCAAACCAAAATTTTGGTTACTGAAGGCCTATAGGGTAATGACTCTGTTTCTGTATGCATTATTGTTGAGACTGATGGTGCAATACTGCAGTTCTGTCCTGCACAGATTGAAAAAATAATTAAAGCATCACAGAAATTATTTATGAGTTGAATGACAACTTAAATGAGGAGACCTCAAATGTAGTGTCCTATGAAAGTGAGAGTCAGGTGAAGTTACCTGGTCCTGTCTGACTAAATCGCAAGCTGTGACTTCTTCCTTGGACTGAGATATAGTCTAGATATGAAGCATTTTCTCTTGCAACTCATTTGGCTGTACACAGAACCTTGTTCTTTCAGTATGAAGAAGCTTATGTAAGAATGCCAAAACAAACTACTCTGCTCTTCCTATGCCTAACTAGTGGTGATTTTAGTATAGGTGGAGGTCTTAGCTTCAGATGTGGGGTTTTGAGGCGGCTTTTGTTAGGTCAGAGGTCAGAGAGGATATCATGCCAAACCAGTGCTGATTTTCAAAATCTTTTCTTTAGTCATAGCTGATGAGATTAGATTAGATGATCTATTATATAGATATTTTTTCCAGTTAGCACTGTAGTTTATTATAAGAAAAACTACAATAATGTTTGTCACTTATGAGCTGTGCCACCTTGAATTTAAACACTGTCTCTGAGCAAAATAATGTTCTTTTTGCATATTTTGATTTTTAAATACAGTTTTAATTTTGTTCTGCATTACTTCATCATACAGATCCTGATATTTAAATCCAGTTCTCTGGCTGCTAGCTGACTGAATCACCTTTACGTCAGGATAGGATATTATGCAGTCTGTTGTCAGTTACTTATATCAATGAATGTTGTAATTCTAATTCAGGTTCTTTAGTCTGAAGTCAGCCATGCTACTTAATCTTTTAGAACAGCTACACAAAGAAACCTTCTCAGCCTAATGGATTCAGGCATATCTTTCCTTGGCTGATACCCAGAAATTGATTGCTAGTTTCTTTCTTCTTTTCTTCTCCCTTCAACAGAGAGAACTGACTTAGAGCAAAAACCCTTTTCCATCCTGAGAGAAGGCTGACTTTACCCATACAAGACCAAATTCCCCAGCCATAGGTACTGTACTAGTAGTTCTAAGAAGGAGCCAGTCATTCCTCACCACTGAAAAGCATTCTTTGCTTCTATAACCTGCAATGCCCAGAAAAATCATACCTGTATTTGTCAGTCCTCAGTGAGGCTCTGTGGTTAGGAACCATATGAAGGATAAAAGAAATGGAGCATTTTTTAAAAAGGAAGCCACCTCCTCTTTCCTAAAAGTTATTATGAGCTAATGTAATTCTGCTCAAAACCAGACCAGTTAAAAATTTAGATTTTTCAGCACAAAGCTACTGGTAAAGGGCAATATTGATTTTTAGACAGAGGTATGCAGAAATGTAGACTAAACATTAAAAGAATGAAGCCAAGTGTGTGCTTCTTTTCTCTCCTGCATTGAAAAGATGTGCCTTTGACCTTTGGTGTCCCTTCCATTGGGAGCTATTTCTCCTTTGTTACAGAGAGAGCACTTTTCTGTATTAAAATCACCGTCACACCACTATCAAATTGACTGATGGATTTTTCCTCTCTCACATGCCTCCTTAACTGATGCCAGATTCATGTTAATTCTTTCAATATATTTAGCACTACTTTGAGTATCAATGCTTGGATCTGAAAATAATAATAATAAAAAAAAATGTTGGTGCTCAAGGGCAAAATGTGGATCCCCAAACTCCAGTTCAGCTATTTCTGAACTCATGAGTACCTGATAGACCAAGTCACACATGATTTCCTCTGAAAACTGCTTTAGTATCTGTTAATAAGCATGCAAAAAAGTAAAACAGGCTTGCCGGAGGGAAGCAGTTCAGCTTTTGGCTCATACCCAAGCTTGCTCAAGTTTGAAAGTATTTCTCTGCATCTTAGAATACACTGTACTGGTTCAGTGTAAAACCTGGAAGAGTGGCCATACATTTTCACAAGACTCATGATCAGACTAAGTTTGTATCTCCTAGCAGATATTGGTATGCCTCCCCAGATGAACTCTCTACCTTTACGATAAGCAGGGTATTTGGGGGTAAATATCTCTAAATCCTTCTCACTGCTTTTCATGAAATAACGGAATATTAAACTATACAAGAAAAGAATCCTCTTTCACCCTTCTCAACATTCTGAGCCACAAGCACTTGATGACAAACCCATTGTCTCGCTGTGGCGGTTTTACCTTGCTAGTCAGATGAACTCCACCACAACCGCTCTCACCCCCATTCTTCAAAAGAAAAAAGGGGAGAAAATATGGTGGAAAGGGCCCAAGGACTGAGATAAGGACAGGGAGATCACTCACAAGTTACTGTCATGAGCAAAACAAACTCAGCATAGGGAGATTGATACAATGTATTGCCCATCACTAGCAGACTACAACAGTGAGAAACTCAAAGCAAACTACAAACACCTTCCCCCACATCCACTCTCTTCCACCTCCTCCCCTTGAGCAGTGCAGGAGAACTACGAATGTGGGCTGCGGTCAGTCCCTGATGCTTCATCTCCACTGCTGCTTCACGGTCCCTCTCTGCCCCTGCTCCCCGTGGGGTCCCTCCCACGGGATGCCGTCCTTCCCGAACTGAGCCTGCGGGGGCTGCCCACAGGCAGCAGCTCTCCAAGAACTGCTCCCACACGGCTCCGTACCGCGGGGTCCATCCCCCAGGGGCAAACTGCTCCAGCACGGGTCCCCCACGGGCGGCAGCTCCCCCCAGACCCCTGCTCCTGCGGGGGCTCCTCTCCACGGGCTGCAGCTCCGGCCCGGGGCCTGCTCCTGCGGGGGCTCTCCATGGGCCGCAGCCTCCTCCAGGCCACATCCACCTGCTCCACCGGGGGCTCCTCCACGGGCTGCAGCGTGGAGATCTGCTCCGTGTGGGACCCATGGGCTGCAGGGGGACAGCCTGCTCCACCAGGGGCCTCTCCACAGGCCGCAGGGGAACTGCTGCTGCCTGCCTGGGGCACCTCCTGCCCTCCTGCTGCACTCACCTGGGGGGCTGCAGGGCTGCTTCTCACTCCCATCACCCAGCTGCTGCACAGCAGTTTTTTTTCCTCTTTTCTCCAATCTGCTCTCTCAGAGGCCCAACCAGGAATTAATCGTTCTTGCTTAAGTGTGATATATGTTGAGTATTTTGTAATAACATCTAAATGAATTTTCTAGCTCTCCCTCTTGATGACTTCAGACTCTAGCACCACTGTCCTGAGCTGCTGAGTTGAAAGACTGCCTCAGGCTGTCCACAACCTGCTTCTTCCTTCTTTATGAAATTCAAAATGATCAAAATGTGTGTAGGAAAACAAATGAATGGAGATCTTTTTAAACTTACATATGTATCCTTCCACAATAGCTTTGTGAAGAATACTATATTATTTAAAAACTATTGCTCTTACTTTTGGTGTGTGGGTAAAATGTATACAACTAACTAAATTTATTTGAAGCTGCATGTATGTAGAAATTTTCACATGAAAATGAATGATACATTATTTGCTTTTATGTTTTTAGTAATTTATTATGCACATTTATTTACCCATCTGTATACAAAAGTCACACAAGGTATAACTTGAAAACTAATCTCTTGAGATTGCTCTAAGGCAATCAGGTTTCTATTGTATTAATCTAATTTAGAGCTTACCTGTTTTGAAAAATTCATTCATTTAATTTAATTAATTAATTTATTTATTTATTTTGGAAGGTTAATATTGATTAGTAATATATCTTAATGAACTTAGACTTTTGTTCTTGGATTAATATCTAGCAAGCATGTATTAAGATTAATCTGAATTGAACAAATTCCCTGTTGTGCTGAGTATTCTTACTAGAAATGAGAAATGTCACACAACCATCTGGAATTGGAGAAACGAAAGAGATAACTGAGGAGTTCTTTTCTTCTGTCTTTCTTTCTTTACAAGTAAGCATAAGTATATTAAATGACTTGGAGATTAGATGAAACAAACCATATGGGCATAATAAAGATCTATGTCTGTCTTGAATTATTGTCAAATGTAAATGTGTGCATAGCCTCCAGGACTTGTTCTGCATCATTTCTGGTATCTTCTAACCATCAGTTTACTAAAGCGGAAGTTCTGTTTCACAGCATGGATCCTTAAATACCTAAAAATTTGCAGGTCAGAATAGGCAGTTTTTAAGGGGCTTATCAGAAGTGAGAGATTGCCCTATTCCCTGATCTCTATTCCAAAACTGATAAAATCTGTTGTGATTATTTATTTATTTATTTGTTTATTCATTCATTTGACAATGAATTGTTCTTATCTTGGGGTGGGAGGAACTTTGTGGTAAAAATATTACTCATTTTTTTAAGTGATGTCTTGAACCTAATTTTGCTCTTTAATACTTTTACACGGTGGCAATCAGAGCTGTAAATTATGTGTGCTTGTGTGCATACATGCACTCTCACACACATACACACACAAAGGACCAAATGAATTGATACAACTTTTAGGAATTTAAAAACAAAGTTTAGAGTTAGCAAGATCTAATGTTCTAAGATCATTAGGTGGAATATTATCACCGTTGACATCTAAAAGATTTGACAATATCCTCTCATTAAAGGTTGTTTGGTTCCATACTGAGTGCTGGACTGGACTGACAGCCTGTATGGTGTCCTACTGCTTTCAGTTGGTGGCCCTGCTATATAAAGCATTATCATTATTATGCTCAGGCTGCTCAGGAAAAGAAAATTCAAACAATCCAAAGAATGAATTGTTCTTCAAATTACAAGGAAAAACGACTCAGTGACAAAAAGGTGCACTACCACCACTGTCTTTGCTTAACAGCTGTTAACTGCAGCAATGGGTGGATGCATTTTCATCACTGTGAATATTAAGACCGTTCTAATTTATTTGGATTCTTGATTCTGAAACACTTGATTGTGTCTAGGAAATGAAAAAGGTCAACATTTTCACTTTTAGATATGCTTAGATTCAGTTTGCCTCCAGATAATCCAGGTAATTCAGGTAGTTCAGTCTGTATGCTGAACATGAGCCACCAGTTTGCCCAGGTAGCCAGGAATGTCAATGGCATCCTGTCCTGCATCAGAAAACCTGTGGTCAGCAGGGACAGGGGAGAGATTGTCCATCTACACTTGGCACTGGCGAGAACGCGCCTTAAGCATTTTGTTCAGTTTTGGGCCCCTCATTACAGGAAATTGAGTTGCTGGAATGTGTTCAAAGAGCAACAAGGTTGGTGAAGGGACTAGAAAACAAGACATATAAAAAGCAGCTGAAGAAACTGGGATTATTTAGTCTGGAGAAGAGGAGGCTGAGGGGGAGACCTTATCACTCTCTACAACTACCTGAAAGGAAGTTGTAACAAGTTGGGTGTAGTCTCTTTTCTCAGATGACAAGTGATAAGATTAGGCAACAGCGTCAAACTGAGCCAGGCGAAGTTCAGATTAGATGTCAGGAAGAAATTCTTAAGTTAAAGTGTTGTTAGGCATTGGAACAAGCTTCTCAGGGAAGTGATAGATTTGTCATCCCTGGCAGTATTTAAGAGAAGTGTAGATGTGGCACTTAAGGATATGGTTTAATGGTGGACTTGGTAGTTGTATGTGATGGTTGGACTTGATGGTCTGTTCAGTAAGTTCTGAGGCATTTAAATAGTTAGATGTTTCTGGATATACAATAAGAAGTTTGGAGAGGCTTCGTATCCATATCCCCTCAGCCTGAATTGCACAGATTGCATTAACAAAGGGAACATTGAATTTCAAGCAGAAACCTTTTTATCTCTCTTTATTGAGAGATAAAATATACTTGTGTTACATCTTTTTTCCATCATACAAAGTCTTGAAATAAAATGTAGAGAATTGTGGTTTATCACTCTGAAAAAGATACAGTGAACAATATTCACCTGACTTCTTGATTTTTTTTTTTTCACTATTTGTGTTCTCTATAGATTGTATTTTCTGTCCTTTGAATGAAGATAATTTACTATAAGGTAGAGCTCTGAAGCTACACCAGTCTGAACTGGTTGTTTGTACCACCAATTTCACTTTTGTTCTCATCATTTTGCAAAATTTGCATTGCTTTCATTAGCTGGCCAGTGCTTCTCTAGTCTGATATTTGATCTGCATCAAGGAAAATCAGATGACTGTGAAAAATGGAACCATATATGAGAGGCATATCTTAGAGTTGTGTTTCTGTAATATTTGGACTTTGAGATTTTGAATAATTCTGTTGTCTTTCTATTTGGTTATTATTGAATAGTGCACATTGTAAAATTGATTACTCTGGAAGTAAATGTCACAGACTACTTTTGATTTTGAGTAGCTGGGCTTACTATCATTATTTGAATTTCTTTTTAGATTTTCTCTTCCTTAGAAGTGCAGACATTGCCACCTATTTTGAATTTCAAACTTTTCTGGTTTCCAGAATGTGGATGATCAGATGGACTGAAGGCAATACACGGCATTTTAAGAATTGACCTTCTGTTGCTGTCATGTCTGGATTTCTCAACATATCACTTATACTGCAAAGAATTTTGACCTAACTCAATACCATAGAGAAATTGAGCTTTTCACCTTGAACATCTTTATTAATGGAGAGGAGATGACAGCATGCACACTTGTTAAGTTTGCAGGTGACACCAAACTAGTGGACACATTTATATGCTCCAGGGTAGGGCTGTCATTCGGAGATACCCAAATGTGGTGGGTTCATACTGATAGAAGCTCTGCCATGCCACTCTCTCATTGCCCCTCCTCAAAAGAACAGGGAGAGAAAATGCGATGAAAACAGGCTCTTCAGCTGAGATAAGGAACAGTTTAATTAAAGGAAAAGGAAAAATATAAAAGGCCTTTTGGAAACAAAAGGAGAAAACAATTATCATAGAATCTTTACAGTTGGAAAAGACATTCAGGACTATCTGGTCCAACCGTCACCCTACTACCAATGTCACCCACTAAACCATGTCCCTGAGCACCACATCCAACTTTTCCTTGAACAACCCCAGGGACGGTGACTCCACCACTTCCCTGGTCAAACCATTCCAATACCTGACTACTCTTTCTGAGAAGAAATGTTTCCTAATTTCCAACCTAAACCTCCCCTGGTGCAACTTGAGGTCATTCCCTCTTGTCCTATCGCTAATTATCTGTGAGAAGAGGCCAACCCCCAGCTCTCCACACCTTCCTTTCAGGTAGCTGCAGAGAGCAATAAAATCTCCCCTGAGCCTCCTCTTCTCCAGACTAAACAACCCCAGTTCCCTCAGCCGCTCCTCATAGGACTTGTGTTCCAGGCCCTTCACCAGACCCTTCACCCTCTTCATCGTAGCCCTTCTCTGGGTATGCTCCAGGGCCTCGATGTCCTTGTTGTACTGAAGGGCCCAAAGCTGAACACAGTACTCTAGGTGCGGCCTCACCAGAGCTGAGTACAGGGGGATGATCCCTTCCCTGGTCCTGCTGGCTACACTATTCCTGATAAAAGCCAGCATGCCGTTGGCCTTCTTGGCCTCCAGGGTACACTGCTGGCTCATGTTCAAGTGAGCATCAACCAAAACCCCCAGATCCTTTTCCTCTGCACAGCTTTCCAGCCACTCTGCTTTGGGCCTGTAGCGCTGCATGGGGTTGTGGCCAAAGTGCAGGACCTATCGCTTAGCCATGTTGAACCTCATTCCATTGGCCTGTGCCCATCAATCCAACCTGTCCAGGTCCCTCTGCAGGGCCTTTCCACCCTCCTGCAGGAGGACCCTCCTCTGGACTTACTCTAAGACATCCATGTCCATCCTAAATTGGAGCCTCTGGAGCTGAACACAATAATCCACGTAGGGTCTCATGGGAGCAGAGTAAAGCGGGGTATCACCTTTTTCGATCTGCTGGCCATACTTCTTTAGATGCAGCCCAGTATTTCAACCCTGTGTAAAAGGTATTCAGTCCTTTAATAATGCAAAGATTGGAGCAGGTAGATATATAGATATATACAGTCTCAGTTGTGTCAATGTCTTCTAATGCAACAAACAAACAAACATTTCCTTTTTTTTTTCTTTTTTTTTTTTTTTGTCTCCCAATATTTTAGCTTCTGAACACCCCACAGTCATTAAGGCTGTTGTCCTCATCCACTGCAGGAAAGCAGAGGATCATTATTATCTCTAAATTGCTGGCAGTTCTATGGCAGTTGAGATGCACGTCTGGGACAATTGCAGTCTAATGAGGATTTGGTGAGAAGATGCAACTTATATCTTAGTTGTCACTTGCATCCAAAGCTTTAAGATCATAAGCCTTTGAAGAGTTGGGACAAAAAGGATGTGCTGCAAGAGCACGTCCTTCCCTTACAGGACAATGGGTGCAATATTCAGAGACAGCAGAGAAGGCACTCAGAGCTTGTTCCTCATTCAGTTTGTATCATTCTGTGTATGAAATACTGGTTTGAAGTATGAATTTTCATGAGACTTGTTGGAATTGAAATGTGGTCCTGTGTTACTTGAGATGCCCAACCTTGCAATGAAATCTTGGACTGACCTATAGCAGCAAAGTACTTGTGAAGTACTGGTCAGTAATAAACACAGAAGTTAACATTATAGACACAGGATAGATTTAGTAGGATATTATTTAAATAAAAAGACCCAGTTAGTAAAATTGCCTCTAACCCTAACTTACTTACACTGTTACACTATATGTAGAAGCTTCTCACATTCATTGTATTTAAAAATGGAGTTGCTGAAATGTGTTTAATTGAAGTTAAACTTCTAAAAATAATTGAATACATATTCATGAAAAACAATACAGCTTTGAGCTGATTGAGCGCAAATTTTGAGTGAGTACATGCTGTTCTCATTAGCCAGATACAGTACGACTTGGTCCTGGGCCATATGAATGTGAGCACTGTGAAGTTACTGGAAATTGAAGTCAGGAGTGATACTGCAGTGTGTCAGTGCGTCTCTGTGACAAATGTGTTTGTACTCACTCTTGTCCTGAAGTAAATGGAGGTAGCTTATCCCTCAGTGTACATCACTGTCTGAAAAATGATCTTAAATTAATTGTGCTAAAGGCAAACTAATATAAAGTGTTTGTGAGAGTTTAGCTTAAAGTGACTGAAAAGAACAACAGGAAAACACTGAAATCTTTCAAGTAGTTTGTCTAGTCCAAATAGCTAAGCAATAAAAACTTCAGAATATCTCATTATTTGAACATCATCTTTTCACATTATATATATACAGAGAGAGAGAGTAAGATTTCTGGTTTTATCCCTCAGCATTTACCTGCACCTTCCTTATTGATACTATATTTTGTCAAAACCTGTGGTAACAAGTAGACAGGAGTACATGAATAAAAGATGTTTCACAAAAACAAAAACAAACAAAAAAACCTGCAAAACAGTTTTTCTCAGATAGCAATTACTATGACATAGCCCGTTTCTAAAAAAATTTTCCCACTAAGTTTAAAGATTTTAAAAAGATTTTTAAACAGATTTTAAAAGATTCTTTTACATGTCTCCCCTAACAGTCAAAGACTTACAGAAGTGACAGCTGTTCTATACTGTACATTTGACACATGCAAGCACTGGATGAGTGGCTGGATGTTTATTAACTGGAGGTGTATTTCCACAGAACAAAGGAAATATGGTTATTTTTTCACTGGGAAATTTACCCACAACAAGAGATACAGCATAAATTAAGCAAATATACAGCTTCTGTAGGCCTTTGATAGGTCTTCTGAGTTCATTCCAAACCTACTGTCATGCCAAAGTGTTTAATTACAACAACACTTGATCTCAGTCTAGAACTAGTAACCATATAGAAATCATGGAATCGTTAAGGTTGGAAAAGACCTCCAAGATCATCTGGTCCAACCATCACCCTACCACCAATATCACCCACTAAGCCATGTCTCTAAGCACCACATCCAACCTTTCCTTGAACAACCCCAGGGACAGTGGGTTCCCAGGGACAGGAAGGGACAACCTTCCCAGGGACAACCCCAGGGACAGGAAGGAGCCTGACTGCTCTTTCTGAGAAGAAATGTTTCCTAATTTCCAACCTGAACCTCCCCTGGCGCAACTTGAAGCCATTCCCTCTGGTCCTATCACTAGTTATCTGCGAGAAGAGGCTGACTCCCAGCTCTCCACACCTTCCTTTCAGGTAGATGTAGAGAGCAATAAAGTCTCCCCCGAGCCTCCTTTTCTCCAGACTAAACAGCCCCAGTTCCCTCAGCCGCTCCTCACAGGACTTGTGTTCCAGGCCCTTCACCAGCTTCGTAGCCCTTCTCTGGGTATGCTCCAGGGCCTCGATGTCCTTCTTGTACTGAGGGGCCCAAAGCTGAACACAGTATTCGAGGCCACACCTCGAGTACTGTGTTCGGTTTTGGGTCCCTCAGTAATTATGTTTGTCTCAGATGCATGACAGAGAAAAATCTAGGTTGGGAAGGACCTCAGGTATCTAATTTATTGTTTAAAGGAGAACAAACTTCAGAGTTATATCAGGTTGCTCAGAGCTTTCAGCTATCTCCAAGGTTGGAGATTCCAGAAACATTTGGTGAAACATTTTCTAGGACTGCAATACCCCCAGTAAGGAATGTTTTCCTAATGTCCTTATGTCAAATATGTTTGTTAATTTACAGCCTGAAATAGAATTAAATTTTTGTGGAAGAGATATTTCATGTGTTGAACTTCAAGAGATTCTTGTCAGCCCATTTCTCCAGCCTGTCAAGGTCCCTCGGGATGGCTGCACAGTCCCCTGGTGTGTCAGCCATTCCCAACAGTGTTTTGTTGTCTGCAAAGTTACTTAGGGTGCACTCTACCTTATTATCCAGATTGATATTGAAGAAGTTATACAGGACTCGACCCATGTATTGACTTATGGAGTACTTCATTCTTCACTGGCCTTCAACTAGACTTTGTGCTACTGACCACTGCCCTCTGGGCCTGGCCATTCAACTAGTTCTTTGATACACCTCACTGACTGCTCACACCCCCTCCCTGTTGTACCCAAAGTGTAACAGAAGGGACTCTATTTCATTTGTAAAGGTCAGAGAGAGAAATAGGTCATGCTTGGGAAGCAAAAAGGGAAGAAACATCCTGATGACTGTGAAGGCTTTAAGATGTTGTGGTGCACGTTTGAAACACGAAAGTCACGGTGAGTGTGTTATTGATACATATCCCTCAGATCTTACTTGGCAACAGCTACATTGAGAGAAATCTTCAAATTCAGAAAGGACAACTGTGTAATTGGGTTGGATTTTTGTTACTCAGCTCAAAAAAAAAAAAAAAAAAAAAAGCAGATAGACATTGTGCTGCTAAGTTCAAATCCAAAGCATCCAGAAATCAGAGGCTTGTGAAATTACTCGTGTAGAAATCAGAATCAATGCTAATATGTAAATTTACATCATGCCAATTGTTTGCAGCATCACTACACTTGTTAGTCATAATGATGAGATTCAACTTCCTAAGAGACTTCACCATCTTTATCACGAGTTCTCAAAAAATGTCTAAATATTCTTTTCCTTACCAATTCTCATGGATTTCCTGTCATCCATATATCTGTGTATTCTGCCTGGTGTAACGTGCCTTTATATTAAATGTTTCACGTAAGTGACATTTATCTCTAAACACCATTTTTCTTGAATAGCCACAGTAAGTTAGTTCGGCTCCTCCAGAAAAAAAAAAAAAAAAAAAAAAAAAGACTTAAGAAGCACCTGATCTTGGGCTAAGGATTACTTGAGTTTCAAAAAATTCACTGCAGGGTAGACACAATCTATAAGTCAAAGTGCTGAAAGTGTTACTATACGGATTTCTCTGAGATATTGTGTCAGAGGTAGGCATTAGAATGCAAGTGTAAAACTAAAGAAAAATCATACAATGCAATGTAGAATTTACCTACGCCTATGCTAATTTTGCATTCAAGAGTAAATTTTCTCTCTGTTTTCTGAGATGTTAAATTATGTCCTAACGAAGGCGCTAAACAAATTAGTTAAAAGCAAAATCCCACAGGGAAGTTCTAAAGTAAGCTGAAAATATAATCCACATTCAGGCAGACACCTTCAGTATAAGGAGCCAAGCTTCCTAAGCTAGCAAGCTTCAACAAAGTATTGGACTATTTATAAGGAAGATACAGTCTGCCTCTCTTTCCTCCTTTGTGAGATTAAAAGAAATGATGCACCTTTCCTCAGAAACATCTAACTATATCATTCCAACAAACAAACAAACAAAGTCTGATCAATCTGTAAGAAACCTAACTTAGTTAATTAGTTAGTTCAAGATGTAAAACAGGAATACCATTCTCTCACTGATGGATAATTTTCTGCCATTGGTCAACAGCACACACACTTCTTCGAATCAGTTATTCCTGAGATTATTCCTATAACATGTCCAAGGGAGATGGAGGAATTCCCGTGGAATAGACTGCTTAATGTTCTTACTGCAGAGATGCATTCGTTGTGCTGAAAAAATGTATCTCCCTTACCTCTGGAGCCCCATCATTAATTTGCTTCCTGGCCCTATTAAACATTCATATACACAAAAAATACTGATTCAGCACTATAGGGTGTGCATTTGCATGCTATTTTCTGTCTTGCATAACACAGACAATACCACCTCACCAATATACCTCAATGCTTTGCCAAGAAAAACAGGAGGGTCAACTGGTTAAAATAAAAGCCACAAAAAAACAGACTATCCTGATTGTCGGAAGAAAGGCTCAGAGATTTTTTTGGCCACGGGATTCTCCCTTCAAACTAGAAAGCGATGATCAACGTCTTGGTTTCTTACTTACCAATCGACATTGTTCTGCTGACCTTAGCGTAGCATGACCTGTAAATAGTGAGCGGACTGCATCCTATCTTGAAAAACAATGACTAATTAAATGATATATATAATTTTACTGTTTCCCAGCTAAATTTTAGCAATATAGTAGAAAGTTCAAGGCCAGGTTGGATGGAGCTTTGAGCAACCTTACCTAGTGGGAGGTGTCCCTGCCCATGGCAGGGGAATTGGAATTAGATGATCTTTAAGGTCCCTTCCAACCCAAGCCATTCAGTGATTCTATGATTCTAAAGTTACCAGACCTTGTGACATGCACAGCAATAATTTCATTTTAACAGCTGCAGCATACCATACCTGACCTATGTTTTCCATGCTGATTCTCCACAGTAAAATGAGAAATCACTTTAATGTTAAGTAAAAGCTTGTCCTTACCTTTAAGACACTCCTTTATCTATCCTTTTGTGACATGTAGATTACTAGGGGAGTGAAGTGACAGAAATTGCTCTCCTTAGAAATAATGGGATGGGCATCAGTACAGATAATGTCCCTGCACACAGAAATAGGAAAGTCCTCAGTGAGAATGTAGGAATGATTGCAAAGATTTGCTTGCTCTTGCTTGGAGTATAAGCTGTTGTGAAGATGTGCAGCAAGCAACAGAAACTATGAAAAGTTAGCAAAATTAACATTGGAAAATTTCTTATATCCCTGATCCTCATGATGTATTGTAACAACAGGAAGAATTCTTCTCTATGCCATGGTGTATCTCTTGGGTATGTCAGCAGATAGCAATCTGAAAATCTTCCAGACATCTATGCCATACTGCGGATAATGTTGAAATGGCGTGTAAATACTGTGGTGGTCAGTGCATCCTAAAGAAATACTAGTCAGATGCTATTTGATTATTAGGGTATGCACAGTGAAGTGCAGGAAGCCACTGCTTCTAAAGACAGAGCCTTCCAGAAGCTAGAATCAGTTTACTTTGAAACCATTGATGTTCCATTTCTTGAGTAGTTTTGGTGGGCCTGATTTCCACTGTGTCTGTGGCTTATCCTAGTATATGCATCAGTTTTAATGTTTGCTAAATGAGGCAATTAAAGGATAATGGCAGAATGTGCTGAAGGAAGATTGAAAGCAAGGTGCAGATCTCTGATCAGTAATACCAGTTCAGTGACAAATTAGCAATTATAATCCCTGTCTGCTCTATTTTGCATAACATATATGAAACTAATTCATTTTCTGCTAACATGCTGTATTTTCAGACAAAAGACAGGAAACTGCTTTTTTGATATTGATATTCATGAACTAGTAGAAAAAGCACAAGAACCTGACAATAGAAAAGAGGATAAAAAAAGGCCCCTTAAATTTGTACATTCCTTAATGTTGATTTTGTTAAATATATATATATTTAATATATATTAACATATATTATATATTATATGTATATAATATATACATATTATATTATATATACGTATTACATGTGCAATTATATATATTATTATATATATTATAATAATATTACGTATACATATTACATATTACATTACATATACATACTCAAATTTCATGGAACTCATATATGTGTATATATATATGTATAAATATATATACATATATGAGTTCCATGAAATTTGAGTTAGTCACTAGGAGAAAGAAGGTAACAGAGTCATAGGCCATATCCTTGTGATTCATTGTGCTAACTTATTAAGTTTTCAGAGAGTTTTGGCAGACATAATGTCAAACTTTAGTAATCACAATAGGGATAAAATTAAGTTTCTGAAGTGGTACACTTCAGATTTCACTTAAGATTTGCTGCAGTCACTTATTTCTCAACATGTTGCTGATTACAGTCCTCTAATTCAGAGAGGACTTTTAAGTTTGGAAGACCTATGAACTCTGTTTCCATGGGAATTTTCCACAGTAAATGAAAAAAACAAAGTAAAACAAAAAAAGTGATAAACAGGATGATGCACATTTTTTCCTTATTTTGAGTGTATGGAGAGTGTATGTATTTTTCCCATCTCACAGGGGCTGTTTTGTTATATTAACATATTTATTATATATTTATGATGATTAAACCAAATCCATGCAAAATCTAAGCTTTCTGAATGTGTATAAGAGAGATGTTGAAGGATTAATGTTAATATAATAGGTACTGCCAATTTCAAACAGTGAATAGAATGCAGAATGTTGATTATATCTATAAATGTATTCCCTAATTAAAAAAAAAAAAAGATAAAATACAGGTGATAACTAGAAAGTTCGTGAAAAATGTCTTTTATTTCAAGGAATTATTGAAGCAACTTTTGTATTCATCATCAGATAGATATACTCAAAACCGTTGGAGGAAGAGAATTTGGAATTAATTCCTTTTGCATTTTTTACAGCACTTGAATAGCTTGTGAAATAGCTCTGAAAAGATTAAATATTTCTTGCGAGTAAACTCTAGCTATTTACATATAACATTTTTTTTTTCCATTACCAAGCATCTACATAAAGGAGCAACTGGCAAAGACATAACGGAGTTAATTTCAATTTTGCTTTGTGCATGCTTGTTCAGAAAAGCACACTGGAAAATTCAATTTAGACTTTTTATTATATTCTTCATAAAAATTCAAAGGTAGGTCAACACTAGGAAAGTATAATCTCCTTCATTTTGACTTTCTAGGTTTTCCAACTCTGCTGTATTGGTATTAGCAACAGCACCTCCAGAGCTATGGTGATGAAGTAAATCATAATGACATACTGTAGTATGTAATTGGGATGGAATGACCCTGGGAGCAATTCTCTACTTCCAGGTCTACACCCTTCTGCCTCCTGATGGAACACTGGAGGAGACCTGGATGGGAGATGCCCTGTGCCTGCCTGATGTTTTCCATGGAAAAACCTCAGACAAAGAGCTATTCTATGCTCAGACAGTACCTTCATTGTCTACCTGGGGGCCAGCAATGCTAAACATAATTGCCTCACAATTTTCTCTTAACTTCAGTGTTTTGGTTTTTTATTAGCAATAACTGATGCAGCAGACAGGTGATAGCATTACTATCATTATTATTATTAATAATACTTATGTTGCCTGGCAACTTTAGTCAAGGATTAAGCAAGCACATATTAGTAAGTATTTTGAGTATTATTTTGAGATGTAGGGGATATAGAGCTTGATGTGTAAAGCGTGGACTCTATTTGAAAGAGTGGACTAATCTGACATAGGAAAAAAATCCAAATAGGTAAAACATCTTAAATAAATGAAAAAAAAAATAAAAACACAACAAACAGGGACTACAGTGAATAATGGCAGGTGGTGAGGGGTAGCGGTATGCTTCTTTTCAGCAACATGATAAGTCTTAAGAGGAATATTAATGATACAGTGAAATTTTGTGCTAAGATGCGTATGATGACATTATGAGGAAGGAAAGAGTTAAAATATGAGTAAGAAAGTAATGCTGTTTTCTGTGTAAGTCCTTCCTAGATGCATGACACATATCAGTGCCTCTTTACAGTGCCACAACAGGACTGAGTTCTCAGTTTGACCTCTTCAAAAAACAGTTGGACAGATTTGAGAAAGAAACATCCCTCAAAGCAACCATCCACAAAAAGGCAACCTCTAATTCAAGACGCCTAAACCACAGATTGCTTAGAGTGGGAATTATCTTTTGAAGGGACATATAACCATACTTTTGTATACTGCTTCTCCACAGAATGGTTGAGGTTGGAAGGGACCTCTGGAGATCATCTGGTCTAACCCCACTGCTCAAGCAGGGACACCCAGAGCAGGTTGCCCATAATCGCATCCAGGTGGCTTTTGAAGTTCTCCAAGGAGTGAGATTCCACATCATCTCTGGGAAACCTATTCCCATGCTCAGTCACCACACAATTTTTACTTAAAAAAGTAAACATAGGAACTTTTTAAAATTCCCAAGTGTCCACTTCTGACCACTGTCCAAATCAGTGGATTTAGATGCATCCTTGGTCTGACAATTACATATTCTGCTTTGTTATGTTTTGTGACAGAGTTTTTCTTTACAGGGTAAAGAAAAGATACAAGTTGTTCACAGAAACAAGAAATCTTCTCTACAGAGTCTTCTAATAAAAGTTCTCCAAAACTCTAAAATTGATCCTCATTTTCTCATACATCATGCTGCCCCCTAATCTTGAACATCTCTGTGATTCACCGTGTCCACCTTTTCTCTCTTGCATGCAATTTACAGATCAAATACAGAACTGTTTATCTTTATTTATTTTTTTTCAAACTTACTATTAGCTTATCAGAAATCACATTTTAGAGCAGCTTTTTGGAACAATATCAAATTGTGTTTAATACTGCAATAACCTGATACTGAGGAAAAAAAATTGTCTAGACCAGTAAAGCTGAAACTTCCATGTATAAATTGTGCATACAGTTATACATACATAGAATATTGACTTACTGTATCTGTGATAACTATGTAATACAATTTCACCAGTTAAAACTGATAAAAGAGGCTACAATTTCCTTTAGCTTCCTAGAATCTTTTTCTCATAAATTATCATGACTGTAAACAAAACTCTCAAATGCATGAATATAGCTTCAGTTTAATAGTTCTATAAATTACAGTTCTAATAGTTCTCCAGTGACATAAATGATAGTTCTATTGTAAGCAAGTAGCAAGTTAGGAAGGTCTCTTAAGTGACCTACATCTTAGAGTTCAGAAACCAACTTTTCTTCCTCATATTTCCAGCACTAACCCTCCCCACTTTGACAGTAAAAGATCATTAGCAAGTACGAACTTTTTCAGTTCCTGTCATTGTAGAAACCAATCAAAATTCTGTTCTTCATGACTCTAATCAGTGCTTATGGTTTAATAGTAAATACATGTGGCAGTCTCTGATGGATAGCAACCCCATTTAATCAGTGCTCTTGTAATACTTTGGGTTAATTCATTGTGACAGTACTGCTGTTGCCTAACACTTAAAAGCATAAAATCCAATTGAAGAGTGACTATGCAGAGTTGGCAGCTTCTTAGATCATCTAATCTGCCTCTTCTGTATGTTCTGGTTTATAACTTCAGGCTTTAAATACTAAGATGTGTTTTCTTTCTTTTTTTTTTAACCCGCTGAAAAGAACATAAATAACTTCATTGGGCTTTGAATGGGTTTAGGTCTATCAGGAACATTAACGAAGGGCAAAAGAAGAGCAACTGTGTTGTGTAGCTGTGAATATTTCTGCTGCTGATGATACTGCTGGTGGGAAGACTACAATCTCCCTCAAGGGTTCAACATTTTTATAGCCAGCATTGTCTATGCATTATCTAGGCCTTTTTGTTTGATTCGTAGAACATTTATTAAGGGCAATTAGAGGGACACAAGAATGACCCGTTTGGTTTTTGATTCTTGTACTGTTTTTGAAAGCCTGGTAAATTTCAAGTATGCTGCGAAATTATTGTAGGCTAAACGCAGGGCCCAGCAATAGTGTTTATACTCTAGTTCTGAAAGTCCAATGTCAGTGACTTTTAGTGATTACCCTAGAGCGCTTCACAGTACATCAGACTTCATTATAAATTTAAAAATATCAGGCTAAATGCTCTTTTCTGAGTTCTGCCTCATTGTTATTATTATCATGCCTCTGCTTATATATCACTATATTATTTTTATTTTACTTCAGGATTACTTGTTCTTCTAGTGTTTGCAATCTGGCGTGGTGTTAGAGGTAAATACATTTTCACAATTTCATAAAATATTTTTAATGCTGAATTAAGTGTTACAAAGTTTAAACTCTTTCTGTATGTGCTTCTGCAAGCATTTGTGCAAGTAAGCTTTCTGGCCATAATGTTCTAGAAAGCAGCAAATATTAGAAACTATTGGCAAAATGTTAATTCTGATTGTATGAATTCAGAAACCTTTACAGAAACACAACCCAGTGTACTTCAAGTCAGAAAACAGAAGTTTGTTGTGGTGCTTCCTCCCTGCATTTTGGTTTATGCTTTAAATGTCAGCAATAGGAAAATATTGGGAAAAAAAATCTTAAAATCAGCATTACTGAGAAATATTTGGGCAAATCAGTGTAATTTCATGTACTAGAAAGAAATGATAAGCTCAGTGCAGACTTGCAAACAAAGGAAGACTTTAAACTGGGAAATCAGATTCATAAGAATCACTTTACCAATTTGTAAAACTAGTTGACCAGACCACAGCTTTAGGGCTTATAAAAATTGGTTTGAATATATATAAATAAAAATATTTATGCATTTACATTTATATATGTGTATATTTGTGTGAATTATAGAAATACAAGACACACAGAACACCATCAAATTACACATAATTAAAAGCAATATATTTGTAGTTACACCAAAAGATGTCATTCTGAACCCATCACCTCATTTGTTCTCAGCCTTTCTCTAAATTATATTTACCTTATTTTCTAGTTTCTTTTGTATAGCATACCAGCTTGGGATATATTTTACTCAGATTTTCTGTTTAATGGTAGGATAGCGAAGCCCTCCAGTAGCTTTTGTGGAGAGCAAGGGGGTCAATGATGGTCTTTAAGAATAAAATAGAATTACATGGATATTTCACTAATGAGATAGGTACAGTTGATCCTGATCTATGGTAGGCAAGACTAGACATCCTCTTGAGGATGCTTTCAGACCTCTTCTTCTAGATTTCCAAACTACTTCTTGAGTAAGCAACTCATCTCTGCTATCTCTGAAGAAAAGATTACATTTATATTTGTATGTAGTAACTTTGTCTCATTCAATAAATAAATAAATGACATTAATAGACTACCAAAATGGGAGCTGTTAGATTCAGAAAATCTTGTTTGTTGAAAAAAAAAGAAAGTTTTTATGATTAGTTTATCATGATCAACATTGACTGCTGTCTTCTGAAAAGCAGTATTGAATTTATTCAACTTTTAGTGCCAGCAAAATGAAGTGTGATGAAAATTTATCCTCATAGTGTTCCTCAGCACACTGAAGCTTCATATCAAAGAAAGTGACATTGAAGCAGGGATGGGGGAGAACATGAATTTTACTTCATTCTCAGGCTGTTCTAGCAGTTCTACCTATTAACCAAATTAAATGAGTGTGACCTTGCTTGTCTCTATATTTAAGCTCTTAAAATGCTTCCGGTGATTCTGCCCATTTTGAAAGTAAAAAATAAAACAAAACAAAACAAAAGCCAACAAATAACAGTCATGTTTTATTTTTAGATTCATATTAAGTAATGATATTATGTCAGTATCTTTCTGCTCCTCATTTCTTGCCTTAAAATGAACATACTCACTAAAGTTCCTACTAAAGCTACTTCTACTTCAAAGCATGGAGGACAAGGTTTTTGAAATGTTTAATGATTTGGTTTTGTCACTACTTTAACATCCAGCACTTTCTAAACACTGGTCCTATTTATGGCATTTCAATACACAGATATTTATACTCAATACGTGGTAACTCTTTCTCGGATGCCATTATGATCATCAAAGATGTTTTATGACAGGACAGAAAGTTGGTGGTTACATATAGTCATGTAAACATAAGCAGAATATCTTCAGCGAAGATTGAAGAACATGCACACGTACACACACCTGTTATATGTGTGCTCAGAGCTTCCAAAGATTATCTTTCTTAGGCTGAGGAAGATGATATTGATGACCTGGAAAAGTTGAGATAAAAACTTATGGAAGCTTAATGGTTTCCTGCTAAGCCAATTTAAAAAATACGATCTATAATTTTAATTGTTGTAGAATTATTATTATCCAGATACTCTGCAAATAATACATTGACATTTAAAATGTATGGCATTATTTTTACTGTTTTATTTTCTTTATAAATTTATGTTATTCAAAACCTTTTAGAAGATGTTCAAGTTGGGCAAGGTGAGTTATGTTATTTCTGATTTTCAGGAGGATGAAGTCTCACTGCTTATTTTACAGTGGTTCACTATGTTTTCTTGAGAACCACAGTGTTAATGCATTCTTTGTTTGTTTGTTTGTTTTGTTTCCAAGAGTGTGAGTATTTCTATTTTGGGACCAAACTTTTTCACTTCAACTTGATGCATTAGACTGAGTTTCTGTAGGGCAAGAAGTTGAAAAATTATTGTGACAGTGCTTTGATATGAACACTTGTATGAAAACAAAAAAACAAAAAACAAAAAACAAAAAAACCAGTGAATGATCATTGAAGGAATAGCATAATGTTAAATAAGAGTGTGCTGATTTATTCTTGGTGTCATTTCAGATATCTATCAGCTTCTAAGGCAGACCTAATAAGTTGTTGATATCTTTAGGAAAAGACACCTTCAGAATGAGCTTAATAAATTATGAACAGCTGTTACACTTGTAATTAGAGTCAAGTCACCAAGACCTTAGTAGTCCCTAATGAGCACATCTGTTTTGACCTAGTTACTTGGTGACACAACAATTTAACTACAGGTAAACCGAGATACCATACATCTTGAATATCCAATGACACTTAAGTTATATAGACAATTCTGAGAAGATGAACACAGCATGTGTCTGGTCATAGGTATACTCACTGTTTCATGGTAGAATTACATTTGCTTTCTCTATTTTTTTTTAACAGATTTATAAATGTTCTGTTCTCCAGACATAAATATATTTGACTTACAGTATTTTCCATTGATATAAGTATAGGTGTACCCATTCTCCCATACACCACTTATTCCATATCCACAAACTCTGCAGCTTTGCTTTAAGGATTTTACTAGATTGCTTCTATTGCAATAGATTTTTTTTTTCTACAATTGTATAAATATCTCTGTAAACACTGTATAACATATTCAGTAATTAATGTTTGTTTAAAAGTACCTGTGGATGATACGTTAATAGCTATTAAAACTGAGTAAATTTAGAAAAAAAATGTTTGTTATTCCAGCAAAAGTGTAAACTGGGAGGTGGGTTAATTTCTCTGCTGCGAAAAGTGCATGATCTTACCAAAAATAGGGTGAAATAAGAAAGATCCTTGGTCTACATATGGCTTCATTTTTTCTCAAATTGTTTTCAATATTTTTTTGTTCATAAATGTTAGGCATATGAAAATAGCAGTCTTCAGCATTACATAACAATAAAAGACAAAGCTGCCAATAATACAAAGAGTAAGTTTTTTTTTTTTTTTTTTTTTTTTTCTGAATATGGTGTCTCTAAATGTTCCAAAATGAGAATAGGAGTTGACTATGCCTTTCATAATCCATCCAACATTATTGTTTCTTTCCATGATGAAGGAACATATTTGGCATGTCCAAAGCTAGTAGAGCTTGTTAAGGGTGTACAAAACAATTAGAATTTGGTCTCATATCTTCTGTCTTATACAGCCCATTCTTTGTGGTATATGGGTGTCTCAGTCATTACAGCACCTATGCTTCCTCAAGTCTCCATTCTGGAGGCACAGAGTAGATAGGAAGACTTGTCAGGTGCCACACAAAATTTGTGGACAGGGTAATTTTTAATGGCTTTCTGAAACTGGATGACAAACCTCAATTCTGTAATCCGTTATTTTGCAGTGCCTCCATCCAGGTCTCATCAGCTCTTCCTTTTCCTTCTGCTGAAATCCTTCTCAAAGAAATGCTACTCCACATCCTGGTATTTGGGTTTCTCAGGGGTTTGCATGTATCCTTTCCACCTACTTGCAATGGTCAGCTTCAGGGCTGCTAACATTAAGATCTGAGTTAATGGAAAAAAGTTTCCCTTGGCTACCATAACCACTGTCCATTTGGCAAACAGTAAAGAGCAGAGACAGACACCACTGAGGCTGGAGAAATAAAATTTAAAAAGACATTTAGAAACATCAGAAATGCATGCAATTTACACACGTGAGACCTTACTGGCTATCTGTGAAACTGTGTGTGGTTGAATTCAGTGCTCTGAGCAGACATCCAGTTGGCTGTGTTTTTCTAAATTCTTCAAGAGACACTTTATGTTATTCTATTTTTAGTCTAGAAAACATGCCTGATGCCTTTTGTTATAAATATCATCTTTCACAGCCATTTCCAAGTCTTAGCCTTTGTCTTTCTTTCTTTGACTTCAACTTTATGAAGTTGAAAATGGCAGAAAAAATGTAACTAAAATTAAATTTTTATAAGAGAGATTCTTTAAATACACATGTTCTCTGTCAAGCTCTTGAATTCTATAACAGTTTGAAAGCCATTAGTATTGCTTTATTCTGTTTCTGTTTCTTCTTTCCAGTTTCTAAACAGAGTATGTTTAGGGAAAAAAGGTCACTTTCAGAAAGCAAATAGTTGTGATATTTTTGTCCGTATTGAGCTAATGTTGTACTTACAATTATAACATTCCTACTCTACTACAATGCCTTACTAATTACACTTAAAAGATAGCTTTTCCTCTTTTCTGATGGTATATTGATTGTTTCTTCACAACTCTATAGTTTTATGCCAGTACTGCCAGATGCTCCTTTAAGCTTCTACTTGCAAAGAACTCATATTTTCTGTGAAATGTCAAGAAATGCAATTAACCTTCCTTTGACCTTTCCTCCTCCTTAAGGATACTGCTTTGGATTCTGTGTATAACAAAGGGTTGACTTCACATTGTAAAAACATTTAACAAATTTAAATATTGAGAATAAACCTCAACACAAGTATGTGAGATTATGGATGGATACGTGGATGTATATGTGTACAAGTCTGCATGTGCAACATATATTTATGTATTTATATTCGTGTATATGTAATATAATGAACATAAAGTTGATATCTATCACATCTATAAAAACTGACAATATATTCTAAGTATCTCTTATTACAGGTAAGTGTGCTTCTGAAATTTCTCCCCCAATTGTCCATGTCTGTTGCTGTGCACATCTTTTTTTTCACTCAAATACATATCCTAAAGCAACAAGGCCAGTAGATCATAAGTGTTTTGGGTATACATGGCAAGAGTTTAGTAGCAGGAGGCTAACAGCTGCCATGTCAGATCAGAGCCAGCTCCAGATAGCTCCAAAAGGGACCCGCTGCTGGCCAGCGCTGAGCCAGGGAGCAATGCTGGTTGGGCCTCTGGGAGAATTTAAGGAAAGGAAAAAAATGCTGTGCAACAGCATCTGGGAGAGGAGAGTGAGAAGTAGCCCTGCAGACCCCCAGGTCAGTGCAGCAGGAGGGCAGGAGGTGCCCCAGGCAGGCAGCAGCAGTTCCCCTGCGGGCTGTGGAGAGGCCCCTGGTGGAGCAGGCTGTCCCCCTGCAGCCCACGGGTCCCACACGGAGCAGATCTCCACGCTGCAGCCCGTGGAGGAGCCCCCGGTGGAGCAGGTGGATGTGGCCTGGAGGAGGCTGCGGCCCATGGAGAGCCCCCGCAGGAGCAGGCCCCGGGCCGGAGCTGCAGCCCGTGGAGAGGAGCCCCCGCAGGAGCAGGGGGTCTGGGGGGAGCTGCCGCCCGTGGGGGACCCGTGCTGGAGCAGTTTGCTCCTGGGGGATGGACCCCGTGGTACGGAGCCGTGTGGGAGCAGTTCTTGGAGAGCTGCTGCCTGTGGGCAGCCCCCGCAGGCTCAGTTCGGGAAGGACGGCATCCCGTGGGAGGGACCCCGCGTGGAGCAGTGGCAAAGAGTAACCCATGAAGGAGCGGCAGAGTTGAAGCATTAGGGACTGACCGGAGCCCCTTTAGTTTCTCACTGTTGTAGTCTGCTAGTGGTAGGCAATAAATGACACTAATTTCCCTGTGCTGAGTCTGTTTTGCCCCTGACAGTAACTTCTGAGTGATCTCCCTGTCCTTATCTCAACCCTTGAGCCCTTTCCATCATATTTTTTGCTGCTTTTCTTTTGAGGAGGGGGAGTGAGGGAGTGGTTGTGGTGGAGTTTGTCTGCCCAGCAGGGCAGCATTACATTATAAAAGATATGGGAATGCACCGTGTGCAGTAGGTTAGTATAAATCCCACTTTCCTGATAAAGAAATTAGGTGCTAGGGACCTGAACACACCCTTCCTTCTGCAGGGCTTGGCTGCTTGGGCTCAGGGACAACTTTGATCATGCTGCTGCCTGGCCTTGCATCAGGGATCTGTCTGGAAATTGCTGTGTAAGACAAAAGCTGTGAGAAGTAGGACTTCGACCCCACAGTTTGGGAACTGCTTTCAAGCTCAGGCTTCATCTCTGCTGTAGCTACTGTGGAACTGTGCCCAGGCCTGGCAGTGCCTCCCTGACCCCAGACCTGAGCTGCTGACCTGTCTTCACCTCAGACCTGCTTATCTCTGTGGGCTTGTCTGGTTGTCACTGGGCTGTGGCTGATCTTGTTTTCTGTCTCCGGATCTGGTCCTGTCACTGACTTGCTGACTCGGCTTCCTGGCTTGACCTTGGACCTGCCTCTTGGCTGTGGACTTATTTGAGTATTGGGACTCTTGGCTGAACCTCATTACCATCACAGGACCTATTCTGCTCGCTTTGTTTAAGTGCTGTGGGCCTGTGCTGCTTGTCAGTGAGGTCACTGCCCTTGCCTGCAATGCTGTCACACTTAGCTTCCTCACTGATCAGTCTGCTTCTGCTGGTTCCCTGGCATGAAATAATTCTTTATTATTATTATTATTATTATTATTATATCCAGAACTATTCACAGACATAATTGACCTTAATTTGGGTTTGTGGGTGCTCAGTCTGATGATCAGATTTCTGTAAGCATTTCAATTTGAATATCCAAACATGGGAAATCCCGTTTAGACAAAGTTCTAGCCTTTAATATATCTGAAGACATATGTACCCAAAGTTCTCAAATAAATTCACAGCAGGATATAAATCAGGTAGTTAGAGGCATCCTTTTATCTGTTAGTGATTTCGTCTTCCTTTTCAGTGATCCACATTTTCTTACAGTGGCAGTCTCTGCATACTCATGCAATGAGCTCTCGAACCCATTAACGACATGTCTGCCAACATGCCCAATGTTGGTCAAAAGTCCCTCCACCTTAAAGTCATAAAATTTCAAATGGAAACACAGAGGTGCTGTCTTTAGTACCCTGGGAATCAACATTTGGCATTAACTAAATACTGGTATTTTCTCTCTCTCTCTTCTCTGACATCATCCTGTTTCCAGATAGGTTACTGGAACATAACAACCTTTTGGATGATATTTCTGTGGGCTTTGAGGAAGAAATTGTTGGCTTAGAAAAATATGAGAGCAAAACTAGTACTGAGTACAAGACTTGTAATGAATACATGTGGTAATAAGAAGATGGAGCTCTAGTAAATGAGGCAGCTAGGAGAGTAGTTTGTACGGTGTTCCTAGCAACGCAGTTCTCAATTTGGAGGCTGTAGTTATTCAGTAGAATATCATTAGATGAAGAAACAAATCCCTTCATCTTATAAAAAGCAATGGAGAAGGACTCCTTATTCAGGTAGATAATGATAGGACAAGGGGTGATGAAATTAAACTAAAAGAGGATAGATATAGACTAGACATCAGGAGGAAATTTTTCACTGTAAGGGTGATGAGGCACTGCAACATGTCGCCCAGAGAAGCCGTGGATGCCCCAACCCTGGAGGTGTTCAAGGCCAGGCCTTGGCCAACCTGATCTAGTGGGTGGCATCCCTGCCTATGGCAGTGGGGTTGGAGCTAGATTCTCTTTAAGGTCCCTTCGAACCTGAGCCTCTCTATGATTCTGTAATTCCACTAGTGCTGATGTTGTTTTGTTGCTGTTAACAGCGCTGGAAGGCATGTCCTGTGAGCAGAAGCTGAGGACACTTGCATTTTCTAGTCTGGAGAAAAGGAGGCTGAGAGGTGACCTCACTGCTCTCTGCAACATCTTGAGGAGGAGACATGGAGAGGGAGGTGCTGGTCTCTCTTCTCTGGTCTCCAGTGACAGGACATGTGGCAACAGCACAAGGCTGCACCAGGGGAGGTTCATACTGGACGTTAGGAAAAATTTCTTTACCATGAGGGTGGTCAAACACTAGAGCAGGCTTCCTAGAGAAGTAGTTGATGTCCCATGCCTGTTGGTACTCAACAGGCATTTGGACAATGCCCTCAGCAATATGCTTTAAATTTTGGTTAGCCCTGACGAGGTCAGGTGGTTGGACTAGATGATCTTTATAGGTTCCTTACAACTGAGCTGTTCTAATCTAATCTAATCTAATCTAATCTAATCTAATCTAATCTAATCTAATCTAGTCCAGTCCAGTCCAGTCCAGTCCAATCCAGTCCAATCCAATCCAATCCAATCCAATCCAATCCAAATTTCTTCTTTACATCTCTTTCCTTGTATTCAGCTATATTTTATATATTTGATATAAGGCAAAGTTAAAATTAGACCAATAATGTTTAAATTGGTAAGTAGAAGATAAGAAGAAATGCAGCTACAATTCTTTGCAGAAAGAGTGGTTAATTTATATCAAAATATTTAATCACTTATACAACAGTGGAAGTCAGAAATCTTTCAGGAGAACATTTCCTATATGGTGATTTCTGTCCAAATTTGTATTGTTTTGCACAAGTATTTTGGTGTAATTTTTAAAAATAGAGACATCTGTAAAATTCTAGTGCTCCATTACAAGTTGATTAGTTTTGGTTCTTAAAGCTATGTCACCCTAATGGTAAAATAAATGTGGCTTCTGGCAGTTTTTTTATGCATGTTTTCTCATTCTGGGAACTAACTATTCTTAATATTAAAAATAATATCAGAGAAAGAATACTAATTGAAGACCTGCAAAGGACAACTGGAAAAAATATTCAAAACAAACATTGAATAAATGATATTGCCTAGAGAAGAGAATAATCTTTATGCACTTATTGTGAATATTGTGATAAAGTTAATAAAATGACATTGGAAAAGGTTTGCAGAGCATTTTTCGATTTGTTTTGCAAATTATTTGACTGGATATAGTTTTATAATATAGATACAACCAGACATCAGGAAGAGTGAAAAACAAGCATCCTTCAGAAAGCCTGTGTGAAGTATCTAGTCATGTTGGTGAGCTGTTAGTCATGTGAATATTTAATTGCAGCCCCTTATGTGAATAACCGATCACTGGGAGGAACAGGGTGTTTCAAGTCTGACCTTCAAAGATTACATGATAATTGTGGGCTTGTGAGTGTTTATAAATCACCAAGATGATATCTCTTTGTGTGTAGGTGTTAGGTATAGCTAATTCAGATAATAATAGGATAGGTGGAAAAAAAGCCAGAGTTAGACTTATGCCTTCTCCAGCTGTGGCCACATTTGCTTCATAACAGAGGTTATTTGAATATTTTGGATTTATGTTGATGACTCATCTAGAATTGTAGATAAACCATTAGATCCCACCTTTTTCTCTGAATCATAAGTAGCTTAAAGGATGGACACTACAGGCGCTTAGAACCTCACTCAATTTTGGAATGTTTAATAAGATTATATTTTTAAATGAGACAGTTTTTTGGAATATGTTATTTGCACACACAGTCACCCATACACTTTAGTAGATTTACAGCTCAAATCTATGCCTGCCAAAATGCAAAATCTCTGTTAGTTTCAGTGAGATCAAGATTTGGCTCCCTATCCTTAAGTATAAAGCACCTCAAGGGTTGCTCTCCATTACACATAACCTGCTCATAATTTAACTGTATACTGATGTGCCCTTCTCCTGGCTTGCTATAAAGTAGCTGGAGCAGGAGCTCATGACTGCACTTTGGATGTATACAAAGCGGCTGTAACATGCCAAGTAAGAAGGATAGCAAAAAATCTCCTACTGGGAAGGATGAAAATTGGATGCAATGACCCTTGTTTACAGCTTCATTGTGATTTCAGCCTTTACTTATATGCATAAACTTTCAATGATAATTTGGCTGCTAGACTTGTATTAATTGCACTATTGTGTGCATTTTTTTTTTAATTTCCTTTTGTACTGAGAAAATAAGAATGATTAAGGTCTATAAATACTGTCAGTTACAATGCAGGGTTAAATGCCTGTTTTAAGTAGTCACCTTACTCTTATATCTGGAAATCCTTAACAAAATCTTACATTCGTTTCTGTGTCTTTTGACTACTACAGTTTTTTGGAGTATTGCCATTAATTTCAATGTGAACAGCCATAAGACCTTAGCCTTCATGAAATTGCCTCCATTTCCAGGTGATAAATAGGTCTTAGGAGAGCAGGTAATTTTTATTTCTTTGGATGGAATGGCCTTTTACAAAAGCAGTGTTCAAAGAAGATACATTCCACTGCAGGCACGCTGATCCTAGTTTTCCCTTTGTGGACCAGTATGAATCAGCTATTCCCCTCGTATCAATGGAGATACTCCAGAGGAAAGTGACAGCAAGAGGAAATTTAACCTTCATTTTTAAGAGCAAAAGATTTTCCGTGGTCCATTGAGTGACCAGATGGGCCAGTCACAACATACTTGTGATACTCACTAACCTCATGAACTCTATTTTTGTTTTGTATTTTCATAGAGCATCTTTTATTTTAAGTGTTAATGTTTTTAAGCTTATGAACAAGTAGAATGTGTTCTCTTTATCAATACTGTTTCTGACTTTTAAAAACACTGCAATCTAATATATCCTTTCTCAGTGTTAGCCTTCGATAAGAACAGAGGGGAGAAGAGAGAGAAGAGATTATTAATTCTTAAAGCATCAAATAATCATGAAATAATTTGCTTTCTGATACAGATTAGGTTGCCCTAATGAAAATACTTCCCAGAAGGAAGTAATATAAATAAGTAAATAAATAAGTAAGTAAATAAATAAATAATAAACAAACAAACAAACAAACAAATGAAAAGATCCAGGAACTACAATCTAGAACTTCATTTCACTGAAGAAATTAAAAAAAAGTTACTAAAAAGCCTTTATATATGGATTTCTTGAAGGTTCAAAAAACATCAAGATGGTGCTGGAAGTACAAAATGAGCTGGACTGTATTTTGAATTTTTTAATGCTTGGTGTTAAAAAATCAAGGAAAATCTCCTAGAGTTGCTGAGGTGATTACAACAATTCCAGAAAACAAACAAACAAACAACAACAACAACAACAACAAAGCATGTTCTTTAAATTAACTTAAGCCAGAATGAGAAATGCCTGTGTGAAGCATACTTGGTATATTTTCTGATGTTTATTTTCTTCCTTTACTTATAAAAAAACTTTATTGTATTCCACAGTTAGTCACCTACTTGCACTATTGTGGTTTTTTAGTACAGACCTACTTGTTAACACTCATTATTCTGTCTTCAGAATTTAAGTTTCTTATAGCTTGTTCTGATCCCTGATCAGATTATATACAGCTTCAAAGAATACAACAATATTTGTAATAAAAAGAACCCCAAAGTCTTCTGTGGAATTTTTATTGTTCTCAGGATTAATTTGTTTTCTCCCAGAAATTCAGAAGGACAAACACACTTTTACATTTGCTTGTTTTGAAACATTTCAGAAAAGAAATAATGAATAAATAACACTGTTCAAATATAGCCCGTGAAACTGGTTATTGTTCCACAGTTCTTTGTGAAACTAGCATATCAGCACACATTTCTTGTGTGATATGTTCCAGCTTTGTACCACAAACTATGCTTGCAAGTTTCTTCAGATGCTCAGATGAGACATAGGTAACTTTCAGTGATTTACATAGTTTGTCATTATTCCTTCAATATATATGCAAGGTTCAACACTCTGGGGTATCAAATGTTATGTGATTGTGATACCTTCAGGAGAGCTCTGATTGCGTGATTCAATGATCAAATTATTCAAACAATTTATTTACAGGTTTTCAGTTGTAAGAGATACTGTTGAGGATGTCTTCATTTAAAAGGTATTTGTGGCGTAATTTCATGTCCTTATATCATTTATCTAGTCTCAAACAACACACCTCAGAGACTGCAAGTACAAATGTGTAGCTACAGAAATATGGATTTGTTGGACATTCCCTAGACAGTTCAGTACTGGCTGTCAGGGAAAAGAAATAGGCATGTTACAATTTGTCTTTAGAAGGAAACATGGCATAGTTTACGTGCTATATCATAGCTGAAAGAACAGCTCTAAAACTGGCTTTCACCAGTCAGACATGTCACAACATAAATTGCCTTTTTTTTTTTTTTTTTTAAGAAGCAGATATGTGTAAGAAACAAAGCTCTGATGTTCAGAATGGAATACTTAATGTAACATACTAACAACATAGGTTACATTATAGCAGTTTTTGCTATTCTGGATCATATCACCATGCTCATAGAAGAGATTGTTATCCCAATATACACTAACTTGTATTTATCAACTTTTACATTCATGTGGCTTATTATCAGCCAATAACTGAAAGTCATGCGATATACAGTATTTTTAACAGCTATCTTTCACTTTTATGGTTTTGAATAACTCACCCTGCTCTGAATAAAGTTCATGCTGGAATTCTTTGGTCAGTAAATTTCCTTCCTAGTATCTGTATGTCATCTCCAATACTGGGGACAGTGCATTTCAGTATAGCTTGTGCTTTAATATGGTCTGTGCTGTGGGACCCTAAAAGAACAATCTTCTCCAAATGACAACATGGAAGCATCAGAAATCAGTTTAATGAGACTAATCAAACTCATAAGTGATACGATGTTTGAATGAGAAGCAAATTTCAATTATGCTAAATATGATTAAGAAGTCATCTCAGTATCAATGAACTAGAATATGTGCATAAAATTACAATGTATATATACATAAATCTGTCTGGTTAGTAAAATAGTTTTATTTCTTCATTGCTGTGAAGAACAATGGAATTCATCTTGTATATTAAGCCTTGATCCAGTAGAGATTTACAGCACCAGTTGGGACTGTTTTATCTAAGAAGTATTCCCCAGGACTTCAAATGGATATAGTGCTTAGTTAAGATCATGCAGTCGTCCAGTAGAAATGGTCTTAGTATTAGTTTTAGTGACAGAGATGTATCAAGTACAGTTCTAGTTATGAGTTCTACATGCAGTACTACACCATCATTCTTCATGTCTAAGGATTTAACATCTAAATAAACAAGACAGGCTAAGAAAAATAAAGGAAGCAGTGGCTTTAGGAGATGATCTGTTCAAGCCAATGTGGCAGGTCAGCAGAAGACCCTAAAGTAGGATTTAGGAGAGCTGTGCTAAAGGTTTCCTTCTTGTCCAGGAAGCCACTCATTCCTGCCAATGAAATTTTGCAATTTAGACACCGGTGAGACAAAAGAAGACAATTCTATGACAAGAAGAAGAGAGATGATGATGATGATGATGATGATGATGATGATGATGATGATGATGATGATGATGATGATGATGATTTTACCAAATCTGTATCATGACCAAAAGGATTCAGGTATTAGTTGTCCTGCTGTTGGTTATCAGCTGATAACATTGCTCTTACTTACATCATGTGAAGATTTATTTAGTGACTCTTCATCTTTGATTCTAGCAGCGGTAAAAGATCTTTTGATGAATGGCAGCCTTTACCTGTCACAGATTTTGTTTTATGAGACCATAGGAAAGCATGGTCTGAGGTATTTTATGTGTATGAGTCAGTACCATACATGCTGATTTAAAAAGGGAGTTTTCATTTGTAAGAAAAAAGTGTCAGATTCCCTTTCAGTGTAGTGTTCTTTTTATTTGTCTAATACTTCCAATTAGGTGAGGCTAAATATTATTATACACATCCTGTAGGGTCAAATTCAGAAAAGCATCTTGTGTATATTTGAAGAAAACCTAACTGAAAATAAAGAAAACATTCTTCTTTTTGTCTTAGGCAAACAGTAGTGTTTTTTTTTGTTTGTTTGTTTTTTTTCCTCCCTGTCTCTGTCACCTAAAACTGTAGTGAATTCCTTTGGTATACTTAAGTGCAATTTTCCTCCTGTTACTTATTTGAAATGAAGGAGTGCCCAAATGTCTCACTCAGGACTGGGTCCTGCTGTGTTAGATCACTGTGCATGCATGTAGTCTCAACTGTTTATGCACCACATACAGTAGAATACCGAAATGCTTCAGGGGCTGAAGTAGGCTGATTGCCACAGCAGCTCGAAGATCCCAGTGGGTTCCTGACCGCTTGCTGAGGCTTAGCTCATAGAAATATTAATTTCTATGCATTTTACATATATATTTTCTTCATTTCCCATAACCTGTCACATTTAAGTCAACAAAAATACTTGCAAGATTGAATCCTTAATAAAGGTAGAACTTGTACAGAAGGAGTATATAGTAAAACCTCTGTTTTATGAAACTTTTAACTTTGATTCCAAGAGAAATAACATAAATCTTTGCTGGTTGCTATTGTTAGTCATGGCTCAGTAGACATATACAATTGTATTTGTATCCTGAAAAAGAAAAGGAGAAAAAAATAAACTGATGTTTCACTGACAAATATTTAAAGTTCAAGTTAAAATAAAATCCAACCAAAAACAAAACAAAACAAAAAAACACAACCAAACAACAACAGCAAAACAAAAAAGCAACAACAAAAACACCACCAAAACCAAAACAGACACCATCCTGCAATATTTTGTTACAGACTCACAGACATTTATTTGTCTTGTACTTTTAAAACTAGAATGGAACAGCTAACTGGAAAGATTATAGGGTCTGCCTTTTTTCAATTCACTTATGAACTAATGTTTCTAATATTTTGTTTGTTTTCCATCCACCTAGAAACAATGTCTTTTCTTTTTGTCCAGTACGCAGAGGAATGTAATGCATACATGGTCATATTCCAGGATCATTTGCTAGCAGAATACCTTGTGTAACTGGGTCTGTGGTAGCTGTAAATGAATCTGTCCAGACGTGTCATGTACTCACTGCAGGAAGCTGACAGAACAGCAGATGTCATGAGCTTAATTGAATATGTAGAAAGAGTAAATATTATGTATGATACAAAAGAGTACTCCTGAGGGCAAATTCAGGAAGCTCTAAGATCCAGGAGCAAGGAAGACAGAGACTGTGTGAAATTCTCAGGCTTGAGAGGTGTTATTTACATCAGAGATGCCCGAGTGCTGGCCATTAACTCAGGATGTCTTTCATGCTGGTGGGGATGTAGACCTGCTTCCTGCCAACCTGCAATGGGGACACATTGGTGATAGGAATTTTCTACTGTCATACCAAAAAATACTCCTCATGCATAGAAAATAGACCAAGGAACCACTAAACAGTTTTTCTTAAATGATGCCTCATGTTCCCAATAAAACCTTGCAAAACTCACTCAGTTATTCCCATACACATGCTGCTGCTTCGGGATCAGCTTAACCCGGTTTGAGACAATTGAATTAGTCACTAGTCGTACTTAAAACCCATCAGGCTTTGGTGTACTTTACTTGGATTTCCAGGATCACTCTTCAGTCAGAGCCACTCACCAAACCATCTTACCCTGAAGCCACACAAACAAAGGGGATGCTAAGAAAGAGGCAGGGCATGCAGAAAACTGGAAGAACTATTCCCCTTAATACAGCATCACTTCAGTTTAATCCAAGTATGAAACTGCACACTCCATGTGGACAAGGGAATTGAGTGCACCTACAGAAAGTTTGCAGACAACACCAACCTGGGGGGAAGTGTTGATCTGACGGAGGGTAGGAAGGCCCTGTAGAGGGACCTGGACAGGTTGGGTCGATGGGCAGAGGCCACTGGGATGAGGTTCAACATGGCTAAGTGCTGGGTCCTGCACTTTGGTCAAAACAACCCCATGCAGCGCTACAGGTTTGGGGCAGAGTGGCTGGAAAGCTGTGCAGAGGAAAAGGATCTGGGGGTGTTGGTCGATGCTTGCCTGAACATGAGCCAGCAGTGTGCCCTGGTGGCCAAGAAGGCCAACGGCATCCTGGCTTGTATCAGGAATGGTGTAGCCAGCAGGACCAGGGAGGTGACCATCCCTTTGTACTGTGGTGAGGCCACACCTTGAGTACTGTGTTCAGCTTTGGGCCCCTCAGTACCAGGACATCAAGGCCCTGAAATGTATCCAGAGAAGGGCTACGAAGCTGGTGAAGGGTCTGGAACACAAGTCCTGTGAGGAGCGGCTGAGGGCACTGGGGTCTGGAGGAGACTCAGGGGAAACATTATTGTTCTACACAACTACTTGAAATGAAGTTGCGGGGAGCTGGGGGTTGGCCTCTTCTCACAGATAACTAGTGGTAGGACTAGAGGTAATGGTCTTAAGTTGCACTGGGGGAGGTTCAGATTGGAAATCGGGAGACGTTTCTTCTCAGAAAGAGTAGTCAGGCACTGGAAAGGGTTGCCCATGGAGGTGGTGACATCAGCGTCCCTGGGGATATTCAAAGAAAAGTTGGGCGTGGTGCTTAGGGACATGATTTAGTGGGTGATATTGGTGGTAGGGTGATGGTTGGACCAGATGATCTTGGAGGTCTTTTCCAACCTTAATGATTCTATGATTCCTATATTCCAAATAAGCCCAGGTCCCTGCTCTTCTGCCTTGGTCACGTCTTGACCAAAAGATTTTACTTCTGTAGACAAAAACCTTGTGTTTATTCTTTAGTCTACCTGCCTGTTTCCTGTGAAATGCCTCTATACCTCTCCTGCAAACCTCCCTTTCTCTTATGCAGATGGTAAGGAAGAAGGTGGCTGCTGTAGTAACCCTTTCTTGGTGGAATCTTAAGGTAAATTTAAAAATATTCTTGAATCCATCCCTTGTGATTTTATTAAAATGATTTATTTTCCTTAGAATTGTAGTCCATCTGCTCAAAACCTGAATGTCACTGTTTTTTGTTGTTGTTATTTGTTTGTTTGTTTTTCAGAATAAGTTTGTGTTTTTACTCAAGAACTCACAAGGGACATGTTATCTTTCAGAATCAATTCGTTTCAGTAAAATATAGTTGGGATAGTTCAATGTGTACTTGTGTAGAGAAATGTTCCTATTTTAATTAGACAGTCAACATTAAATGGATTGCAAGGACATTTTTCTATCATTCTTGCCTGGGTTGCACACATAGCCTTTTATTTTGTCATCACATGAAAATTTTTTAATCTTTGTTTTCCATGTGTATTGTACACAGCCAGTTTAGTTTATCAGCAAGAAGGTGCTGTTTCCTAACACAGGATGCAATTTTCTAACACAAGGATTACTGAAAGGGACAGAAAAGTAATAGGTATTTGTTTTCTATTCTTCTGTTTGTGTTTCACACTTGACAGCAGTCTATGCATAGTTCATTCTGGTTTTCCCCTGGGTCGCTAATCAATAAGTCAGTTTCCTTTGCAGTTTGAATCTTTTACTGAACAACAGAGGAAAATAAAAGCATGTTAGAACATAGGAAAACATGTATATAAACTCACAAATATTAACAGGAAGACTTAAAGGCAGACAACCTGTCAGAAATCACTTACAACCCTGCAGAAGCCACACACTAGGCATGTGCAGAGTACAAGGCAAGGGATGGGGGCTGGTTGTATCTGCTTGTTACCCACTTCCTTCTACACATGAGTATAGTTTGTAGTTTAATGCATTTTGGAGAGATAAACCCAATTACTTTATTCGTTAATAGAACTGGTGGAATATTTGCTCATTTTGAAAAGTAATTTTAATACAAAGCCCTATCTGCTGTCTTCACCTTCTCTCATGTCTTTGCTTTGGTAATAGCACTGTATCTGTCACTTTGCACATGAGCTGCCAGTGGAATTGCTTGTAAATGTATAAAGTCATAAAGGAGGAGCTCTTAATGTTCTTTGTTCACTACTGGGTATTAGCATCTAGTGCAACAAAGTAATAATATCACTTATGGTCTTTGATGCCACAGCGTTAAAAGTGTTGGAGATAACAGTAATAAATATGGTAACCTGCTACTATTCATAGAATCTAAGTGCAAAAAGGAGTTCAGAAGAATATCTAGTTTATCCATTTCTCCCAAGACAGAGAAATCATCCTGAAACAGATATTTTTCTGACTTTTTCTTAAAAGGCATCAGTGCTGAGGATGTCACCATCGCCCAAGGCAGTCTGTTCTGATGCTTCGCTATTCTCATAGCCAGATATTGTTCCACACAGGAAGGTGAGTCCCGCCTGTAAGACCCCCTTCACCCACTTTATTTTTTGCCACCTCGATACATCAACTTGTGGTCTCTGCATGAGAAGCGCACGCAGCCTCGCGCTGTTGCCGAGAAGTGCTCCGGGCACACGCTACGGGAGGACAGCAAGGAACAAGGATGCTGTGGTCCTCGGGTGGCCACAGGGCCTGCTGCAACCCTTAAGAAACGCACCATTTCGCACATCCTCCCCTGTTGCCTCTCCCGAAACCCCATCTTCTGGAGCAAAGTGCGTGCGGGGGTGTCACTCCCTCCCTTTTCCCCTTCTACCGGCAAAACAGGGATCGCTCCTGCCTCCCTGCCACCTCGCCCGCGGTGTGAGGGGGATTCCCGTCGCACCCTCTCCCCCGGCCCAGGCTGCTGCCTGAAGGGGGGTCTCCCCCTCCCCATCTCCCCCACGCCTTCCACCGCCGGCGGCGGCTGCCGCCCCCCTCGCCGCGCCTCCGCGCCGCTCCCCCTGCCGCCGGCACTGCAGCACAGGCTGCGCTGCAGCGCCCAGCTCCGTTCCGCCCCTCCTCCGGCCCGTCACGCTCGGCGGCACCTGCGGAAGGCTCCCCGCTCCCTCCTTCCCTCCGTCCCTCCCGCAGCATCACACCGCCAGCGGGAGGCAGGAGGCGGCGGGCAGCGAGGGGAGCCACCGGGAAGCACCGGTAAGCGGTGGTGATGCTACGGGCAGCAGGACCGCTGCAGCTGCCGGGCAACTTTTCCTTCTCTATTTTATTTCGTTTATTTTATTTTACTATTACTATTATTATTATTATTATTTTTCTTTTCACACGCTTGCGGCAGGGAAGGACTTCAACTTTTCCACAGGACGTAAGAGGGGGTTTGCTTGCCTGCAAACTGGGACTGGGGGGAACTCTGCTTTGGGCAGGTCGGGCGTTAAAGGGAGTGCGGGGATTCCTGAGTCTTCCCGGCTGCCGCTCACTTCAGCTGTATCCAGACCTCACTTGCTTTTTTTATTTTTTATTTTTATTTTTTTATTTTTTTGCACAGAGTCCTGGTCGCACAGATGCGAGGCTGTGTGAGTATCTCATCTCGGCTTTTTGAAGCTGAGTAACATATTAAGGCTAACACAACTTTTACACACTAGGGGAGCAGAAACCAGGGGGTTTAGGTTTGCAGAGACTCCAGATGCTTGAAGAAAACAAGCCTGCAAATATCCTAGTGGTACGGATGGTAAGGAAAATCAAAGATGCAGGAGGCGAATAGAGATTTCAGCTCCTTTGGGAGCCAACACTTTCTAAGATGTGTTTAGGAGGGAAGAGGGAGGGTCTCAGGCTATGCAACAGAAAGGAAAAAATAAAAAAAAATAAACAGTTTGAGTGCTTTGGAAAACTATGTTCCTTTTCTTACTGCAGGCTGCCTGTATGGATCATGATTCACATTGACTACGCTGGGAGAATAGTTTAGCACTCACCACCCATAAGGGAAGGGGGGGACTCCCTTTCTTACAGCTTCAGGAAAGGAGTTTTCCAAAGCACACAAAGTTACTGCTTTCCTACCACTTTGGGGATTTAGAACCTGAGAGGTGTCCAGGCAGTACACGCAAAGGAAGCATGGAGTTGGTTTCTTGGACAAAATCCTTACTGAAGTCCAGGTCCTGGGGTTAGGAAGACCAATGGGATAGTGAGGGCTTTGGGGGGGGAATGCAGGGCAGAAGAGCTTGAGAGATGCAAAGAAAAGAAGAGCCAGTCTGGCAGCCCTGAGCAGTGGCAGGACACTCCAGGGACCTCAGGGTGAGGTGACACAGGGGTAATTGAGCATGGAGGGCACTGATGAGTCTTGGGTGCCTAAACTTGCGAAGCACCATGGGTGCCCAGTACATGGGGGTGAGAGTGGGAGCTGAGTCATGGGGCTGGGGTGGCCACAGCACATCTGTGCAGAAAGGTGGGGGGGGGGGGGGGGGGGGGGGGGGGGGGGTGCGAGGAAAGAAGAAAGAAATGAGGAAGATGCATATAAAATAGGCAGGGAGGAGGGAGATTGTCTCATCAAAAGATGTTGAGATCATCCAGAGGCTCCTCAGTGATTCATAGTATCCTGCTCTCCTTCCTGTAAAGAGTTAGGAGGCTGCTGAGTGTATCTCTGATAGAGATGGGGGGATTGCAGAGGTTAGTACAACACAAGGGAAACCTACCCAGACAAACACAATTGGTACTGCTGGTACTTGGGCTGCATTGCACTGCAGTGCAGGGAGCTCACAACAACTTCTGCCTTAGGAAAGAGGGGGAGAAGCTAAACTGATCTGTAGAGGTGGCACAAACCATGCCAAAGACTATTGCCTTGTGAGAGAATTGTGGATAGTATTAGATGTTGAACCATAAGGAGATTTTGGAAGGAACTTCCTGATGAATTTACAGTTAACCACAATGGATTTCAAGAAAAACAAACAAACAAAAAAAATTAAAACCAAATAAAGTTCTCCAATTAGAAACATTGTTAATGGTATACTTATGTTGTAAGTGTTTTTGGTCTGAGTTCTCTAAGGGAAAGAGCCCTGGTTTACTATGCCATATGTCCTTCTGAATTACTGAAGTTTTACAATGGATTTTAATTTCATGGATTGAGGTCCTTGCAGGAAGAAAAACTACCATTATGATGTTTTGTATAATATTCATAATTTTCTCTGTAACTAAGCATTTTTTTCAGCATTTTCATAAAGAAGAAGGCACCGTGATAAAGCGGAGACTCCATTCCTTCCCCCTCACCTAGTCGTTTTCTGTAATTTTACTGAATGATAGCTTGCCTTAAACCATTTCAGTGATTATTTTGCATGTATTTTCCTTCCTTCTTTCTTTACTTTTCTCTCTCTCTTTCTTTGTTTCTTTCTTTAAACATCTGTTTTTGTAATGTAAGATCAGGAAACGTTTCTTTTCTAAATTCCACAGGAATGTAGAATTCTCTAAAATATAGGCATAATATATTCCAAGTGGACTTAAATGCATGTATTTGGAGGAAAGCTTCCCATAGGCCAACTACTGACAAAAAGACAGTCTGTCAATTAATGTTATTGATACACATGATGGCTCCAAACATCTTTAAATGATGTTTGAAAGAAAGAAAGAAAAAAAAAAACCACAATGGTTCAATATCTATATTTCTGAAGCTGTATTCCTATTTTTAATTCAATAAAGATGGCCCTGAATATCAGCGACACAGGCAAGACATAGGCTTTCTCTAATGGCAACTTGAAGTAAAATCATGTCATTGCATTCTGGAAGAGTAGATTGTTATTTGGCCAAATGAGGTCAAGACAAGTGTTTACTGATTCTATATTTCAGAACTCTAGTTAATTTTTAATAATAGTAAAACACAAGAGTGCTGCCTTTTTTTTTTTTTTCTTTCCTCCTCAGTTCCTAAGAGCATGCAAGAAAGATGTTTGCAACAAAGGAAGATCACATGAAGTGTTCAGTTAAATGTGTAAAATATAGTGTTATCAGTGTTATCACAGGTGATAACATGAAATCTGTAACTGAGATTTTATGTACCTGTTTATGTAAGATTGCATAAGTTGCTTGCACTAATGCCTGATGTCAAATGAATTTTTAAAATGATGTGGGGACAAATGTTTATCCACAGTAGTCCTGATCCTCCTTGTTAAAATCGGCATGAATCATGTTGTAGATTTCAGTTGGAAGCCGAATCAATCCAGCTATATAGTTATATAATATGTGTTGTGTGAAAATAGTATTAATGGATTTCACATCCTCAGATATATAAAAGTTGTTTTAAGCTCAGAGGCAGATCACCTGGGCTGCACGTTGCTGTGAATCTTTGCAACCCATATGCGTCACAGGATGCATATCAATGCCTGCTTAAACAAAAGCTCATCAATTAGATTAAATGTGTTTGCAAACCCATGATAGGGAACCCACAGCTGCTGCCACCGCCCCTGTATTATGTAGTGCATAATATTTTCATCTTAGAATCAGCGTCTTTTTAAAAGTGATACAGAGGGCTGAATTTAGAGCTTGTTTTCTTTTAAGTGTTTTTAAGCAACTAAATGGAAAAAAAAGTAATTAAAAGTGTGCTCAAAGTATTGACACCAGTAAGAAAACAGATATTTAAATTTCTCTTCAAAATTAGCAATGTTTCAGTCTTGAATTAAATGGGATAGATTCTCTATTATCTGCATTACAAAATATGATGGGCCTTTTTTTTTTTTTTTTTTCCATAGCTGCAAAAACAACTGTTACAGGCTTTTAATTTACCTTTGATTTTGTGTATCACTATGTTGTTCTTTCAGAGACATTCTAAACATGCAAAGTAACTATTTTCCTGTAAATACATAGGTTGGCAGCCTGTGGATGTGCTAGTCAGGCTTGGTCTCAAAATACCATTTTTATGTCAGTGAGAGACAAATATGTACACATTTAATACTATCAAAAGCTGATTTCTTTAGTATGATTATTATTGAAATGTCCCATTTCTAAAAAAAATCAGATAGGGTAAAGCAACATAAAACATGTAATTTCCTTCTCTGTGGCTTGAACTCTCAGTCAACTTCCCCACCAAGAGAGGCTACTAAATGTTTAAATGCTGCAGACATAACAGTTGAGTTGCTAATGGTGTAATACAGTTTACTAATTAAGATATTGTAATACTGTTTCATTCCCAAGACTGGATCCTTACCTTTGTCCGCATTTCTGCTGAGCATCTGCTGACAGTGAAGCCTCAATATCCATCAACAAAACATCAGATTTTCACGATTAGATGGGCATTCCTTCCAAGTATTTCTAACTGAACTAAAAATGCACAGTAGCAAAAACATGAATAATACCTTACATGTTATGTTGCCGTTCCAGCACACAGGGCATATAGCATCATATTGATCTGAGATTCATGAAAAATATGGTGTTGCTGCAGCTTCGAGTTAGTTTGTCAGAAGCAAGATACTTTTAAAACAAAGCATAATCCCTGTAGCTGGCTATCTCCTTCTTAGCAGACTGTTTTTGTGGTCATGGACCTGTGGGTCTAGTTATGTTCTTTGCTCTAGGACAGTAGTCTGCGTCTCATGAGCACATGTAGGTTTTTGACTGAAAATACAAGTTACAATGAATGCAGTTGGTAGCAGCACTAAACCATCCTATAATCTTTTTTCCCCATTAATACCAATACAAGTTGTATGTAGGGAAGAGCTCTGGGAAATGCATCATGGAAGCTGATTATTTAGAAATACAGGTAACCATGAATCCCAGAGGTGACTTTGCTTGCAGCATCTGATAGTGCCTCTGGGTCTTTAAGTGGCACCGTTTTCATGCCATGTAAAGCTGGAGGACAAACTTCCCTTTCTGTAAGAGTAACAGTGCTAATCCCAAGAAGCTGTTTTTGGAGACTGTATTTCCCCCATGTCAGCCAGACATTGCTGCAGCCTTACAAAATAAGTGGTCTTCCCAGCCACTCCTAAGGCAGAGAAATGAGTGGTTCCTCAGAACAACACTTCCAGCTGGAAGTCACTGCTCTCTGACGTAGGTTTCTGTTGTTTCTTTTTTATCTAGATGAGTTCTTTTAATCCTGCCTCTTTGTCAACTGACTGTATGTCTCGGATCCTTGTTGTCTGTAAAAACAGGACCAAATTCATATTTATTTTCATTAAAAAGCAAGGCACTTGAAAATTCCATCACAAAATATATCCAAGCACTACCAACAATAAAGATAAGATCAACAGTATATTTTCCCATTTCCTGATCATGTTAAAAGATCCCTGAAGGGCATTTGTAATCTCTTTCTTGTGTAGATATGACGGCAACAGATACTATTTTGATTTTTGCTTTTTAACTTGTCTGGTACAGATTATAGAAGATCCAATAGCACAGGCTTGTTAGCTCTCTTTGAGGGGATTTATGGATCTGTGAATAATTGGGGTGCTTCTTCGCAAGGCAGACTTTGTTGGTCCTAAAAAGGAAAGGTAAGATGAAGTATTGCAATGGTCTGTGGTTCTAGAAAATGCATGTGCTTTATTTTACAGAGCAAAGTTCTCTCTCTCTCTTTTTTTTTTTTTTTTACCTGTTTTTAATCAACATATTAAATTAAATTCCAAATGCAGAGGGTGAATGCACCTAAAGTTAATGTTTCACATGTCCTGGCCTCCTACTTATCGTATCAGCATCTAGATATGCAAGTGATTATGACTTTTGCTTTTGGACAATATTGTGGGTGTTTAGACATCAGCTCTCATGAGCTGGACTCACTGTCTTTCTTGAAGTGTAGCTGGTACACAGGCTGCCACTAATACCAGATTCACTTATCTTAATAACATTCTTTCTCAGTGCATGAGCAACACCTGATTTTCAAATAACTCAGCAGTTACTTCCTTTCAATTTTCTTAAAAAAATCAAGCTCTGACGATAGGGAGAGCATCAAAGAAAAATGCACGTAATGATGTCAGACAAATGACCAATACGCTCATTACTGTGTCTGGAAATTTTGTAACCGTGATCTGTTCAGGATAAAACAGCAACGTCAACAAAGAAGGAGTATTAAGGCTTATGAGAGCCTCTCCTATGCATATGGAGCCTGTCTTTCTTTCCCTCAGTATGGCTTCTCATCACTGGCTGCAGAATACTGTAAATGAAACAAAGATGTTTACAATAGCTGGTTCCTGTTGAAGTCTAGTACATCAGTATGACGCTCTGAATGAACCACAAACATGACTGAGATTATCGTACAGTGTGGACTGGGATGCAGGTAGATTACCCTTCATTCAAACCTAGTTTAACATTTGCAAGAGATTTTCTGCACAGTACTACTGCAAACAAACATTGGAGTAATTCATATCTGAAGGGACTCCTTGAGGTCATTTTGTCCAGCCTACTTCTAAAAGCAGGGCCAACTTTTATAGTTAGATAAACTTTCTCAGGGCTTGTCCAGTCAAGTCTGTGTATCTCCTGGAATGAGAATCCCAGAGCTTTCTGTGCAGCCATTCCAATTCTTTACCACCTTCACTGTGAATTTCATTTCTATTACAAAGTGGCAGTGGTGAGAGAAGCAAAATTGTCCATACTAATATTTATGTAATTTTAAAGCAGAAGGGAATAATTATTGCTAGTGAAGCTGTTGATAATACATCCTGGGGCATTGTTATCCATAACCACAAGGTTCACAATAGCAGTATACGTTAAACTCAGGTCCATTTTGTCATAATACCGGCGTTGGCAGAGAGAGGCCTTTAATTTTTCTTGTAGAAAACATTTTCTCTCTTACAAAGATGTTACTGTGCTTGATTTTTGGACTGTATTAATCCATGCAAAATATTTTGAGACATATAATACTGAATGCCTATAAACAACATGAAGATAAGTGAGTTATCAAGTGTGTATAAGGGCTCAGTGTCAGTTTCTAAAGATGTCCTCAGTTGTGAGAGGAGGAAAACAATATGAAATTATTACAATTCTATGTACATACATTTATTCACTAACTTAAGCCCCAATATACACCTCAGAAATTCCAACGAGCTGAACAAAATGGCATTCTGTGTGAGTTTCGCTCAGAATCTGTCAGTATAGAGATTTTGTTGGATAAAAAGAGCTATATAAATTAATGATCCTTTTTCTCCAGTAATTATTTTCTCTTTGATTCTAAATAATGTCTTAACTACTTTGAGAATTAATCATTTGACCAGAAAATGTATATCCTCCTATTATTCCATATACTAAGAGATACTTTAAACTTGCATTTAAACAGAATTTACATGATTAGCCATGGCAGATATTGTCATGTTAATAGTCACAGAAAAACTCAGATAGATGTGCTTCTCAGTACAATAAATAATAAATAATAAAAAACCACATCGTGTCTATGGGTCTATATTTATAAAAACTTATAAAGGTTATAAAAGCATACCTTCAGCTTTAAAGAGGAAACAATATGTTTTCTATATGTCCCTTTTTATCCTTTTGTATTTGTATATTACATCTAAAAGAATAAAGTTGAAAATGACCAAAAGAAGAATGAATTTTAGAGGAATTAAAAACCTTTTCCTGTATATTTTATTCTTTGCACACTTTTCATATATAGCTATTTTCACAGATATCTTGTAATTTAGAAACATTCTGCATTCACAAAGATCTGAAGTAAATATAGGAGGAAAGCATTAAAAAAAAAAAAGTGATATATTGGCAATCACTTTCAAATGTTTTTAAAAACAGAATCATAGAATCATAGAATATTGTTCTCATTGATGGCATACCTTTTGTCCCATTTGTCATGATGGTCTCATGTGGCCTTATTAGAATTTATGAGGTGGTACTCCTTTTGTTTGCATAATATGACTATTTCTAGGTAAAATTCAAAAAAAAACCAAACACTTTTCCATATAGCATAATCACTACATGGAGTGAGTAGTCGAAAGAATAAAAGTTTTGTAGCATAACAATTGTTTTTTAAATTTAAGGGTACACAGTGTAAAGAAGAAATTTCATTTGATTTGTACATTTTTTATATGTCGTTACTGTGTAAAAAATGAAAATATCAGGTCAAATCACTCTGACTTAAAGAATATGCACCTCTTGTAAGTGTATAACATTCAAATTTTTAAATGAGTTGAGATGTCCACATTTGCATAAAGAGGGGACGGTTCCTATGGCTGACAGCAAGTGAAACATATTTCATTCATAATACATTCTTTGGTGTTCTGAGCTACCAAATGAGTCTCTGATTAAGATACCAGTACTTGAACTTCTTGAACCAAACAATAGCAAATACACAGAGATTAAAAGACAATTGCATCAGCATTGTTCTCTGTGTTTGCTCAGATAAACTACAAGGCCAGAAAAAATAAATATACCAATCATCCAAACATAGTTTGGATATAAAATAAAATGGGTGTTAATCAGCTAAAATGAGTCCTTGTGAAAGAACATGATTTATCTGGCCCTATGTGGAAACGGTAAAACATGCTCCTACCTTGAGAACCTTAATCACTAAAATCAAAATCAACAAAGCATAAACATCTCCTACAGTATGTGCTGGAGTTACGGCTTGGCTATTCGCTCTCTGGCCATGCAGTTGTCTGTTCATGGAGAAAGCAACTGTCCAAGATGTGTCCAACGTGATATTCATTATTAGTCTATAAACAACCCTAACACTAGGGTATTGGACACCTCACATCCTTCCCTGGTTTTGGCTGGGATAGAGTAAATTTTCTTCCTTGTATCCATACAGCACTGTGCTTAGGATGAAAATAATGCTGCTAGCACGCTGATGTTTCAGTTGTTGCTGAGTTGTTGCTTATGCTAAGTCAAGGACTTCTCAGCTTCTCATGCTGCCCTGCCAGTGATGAGGCTGGGGGTGTACAAGGATCTGGGAGGGAGACACAGCCAGGACAGCTGGCCCAAACCATATGGCATCACACTCTACCATAAAATAGAGGGAATTGGCTGGGGAGGCTTCTGTTGCTTGTAGGCCGACTGGGCATTGGTCAGCTGGTGATAAGCTGATGGTATTCTGCATCTCTAATTTTTCCACCCCTTCTTTAAACTGTCTTTATCTCAGAGATTAAAGTGTTCTTGCACTTTTTTTTTTTTCTTTTCAATTCTCTCCCCCATCCCACTGCAGGAATGAGGGGTGAGTGAATGCCTGTGTTGTGCTTAGCTGCTCACCGGGTTAAACCACAACACCTCTTCCAGGCAGTTTTATTTGGAGTGCTGATTTATTTTGGACTGACTAACTTTGTAGAGATAGTGAGACTCCCAGAAATTCTCCTCCAGTTCACTTTTGTTTAGCATTTAAAGTTGCACATTGCACTTTATTTCTGTTGTAAAACAGCATTATAATTTAGATTAGAAAATGGAAGAACTTCAACATTTTCTGAGATATCTTTTAAATGAAGTGACCAAGGAGCAATTCAAGAATAACCCATGTTGGTGCCTTTTATTGTACCAAAGCCTTTTTTTGGCTTATCAGTCACTTTAGAAAATATTATGGTAGTCATACCTTTGACTTTTCAGTATTTGTGAAATTTCAGGAAATCTTGCTCAAATCCCTTTCTGGGTTTGCAGTTAATAAAACAAACAAACAAAAAAAAAAAAACACCAAAAAAACCCACCTCTGAGTAATGGTTATTTCTCATATTTGTTTCTCTATCTTGGCAAATTCTATTCTCTTTATAAGGAGAACTGAATTGCCACTTGTGTGATGCTCCTTCTCTGACACAGAAAACTTTCTATGACTTTGTAATAACTTATAAATGATACATATCATCTATACAGTACTTGGATAATCTTACCATCTGAGATACAGTGAAGATTGTTGTAGTGATGATACATAAGCGTTAGTAATACTGATGACAAACTTTGCACCTGGTAGGGTTTCTGTTTAACCTCCACTCCTTCCCTCCTTCCCTCCTTCCCTCCCTCCTTCCCTCTTTCTTTCTTTCTCTTTCTTTCCTTCTTTCTTTCCTTCTTTCTTCTTTCTTTCTTTCTTTCTTTCTTTCTTTCTTTCTTTCTTTCTTTCTTTCTTTCTTTCTTTCTTTCTTTCTTTCTTTCTTTCTTTCTTTCTTTCTTTCTTTCTTTCTTTCTTTCTTTCTTTCAACATTTAGTAAACATTTATCTTCCATATGTTCTTGGAGCATAACATAGAAGTTTCCTTGTTATGACCAGCTGTACAAAGTAATTAAGTAGAACAGCACTCTGGATAGAGAAAATGTTTCTTCCAGGGGAATTAGGCATCTCTGAGAAGAACAAATGTTTGCTAATTTTTGTATTTATAGTAATGAATGGGTTTGGTGAATCCCTGCTATACAGTCCAGAGGAAGGAAAGCTATTTCCATTATTTGAGAGACTGTTGTAAAAAGTCTTTCAATCTGTCAGTGTTGTGACTTCTCTCAAAGTAAGTATTTGTTATAGAAATCACCAAAATAATTTTACTCAGTATATTCACTGACACATGAATAGCTTAAGGGCATGACCTGATAAGTATTAATATCCCACTTAATGTTTTAAAGGATATGTGTTATTTTGGTAGGGATAGGAATAAAATGTTTGCTGACTGTTCTAGGCTCTTCTAGAGCTTAGTCCATCTTGGTCTTTCAGAAAAGAACTGCAATATCCACCCAGTGAAGAAACACGCTGGCAGAAACACACAGCATTTGTTTAAGTATTAAACTCAATTTTATTTAATAATCTAAAACAGTTGAACTAAAAAATCTGTGTTGCCTTTGATCTTTAATACTTTAGTAATGTGTATTTTTAATTAGGAAACCTTTTAGATCAGTAAAACTTTCCAAGAATTTGTATGGCATAACTGGAGTATGGTTGATGCAAAGGGAACTGTGGATGTGCTTCATAACAGCTCTGTAAACATGTAGAGTTTTTTTAAAGATCCAGGCAAGTGTTAAAAGCACAACTAAAAAACACTCTTACCTGTTGGTTTAGTAGTTCTGTAACAACACAGAGTGGAAGAGTTATATACTATGGCTGTGAATTTTGCTGTTGAAATGTGGAGGTCAGGAGGCGAAGAGCACATGCAGTGGGTAGAAAAAGTATGCTGATTCAAATTCCTGTGAAATTTTGAATTAAATTAAAAGCTGCCTTTCCTTTACAGGAATGCCCCTTGTTCTCAGGGTGCAAGCAATGAGTATTGACCCAGCGCTACAATCTGCATTACTATAAATTTTTTATTTTATTTTTTTTCAATGGAGGCTAATACACATGCATTCAAGGAACTGAGCACTTAATCAATGTGATGCATATCCTGAGGCCACCAAAATGTGATGCTTTTAAAAGATAATTGTAGGCTATAATCAAGAACTAATTGGGTGATGAAGCAAGAATTTATTTTTTTTTAAATTGCTTTGCTTATTAAATTTAAACATTTATGACATATGATTACTTTTTGTATGTGTGTTTTATTGTTTTTGTTGTTGCTTTCCAAAAAGGGAAAATGACTTTTAGAGCTTGGTTGCTGTGTTTTACTGGGACTTAATTTGTTTATTTTGCCTACATTAAAGTTATGTGTCTGTACAAACACAGGTGAATTGTTTGTTCTTATACTCTCTGCAGAATATTGAGTATATGCTCCCCCAGCCATGAAGTAGGCAAGAGTACTGCTTGCAGCAGGAAACCAATTTCCATTATTAGTCAGCTGGCACTGGTAGTGTATGGAACATTTTCTGTCCTTGAATCCAAAAAATTGATATGAGTCATCTAGGTGCCCTCTAGTGGGTGAGTGAGGGAGTCTTAATGTCTCTTTGGAATATGAAAAGTGATAATAATAGGCCAAGCCTGAAAAGAAGAAAGATGGAAACACATTGGTATTAGTAATGTGGAACATTTAAATACTTTGCAGCCCAAGTGCTAGAGAAGACGTCAGATAAGCCTGCCAAATGTGACTAGTGGTACTTCAATGTGCTTTGAGAGTGTGCGTAATTGAGGTGTTGATAAGGAGATTGTCCACCTTATCTGTGGCATTCAGGGGACATTATTGATGTGGCACTGTTTCCCTGATTTACTGATAGTAGCAATGTCTTTAGTTACACTGAAAGCAAAAGTGAGCATGGTACCTCTAGGCAGTCCTATATTTGAGTAACAGCTTGAGTCAGTATTGGTTTTATTCAAGGGCAATATCATTAAAAAGCGAAGGTGCAAAACAGGGATAGCAATTAATTGGGTTGGAGACAGAAACTCAAAGTAAATATCTTCAGACTGCAGCTCAGCCAGGATGGTGACTTCTTCACATTTGAGGTGTCAGAGAGCAAGAACGTTGTGGCTGCAAATCTAGCACAGATAAAAATAACTTAGTGAAAAGCTCAGAAAACTTTGGGGAATGCATATGTTTTAGGGATTGAACCACTCTGAGGATGGATTTCAGGAAATTACCAGACAGTTTTTATTTTGTAACATGTATTCTTGAAATGCATTCTGTTTTCCTGTCAGGCACATTAGGTGCTCTAAATACTACTGATACTCCATTTTTAAAAAAAAACCATGGAGGTAACATGAAAAAGTAAACAAGCCTGCTGTGTACTCTTTCTCCTAAATGTTTGTTTTATCTATTTATACTGAATCTTGCGGATTAGAAGGGAATCATTAAAATGACTGTCTACCTCTCTGTCTGCCTAAGATACTACAGTCCACATTGTTATAATAAACACTTTTAGAAGGAACACATATATTAGAGAGCAAGTTTTTTCTTTTATAATTTTGTTTGTTTTGCTTTGTTTTAATATTATGCAACTATTGCTCATCTTTCCCTCTGTAAAGAAAATTTTTTCCTCATTTTTATTCCAGTTCCTTTTCATGGAATCCCTTTTAAGGGGAATTAAGAAAGGAGAAGAATTTATATATTCAGTCTCAACAATTGGCAATGTTAATATATGTTGCTCCCCCTACAGAGCCATGATGTTAATAGGTTTTCTTAGTGTGATCCAAATCTAAGATTCAGCCAATTGAAGACTTATGACATCAACCCTTCCTGCCCTTGCCCTATATGTGATAGAATATTGTGTGCTTTGATAATATTTCTAATAAGTTAGTTGTATGGCAGCACAGGATATCAAACCCATGGTCCCCAAGTGCACCAGCTTCCCAGAGTTATTGTTCATTCAGCCTTCTGTTCTTTCAAGAGTTTCCTTTCAATGATGTTTTTCTCCTTATGTATTCACTTATAATTTAAAAAGGATGAATATTTACAAATTCATAATCCCAGTTAATATTAAAAGTTGTGCAGAATTTTGTTTTTTTCTCACATGTTTTTAGCATGTGTTCCTGGTAAAATGTTAAAGATATTAGCTCTATAAAAGGTGGTACATATTCTGTATAAATCCCAATGGCTTCAGTGAGAGCATTTTAATTACTTCTAATCCAGTCCCAAATGTTCACCATTATCATTCCCTGCAAACAGCCTTTTCAGACTTGAGGAGTGTGTTACTGCTTTATGTGGCAGAAGAATGAGATCACAGACAGACAATAGAAGCTTGATGCTAAAACTGGCAGTTTGGCAGCAAAAATTGCAGTGTGTGTTCCCCATGTCTTGCCAGAAAGGAGAACTAAGGCAAAGTCTGTTTATAGACTAGATTTGCTACATATGCCAAAAGTGAGCTTTCTACTAGCCATTCTGATAAGAACTATAATCAGCAATTACTAATGAAAAATATTGTCCTATTATCCAATGTTTGTCTTTATCTGGTTGTTACTGGAGATTTTGTAGACGGTCGTTTTGGTCACAAGAAGCTTCAGACATCATATATTCGAATATAAATTTCTGTATGTATACGATAGTTTTCAATCTTCTGGGGTTTAGAAAGGCCTACAGATTTTCCCAGGGAGATATGGAATCCCTTGTTGAGAATTTCTGCCTGCAGTCAGTAGTATTAATACTTGCTGTTAGTGAACTTTGACTGACTAAAGTGTAGTCTGCAAGTCAGGCACATACTCTGAGTCTCTGTGTGGAACCCTGAGTGCCCCAGAAGACTTTGTTTGGCCTCCCATGTCTCACCCAGACTGCTCACTGAGGCAACGTCTGCTTGATCATCCCAGAGCTCCATTTAAACTCAGGCTTCAGTGTTTGTGACAGCTACCAAGGAGCAGGAACCATGAGGCTGCTCCAGGAATAAACAGGAGGCCTAAGCCTAAGGGGACCAAAGGTCAGGCTGGGAAGCACCATGACTGATGGGAGACAGTGCCTGAGCAGGGTGAGGAGAGGTGGTGAGAACAACAGTTTCCCATCAACAGGCTGGTGCCTGCTACACAAGATGAAGTGGTGTTACGTCCAAGATCTGCCAAAGAAGTCCAGTCTGCAATTCAGGATTAGCAGGGTACAGAAGAAAGGCAACGTCCACCGTAGCTCAGGCATAGTTGGGGTGCCCAGGTCTGAATGTTCCTGAGCACCTGGCAGAGGTTGTGAATGAGTGTGTGGGAAGTCCCAGGTGAGGCTGCTCGGGGTCACTAAGGCCTATTGGGGCACTCAGGACTCTGCCAATTTATATGACCTAGTCAATTAAAACTCTCAGTCAGAAGAAGGAAAACCAATTTCAAAGTAGGTAAACTGCAGGAAGATGGTCAGCTTTAGTTTTGGGTATCAAGTATTTCAAGAACCAGACTAAGAATTAGGATAGGAGTAAGTGAGAATATTGAAGATCTCAGTGATCGAAGTGCTGCACATGCCTTTAAAGCACGCACAGAAAAATGTCAGGTGTCATAGTGCTTTAAAATAAAATAAAAATGGTTCCACATGGCAAAATTTATTTCTGAGATGCTTCAGCTCACCACACCTTGTTGTTGTGAAAAGTTAAACACAGGGAACAGAAATTTTTTCAGGTTGGCAACCAGTCTACTTTCCAAATAAACTGAAGGAAACTTAATGAAATTGAAAAAAAATATTCACCAGCTCTTCTACCTTCATTTTCTGCCTACTCTATGCTTTAAGCGACAGAGCACTGTGTTTGTTCAATTGTACTGTCCACCCCTACGTATTCTACCCAAGGGGAGAAAGCCACACTGAGGTAGAGTTCTGATTACATAATGCACTCTAAGATGCGGATAGATCCTGTTTTAACAGAGGTCTAGGTTGCAGAATCTGGAAAGCTAGGGGCTACTGCCTTGCCAGTATAGAGTGTGTTCCTCAGTCCTTTATTTTACTCTTTCTATGCTCACTTCTGACCCATAATCAAGACTACAAAATGAAGGCTTATGATGTTTAGTGAACTAGGTAGGGATATAAAATACAAGCTCTAAAATATTAAATCTGTGAGTTAATGGAAGCTCTACATCTGCAACCAGTTAGATTAACTATTTACTATAGGACTTTTTTTTTTTTTCTTGTAGTTGATGAAATATTGCATGTGCACTTGTACTGTGTAACTTGCAATAACAGTGTGGTTCAGGTTAACTAACTGAATAGACCTAATTAACCATGTTCGTAGAAGATGATCCATTTTGAATGTGGCTAAAATCTGAGTTCATCAGAATCTTTAGGAAGTCTTTGTTTTCCAGAGTGGACTGAAATAACGTAAACAATTTGTATAATTACAAATCAGTGCAGCTTAAAATTATGGGAATGGATTTTTAGTAGCAGCACTTTTTTTTGTCAATGTTATAGAAAACTTGTTATTTCCTGTCTGAAGGTTAGGACCAGGAAGCCAATGAGTCAGACTTAATTGTAAAAGATTTTCCACCTGAAACTGTTACATTTTCCCCCAGGGAGAGGTAAAATTTTATGACTGTATGAAATCACTTTTTTTGAATGCAACTGAACTACCACATTATTTGGATAGCACTTTCCATAATCTTTAATATCTGAAGTGCATCTGAAGCAGAGGGATAAGTTACTGCAGTCCTGGGCTTTTAATACAGAATTTACTGGTTTTCGTTAGCTCACAGGCTAAAGGTAACTTTTTGAAAAATGTTCTTTTCATCACAAGGGTTTTCTGATAATGACCTTAGAAAGAAACTTCCTAAGTCTCAGTCTGATCTTTTAGAAGTGTCTTTAAATGTTTTTTATTTACAGTGTTCCGTGTTTACCTTTAAAAATAAAGTGTTGAAGGAACAGGAAGCTAACTGTTGGTCTGTCTGTAGAGAGCTTAATTTACTCAAACAGAAAAACAATAGATGCATCTTCTGCTTTGTGTCGATATACTTTCATCGGTTTTCCTTTCTTACATATTTTTTTAATGTTTATTACACATGTAGTCACTTCCCAGAACGACTACTAATATGTAGTGTGCTGTGAATAGTGAGAATTAAACATTTTGGGGAACAGCATGCTTTCTTGTTAGTTTATGCTTGCAATACCTGTGTCATTTATGGTAGTTTACAAATGTTTTCCACCAGAGCAGTTAAATCCTTTATGCAGAGATTTGCTGACAGTACAAGTAATACAGATAGTTTGCAGACATTGGAATCAAATTTAAAAATGACTGATGCTTTTATATTTTACTTTGCATTATGAAACAAACTAATCACATCCAGTAATGTTGCCATTACTTGTCTTGAATTCCCAAAGCTTTTGCTTTGGGAATAATATTGTTAACTCCTTCCAGTCAGTCTGCTGGTTAATTTCTTTCTGTGTTTGTTTGACATACATCAATGATATTTTCTGTGTAATTTTTTATTTTTTGCCATTTGTATATCAGCTTAAGATATCACAGTAAAAACACTGCATGTGACAGAGTAGCCAGCCAAAATACAGGAAACAGTCCTAGGAAAACCCTGAAATGAACAAGATGAAATATGAAAGGTTAGTGTACATTATTTAGAATATGTACAGTATAGGTTTTTCAACCAAAGAATTTACAAAGTACCTTATTATTTAAAAGAAACGGAGGAAAACTAAGGTGGGTGTGAAACCAAATTACTTTGCAGAAGAAATTTAGCAGTCGTGCTTGTACTTGCACAAAAATGTTTGGGAAGAACTTAGGCATGCAAGCTATTTTTTAAATAAAATAATCTGTTCAGTAATCTCCTTCCTTTCTTTGAGGTATACTTGCTGTTTTAGATCTAAGAGTCTTAGCAAGTAAGATAACAGTCTGTAATGCTCCCATTAACGTTAGAATTACTATTAAAAATGGTATGAAAATGATGAATGAGATGACCAGACATGTTAAGACATTATCAACTTTTAATTATTTCAGATTTAAAATCAAAGTATACAAATCTTTGAAATTGAATTCATACTCAAATATACAGGAAAAAAAAAGCTATTTAAAAATGTATTTTGAAAGCACTAAAAATGCATTTTGCCAAGGTACCTGTTAACTGTATATTATCAGCCTTTTTTTCATTACAGTCCTCTATGAATGTTCTTCCTGTCATTCCTGATTATAGCCGATTTCCCATATTGATGAATCACCATGTCACAGGCTCTGAAAGTCATTGTTACTTTTTATGTGCAAGTACACTTCTTACCAACTGTGCTATTGCCTTTTTTTGCATAATGATCTGTGCCTGATGTTTTCAGATTTTTCCTCCATAGGTAGGTAGCTTACTGTTTTAATTTTGATTTGGAATTGTATACTGTCAGTAGGTTTACAGAATAACACAAGGAAGAAATAATCTACAATTCAAAGAGAAATGGGGGAAAACAACACATATTCATTTTAAGACATATTGTGACCCATGTCAAGTAGAGCAAGCGACCCAACTTTTCTGTCTCTACTCTCAGTTGTCACTACTTCAAAGCAAGAAAGAGAAAATAAATGGTTAAGTATTCTCCATTTGATTAATTAGTTTGTCTAAGATTTGTCTAAAAGTAAATTCTTGTGTTTCTGAACATTTATAGTCTAAAGCATTTGTTATATACTATATACCATGTATATCCTAACCCATTTTCAACAGCTATGTTATGTTATACTAGAGGCTATATGCCATCTAATTTTGCTTTTGGAAACAGAGCTAAAATAGCAGGTATGTTCAACCAAAGTGAAATCACCAGAGATCAATCTATTGAACTACAGCAAAATCCTAATAATATTGCTAGTCAAAGACATGTGGCAGGGGAGTGACAAATACCTGATATATATTTAATTACTCTTCAGATCTGATTCATTTCCAAATACCTCTCCAAGACGAAATTAATATAAAAACTGAAGATTGTTTTCATTTTCTTATAAGGACAATGGTTGTTTAACCAGTTTTGGCTAATCCTTTAGGCTTTGTGACCTCTTGGTATGTGTATGCTACCTACACATAATATATATATATATGTATTTATTAAGAGAGATATACATATCTGTACATATATATGTATGACGGCTTTTTTTTTTTTTTTTTCCCTAGATTCACTGTAGCATTTCATCCTCTTCATCCAGGCTCATTTAATTTTACTATACACTGGGAAATCTTCCTCTTTTTCCCTCTCATTATTTAGGTCAAATTGATGAATGCTCAGTTTCTCCTCAGATTCCCACAGCTGAAGCAGTGAAGCAGTATCCCACCAGAGAAGCTTAGTATGTCATTCTTGCTTTTATTATTTGTCTGTTTTTAAGAGATATTTTGGCAAGAATACTGGATGAATACCAATAAAGAAATGGGCTTTCAATCACAGAAAACTATATATAGAGCTTGTCACATTTTTTTTTTTTTTTCCCCAAGCAGAGACAATGCAAACACCTTTCATTCAAGGGGAGCAGGTTAATGTGCACAGCCAGGACTCTCAGAACTAGCATCAATCTGAAGTTGAGCTTGGGAAAGAGAAATAAAATTGAAGTAGCAAGTTCAGTAACTTCCATGATGAAAATATGGCAAAATAAAATATTCAAGAAATGAGAATTATGAAATCATAAAAAGGATTTTATTTTCCAACTTTTTATATTCTGTTACAAACTATAAAAAGTAACACACAATAATAAAGATGAAAAAGAATATGCAGTTTGAGAGAGTGGCAAAATATCTGGAAAGGTTAGAAAAGCAAGGTGTTAAAATATTAATTAACATTATGCCAAGGATGCATTACCCTCTTATTACGGTTTAGTGGCAGCAACAGCTGATTCCCAGGGAGAAGGACAACATGAGGACAAGCAACAGAGATGGATGGAACTGACAGATAGTATTAGCTCAGAAGTGAGGGCAGTCTTGGAGCTCAGACTTGTCCATCTCAGGGACTATGCGCCCCTGCATAGGGACACACAAGGCTAACTCTTTTCAAAATGTTTTTCCCAGTGGAAGTTAACACTGTGACCTTGTATTTTCTCCTGAAATGTAAATAACTGTTCCAGGGCCAATCCCAGAACTCAGTTTGTACACTAGCTTTTTGCTATTTCCTCTCCATTCTCTACTGAAATGCAGGGTGATTGTTTTCACTTGGTTCTGACACCTGAAAATGACAAAAATTATGGGATGTGCATGCACGAATTAAGAAAATGAATTTTCAAGAGAGGTATGAGAAGAAAGATAACTCTTGGCTCCAGTGGGAAATAAAATTTTCTTTAACTGCAGAAGTCTGAGAAGTGCAAAATTATATTTAAATATGCTTGTTTAAAATAAAATTTTGAAAATAATGAAACGCCACTTTTCCCAAGGTTTGAATAATCATTTCAAGTACTATGGTACAATGTGCAACTTCATTAGCTGTCTCTGAAGAAATGTGGTTTATGTCATCCAGTGTGGCTTAAGTTTCCCCTTGCTTGATTCTTGTCAACACACTGAACAAGCCCATGCATTTTAGTAACCACCACCCAACACAGATCCTGGAAATGCTCAGTTAAGAGGATCACAAGAACAGGAAGAGTGCTTACAAAGCAGATTAAAACAACAGTGTTGGAAGAGTGTTCCTAAGGTTCTGCTTTGCCTGCAGTCACCCATTTCATGAGAACTAAATTTTCAGTGCTTTCCATGTGAAAACAATAAGTATTATCTCCTGCAAGGAGACGGATTGTGATTGCAGAACCAATAAAAAGCAATTAGAACTCTGGTACTCAAGTACAATAAGGCAAATCAGGAAAGCAAGTAATTAACGTTAGATTAAAAAAAAAAAAAGGGAGAGAAAAAGATTAAACTTTTTTTTCTTTGTACGTTATTTTTTGTGTTATTATTTACTGTGTAAAAGATACCAATACATTTCAAAGTATGTTCTGTTTTTGCTCAGATGGCTTTTCCTAGGAAGATCAGATTTTTATTTAAAAATAAAAATAAAAAGGGAAGTATCACTCCACTACATGGTCTTTACAATTTCAATGTTGTAATTTTAATTTATATATACATATATATTTAATTTTCATTTGTTATTCATTTTATTGCCTAGTATTACTATTGGGGGAAGGCATTGAAATGAACTACTTTTAAGGAGTTAGATGGGTTGGTATTACAATGAAAGAGCAGATAAGATCTTCCTTTGCTGTCAATAATGAAGAAAATGGTTGTATGTGAAAAGAGAGAATAAAAACAGCTTAATAAGTGAGGGAGGACCATAGATGAATCCTAAATCCAGACTCTTACCTTAGATAAAAATGTTGAGCAGAGGGGTTTAGAAGCCTGGGTATACTTAATGACAGCCAGCTGAATTACACATATTTATGTCACTATTTAAAAAGATGGTGGTGCTCATAAAACTGTTTTCTGCATTCTGGCATTTTTCAGGATGGTCTTTGAAACACGTTTAGAACATTGAAATAATGCAGGGAGGAGTACTCAGAACAAGTATAAAGTGAAGAGTGGACCACCTCCTAAACTGGTAGTAAAACATGTACCTATAATTTTCTACTCTGGCTCACTTTGTTTAAAAATTCATTTTTTACAATATTCCGATATTACTGTTTTGTTTGTTTGTTTTATGATTTATGAACAGATGATTCAGTTTGATCCTGGTAAGGGAAAGGCTGTTGATGTAGTCTACCTAGACTTCAGCAAGGCCTTGGACAAAATCTCCTAGAGTTCTGTGGTGAACCGAGTGAAATCCAGCCATCGACCAGTCACCAGTGGTGTTCCCCAGGGGTTGGTGTTGGGGCCAATCCTTTTTAATATCTTTATTAATGACTTGGATGAGGGAATTGAGTACACCCTCAGTAAGTTTGTAGATGACACCAGGTTGGGGGGGAAGCGTCGATCTGCCGGAGGGTAGGAATGCCCTGCAGAGGGACCTGGACAGGTTGGATCTATGGGCAGGGGCCAATGGGATGAGGTTCAACAGGGCTAAATGCTGGGTCCTGCTCTTTGGTTAAAACAACCCCATGCAGTGCTACAGGCTTGAGGCAGAGTGGCTGGAAAGCTGTGCAGAGGAAAAGGATCTGGGGGTGTTGGTCGATGCTTGCCTGAACATGAGGCGGCAGTGTGCCCAGGTGTGCAACAGCATCCTGGCTTGTATCAGGCATAGTGTAGCCAGCAGGACCAGGAGGTGATCGTCCCCCTGTACTCAGCTCTGGTGAGGCCACACCTCGAGTACTGTGTTCAGCTTTGGGCCCCTTAGTACAAGAAGGACATCAAGGCCTTGGAGCACGTCCAGCAAAGGGCTACAAAGCTAGGGAAGGGCCTGGAGCACAAGTCCTATGGGGAGTGGCTGAGGGAACTGGGGTTGTTTAGTCCGGAGAAGAGGAGGCTCAGGGGAGACTTTATTGCTCTCTACAACTACCTGAAAGGAAGGTGGGGGGAGCTGGGAGTCAGCCTCTTCTCACAGGTAACCAGTGATAGGACTAGAGGGAATGGCTTCAAGTTGCAGCAGGGGAGGTTTAGGTTGGAAATTAGGAGGCATTTCTTCTCAGAAAGAGTAGTCAGGCACTGGAAAGGGTTTCCCTGGGGGGTGGTAGAGTTACTGTCCCTGGGGGTGTTTAAGGAAAGGTTGGATGTGGTGCTTAGGGACATGATTTAGTGGGTGATATTGGTGGTAGGGTGATGGTTGGACCAGATGATCTTGAAGGTCTTTTCCAACCTTAATGATTCTATGATTTTTGTTGGATAGACTTTTTCGTTTTCAGTTTTATATGTTCTGCCCAATCCTGTTGTGCCACTAATATTAGCTGACTCAATATATACTGTTTTATGCAGAGATTTTGCAGATCTTGTTTCTGTACTTATGTGCCATCTATAAGTGAAGAATAATTAGACCTGTGATCAAAAGTACTATGAGAAAATAATTATTATATTTTTTTATTTTTTTTTGGTGGTACTCTAGGATGCTAAGAGGCACTTAAAGATATTATTTTCTGTTAATGGTTGATGTAAACAGAAAGAATTGACAAGCTTTCAGGAAAGAACACTCCTTTATTTTTTCTGCTAGAGATCCCCGAATTAAAAGTAAAAACAAGTTAAAAACAATTCCTCTGCTTTTGTTCTAATTAGGAAATTTATTTAAAGAGTTTAAGAGAACTTGGGCAGACAGCACATATAAAGCTGACAGAGAACCGGTTATCTTCAATTGTTTAGTAGGCAACGAAAGGAATAAAATAGGAACGGAGGGACAGAAGTATATCATGGAACCTCCATCTCTGCAGAGCTCATGGTCATTGATACGTGTCAGAGTGTTGAATTGCCAGGCTTACCTTATGTATGTGTTTTGTAGACGCACTCAGGATGAATAGTGAAAAGTGGTGGTACAGGACAAACAGTGAGATCATGGAGAACAATGGAGGTGCAAGCACACTATGATTTAGACTGTTTTGGAAACAGCAGCCCAAGATAAAGGAGGCACAGCCTCAGTGTGTGTCTTGTTAATGCTGGAAGAGGGGAAGAACGTTTGCTAAGACTATAGATGTCAGTCTTTTAATCAACTGTCATCTGAAAAGAATCCCATTATCACCAGCTTTTGTGCCTATTGATGTATTGAAATTGAGGTTTCTATTCTTTATTTGAGCATACTGAAATAAGTACTACTAATGAAAGAACAGCTTTTCTGAGACAGTTTCCCATGTGGACAGATGGGGAGGAGGTCCTTAGGTATGTCCATAAATTCAAAGATAGGTTGCATTTCTGCATATGTCTCAGGTCATTGGTAGCTTGTAGGATTGCATACTTTGTCAGATTTGAACTGTACCAAGTGAGAATTTTTGGAGAACTTCAGTAAAATTTTAATACCATTGTTCTTTGCTATCACATAGCAATATGTAATATGTTTCTGTTTTTATTTATTTATTTGTTTATTGGTATCTATTTTTATAGCTAAAAACACATGCAAGAAAACAGGATCTTCTGTTTGTGTATTTATATAGTTCAGGTACTTTTTCACCTGGATATAAAATCATTTGACCCATCAGAATGTAGTAGTATAACTGGAAGTGATCATGATCTAACAGAAGATTAAATCTTCAGATGAAGACTAACTTGCAACAACAGGTAAAGTCAAAAGAGACAAAATGCTTGTATCCATGCAAAGGTTATAAACAATTAAAAATGAAGGTTGGAAAAAGCAGAAATCAAACCCAAAGCAAAATGTTGGCTAAAATTAAAAAGTCTTTAAATTTCCAATTTAAATATGAAATATTTAAAATATTTTATTTTTCTTTGAAAAAGAATCACAAAATCAAAATAAACATAGGGCAGGTGCTACACTAGGTCCCAAAACGTATGCTAAATGCTGTAGCTCCATTTGAGTGTGTCTTCCAGTTCTGTTCTGATAATTTATTATGTGAAGATGTGCATATAGCTAATATTATGTGATATTAGTAACCCCCAAAATAAGGGTCTTCAATGTGTTTTCTCAGGACTTATGTTAAGCAAAGATGCAAGTCTTTGTGGGAACAGTGTTTCTGATATCTCCTAGATTTACATCTTCATGGGATCTTTGTGATTTAGTTTGGAATGTCCAGCTTTTGATATTGGATGTAGCACAATAAGTACCAACTGGTAACCATACCACATAATGAATATAATAGAATGAAAATAGAATGGAAAAAAATAAAGCAACCAAATAATTTGTTTTGTTTGTGTATGCATCTTTGAATGTTTTGACAAAAATATTTGCTAGTATTACTTGAAACCACTGTTTTCCTAAGAAACATTATCATTATTATTAGAATTAAAGGATTTGAATTGGAATGTTGTCTTCAGTTAAAGCATGCTGTCTTGTTGGGTAAGATAGTTCATACTGACAAGAGTGTCTAGGCTCTCAGATATGATTTAGCTGCTTTATGCTATCAGATAGTTGTTAATCCTCACTCTTTCAGACTTTCCAGATGGTTATTTGTAATCAATCTGTCTGACATAATTAAAAAAGTGGGGAGTTATCATGCATGATCTATAAATAATTTCTCTATATACTTCTCGCCCTTAAGGTAGGGATTTCAGTTCCTTGAGAAAGCAAAATTGTTTAAAAGAATAGTGTTCCAACAAGATATGCTGCTTTGAAAGCTGGAACGATAAAATAGAAATTTTGCTTCTTATACTCAGTATGTCTTTTCTGTCTGTCTAGGTAGAAATTTGATTTAGTCTATGTATAGATTTTTTAGCTGGTAGAGTTAGGCTGTTAATGAGTTTGAACAGGTATAAATTCTTATTGACATACCTGGTCAATTGTAAACTACAGAATAAGCTCAACTACTTTTGAAGATTTGTGTTTTCAGAGTGTAGTGTGCTGAACTCGTGAGGTTGGTGTACTGTAGAAGTGCAATCACTGTTTTGCCAGTGTTGGCATTTGCACTTTACTTTTATTGAATATTCTTAAACTGTTTTCCCTCCATAGACAGACTCTACAGTAAAATTGAATTTGTCAATATCAATATCAACTAAAAATCTTTAAAAGAAGCCTGTAACTACTGAAAAAAAAATCTAAGAATCAGAGCAGTTCAGAGTTTACATTAAATATACTATGCCTGCACAACCTAAAATAATATAAAATGACCAAAACAATCTAGTAACACTTTGTAGTCATTCATACTCGGAAGCTATTAGGAACTCATCAAATTCTTGGTGGTATCTGTGGAAGGCTACAACAGACTCAGTGAATGTTTTTATGCATTGAATGTTCAATAACAGCTAGTAGATACTGCAGTCCACACATAGGATGAGATGTCTAATTCATTACTGACAGTGACATCCAAGGAGCACCTTGAAAACTGAAAAGCTGCAATTAGAGAAATTGCCTTAGCATAGACAATTCAGTGAGATGACCTACTTAGAAGGATCATCATGTACCTAAAAGCAGGCTACAGTTTTCAGTTGTGAATATTACTTAGTGTTTTTTCTTTAAGGCCGCATTTCTCTCCCAGTAAATGTTTCAGTTTGCTTTGAAGAGTTGAATAGTACCACCACACCTGATTTCTTTGACAAACATTCACAGTGTTTGAAATTAATCTAGAGGAAGAAACTGAAAATAAAGACATTATCTACCATAGGTGAATTTCTAGAGTCATTGTTAAACAAAAAAAAAAAAAAAAAAAAAAAGCTAGGGAAATATCTTTTGGCTTCTTAAAATATATTACCTGCATGTTTGTGTGGTGTTTCAGGTTGGTTTTCTTTTAACAAAAGGACACCACACCCTTAGTTTATGTGATGCAGTATGCAAAACAATATTAGTCTGAAAACTAATGTCTGAAATATGCTTCTGGGGACAGTGTTTGCAACTGAATGAAAAAATGTCAGCTTCTCAAGGCTCTCATGGAGCTCAAAGTACAGATCCACAATACCTCAAGAGGAATAGGATTTTCTTCAGAAATCTGCAGCCATTTATTCTTACTCCTGTTTTACATCCCACTGCCTGCTTAGTATTACAGCTGCAGCTTTTTTTGAGGTTATGTTGGAAAATGGATCATTAAAATGATCGTAGTTAAAAATAACCCCTTTGCCAAGCTGGAAACAGTGTTTTTCTGGAACCATTCATACAGAAATTCATGCCTGCTTTTTCCCAGAGGTGAGGCTTCTGCATCCCTGTTGCAGTGCCCAGATTCATCCTCCCCTTCCCTCAAACACATGAATAATGGTGCAGTTCTGTAATCAATTTCAGCTGTTCTAACTATGGACCTTTGCCAAAGAAGGAGTCTGTATTTCTTCCCTATCTCTGCTTGCACACTGCCACCATTTCTTTCTACTACCCTTAGCAATTGTGCAGCCCCCTAGTGATTGTACAGATGTGTGAAGAGCCAAATAGCTTTGCTGATACTCCTGAGGTCTGAGCAGAAAAAAGGAAATGGTTACATCTTCAGTCAAGTGAGGAGGCTGCTTCTGTTTCTCTTCTTGTAGCTGCAGGATCACAAATGCTGACATGGGGGAAGAGATGGAAAGCTACAGCAGGGGAGCAGGAAGGGTGACCAGGACATCCTGGTCACACCAACATCCTGGTGCTTTCACATGGGTAGATTGGCATGAGTTCATGCTGGACTAACACTATTGGGTGTATTAGCTGAGGATATATAATTGTTTCAAACTGCCTCTCACTATGGACATGGGAGAGTGGGATGGGTCTGTGCATGATTTAGGGATTGGAAATTGCCAAAGTGTGAAAAAGCCACCACTTCAATGTACCTATCTCCTTGCATCTCCCTTACTGTAGAGTGGGGCTACACCAATAACGTTAAATATTGCTCAGTGTGAATGCATTGGCCATGTTCAGTCAACTTTGGGATACTGGGTGTATTACTGAGACTTTATAGCAACTCACTGAGAGAAAAGCTGATATTTTTAGCCTTTTATTATATAGCAGTGAGCTCAAATGGGGAAGGACAGTGGAGACAGAGTCAATGTGAAGTATGACTCATGAAACTGCTTGTTTTCATTCCTGACAAAACCCAGTATCCGCTGAAAAACTAAAATGTAATAAATTTTATTTTGAAAACATGTATGTATGCTAAATTTTTCTTTAGAGTATCTTTCTTTTAACATGGTATATTTGTATGTTGTTGTAGTTAAAACCCTGAACTATGGTGTCCAGTGTGAAGAAGAACATGAAAAGAAGCAAAGTATAAACTTTTTTTTTTTTTTTTGTCTCATATTTTTCAGGTAGCATATTACAGCTTCACATTTTCTGCTGATGTCCAGCGCACAATAGATTTTCCAAACAGTGTTTGACAGGTGTCTCTCCAGTAGAACAGCAGTCTTTCTTTGATACAAGATGGAGGAATCATACAAAGATAGGACTTCTTTAGTGAAAGGGGCAAAAGATATTGCTAAAGAGGTGAAGAGACAAGCAGTGAAAAAAATGAATAAAGCTGTTGACAAAGCTCAGGACGGCTACACACAGAGGTCCTACAACCGATTCCAGGATGAGGAAGATGATGATGATTATTATGTTCAAGGAGGAAATTATGGCATAGAAGCTAATGATGATGAAGGGTCAAGTGAAGCAACCGAAGGACATGATGAAGATGATGAAATTTATGAAGGGGAATATCAAGGAATCCCCAACATGGGGCAGGGCAAGGATGGCATGGTGGCCTTAGGGCAGTCTATGCATGATGAATATAAGGATCGTCGTGAACTGGAAACAGAGAGGAAAGCTGATGAAGAAGAGCTAGCACAGCAGTATGAACTGATAATACAAGAATGTGGCCATGGTCGATTTCAGTGGGCACTCTTCTTTGTTTTGGGAATGGCCCTAATGGCTGATGGGGTTGAAGTTTTTGTGGTTGGATTTGTGTTACCCAGTGCTGAAACAGATATGTGCATACCCAATTCTGGATCAGGATGGCTTGGTGAGTGAAACCTTTGCTCTGTGTTTGTGCTATTACAACTGTCACTTACAGTATGCCTAAATATGAATTATGTTAATGTTAATGCTTATATACAAATATTTTGTATTGAATATAAATAAGTAAATCACATTAATACAGATAATATGAAGCTTATAATTTTATTTTTTAAATAGTTGTTTTCTTTTTCAGTCAGTATGTATAAATAAATCCATGAGGCAGAAGACTGCACAATAAAATTTAAGAGCAGAAGGGTGGTTTTTTTTTCTTGTTTACAAGAGTAGTTATCCAGATGTATTATATTAAAAAAAAAAAGAAAAGAAAAGAAAAGAAAAAAGAAAACACAAACAGTGAATTACTAGAGTTCTTAAAGATTTGTGCAGGTGTAATAGAGAACAGATTACACACAACTGTATGGGAGCGCTCCCAAGGGTGAGGTGGTATACAATATAGGGAATGCAGGAAATCCAAGGAAAATGCTGTCTAGCTTTTTTTCTCCCTTTTGTCTCTTTTTCTTCTTTTCTCCCAGTGACTGTCCTCTAGCCCTCCAAAAAGTATTATGTTTATTTTGAGTCATGGAGACAGAAGCCTGAGGGACAAATGATTGAAGCTGCACATAGGTTATGCATTTTGTGTCTGGTTGGTTGGTGGGGAAAGGCTGCATCTCATCCTGTTGCCTCTTCTCTCTGAAGCCATAGTGAAGAGGCAAACTGATTCAGCCTTTTGGGCCTTGGTGAGAGCAACAGCAGTGCAAGCCAGTCTGTGCTTGTGCTTCCTGAGTATGCCTCAGTATGGCAGATAAAGCTAAGGTTTCATGGGGCAGCACAGTGAAGAGACAAGGTAGAAGTGGTTAGTTACCCTAGGAAAATGGGAGGTAATAGTGTAGGGGTTGTGACATGGCAGAAAATAAAATATATGTATCATACAAGGGATTTGGATCTGAAAGGGCCCAGGCTATTGCAGAACAGAAGACCTTCATCTAAAAAATTTAAGAATCTTTGTCTTATAACAGGTATACTGTTCATTTCTGGTAGTTTTACAGTTCATGGTTCTTTTGCAACACTGTCATTTTAACTTAAGCTCCACTTCTCTCCTCTTGGCCCACAATCAATTATAAGGACCCTAAGATGTCAACTGTGTAAAAAAACAGATTCAGAATTTTAAATAACACAAACTGGCAGAAGCGTTCCTGGTAGGCAATTAAGCCCATGTCAGATTGGACTCCTGACATATTTGCAATTTGGCTCTATTGGTTTAAATAAAGTTGATTGTATTAGAATCATAGAATAGTTTGGGTTGGAAGGGACCTTAAAGATCATCCAATTTCAACCCCTCTGCCATGGGCAGGGACACCTCCCACTAGACCAGGTTGCTCAAAGCCTCATCTGCTAAAGTCATTATAAATTATCTCTGGAGCCTTCTCTTCTCCAGGTTGAATAACCCCACCTCCTTCAGCCTGTCTTCCTAGGAGTGGTGTTCTACATGCCTAACCATTTTCGTGGCCCTCCTCTGGATTCATTCTAATACGTCTGTGTCCTTCTTGTGCTGTGGGCCCCAGAGCTGGGTGCAGGACTCCAGGTGGGGTCTCACAAGAGCAGAGGGGGAGAATCACCTCCCTCAGCCTGCTGGCCACACTTCTTTTGATTCAGCCCAGGATACGGTTGGCTTTCTAGGCTGCAAGTGCACACTGCCGGCTCATGGTGAGCTTCTCACCCACCACTCTCAATCCATTCTCTACCCAGCCTGTATTGGTGCTTGGGATTACCCTTGCCCAGATGCAGGACCTTGCACTTGGCCGTGTTGAACCTCATGAGGTTTGTACAGGCCCACCTCTCAGGCCTGTCCATGACCCTCTGGATGGCATCCCTTCCCTCCAGCATGTTGATGCACCACACAGCTTGGTGTCATCGGGAAACTTGCTGAGGGTGCACTTGGTCCCACTGTCCATGTCACCAACAAAGATGTTATACAGCGCTGGTCCCAATACCAACCCCCTGAGGAACACCACTCGTTATTGATTTCCACCTGGACATTGAACCATTGACCACAACTCTTTGAGTTTGACCATCCAGACAATTTCTTACCCACTGAGTGGTTCGTCTTTCTTATCCATGTCTCCGCAACTTAGAGACAAGGATATCATGGGGGACAGTATCAAATGCTTTGCACAAGTCCAGATAGATGATGTCAGTTGCTCTTCCCCTATCCACAGATGCTGTAGCCCCATTGTAGAAGGCCACCAGATTTGTTAGGCATGATATGCTCTTAGTGAAGCCATGCTGGCTGTCAGCAATCACCTCCTCATTTTCCATGTGCTTTAGCACAGTTTCCAGGAGAATCTGCTCCATGATTTTGCTGGGCACAGAGGTGAGACTGACTGGCCTGTAGTTCTCTGGTCTTCCTTCTTTCCCTTTTTAGAAATGGGGGTAATGTTTCTCCTCTTCCAGTCAGTGGGAAAGATTCCCCTTTCCAGTCAATGGAAAAAATTACTCTTCATTTATATTTCTAAAACCTCCTCCATGTCAGAAGGTCATGAGTGGAAACAGGTGCTGAGTTCTCACCTGTCTGGGTGCTTCAAGAAATTCCTTGCCATTTGATAATTTGTTGTTAGAAACAAACTGTTCCAGTTATCTGTACAGTGCAGTGATTGAAATTCCACTAAAAGAAATTAAATTATCTAAGTTGTTATGGCTAAAGAGGCTGCATGCAAATAATTTGTTTGGTACTGCTTGTTTACACAAATTCATAAACATTACATTTGTCATGCTAGGACCTGTGGGTTTTCAGATCTGCCTTTTAGAGAAAGAAGGTGCATAATCTTGCCTATTTATATATATATATTTTTTTGAGCTCTATAAACAATTCAAAGGGTAGAGAGAAAGAAGAGAAATGAAAACAAGCCAAAAAAGGTATTACAGATAAATGTTACTGTGTTGGTGCAGATAATAACACAGAATACATAACATGGCGGGAAATACTTTATATTTTCTAAAAATTGCATTTCATTTAAACGGTTGCTGTAAGAATGGTGGGATGTCTGTGACTGAGAGTGGTGAGTATTGTCCCATGAGTAGCTGGCAGCTATGAGGGTTTTCCGATGTTTGTTAAGAAGTGACTTAAGGGTAGAGGATTCCCCAGTCACTAGACTTCTCATGATGTTGTCTTGAAATATATTGGAATGAATCCACCAGTAATTAAATGAAATTCAGTACAGAAGCTGTTAAATCCCTCATGTTATATATTTATATGCAATATTTTACTTGCTGACAAAATTAAGGAAACAACTCTGGAAGCCTTAGGTACGCATGCAATGTTTCCTCATAACTAAAATATGGAAACTGTGATAGTTATCCCCATTTCTTATTTTTATAATAGCAGAACACTAGCCTATGTGTTAGGATATTAACAAAGATATAATTCTACATTAAAAGATGAAAATACAAAACTAGGAAAAAGCAGAGCTAATCAGTCTTTTCTTTCTGATAGTGTATTGAAGGCATTGCAACACGGTGGTTTTATCAATAGTTTCACAAAAATGATATTATTTGCCCATTGCTAATAGAAAATACAGTTTGCAATCCTTCTGTACAGTGATGACTATAATACTTATCACTAATATAGATATGTAGCCCTTGCGGACAGCATAACCATAATTCCAGTGATACAAAAGGATGGTGAATGTTTATTGAAAGCATTTTAATATGATCATAAGTAGGTCCACACAGTCATGCATTTCAATTACTTTGATGTTGTGATTTCACATCATAATTACATCCTGACTGGGGTCTTCTAGACAGGCATAATTTTTTCCATTATTATAATTCCATAATCTAGAGGGCCTTAATGTTGTTAAAATACAGAAGTCATGAGACCAGTGCTAGGAGTTATAAGGTGGAATTGGTACACATATTTATTTTTAAGGCATTTTTCTAGACTAGTAAGAAACAACCTAAGAGCACCCTAATTTGTCATTGAAAAAGGACTCACTGTCTCAACAATTGTAAAAACTTATTTCCCATGCCTCATGACACAATGGCTTTACCAGGAAACATGAGCTGATTAAAAGCATGTGGCAATATCCATAAAACCACCCTGTTGCATTTTTTTGGTTTGTTTCCTTTAACTTGCAACATGGCAAATTCCCAAATTCCCTCCATACTGATCATTGTATGAGCTTGAGATTTCGGTTCATTGATCATTGTCAGCACTTCACAGACTGTAAAGTTACATGATGGAAGTTCTGATCAGAATCATGAACCGTTTTCTTGATGCCTTTGGTTTAAATAATAACTGCATGTAATTTTTTTTTGTTGTTGTTCTTTAAATAGATGTTTCCTTAAAACCAAGAATGTTGACTTGCTTAAACTCTTGCAAGGCGATAGTGACTTGTTATTAAGTGTGAGAATATGTTTCCAGATATGTATCTTTCTATCTTGTATATATCTTTAAACATGTATCTTTGGCCCAGAACTGAATACAGTATTCCAGGTATGGCCTCGCCAGCACTGAGTAGACGCTGCTGACTCACACTCAAATTAATGTTCACCAGGACTCCCAGTGTCTTTTCTGCAAAGCTGCTTTCCAGCTGGGTGTACTGGATAGTACAGTAAGAAAAACAGAAATAACCTTTATCTGTAAAACAAGTTTTTAGTCGGTTAAACATACAGACATGGTTTCTTCTATCCAAACAAATCAAGTATCATGTTAAATCATGTTATCATGTTAAATCACTGGGCTGATATTTCAGGTATTGTGAATATGAATAGCAATAAACAGCTTACTTTAGAATTCAAGGGATTTCCTGACAGTCTACATTTAATGTCATTTAATGACTAGATGTATTTTTTTTCTCAGATGTTATCAGAATATAATAATTACATTATGCACAATATTTGCAGGAAGAAGGGCATCAGAGGTTTTAACTCAGTGTACTGAAGTAGTTTTCAGTTTGGGACAACAGGCATGTACCTAACACTTCTGCATTGATTATCAATTTGAATATTAGGCAGATTGATGAAATGCCTTCCACATCTATTGTATACCTCCTGTATATCTACTAAAACCTACTCAACATAATCTAGCACTGTTTCAGACAGTTATTCCTCTTACATGGGAGGAAGTGCCCCCAGAGCACTCAGTAGTTAATGTGAAGTGCTTATAAGCTTTGTTAAGCAATACTAGATTGTTATTGAAAATTGTTTCCTCACAGTTTAAAAGAGTATTTGGCTTTCTATGTCTTTGCTACTTAGTAATGCACTCTAATTTCATTGTCTGATTTTTGTTTTTGTTTGTTTGTTTTTTCACTTATCCTTTGGAACTTATATATATGCATACATATATATATTCACCAACAAATACATTCTGTAGAATTTATTAATGGCAAATACAAGTCCTTCACCTCAGACAGAATGACCCAGTGACTGGTACTGACATGCTACGTACCTCTAAAGAAAAGGGGCTTTTCCTAGCAGAAAACAAATGGGCCATGAATCAGCAGTGCCTTGCAGTGATGAAGGCTAACTGCCTTCTGGACTGCATTGGCAAAACTGTAGACGAGGTGGAAGAGAGAAGTGGTTTTCCCGTCCCAACGCTGATGAGACTTCACATGGGTACTTTGTCCAGCTGTGGGGCTACCTGGTAGAAGAGAGAAACACATTTAAAGCAAGTACACTAATGCACCACTAATGTGTTTAGACAGCTCGAATACATAGCATGAAAAAAGCAGCTAAGGCAACTGGTCTTGCCTAGCTTGGAGAAGAGAGGTCTAAGAGGCAACATGACTGCAGTATTCAGCTATGTAATGGAGGGGGGGCATAGAGAAGGTGGAGTCAAACTTTTCTTAGAGAAACACAGGTCACAAGTTGCAACCAGGGAACTTCTGATCATATATAAGAAAGGAAGTTCATGGGTGGTCAACCCCTGGGAGACGTTGCCCAGGGAAGCTGCAGGATCTACTGGAGATTTTCAAAGAGTTAACTGAAAAAGGCCCTGAGCAATGTAATCTAGATCTGGAGGTAGCCCTGATTTTGGCAGAAGTGTAGACTAGAGCCCTTCAAAGGTCCCTTTCAACTTAAATTTTTCTGATTCTGTAACTAAAAACATAACTGCCTGTAAATGCATCATTACTTACAACACTTTAATCTGTCTATAATAAAAAAGACATTGCAGTTGTTACATTTGACTAAAAATTTAAAGGGAAGATGGTTCTGAACTCATGGGTCATGCACAGGCTTGCTGGTTTATACAAAGAGTAAAGCCTAAGTTCATTTGGGCAAGACCATATAGCTTGAGAAAATTATTTTCTTCCTGAACCTGTATGGGCTTTCTCTGGCTTTGGCAGAAATCTGAAGTGTACAACTGTGAAATGTAAATAAAGGCCTGCAGGAGCTGGGTCTCAAAGGACCATTTTCTAAATATTCCTGCATCTACATGCAAGGTGGAATTCTCCAAAGTGTCTAGGCATCTCACTAAATCCATTGACACCCTGTAAATATCCTTAGAAGAATAAATGTATGTACAGATCTGGAATTGTATAGTTATTCTCAGACTGTGGTTACTCTTTAAAAGGTTTGGATAGGTTTCCTGCATGTAACTTGTTGCTGAATGAGCAAACTTCTGTTTTACAGATGTTTCTCTTGCTGTGGAGATTAGACTAAAATGACCTTCAACTGAAATTTACATTGAGTTTTCTTTGATATTCAGTGCTCGTGGTATTCCTTTGTTTTTCCAATCTGTAGTAGCAGCTATATATTCTCTGTGTAGGCCAGATACCTAGTGACACTGTGATTTGTGGGAGAGGAGAAACCTTTTTGGGCTTGCTAGTCTTGCTTGAGGAATGTAATTTAGCAAGGAAGCTAAAAATATTGACTTTGCTAGATGACAGTTAAGTAAGCATTTTATCACAAGATTTTTCTTTTTTCCAATTATAAATAAATAAATTTTAAAGCTTGAAAAAAAAAATGCATGAAAATTGAATGTATTGATCTTAGTGAACTGATATTACTCCTGTCTGTGAATTCATTAAAACTGTTTTTACCAGCCTCATTTGTGTTAGGTTATGTTACACTTGTTACTTAACTGAAATTCTGTCTTCAGGGCCAAGTCCAGAATTCAATGACCAAACATTATGGAAGTATAATCCTGATTACCTGATTTTGTGTTTTCCATTTCTTAAAATTCAGACATACAGGTTTTCTGGCTGAATATGAGAGGGCAATTCTTTACTGTGAGGGTGACAGAGCACTGGAGTAGAGTGCCCAGAAAGATTGTGGAGTCTCCTTCTCTGGAGATGTTCAAAACCCACCTGGATGTCATCCTGCACAATGTGCTCTAGGTGATCCTGCTCAGCAGTGGGGTTGGACTAGATAATCTTCAGAGGTCCCTTCCAACCTCGTCCATTTTGTGATTCTGTGATAATGATATATTTCAAAAAACACCTTCTTCAAGTATCATGGTTTTCTCTTGTCTACTCAGTTCTATTCCAATGACAGTTTTGACAACACTTTTTCTCCATGTGGAAGACAGGAAGGCTTATTTGGTGTTTATTTATTAAAGAGCCTGAGTTCTCCTTACATAGAAGTTAGCAGAACTCATTCCTGCTGCTGTAAGTAGGAAACTGCGTATAGTATTGTTCTCTCTTATTGTTAAATATTATTATAGGTTGGTATATACAGGTGAGAGTTATTTTGTGTTCCTGCACAGAACACAGTAGGAGAAGGTAAGTGAGCGTCTTCTGGTTATATATCAGTTTGTAGCAAGCTACCAGATTGATGTAATACCAGATGATATAACAGACTGCAAATGATGCAAAGTAAAGGAAAACCAGACTTTGCTACTCTATATTTTACTGTTGTGTGCAGCTACTAGATGTTCTCCTATTGAGTTGAAACTTCCAGGGGAATTCCTTTAGTTTTATTATGGAGAACATGTTAAAAATATTGTTATAATTTAAAAAAAAATAAATTTTAGGCTTCAGGGATAAAGGAAGAGATTCAGTTCTATTATTATTGTTATTATTATTATTATTACTACTTACTGTGGACTCTTTGCCATGGTATAAATTTTATTGAAGGTCACACTGATGTCAAAATCTTAGGTATTTATATGTGGTTCCAAAAATTGCTGTACTCACAAGAAACGCATCTAGGTTAAGAATAGTTATTGTAACTATTGTAGACCTTTGAGCATGAGGAATCTCACTGAAATAACAGCGAGAGTCCATTGCACTTACAGTTAATAGTAGTAATAAATCTTTACAGCAATAGAAATATTTGAAAATAGACCAGCAGTCATAGAAATGTGCACTAAATATTCCAGAGGAAGGTGAAAACTGGCTTGTAGGATTAATGCCTTATTTCTTCAGAAGAAGATGTGAGAAATACAAATGCCATCATGCATGCTGTTGACCTCTGGTACAGTTCAGTTCCCTTACAATGTCATTATTGAAGTACTTCTACCCCCGCGCCTTTTCTGCTTGCCTTCCAAACACAATTTTTTGAGGGAGAAAAATTAAGAGACCCATCTTTATCTGTTCTAACCAGCTATATTATTTGGACTACTGGGGATGATGTTTGTATAAGTTTTACTTTTCTGAGGGGAAAGCAGGCACAGTGAAGAGTATGTAGTGCGGTTGTTGTCTGTTAGGAACAAGGCTAAACACGTATTACATGGAATATTATGGTGTGGTGGTTTTACCGTGCTAGGCAGCTGAACACCACAACCGCTCTCTCACTCCCCCTCTTTAGATGAGGAGGGGAAGAAGTAAAAGAAAGAACAACTCATGGGTTGAGATAAGGATGATTTAATTAAAGGAAAAAACAAATAATTATTAAGGAATTATTATTATTAATTAAACAATTTAACTAAACAATTTAACTAAACAATTAACAATTTAACTAAAGGGGAAAAAAAAGGGAAAGGGGAAAAGGGAGGGGGAAAGGGAAAACTAAACAAAACAAGTAAAGGTTATGTGGAAGTGCAGAGGAAAGAAATTAGTCTCTACTTCCCACAAATGAGTGATGCTTGACCATGGCCTTGAAGCAGGGCCTCAACGCACGTAGCCGGTGTTCGGGAGGAAGACAGATGTTTTCACAACGAGAGCCCACCCCACCCTTCTTCTTCCTTTTTCCACCTTTTATTGCTGAGTGTGACATCTTATGGTACGGAATATCCCTTTTGTTGGTTTAGCTCAGCTGCCCTGGTGATGTTTCTTTTCTCACATCTTTGCCTACCCCCTAGGAGGGTTAGAGAGAGTCCTGATGCTGTGCCAGCACTGCTCAGCAGCAGACACAACACTGGTGTGATACCATTGCTGTTTTAGCTACGAGTGCAGAGCACAGCACTGTATGGGCTGCTGCAGGGAAAGTTAACATCCCAGCCTGACCCAGTACACATGGGCTGGTCACAAGACAGGTGAAGGAACGCAGGTTTGAAACATTAACGAAATGCAGCATATTCAGTTCTTAGAGTGGTTGCGGGTTCCTGCTATACGCCAGCAATTTAAGGTGGGTCACAACTGCCCTCCTTTTCTGAGTGTGATTATCTCATTCCCAAACCACCTTGCTGAAGACTATGCTAATAGGGAGAACAACAGCACCATGTCAGCCATTTTTAAAGCTGAATGCAACTTTACTGAGGACTACAAACTGCTGGATAACATCAATTTACATATGCACTCTTCTCTTTTAAGAGGTTCTCCATTTAGCAAGGGGTTAAATACAGTGTATCATTGGCTCAATAACCAGTTTCATTTTTGCAGATTCAACCTGAGTAACAAATCCAATAAAAGCCAATTTAAAGTGACTGCATTGCAGAGCCTTTGTGCAATGCATTTCAGTACAGCCAAATGCTGTTTTGACTGACTTGTCTTTTAAGAGCTCTATAAGTAAAATAATACTTTTTTTTTTTTTTTTTTAATTTAATTAAAAGGGCATGACTATGCTTGCATAGCTTGGAATAGTGCCAAAGAGATAAACCACTGTACTTACAGCTAGCGAAGTAGAAGGCCACATTTTGAACCATAAATTTGTGGCTATAATATAGTATTTCTTTAAGGTTCAAACTGTGCTTGCTTCAGCTGAATTCAATGAGTACAGTCGATATTGGAAAACTTTCTGTTATTTAAATTATGAAAATAACAGCCTGCAATTAGGATATTGTATGTACTTGTGAAGATTGTATGACTAGCAATTAAAATACTTCTGTATTTAACTGGTCTGTTACAAACATGCTTCAGCAACATGTGCAAATGTGCCTGTACTGTCTATTTGCACATATAAATAAAGCTAAATAATTATGGGCTTGCAGTTATCTTGAAATCTTTGTCTCAACAATTGATTGTGTCTAAAATAGTTATTAATTACTGGACTGCTTTTTTGGGCACTGCAGGTTATTTTCTGTCTCTGCCTGTCCAATCACAGATCTGTGATGTTACCATTCATGTCACACACAGATTTATAATCATACAAAAATGTCCAAAGGAAGGAAATGCCTCCCAAAGGAAAAGTCTGAAGGCCATGGTGATTTTGCACATTTAATTTAACTGTTACCACGACTTTTTCTTCCCTTCCTCAACTGCTCTACCATCTCTGGGTGATTATATATCATTTCTTAAATCAACATGTCAAATCCAGTCTTTTAATTAAACTGAACATTTTAAGTATGTTAGTGCTCTTTCATCAAGGTTCCTGTTTGGTTAAATCTGCAGCACAGTTAAGTTATGACCCACAAGCTTTCATTTATTGAGATGTATAACCATTTATGTATTTGTAGCTCTGAATTTCACATCTTGTATAAAAGTTTAATCTGTGAAGTAAAGAGGACATATTTCTTCTTGCTGAGGAGCTCATATTTTCACAAAGAAGTTGTTAATGAACTTCTATTAAGATATAGAACAAATATAATCTAATGACTTAAAGGTTGGATTTGGTGGACATGGCTTAGTGGGTGACATTGGTAGGAGGATGGTGGTTGGACCAGATGATCCTGGAGGTCTTTTCCAACCCTAGTGATTCTATGACTCTGTCACAGCTGGATAAATTTCTTCCAATGCATTTTATCCATGGATTTAATCAGTGAAGGATTTTAGAACCTTTCCAAAATTCTTGCTGGTCATTTTATCTTATACTATCAGTATTGAAAACTGTTGGAAGCCAATTGTATAATGAGACATATAAGATTTGAAGTAACTACTTATCTCAGAGCTTTAGCTTGTTTATGTGAATGTCACTGATGAAAAGTACTGGAGTACTTTTCATCTACTGTGACTGAATTTTACTGCAGACATAATTCTTTCCTTGTGGGTACCTCTGTTCTCACTGTCTGCACCTGTTTCCCCTGCTTGAAAGAGTAGTTGGCTTTGTTTTAAATATCTGGAATATTACTACTTTCATAGCCATTTGCAGCAATAAAGCTCTTCTCTTTCATGCCACATACCAGGCTCATGGAATTGTTCACCAGTTCTCTTAAACTGATGGCCCTTTTTACCAACATCAACTGCTCTTTGTCCCAGTTAGTGAGAAATAAATTTGAGAGTTTTCAATGGCACATTACATAGATCAAGTTGGTCTTGCTTTTTTTTTCTTTTTTTTTTTTTTTTAACAAGAAATCTTTTCTTAAGGTAAATGTGATAGAAATTAGTTTATGAGGCTGTTTCTCTCTATCAAGTTTTTTTTTTTTTTTTCTTTTCTTTTTCCTCCCACGATGATAGTTAGGAGAGTAGTATAAACTATGAAAGTTACGAAAATGGTGTTGACATCAGCTTTATATCCATAGTGTTGATGATCAGCATTCCCATGGATAAGTAGGTGCGGTCAGGTTGCAAACTTCAAGTGATGTCATCTGGATAGATATCGTTTGTTGTATACTCGTTAGCAGCAGAGAGCCTCACATGAACTTGAGAGAGTACGTATATAACGTGACACATGGCCATCCATTGTGCTGACGCATCTCCTACAGCATCTGACAACAGATATGGTCTTCCTTATCTCTCAATCAAAGTTATATGATTGAAAAAGGAAATTCCCTTAGCTAACACTCCCACTTCTTTCTGCTTTCCAACTTCTGAGGAAAGCTTTTGTGTGGCATTTGTGAGACCTACTCATTTTAACAGTGCACAAATATTTTCCTAATCTGCTAGAATTCAGTGAAATTCAAGGTTAGTTTTGAAGCTGCCATGAGCAAGTCTTTTTAAGTAGAGATTATGGACTGACGGACACAATCATCTAAACAATTTTCCTTTTAAACAGTATAACTCTGCTTACTGGCAATATTGTATATACATAATTAAAAAGCCTTTTCAGCATCACTGCAGGTATATTGGCATTCCACAGAGGATTATTATGATATATTATTTCTCATTCTGACATTGGATTAATTAATTTATTTCACTGACTGTACATGAGAAAGCAGAAAGTGGTTTGATCACGAGCAAAGGGAATTCCCTTTTTTGCTAATATGTTAGTTGTGTTCTAGGTGAAGGAGATTTTGTCCCTTGTCAGATGCTCTGGTAGATGTTTCAGGAACTTGCTAATTTGGTAACAGTGAGTTTAAATTTAATCCAAGTTCCTGATCATTTTAAGATTAATCCAATGTCTTTTGTTGTTGATTGTTTGTTTTGTTGCTTGGTTTGGATTTTTTTTGTTAAGCCAGTGTAAATCAGATATTTTGAATGAGGGATTTTTTTTTGGTTGGTTGTTTTTTTGTTGTTGTTGTTGTTTCTTTGTTTTTGTTTTGTTTTTGTTTTTCAGCTTATTTTTCTTCCCCCCATGTTTTCACTTCTTAGGAAAAAAAGTGCTAACAGTTGCTGCATAGGTGAAGGGAAATAAAAAAGATATTTACTCCCATTTACAAGGAAAATATTTTGCATAGGGGTGGAATATAATTGCAATAAGGAGAGTTAATGGCTGATTAGACACTGAAGAAATAACTGGCAATTAGCTTTAATGTTGTACAGATACTTTTGCTAGGAGCGTAGTTTTACTGATTAGTTGTTAGTAACACGTACATTGATTTGTTGTGTTGAATTGATCTGTTATTTATGTAGATATATATACTTTGGGCTTTTTGTTTTCAGTTCACCACTAATTATTAATTAGTGGTATTCATGAGCTCCACTCTGTTTTGAGCCAGAAGCAGGATTAGGCAAATAAGAAATTAACATTCAGGCAATAAATCTTTTAGCCGAAATGAAGTTTTGATACAAAATAAGATAATGTAGTTGATTGTGAGGGCAATTTAAAACCTTTAGTGAATTTTTTTTTTTTTTGGAAATTTAATTAATCCTAACAGATTGTGCAGCAAGTGCAATGCACCATTCAATCATAAGCAGCATTTATAATCATTCTGATTCTCAGGATTGCCATGGAAGTGTGTTTCAAATTTCAAAGTCACAGTAATTTCTAGTGTGGCAGTGTCAATTCAGAGCTGGGTGAAGAGTGCATTGAAGTTAGCATCTAAATCAGAGAGGAGCAAAATCTGGAGGAACCTCCACTGTTGCAGTGGAAGACAACCAGGAATTAGGGGTATTAGAACAGCTTAGCTGGGTGTGTTTTATCTGAGCCTTGTCTGTTAAGATTTTCTCCCTAATGCCACAGGGAACTATTGGATCAAAGGAGAAGATAGTATGAAAATCGTATGTTCATCCAGGAAATCTGTCAACAGCTTCACGTCATCACCTGGGTTTTTGATAAAACTTTGTATATTGCATATTGGTAATAGCCATCTTTTAAAAATGCTCCATATATGGGAAGAAAAATGCCACATATTGGCTGTTTTTTATAGTTACTATGTTGCTAAATTTAAGTGCAGATCAATTATTTATGTTGTGAGTATCAGGAAAAGAGTGCGTTGTTTTTTTAATCTATAATACATTATTGATTTAGCTAGCCAAGCAATAGTAGCATAAAATAACAGTGTGCTGCATTTTGCTGCAATAACCAACCACTACCAGTACTCAGTTTGTAAATGATCCTAGTGAAGAAAATGCAGTAACTCTGATCTACTTTCTATTCTGAGAAATCTTTCACAGAATAGATAAAATTATATTACCACCTCATAGTAGTTTGTATTTTTTTTAAGAATCAGTCATTGGCACAATAACATCCATAAACAGAACTTAACAATTAATATCATAAAGAAATTTGTGCAAATAATTTGTTTTGTACATTTGATTTGCATGAGTGATATTTCTGGAATAGCACTGGAAAAGCTTTAGTAAAATCTTTCCAGCTATGGATTTTCATCTCTGTAATTCCCCCCAAGGTGAATACATGCTGGAGTAGATTCACGATTTGGAAATGTATACAAGTTGTTTTCCTGGGCAAACTGTGTGTCTGTGTGTCTGTGTCTGTGTCTGTGTCCATGTGTATATATGTGGAGAGGACAGAATTGTCCTCACTTCTCCCTTCCTCCTAAGAAAAAAAAAAAAATGTTTTCTGGTCTCAGCCTTGAACTTTGTAAGTGCACAGTAGGGTGATGATTTTGGGTAGCCATGCTGCAAGACCCGGCAGCATATTTTAGTTTCTGTGTTTAAAATAGAAAACACAACACAACACATTACAACACATTACAATACAATACAATACAATACAGTACAATACAATACAATACAATAGTTCAGTTTGAAGGGGACTTCAAAAGTCATCTAGTCCATCTACCTGGCATCTTCAAAGAAAATCAAAAGTTAAAGCATATTATTGAGATTGCAGTCCAAATGTCTCATGAACACTGACAGGCATCTCAGTGCCTCTCTAGGAAGCGCATTCTTGTTTTACCACAACCATTTACCAAAAACTTAGGTTTTTGATCTAAAATTTTATATCATCAAATTTTGTCTTGTATTATGTCCTTTCTGTCCTATGACTATACCTTGAGACACATTCACTTATATCTGGTTGCCTTTCATATATTTGGAGGTTCCCTAGTGTGTTCTACATCTACTTCCTTTTCTGAATTCAGTTCTCTGGCAAATTTGGACTTGATCCTTTTGAAAAGGAAAAAATATGGAAACCACGTTAGTTTTTGTTTGTTTATTTTTGTTTCTTTTAATTTCCATTTAATATTTCGTATATTTTCACTGTTTTATATGTGTTCTATTTGTGTTTTACTGTTCAAGCATTCATGATGCTTCTCTTATTCTCTCTTTAAAGGTACAGTACTTGGGTACCTCATGACAGTTTTCCTCTGATTATTTCAATCATCAGTTTATGCCTGTCACAGCATTATGTGTGCTTTGAGTTTTCTGGTTTGCTGATCACTTTTTTTTCTTTTTTTTTCTTTTTTTTCTTTTTTTTTCTTTTTTTTTTTTTCCCATAATACCTTAGAGACTGCAAATAACTGAAATTAGAACTGTTCTGTTACTTGTTCTTTCATTTTCCCACCTACACTGATTAACTGACTGTGATCTTTCTTTTGCTCAGCCTTGCTTTCAGTCCCATTTTCCTGACTTTCATGGTTGACTTCCTCTATCAAATACTGCAGTTCATCAGTATTGTCTGAGAACAGGATCATTTTGTTTCGGAACCAGACATGGATCACTTGATTACTGTTTATGTGAAGTTTCTGGTTTGGTACCAGATTGAGTGTCTTCAGATGTTTTGTAGGTATCTTTAAAAGTTGTGTAAGGAGGTAGTCTGTGCTTGTTTTCTTCTTTCTGTTGATGCAGTAGATGGACTATTTGTTGTATTTGTTGTACTATTGGATAGACTTGAGCTATGAAATATATACTATTTGTTTTTTATAGCCTATATATCAGAGCATTTCTCTGAGTATTTCCTGTGTAAATACTAGGAAAACAGACTTTTAGAAGTTAATAATTTTAAAAATTGGTTTGGATTGAAATAATGGTTCTAAGTTATCTTCTTCACAGAAAACATTGACATTTCTCTATTACTCAGAATGTTTCAGATGAGGACATGAGGTTGTCCTTTTTTATTTTTATTTTTTTTTATGTCCCTGGCATTCAACATCTTCCTTCCTCTCAGTGAGTATAAAATTTCTTTAATTGTCACAGAGATAAATTGTCCTTTTTTATTGACTGTGAAGGATATCCATATTGTCTTCTGAAAAAAAAAAATGGGGAAAAAGAAAAGAGCTAAATGATCTGTCTTGCAAAGACTTTCCACTTAGGAAGTAATTATTACTATTAGAGAAATAATCATACAGGTCACTCAGTTGCAGATCACACCCCAAAGTCCAAGAATCACTAAAGTGTGATTGGCACTGTATAAACTTTTGTATTGAGACTGAAGAGCTTCAACATTCATTTTATAATATATCTTTCATATGTTTAAACAGACAAATCCTGTTACCATGATCATTATTAAAATAATTCTAATAATTTAATGGTAAGAAAGAACTGACTGTTTGCAGACACGTATTAAGAAGAATAACGAAAATATTCAAAATGAAATTGTAATTGAGCATCTGCACTACACACTATGAAACTGCAGATTGAAGTCTGTCTGCAGGTATCTGGAAAGGAAATGCAGAAGGAGTGGATTAGTCTGCAGAGCAGTAACAGACCAAGAGCCTGATATCACAGAATCACAGAATGGTTGAGATTGGAAAGGACCTCTGAAGATCGTCTAGTCCAACCCCCTTGCCAAACAGGGTCGCCTACAGCACATTGCACAGGATGGCATCCAGGCAGGTTTTGGATATCTCCAGAGAAGGAGACTCTACAACCTCTCTGGGCAACCTGTTCCAGAGATCTGTCACCATCACAGTAAAGAAGTGCCCTCTCAGTATGTTCTGGCGTTTGGAGATTTTCATACATTGCATACTATTAGGTTAAAAAAAATCATCTAGCATCTGAAGTTAGGACACAAAATGATTGCTATGGGACACAGCTAGCTCTTGGATAAAGGAAATTATGTCTATAGAAGTTTTGAACTTGCAAAGGCTTGTGCAAATTTTTCATTTTATTTAATGTGGTCTGCTAGCTCATTTGTTTGAAAGAAGTGCTTATCGTCTTCGTCAAATGGCCGAACAGTTAATGTTTTACTCCTTTAATCATTTAGATCTACACTTTATAAAAGTACCATTCCATAAACATATACCTTGCTATTCCACTACTTCAAGCATTGTTTAGATAAAAGAAGAATTTATTATTATTGTTATTTTGGATCTTCCTTAGGTTGACATTTATAATATTTTCCAAATATAAAAAAATCCTTTAATCTCATTTTTTGGAGTTATTCTTTTCATGTGAGTACTTTTTCTAGTTCTGTGAAATGTGTTCCTCACTCAGACAAATGACCTAAACAACAAAATAGAAAAAAAGAAAAACAACTTCTTCGGACTAGTTAGATATCTGCTTTATCATAGGTGTGTTAATGCAGAAGATGAACATCAGTGAGTCCCATAGCCTGAGTCTTTTCGTTGCAAGGAAGTCTTACTTTACTTTTATGGGTTTCTTTTCCTTCCGCGAAGCATATGTACAGACTCTTTTTTTCAGGACGGTTTGTCTACCATTTAAATACTAGAATGTGAATTGCAACAGGTGGTTCCAGGTAATAATGTTATGACAATACAAAGAGTAAAATACCGTTTAACAGCTGAATCGTGGTGACTGGTCATGCATGGATTCCAGGCCCATTGCTTTAAATTGACCATAACTAGAGGCTGGACACTGAGGGATTTGTGGGTTGGCTGCTTTGTTAGTTTTAACTGTTGACAGAAACTTGAAAGATGCTGTATGCACAACCTTTTAAAAAAATTCTTGCCACGTGGTAGCCAAAATTTGTACAAGGTGTCAACCAATTCCACTCTCAAGTCCTGTCAGCTGTCATAAGCAAAATGAATGATCATACTAAGTAATTTCTTTTAATAGATGTTTGCTTCATTGTCCCTTCTAACAACCAGTATCTTAGAATAAAAATTGAAGTATTTTTAGAAAAGTTTATGCATGGGCAGTTAGCTGTTATGTTGAAAGACAGCTCCTCATCTGAAGAGGAAACACTTGTGCATTGTACATTTGTACAATGGAAAAAATCATTGAAGTATGTAGAAGCTACATTGTGGAAGGAGGATACAGGTTTTTACAACTTGGTAAAAGAACAAGAGAGGAGAATATATACTTTAGAATGGGATAAGTTTCTTTTCAGCCAAATAGCCAAATGGCTGTTCTCAGCAGCTTTCAATCATCTTTTTTGCTGAGATTACTCATTGCTCATGGGGGAAATCAAAGACACCTGTTACAGATAGCATGTGTCTCTGTATTTTAAACTAAACTTTTTTTTTTTTAATGTTTCTGTGATCACGCTGGATGTGAAAATAATGTGTGCCTTGTGATGTGTGAGCTAATTTCTTTAGACACACCTTTATTTTAGTATGGTTTATATTAAAGAAAAAGAAAAGCAGCTAGTTTGTAATCAGTAGTAGTTGCTGAAAAACGGATGACCACCCTCAAGCTGACATGCCACATTAAAATCTATGTTTGTGTATGTATACCCATACAATTACTGTTTTAGTCACCAGTGATAAAGGTAATGAGAAAGGGAGCAAGGTGTGACCAACAAGAGGCTATTTAATTTTTATGTATTTAGAATTACTATTTTTAAAATGTGCAAAATACAATATGTGATTTATGAAAGGTAAACAAATTAATTAATTTATTAATAACATTTTCCTTATGGGATTTATGTTCTAACTAGTGGCATGACATGATAAGAGCTACAAAGTTTGGTAAGGAGGGGATGATGAAGGGTAGATGAAAGGAGAAGGTTCAGGTTCGTTATTAGGAAAAGATTCTTCATCAAGAGGGTGGTGGGGCACTGGAACAGGCTCCCCAGGGCAGTGGTCACAGCACTAAGTCTGCCGGAGTTCCAGAGTGTCTGGACAATGCTTTCAGAGAAAAGGTCTGATTTTTGGGTGGTCCTGTGTGGAGCCAGAAGTTGTACTTGATGATCCTTGTGAGTCCCTTCCAAATCAGGATATTCCTTGGTTCTGTGGTTCTATGTTAGATAGGAGACAAATATTATTTATTAACTGCTATATTTTGAATGTTATTCAGGAGAATTTTGTAGGTATAAGAAAAGCTGAAGCACAGTACAATGACCAAAAGACTTTTAATCACAAAGAAAGGTTAATATTTTTAAACCCTCAAGACTTAGAAACTTTGTTAATTGCTCAGAGTGTTTTCATATTTCTATACATCATGAGGAATGTAGGTACTTGGTAAATTAAGGTTCTGTGCATAAAATATTTCAGAGATATCAAAGTATAAGAATATCAAAACATTTTTTTGGCCTTCTGTGAGTATTTCTAAAATTAGATTGTTGACTGGGAGAGCCCAATGACTTTCATGTGTGTCACGTATAATAGTAAAAAATTTCATTTTAAGAGTTTGTATCAGCCGTTTCAGTTGTCTTTCTGAAATTGATCTGTTGTCACTGCAGCTGTTGAACTATTTCTGCTAAGTTCTTTCAACTAATATTGACAAGTAAGTGCCAGCTCTACTGGGTGTAATTTCAAAACTGCTTGTGAGTACTGGCCTACCTGAAGTGTGGTACGGTAGTCCTGCCCACAGGAGAAATCTTACAGCAGTTGAGTGATTATGTCAAAGATGACTAAGCTTTGTATCTTTAGGACTGGAAAATGTAAAAACTGCATGTACAGTCAGTAATAACCCAAGTATTGTGTTTAAAATTTCGAATCAGAATAAAGCAACTATCTGATAAAGGTCTGCTGCAAAACACCATTAAACTAAAGAGAATATTGTAGTGTCTGTGTCCTTCAGGCACTGAACTGTAAGATGAAAGACAACAAAAATATCTTAGGACTTCTGCAAATTCTAAATTTACCCACATTCTCACAATTTATCCAAATTCTCATCCATATGAGAATGGAGCTTCTAAAGGAGCTTTTAGGTCTTGCATAGGTAAAGAGATGCTCCTATGATGAGAAACAATGAATCTGTCATCTAGTCCTTAGGGACTCATGGAAAAGACAGTCCAGAAATACCCTGTTCTGATTCTGTATTAACTAAGAAAGTAGCTAAAGAAAAAAATATATATTTTTTCTGATATTGGTCTCAACTGATGGCAATAGGAATAGTTGTTTCCTCGACCTCAAATTGCCCACGTTGATGAGTGACAGATATTCGTATATTCAGATATTGGTCCAGCCAACTGAACTATGTGGAATTCATTATTTGAATGAGAGATTTTCATAGGCTTTTTTTTTTTTTTTTATAAGGGAGTTGACATAGGAACAGACCTACGAAAATAATCTGCTCTAGCTATTGCTTCTGTATATGAAGTTTATATATATATACATAAATGTATGTGGGATTACATTTTACCTGGTGGAAGTACTGCTCTCTCATTTCAGAAGATACCTGATTCATGCAGAGAATGAAAAAATACTAATGATAGAAATTTGGCTTTTGCTTTTAAGTATTTTTTCTGTTAATTTTGAGATACACTGTAGATGTTTCATGCTCATTCATATTTCTAAATTACTGTGCCTACTTGCTTCTCAGAAGAGGAGAATATTCCATATGGTTTTTGACTAGATAGGCTGCACTTACCTTTTACAGATCACATGTAAAAGAGTTTTCTCCATATGATTGTACAAATCTTTCACAGTAACTGACAGTTCAAAATGTAAAACTAAGACTCAGAGAAAACATCAGATGTTGGCTACTGTGTAGGGACTTTGAATTTACAAGAAACTACTGGATACGGATCATCTTTTTACTACTGTTTTCTGTGCAATATTTGAAATATAAATACCATCATTTTTTATTACAAAAATCCTAAAACATAAGAAAGCCTTCAGGGACTGTAGTCCAACATTTGTATATCATTGAAATATCCAATGTGAAACTACACACAGGAATTTATTTGTGATAAATGTGCTAAAATGAATGATAAATATGATAAATGATAAATGAAATAGCATACTTGCCTAGCTGAAGTATAACTCTGCATCATGCTAATATACATTTATTTTAATGTGTCTTGTATCAAGTGTTTTAACATGATGTCTCATAAGGAAACAGCACAGTGGAAACTATTTGTACAGAACCTTAGAGAGTACAGGGGGACATTTTGTGATGCATGAGACCCTTCAGGTATTAGCACTTCAGACATTGATATGTGGAATTTCAAGCAAGGAAATGCTGATGAATGACCTCTTTGTTCAGTTAACAAAGGCCAGGCATTTATTTATTTATTTTTCTCAGTTTTACTTACCTTCTGGAAGGCAGAGGTGAGCCTTCTGGAGTCCAGAATTTTACACAACAGCAACTGAAGACAAACAGAGCAGCTGGGGAATTTGTCAGTTCTTATGGCTGATTGAAAAGGGATACAGGACATGGCTCACTCATATTTTAGCTGCTTCCAACTGCCTTATATTTAAATTCTTCTTAGTAGTAGTAGACTTATGAGATGATAGCAACCATTAATTAAATTAAAACTCATCTGGGAAGCTCAGTAATAAAGTAGGTAGAAGAAGAAACAGTAAGTGTATGAAACAAAACACAAATCTGGTTGGACCTGCCCAAAGCTTGGGAATTATTCCTGCTTCTGACAGTCTGCTCAATGCGTTGTGTTTCCTCACGCATTGTCCCATGGAAGAGTTGTCCCTGGAAAAGAAATAATGTATAATATGCTCAGAAATAAATGGTTAAATTGTTAATTATTCCAGATTAACTTTCCATTGGAAGCTATTTCACTTTTAAAACACTAACTTTAGAAAAAATCACCTCAAAACAGTACGTCCCCATCTCATTCTAATGTATTTAGCTAAACTGTAATGTATGTGTTCAAAATTCTTTGTAAATAAAACTGTTTTCTAGTGTTGGATTTGTTGTTGTTTATTCTATTTATTTATTTATTTTGTATATGGGACAATACTATTTAAAATAAAGCTATACGATGAAGCAGAAGCAGGAGGGAGAAAAAAGATAAAGCTGGACACCTTCAGTTCTGTAGATCTCAAATGGAAATTGTCCATTGTTTCACAATCAGCTTCTTTTAGACTTAGCACATCTTACTCCCAGTGATTAATCCCCTACAGGATTGCTTATATTCTTGTAATGATCAGACTATTTCTCTCTGTAAGGAAAGTTTTAATTTTTGGAGTATTTAACCTGAATGTAGTCTGTTGCTAGGGAAATAGTGGCATTATTTCTCTTATTCACTCTTATTTGCTTGTATTTTAATTGTTTTAGCTACAGGCACCACATTTAATAATTATATTAAGCTTCAGTGTTTCTGCTAGCAGATGACACAGACACAATAGGAAATCTTTCTCCCTAGGTACTTTTGCAAAGCTATGCATACAAATTCTACTCAATGAAAAAGGAGAAATTAATCTGTATATTACTTATTTTGGAAATACAGACGATGGCTGAAACCAAATCTTTCAAATACATATAACTATTTTTGGTGTGGTCAATTGTGGTCAGTCATGTAGCTCACAAAACAACTTTTTTTTCTTTTTTTTTTCTTTTTTTTCTTTTTTTTTTTTTCTTTTGTGTGTATTGCAGGTAGCATAGTGTACCTTGGGATGATGGTGGGGGCATTCTTCTGGGGAGGCTTGGCAGACAAGGTGGGAAGGAGACAGTCACTCCTGATATGCATGTCTGTCAATGGATTCTTTGCCTTCCTTTCATCATTTGTCCAGGGGTATGGCTTCTTCCTCTTCTGTCGATTGTTTTCTGGATTTGGGTAAGCTCCTCTGGTTTTGTTCATTTCTACAATTGTGTGGTTAATAAAAGTCTTCTATTTGCAAAAGTTCATTATTTAATGCAGAAATATAGCCTGTGTCAGGGGTGAGGGAATTAATCAATGCAGCTACTAAAATTGTAAACAAAAACTAGAAGGAGAAGAATAATGATCTTAGGGGAAAGACACAGACTGAAAAGTGTAAAATTGAGATCTGTTCTCATCCTGCAACCGACTTGCTTTGTGAACTTGATTAACTTGCTTAACTGTTTTATATCTCAGCTTCTCTATGTATTGTCTATTAATTAAGCAGTATAATACTCCCCTCATAGGTTTAAGATTCCAGTAATATTTATAAATTTTCTAATGCCTTTGTGTGCCAAATATTGTTTATAACACCACTGTAGTCAAGATTGTCAAATTTAAAATTGGGCCTTATATCTTGCCAAACATTATTGCTCTTTCCATAAGGAGAAGCTTTGTGGCCCTGTATTTGCTTTACTTTTCTTTTAATTTAAATAACTTCTCACTTGGTGAAAATGTTTAAGATATTGGTCATGGCCCATTAAGTTTATCATTTTAAACTTAAAGAAGCTGAGATTGAGATGCCCAAGCTAATTAACATGACATATCTTAATTGTACCTTTATTGCACTCTTGGATAATGAAGAGTTTTGTTCTGGAGTAGTTTAGCACTTCTGGTAATTACTTGATTCAGATCAAAACCCCTCATTTATGATTCCATTGCCGGCCACTTTCATTCTTTAGAATGTTCAACGTGAAGCAGCTAGTGAGAGCACAGAACATTGTATGGTAAAACTGTGCATATGAAGTCCATTGTTTGTATGGTTTGTTGGTTCTGGTTTATGTAACCATAGTGCAAAAACACTGTTGTATGGTGTTTGCAGTTTCAGAAACCACAAGTGGTCTGAAGTAGGGTAGATCTAGACAATGACACGAAAATACAATTGCTATAGCACTAAGTACTATTAAACTGATTCAAGAAAGAGGATGAAAGTGGAAGAGGATTGAGGAACAGGATGTGGGCCGTCCTCTTGCCAGGAGAGTCTAACACCAGATTTTTAGATATGACTCTTTAGAGTCATGAGGATATGGCAACTGTTCTACTTCTTAAAATTAAAAAATAAAAAAAAAATTTAAAAAATCCCATTCAGCTTCCCTACATGTTTTTCGTTTCATAGGTCACTATCATATCTATCTATCATATCTATCTATTTCTAACTATCATTATGTTATTACTACCCAAACTTCTGCATTTTCATCAAAACTCTGACACTTTTTACAAAGCTGTTTTCACTACAGTAAGATATTCCTTGTGCCTGTATCTCTATAGCTGGTAAATGGACCATTGTTCTGAAAAAACAACCTTTGACCATGTTGCACGACACTTTCTCTCTTTCCTGATTCTGTCAAAGTCCAGAAGATTGTTGTATTCCTGCTTAATCTGCCCAGTTCATGAGGGCAGCACTTGACCCTTGTGCCATGCAGGTTTGTTTTTTTGGCAGGCATGTTTGTGCAACTGTTGGCTTTTACCCACATTGTCCCTCTTGGGATGTGTGGCAAAATACGTGTTTACCATGCTTCATGCCAAACTTGCCTGTCGGGTCTCCTCCTCACCAGAAGGAGTAGCTTTTCTAATAATAGGCAATGTCTGCAGCTTAACCCAAAATAGGTGTATATCCTCGACTGGGAAACATGTTCAGCTGTGAGTATGGTTTATGATTATCTGTCTTGGAACAAGCAGGCCCTCCTCTTATACCTTAATGTGAGTCCCCACTGTGTCCAAAGTCCTTCTACCGCATCTTTGAGAAGTGAATGAACACATAATGATAATTCACCACCATGTACAACATTAAAAAAAAACAAAAACAAAAACACTCCCCCTCCCTCCCCCCAAAAAAGCAAAATCAAGCAAACAAACAAAAACAACAAAACCAAAAACACTGACATGAACTGCAGTCATTCCACACAGCTATTACTATAGTGAGAAAGAAAAGAAAGATTTGTGGTCGGTTCCCATTTGCTATTTGAAGAAATATTTTCTCTCCAGAAGAACTTGATTCCTCTCCTTCAGATGGTATCAGATTTCCATTTTGGCCTAGATATTATCAATCATAAAAACTGCACTATTTCTTGAACCGAATCTGTCCTTCATACCCTTAAGTTGCGGAAAGGCTCTTCCCTTTTGTTCTCACTGTGTCTTTCCACTAAAATTTACATTTTTGGAGCTCTTCTTTTCCAGAATGTTCATCTGCTCATTCTCTATTAGATTAGGCATAGTTTTCACTTACCAGTGCAACTCAAGCTGGTATTTGTGTTTTGTATGGCTTTCCTCTGTTGTTGATATTTTTTTTTTGTGGTTCACTTTTGGACATGATTTTACATTGAGAGGAGCTATAATAACAACAGACACATCACATGCCAAACACCAAGAGAGAAGGGAGAGGCTAGAATATTCCTCCTACAAAGACATCAAAGTAAAATCTTTCCACCTTTAGATAGAAGGACACAAATATACCCACTGTTAGAGCATACATCTTTCACGCTGTTTCCAGATACTTGGCATCAACCTTGTGCAAGAAGGCAAGCTCTTTTTGACATCCCTCACTGAAGAACTCCCAGATATTTTTGCCAGCTTTTAAGCCATATCTTTTTGCAGTACATCAGAAAATTGAATTAAAGAGCTTGAATTAAACCCTAAATGTTTACTGCATTCTTTACTACATCCCACATCTTGCTTGAATGGAAAGGAAATTCTGTCAGTTATACAGGAATATGCATTCAACTAAATTTTTCTCAATCTCTCCTCGTTTTAGAGATCCTGCCTTTGGCCAGCAGATGCCAGTTCCCCTTTCTTAATGAAAGACATTGGATATATATCACTGTTATCAATGGAGGTGGCTTTGTTCCAGTAATTTGGTGTGCATTAGAGCCCAAATATTAAATATGAATAATTTTAATCAAAGAATTGAATGTTTTGTTTTAAAGGCAAAAGAGTATTGTTATGCAGATTGGAGATATGCTTTCTGAAGGGTCAGAGAGTTAACTGGACAACTTCTGATAATTAAAAGTCAATTAAATATTAAGAAGTATTCATGAGATACGAAATCATGAGACATAAGGTGAAGGGATTTTAAACTGCTCTTCTATCTTCTAGAAAATACAAAAATATATGTAAATATATGAAGAAGCATGAACAATAAAATCAGTATCTGATAGAAGAATTTATTTATAGAAAATAGTACAAAACAGATTATCCTCAGATTCTCTTGTAGACCAAACATGTTTACAGAGGTAAACTGATCAGGAAAAAACAATCAATCAATAGCAACAACAACAAACAATCCACCTTCTGATCATGTTTTGCATCTGGAAAACTTTAAACTATTAAAAGTTTTACATCCCTCTTCTCCCCCCAAGAAGAATTATTTGGAATAAAAACAGTATAAATAATATTAAGATACTGCTTGGTAAAAGGTGTTGAGGGATATAAGTCTCAAAGGTGAACTTAAGCTAGTGAAAAGAATAAAGAAATATTGGGTAGTCTGCAAAATCATTTCCATTTGTGGAAAAAATATCATAACTGTTATTCCTCCATTGATTAATCCAAAATCTAAAATCAAAAGGGATTTGAATCCCAAAGTCAGATAAAGGTCTAGCAAGGCTTTTGACATGGTTTCCTACAATGTAGAAACAGCTAGAGAAGAAACTGTGAGCTGTATTCATCATTAGTCAGTGGGGAGAAGGGGGGGAAAGGGGGAAATGTGCTAAAATTATCATCAAAAAGCACCTTGTTAGATCTGTCTTTGTCAAAGTAAATTTCCTCTAATACCAGAATATGACTCATAATATCACTACTACCTTGAACGGAAAGGGAATTGTTGCCTATTCAACACTGGCACAGTGAAATATTAATCTCAACTAGAGAATTTTATCTAACGTCTACTGCAGAAAGTTATATTTTTTCACCTTTTTTTTTTTTTGGTACTTTTAGATAATTTTAGATGCAGTTTTCCATGTACAACAACTTAGTTTAGAATAACATGTTTAAAAGTACTCTATACATTTGTATTAGCCCAGCAAATTTGATTTAGGTTGCCTTGAAGTAAACAGAGAGATGATACATTTTCCCAAAATGTATCATATTTATCTAGCCCAAATGTTGCTTCTAAAAGTAATCAAAGTTTTCATGTTGTATTAAGGTAACTGAAATAAATATATATCCTGAGGCCAACCACAGTTTAAAAACTATTCAACCAACACTGAAATGATTCTTTTTCATGAGGGAAGTATGAAAGCTTAAACAAACATGTCTTAATTTACAAACCAAGCATTATGTCCAGAATACAGAGACTTCTTTTAGTTTGCTACAAACACCAGTTTGACCAAATGTCTTCTTAAGATCCACAGAAATATTAGTAAACTTGGCTTAGATGTGGTGAATTTATATAACCAAAAGCCAATACAAAGCCTGTCATATCCTGTGAATAAGTCTTTCTTAATATTTACTATCATATAGTATTTATTTTCCACAAGATGTTAGACTAGACTCACCTTCAGACAGCCTTTTTATCCCTTTCTCAGAAAACCTCTCTGCAAAGCTACCTGCAGTAGTCCTTCTACATTACTGGGATCTATAAAGAACTGGTGTCAACATCATAGCGTTCAACTCATCATTTAGATCTTGCCCAAATTCCTCACAACTTTGTGGGGATCAGCAGTTACCAAAAATCCAGATCTGTAGATGAAGTTTCTTGTAACAAGCAATTTTGAGGTCATTGTGTAAATCTACCCAAGCTGACATTTACTACCATTTTTGTATGTTGTGTGCAGCGGCAAGTAACTCCTACAGATGTTTATATCCCCCTTCTCTAAATGACCAAGACAGGAAGAACAGCCAGTGTTCTGTATGCATAGCAACTTTCAAAAGATTCCAGCAGAGATGGGCCATGTGAACACAGCACAATTGCACAACACAGCTACACAAGCAGTTGCTGTCAAGGACTTCAGATCTTGACCAACAGGCAACATTTATAATTGTATGCCATCAGTATTCATTATTACATTGTACTTATCTTTTACTTCTTTACGCTTATTTGCTCTGTTTCTTTCTCGTGTGCCTTCTTACCCTCAAGGGGTTGTAATCCTTTTGACTTTAATTCCTCTGCAAACTCCAGCTGCCTCCCACCCATGGCTATCAGTAGTTGTACACTGAGAGCTAATGAATAGCTCTGCAGGTGACTGGCTTCAAAGCTGATAGTGTATGCCAAAAAGGCTGATATGTTTCTCAGGCAAGCCAAGGAAGCGGTTAGCAAGGTATGAGCTTTCCAAATAGCTTTGATTCCAGGCCTTTCTTTCTCTTCAGTCGTTAAAGGTTGACTGATGTAAACCTGACACAGCTGGGAGAAAAAAGGTCTGTCCTAAGACTGTGAAGACAAGAGGACAATGTTCTAATGGGAAAGGAAGATTATATGAGAGAGAAAGACTGGAAGAGTGAAACACAGAAATAAGGTAGAACCTATACAATAGAAAACTCAAAAGAGAAAGTAAAAACTTGAAAAGAGAAATGAAAAAGAGGAAGAAAGAGATCTGCAAAAGACCAAGAGTTCATAAACAGTCACAGAATTGAACAACCCAGGCTGGAATGGGCTTTGAAAGATCATCATGTCCAACCTTAATGGGAAAAGGGAGATTAGATGAGATGATCTAGCACCCTGTCCATTCACATTTTGAAAGCCTCTGTTGAAGGGGATTCTATCATGCCTCTGGCGAGGTTGTTCCAGTGACTGACTGTTTTCACTGTAACAAATTACTTTCTTACATGAAGATGAAATCTCTTCCAGTGCAGTTTGTACCCATTACCCCTTGTTTTCTCCATGTGGATCCTTGTGAAAAAGAGAACCCCCTTCCTCTTTGTAGCCACCCATTAAGTACTGGCTGCCCTTCAAATACTGGAGCACTGCAATAAGATCTGCCTTGAGCCTTCTTTTCTCCAGGGTGAAAAGACCTAACTGCTTCAGCCTTTCCTCATAGGACAGGTTCTCCAGCCCTCTGATCATATTTGTGGCCATCCTTTGGACACTCTTCAGTCTGTCTGTGTCTTTTTGAACTCTGGGGACCAGAACTGGACACTGCGCCAGGTGTGACCTGACAAGTGCTGAGTAGAGTGTGACGATCACACCTGTATCTCTGCTAGTAATGTCCCTGTAGATGCAGAAATGTTTCTGTGCTTATCTGGCATATCTAACTGAATAAGTACTGCAAGCAAATTCTTTGCAATTATATGCTTGTATTTGACATAAAATCTGACTTGTCTTTTTTTTTTTTTTTAGTAGTGTTGGAAAAATTTGTGGACTTAATTATTTACTCATCAGTTTCCTTCAGAACTAACAGTATTTTAGAATTCTGTAAATAATCATACATGAGTCTATCACAGCGAGTCTCGCTATTGATAGCATATAGGTCACGTGTGTACCTAGAAGACAACTTCTCTAGCATGCATAGTCCAATCAGGCACTTGGATTTAAAAATAGGTAGAATGATCAGCAATGCGTGGCCTGCAGCATGCTGCTGTTTTGTAGGACATTACCCAGCAGTTTGCAAGGTGAACAAGTTGATCTGGGTACTTGCTTTTGCATATCTTGCCAATCTAGAGGAAGTTCTGGGAGGAAAATAACAAAGATGTTTTTAATTGGACTTTTGGAAGTGGAAGTAAAAACTGGTTAAGAAGAAGAGGAAAAAGTAGGTGCAAGTGAACAAAAGAAGGTGGTGGGCTGCTTCCATGTCCCAGGAGCATAGCAGTGAATCTGTGTTTAGAACTCTGACACTTAACAGATCACCAGTAAAAAACTTGCAAACGTCAACACAGACACAATCTTTACTCTGAGCCTAGATCTTAACTATATTTGTAAAAGAAGAAGACAAGATATTTCAGAACAACATTCTGCCTCATATAGTTAGTATTCTATAAGGTGGTGTGTTTTTTTACATTCCCCTCTTCCTTTCCCCTCCATTGTCTTTCTTCCTTATATACTTTTGCTTTTCAAGACACTTTGCTTAGTGTATCTGCCAATAAGCAAAGGCTCTCTGAAGTCAGTGGCTCCAGGATGTTTTTTATTTATTTATTTATTTTCCAACTGTCACACTGTGCAGTTGCCAAAATCTGTTGTGACAAATCATGGCTCTGAAGGTAGATTTGCAGGCATTTATTTATGACAACATAAGTGCAAATGTACTGTAGTTCATTGTTTGTTTCATTAAATTCTGTTCTCCTAGGGTGCATCATTTATATCTCTTTTTGATTTTCCCCTCCCAATAAGTTCACAGAACAAATATGAATAGAAAGTGTACAGAAATAGCACTATAAAAGCATGGCCTGAGCCCTGGAGGGTGAGAATTTATTGCTGTAAGCCACTTAAACTTTAGGAACTGGAGAGCCTACAGGCTCTATAGCACCACTGAGCTAGTAGGGCTTCTTCATTGCAGTAAAAAGAGCTGTGATTCCACCCTCTGTTTCTCATCCTGGGCTTCCAGGACAACCTCTCAGGACAATCTCCCTCATTGTGAGAGAGCGATACCCTGGTGAAACTTTTTAGTGTTTTTACCCATGAGAAGAACACAAGATACAGTCCTCACATGGGCACTCTATCTGTACACCTAACAAGAAATCACGGAGGTACAAACCTCTGCCGAACTTGCAGAGAATGTTAGCAACTTCAGCTATGGCAAATACTAATTTTAAAGGTAAGAGTTGACTGGCAGTACTTTGTAGAGACTTTGTAGTACTTTGTAGTAGAGCTATCTAGGAGGAAATGACAGAACAGTAGTCCCCTAAACAAATTAACTTCTCAGTGCAGTGTTTCATTGCAATACCTGAGGACACCTTGAAGTAAACAATATTGCATTGACAATAAATTGCAATAAACAATATTGCACTGAAATACCATTTCTGTATTCATCTTTTACTTTTTATACTTGTTTTAATCTGTTCTAAATTCCTTCTTTTTGCTCCCAGTTTGGCAGTTGCTGAAACAGCAGCATAAATACACATTTATCTTTAAAACTGAGTTAAAAATTTCAACCATGAAAGTCATTACTTCTTTAAAGGATGTAATCTGGTATATCTGAATATCTGTTCAAAATTCACAGGTATTTTCTTTAGCAGGAAATTAAAGCCCACAAAGACTTAATCTGTTGTGGAACATTTGACAGTTTGCATTGGTAGTGAGGAGTTAAATACAGTAAAAGATTATTTGAAACCTAGTACTGACAATAATACATAATTTGAGTTATAATAAATTTTGCAAAACCAAGTTGAAGTCTTTTTTTTCACTTCTTTTTAAAAATTGTTTTTATTTTTTTACTCTGTGAAGAAGTGTGGATATTTTATGAATACATAGCCACTCCCATAAAAAATTTAAGCCCATCATGGGCTTAGCAAATCACGTGGTGCAACTGAATAGAACATCTTTTTAAAATATGCATGAAATAAAATATATTAACAACATACTTGGAATTTAGTCACTTCTTGTTTGAGCACTGAAACATTGGAGTTAAGACTTAGAGACATATCTATTATTCTTTGGGAAAATGACTAATATTTTCAGTTAAATTGAATGTATTTTGACATTTGTCATTAGATTGCTATGATTACAGGATTTTTGTAACAGTGAAAGTCAATGCATTGTGTTGGTTTCTGTTTCAGCAGCCAGCACATTGACAACCCATTTGAATCACCGAATAAGTTGAATTGTATATAGAGTTTTCAAAGAAATCTTTGACAAAAATTGCATCCAAACTGGTGAAAGTTTTCTAAATAGTTCTTCAGTACATGGTGCAATTTGAGAAAAAAACACTCTTGCTAGGAAAGCTGCTTGTAGTTTGGGTTTTAAATGACTTTATCCAAACTTTAACTAGTTGTTACTCTCCTTTAATGTATGGTATATATTTCATTTTAGAATTGGTGGAGCTGTGCCAATAGTTTTCTCCTATTTTTCGGAAGTTCTTGCTCGGGAGAAACGAGGCGAACATCTGAGTTGGCTCTGTATGTTTTGGATGATTGGTGGTATCTATGCATCTGCAATGGCTTGGGCAATAATTCCTCATTATGGTAAGAAAAACATTTCCTTGCAATTCTTCATTCTTATACTGTGAAAGTAAAGCTCTTCAGTTAGAGTTTAAACATGGTACTATATGTCTGTTCTCAAAATACTAACCCTGTTATTAAGAAAAAATGATTCCTTTGCAGGAAGTTAGGAGAACAGAACATTAACTAAATAAAAATATATTTTAAAATTAATATATTAATGCAAAAATTACCCCATAGCCATGCTTAGTCAGATTCTATAAATTTACTAGAAACATGGACAAATAGAAGTATGAGTAACCTGGGCAAGTGGAATGTATCCCTGCCTATGACGGGGCGGGGGGGGGGGGCAGAATTACATGACCTTTGAGGTTCCTTCCAAGCCAAACCTTTCTATGATCCTGTGAGTCTGTGATTCTATGGTAACTGGTATTTTTTTGAAACTGGAGAAAATATGTGACACGGATAAATTAAAGAAATTAAAGAAGATAGCTTTTAAAATGTTGAGTATAAAAGTTCTGCTAGCTTTTTTGTTTATTTATTTGAAACAGAAATTAAATGCCAATTATACACGCTTGAGAAGGAAGTGTAAGGATCATCTTAATGTTTGTGGTGGCACTTCTGAATATAAAACCATATTGAATTTCTTAGTGGATCTTTTTAATGGTGTAGGAATCAGAAATCAAATAAAGTGTAGGGATACTGTAAAAATACTGTAGGGATAAATGAAGGCAAATAAGACAAAAAGATTACAGTGATTGAAATTATATGAACATGCAATATATACTGCTTTGTGAAAGAACTCTTTACTGCCCTGACGTAGTCAAACATTATATGGAGATACAGGTTTGAATCAGTCTTCTGGGCTTGTGTTTTGGAAAAGTGCTCATGGGTCTCCAGGGTGGCTGGGACTGCTCAGTGGTTTTTAAAAATAAGGCTCTGTAAGCACTTGTCGGTGGCATTCTTCAAAACAAGTAGAGCAACGTCATGAATTAGCTAGCGTGCAGAGCAGTTTTCTTAAGCCAGGCACTGATATTTATTGAAGTTGGATTGTGCAAAAGAGGAAAAATTCAGAAGGTTTGCCCAAAGTGATTGGAACATTTAACAGACAGCAAGGCCCAGAAATAAATTATAACCATGCAGACTAATCAAATATCTAGACTGTAACATGAAAACTAATTTTAGACTGGACATACAGCCTGAATCTCTGTCCTTAACCTTGCCTTTTGGCTTTGAATTCCTGAAATCAGAGAGGAATCTTTGCTGATAAGGCATGATGTGGATATATATATATATGTATTTAATTAGTCAGTTGTTCTGGGTGCCTTTTTTTTTTATTTCCTTTATATTTTTATTTTCTTTATCTTTCAGTGGAAAATACAAATATTATGACAGATTGATTTGAATAGGTTGTCTAATTTGACTATAGATTTCATAACTAACTCTACAACCTTTACTGAGGTGCTTTCAGAAATGTCACATGGCAATATTTCTCAATGAATAACAATACACAACTTTACATTAAAGCCGTGACACTGGAGGGGATAATTTTCTTCTTTCTTTAGCAGTGGAAGAGTATCAGCAAATAAAAGCCATGTTGCGTTGTTTTGGTTTTGTGTGTGTGTATTTCACCACAGTATCTAGGAAATCACTTCAGACAGAGTAACACAAAAAAAAAAATAAATTAAAAGACTGTATTCTTCAGCTTTAGCCATATAAATCACTCTCCTTGCAGTATATTAAGAAAAGACTTAATAGCCAAAGGAAGGGCTGAAAAAGGAACCTATAAACAACAGACACAATTCTTTCCCACAGGAAAAGAAATAAGCTTACACATGATTTTGGAAAATTTAATCAGAATATATATGTGGGTTTGAATGAGGTCTTTCAAAATTATTTTTACTGTAAATTAGACCTCTTCTTTATGTTGTCAACGTTAAAGTCTGTGTCTTACTGCCTGGTACAAGTGTGGAATTGTTCTGCTCAGGACCAGGCATAAACTGCTTCATTTTCATGATTGCATGCTGAGTTCACAGGCGCTGCCAAGTGTTCCCAGGGCAAATGCTGCTCTGGTACTGGGGAGGATACATTAACACAATACTGTACCCTTCTGCAAACACTCCAGGAGAGGTTAATGCAGGCTCTAGTCGCTTCACCGTTTGTATCAAGTGCATTCATGAGGACTCCTGTGAGAGCATTTTCTCCTTCAGGATTTCCACATAGTTTCCACATGATTATTTTGCCAAAATTAGGCAAAGATGTATCTTTTTCTCCAAACCACTTTCAGTCCTTCTCATCATTCATATATCCGCTGACCAGGAAGCAAAACTTATATTATAAACAAAGCATCCACTTATTTCTAAGGTTCATAGTGCATAGGAAATTCTGATCTCTCTGCTTCTCACTTGAGGAGCAAACAGAGTTCGTTTTTCCTAGCTAAACACTGAAATTACTCAAAGACAATGAATGAAGTTGTATCAATTGAAAAGCAATAAGCTGCCACTGAGCATAGTAGAATTATTCTTAAATGAATGGAAAAGTACCAGACCAGCAGTGTAGAATCATCTTTTTTTTTTTTTTTTTTTTTCTCTCCCTGTTTTACAAATGTATTCCTTTCATTTTTACCAATTCTTATATAAGGTACTTTAAAAAGTCCTAGATTTGCAGCTGATATACATTATCTAGCTCCAAGGCAGGCAGTGAAGCTATACTAGTTCACCTGTTGAAGATTTAGTTATACATATATATATTTTTGTGTGTGTGTGAGAAAATGAAGTCTACATTCCCTACATATTACAGTTTATCTCTGTTTCTGTTCAAGTAGCATTGGAGTGACTGAAGCCTGAGAGGAATCAGGATGATGTAGTGCTGCAGTGACCACATACTGGAAGATTAGTTTTATCTGGAAGGCAAGCAAGTTTCAGAGCTTCTTTAAGTCTATGGCTGTTGGCTTCTGTTTAAAAATTGAAAATGGATGCAGACTTGCTCAGCGTTCTTGAAAGAAGAGTTGAGGTCATAGAGAATCTATTAGAAGAAACATCTGCAGAGAAATGCTTCTAATTGCAGCCAATTAACAAAGTCCCAGACTAGGCTGTTGCGAATAAATGGCTTTATGCACAACATAGGTCAGGCTTGATAAGAAGGATAATTACCATTTTATAAACCATTTTGCAAGTGCAACTTTAAATTTAGCACAATGCTTCAAGGTGGATTACTTCTAAGACTGTCAAATGCATCAGATACACATCACAATGTTTTTTAAAATGTTCATTTTCCAAACAATGAAAAATCTTAACAGTGAGAGATTATATTTCAGCGTAAAATCCCAATAGTGATATATTACTTTTTCATTATACTTTTTATGTCTTTGTTCAAGCATAGGAACCAAGGATTCATCCAAGTTTTCCTAGCCAATTTTATCCCCTCATTAAAAAAAAATATATATATATATATAATTATCAGTTCTCTGAAAAAGTATGTTGCCTGCCATACACTATGTTATTTTTTTAAAAAAAGGTTAGTATTTTATTGTGTCATATCTCCAAAATAAAACTAGGGAATGTTGGATAAACCTTTCAGTTTATTTATACTATCAGTTTTGGTATTCTGTGCAGTTTTATGTTTGGCATATATGAGGATCCTTTTCTGACTTCATAAACACCAGAAAAATTCCCTAGATTTTTTATTTATTTATTTTTCGCTTAGCAACAGGCAACTGTTGACTTCATTGATTTATAGATCTTATTACTGAATAAGAAAGCAAACACATGACCTAGATTGCAAGGCAGAGAAGTGGAGGTGATGAGGTGTCTGACCAGGATGGTGCAGGTATCAAGGCTGCTGCATGTAAACTGCAGTTGACATTTCAAGCTCAGGAGCCAAGGGATTACGTGACAGCAATTAGAAGGCAGCAGCAGCATGTATAAAATGAGTTGCTTTTTTCTTTTTTTTTTTTATAGCATTTGTAAAATAATGTCATTTTCCTTTGCTGTTTTAAATATCAGCAAAGCTGATCAAATGTTCATAATATTTTAAGTGCATTTCTAAATTATGGGAAGGGGCCTTCATCAACATTAATTGTTACTAGTTTTTACTTAGTAAAAGTAAGTAAAACTAGTTACTAGTTGCATTTTACAGCTTGGTGGAAATGTCTACAACCAGTTAGCTAGGAGCTAGATAAGTCCGGAATATATGTGCAAGAGCAACAGTATTCACCAAAAGATTAATTTGTAAATTCAGCCCTCTGTTTTGGAGAACCTGGTGCAAAGGGATTATGCTATTGACTAAGGTCATAAAGTCCTAATAATAACAGGATTGGAAACACGTGGAATTTTTCATTTTGCAGAGTAAACAACTATTAAAACCTCAAGCTGGTCTAAGAGTGCAATACCAACACAGGTCTAATTACTTTCATAAGTCCTTAGCCCCAAAAACTCTCTTTACAGTTGTCTTTCTAAATTGTCTTTCTATGGATTTGGGATGAGTTCAGGATATGCTTACCCACATGCTAGCCCCTCATTTCTGGTGTTTACCAGGGGAGAGAGGAGACAACAATATCAAGCAGTTTTCATGTATGATCTGAGACAGATAGTCAAATTCCAACTAAATTAGTGTAGATTATCCACTAAAAGACTATGAAATTACTCTATTAATAATACAGAATCAAGAAAATGGGAAACATAACTTTCTAACATTCTCAGTGCAAAAACTCAGATGTAATTCTTTAAATTAAACATTTTATTTAGACCAGTGTCTAAATACATAACATCTGAACCATTCATTTTTCATCAGTAGATTTTTTTTTTTTCCACTTAACGAGGACCAGCCACTTGTGTTTGTAAGAAAGGTATTTAGCACCATTCTGGAAATACAAATTTGGAGGTGATAGAAGTGAAACAAGAAATCTAAGAAATAAGAATTTAAGTTCAGAATGTAAGATTTCTTTTCTAATTGTAATGTTTCTCCTTAGGTGTAAGCAGGAAAAAAATAAAGTGTTCAGCAATTTTTTCCATTACATCTGCAAAGAACTGATAACCTGTCCTGTGAATGAAAGTGAATAAGTATCTCTACTCCATTCACTAGATTTTTATTAAATTCAGAGAGCAAATTTTTGCAGAATACTTGATATATATAAACAAGCATATTAAAAATATACAATAAATATGTTATAAGCAATATATATATTATATATATAAAGATATATATATTTATTTATTAGAGAATCACTGTTTTACAATAACAAAGATCTAAAAAATGCAGACACAGAAGTCTCCAAATTATGGACTCAAACCTAAGACTTGTAAAACATTGTATTCAGAAGTTTAACTGTAACTTCTATACATAAAAGACTTAATTATCTCTCCTACTGAAAAAAAAAATGTTTTCTTTTCCTATATTATAAAATATATTTGCTCCTACTTTACTCTGAAGCTCTTTGCCTTTTACTTTTCTTCTGTCAATATGTTTAAACTAGTTTAAATGGCAGGAACTGGGATTTAGTTTAGATAGGAAAAAAGTTAAGTCTCAAAAGTTAAGTGTAATAAAATTCTAACATCTACTGTCTCACTGCTGGAGACCTGTTGAACATTCATAGCAGTACTGATACTGAAAAGTCTTTTCATGGGCACAGGAGTTCATAAATAGCCTTTATTTCAAATAGAATGTAATTGTTATTATACTGGACAAATCTATTTTGTTTTGTCAATGGCTTGTGAAGTGGTCTGAAAAACACCTTTGTTCATAGCAAAAGATTGTGGAGGTGAAGCAGATCAATTCTCCTGAGGAAATTAACATTACTGACAATCAAAAAGATATTTCATCATCTTTTTGGTAGGTGTATTACAGTAACTTCTATAGTATTTTTTGCTGTCATATTTGCTTTGTTCTTGTGTCATCCAGTTGGAGTTAAAAATGGTAAACACACATTTAAAACTACAATAAACTCCGCTTATGAATGAAGCTGTTGTGAACAATATTGTAATAAAACAGACTAGGAGGTAGGCAGAGCTGGATGCTGCCACAATGTGGATGATCTAAAGTCTCGATGTGCAGCTCACAGCATCGCAGCACCAGGCAGTGGTAATGAAGGAGTCAACCTGCCAGCATGAAAGAAACTAAACAGAGGATATGATGGACTAAAATTATTCAATGGCAATGAAGAAAGAAAAACTTTTGACTCCCTACATCAATCTTTTTATATTGAAGGTTAGTCAGTGACATGTGGCAGAAGCAGTATTGGTATAAAAAACAATTCCAGTGTTATATAGCCCCCATGGAATTATAGGGCATGGCAAATGCTTGAATAGCAATAAAAGCAAAAAGATCTTAGTGACCATGCAGCTTCTTGCACTTCTGAAGAACAGACCTGGATCCTTCTGAGAAGTGACAACCGCAATAATGGATTTGCAGAGATTTCAGTCTAGCCTGCTGGACTCCTCCCATTAAGAGAAGACAAGTGTCAGTGCATGTGGTTCAATTTATACCCATTACCCCTTGTCCTATATCACTAGTGACCACTGAGAAGAGTTTGGCCGCATCCTCTTTACATTGTCCCCTCATGTATTTATAAGATCCCCTCTCATCAGTCTCCTCTTCTCTAGGCTAAACAGGCCTGGCTTGCTTGGTCTCTCCTCAAAAGACAGATGCTCCAATCCCTTAATCATCTTCATGGCTCTATGCTGGACCCTCTCTAGAAGTTCTACATCCCTTTTGTACTGGTAAGCCCACAACTGCACACAATATTCCAGGTGTGGCCTCACCAGAGCTGAATAGAGGAGAATCACCTCTCTTGATCTGCTGTCCACACTTCTCCTGATGCAGGCTAGGATCCCATTGGCCTTCTTGACCACAAGGGCACATTGCTGGCTCATGGTCAGCCTGCTGCCCACCTGGACTCCCAGGTCCCTCTCCACAGGGCTGCTCTCCAGCAGGTCAGCCCCAAGCCTGTAGTGGTGCTTGGGGTTATTCTCCCCTAGGTGCAGGACCCTGCACTTGCCCTCATTGAGCCTCATGAGGTTCTTCTCCACCCAACTCTCTAGCCTCTCCAGGTCCCACTGAATAGCCGCACAGGCCTCTGGTGTCTCAGCCAATACGCCAAGCTTTGTATCGTCTGCAAACCTACTGAGGGTGCACTCTGTCCCTTCATCCAGGTCACTGATGAATAAGTTGAAACTCTTCTGTGGTAATATTTATTCCAAGGTGAATTCCAAGATTGTTATACAGTATTTAAATATTACATGGTATGTACTTTAGATAATATAAGAAAAAACAGATATGTTCCTGCTTTTCAGCATTTATTTCCATGGGAATTGAAACGTTGGGGGGAGCTTGTTACCAAGCCTTTTTTTTTTTTTTTTTTTTTTTTTAATTAGGTAACAGTATGGGCAACATTTTCTTTTTCTTCAAAAGTAACCCATGAATTTGGGTATTTCAAAGCACCTTTTGGCTTCATTTCTAATTAAGGATTTGGGACTATACCTGGACGAGTACAGTAAATTATTGACTACTTTGAAAAATTTAAAGTTTAACTTCATTATTACTTGTCTGTAAAACAAAAAAAAAAATCAAAACCAAAAAAAACACTGTTATTTGCCAAGTTGAGATTGCACAAATTAATACCTGTAAAGCATCTTTGTCTGTTGAAATCTATAAATTTCAAAATGTCAAAGCTGATGATGATGCTGTAAATAAGTGTCTCCTACCTAGATATTGCTGTTTTTCAGATATTTATTGTGGCATTTCTGAATTCCAAAATGTGCATTAGATGTGGGTCTGAGCATCAGAGAAACAGCTTGGTTTCTCTCATACCTGTTTTATCAGCATTTTCTTCAGCTCCCAGCATTTTATCAGAAGCAAGGTGCCCAGAACCTTGTAAATGTATTATAAAATCATGGTTTTGTCTTCAACAAAGGATCACCTAGTTCCTTCTTCCACCCCTCCTCTGTTGTAATCTGCAAAGGGGAACTTGACCATCTCTGATGCAGTGCACCTATCCAATCAAAAAAATAGGATGCACTTGTGTGATTTATAACAAAATGAGCCGTGCTTGACTGATTTCATATTGCTGCATTACTGCGGTGACTGCAGCCAAAACAGCTAGGGAAAAAATATACTCTGCAGTCACATCTACAGAGATTATTTACTGTAGTCCATTGTACATCAACATCTGATTAATGTGAACTGGAAATAGGAAAAATAGTTATGTTTGTTCAAAGCTGGAACATGCTGAAATAGGATGTCATAACTGATTTAGACATGCAAGAGGTGCATCAGTGATGTCTTCTCTAATCTTGCAGAAGGCAAATAGGAGAAAAGCATGATTAGCTGCAAAGGGAAAAAGGAATGAATGACTCATGGGTGATAAGACAAAAAGTAATGAGCTGAAATTTCTGTAAAGAGGTAGTATAAAGAACAAAACCACATTTCTAGTGGTCTGTTAGTAAAGCATCTGACTGAAACTCCTGTGGAATATTAAAATCTCAGTCACTGTAAGTCTTTAAGAAAAGACTTTAAGAAAGTATCAGTGAAATGTATTCTGAGAATATTGTAGGGGCCATCATTTGTTCTAATTCTGGAGTAAGTGGATACTCTAGATATCTCCCTCAAGGTCCCATCCACCCCTGTTTTCATAGGACTATTAAATGGATACTGTTGTTCCAGAGGGTATGGGAGAAGGATAATGAAGAAAACAAGGACAAAAAAGGAAAGAACTTCAGAAATTAAATGGAATAAAAGAGATTTATTTATTTATTTATTTATTTACTTATGAAAGAGCAACATTGCACATTCCCAACACAAGTAGGAAACTGCTTGTTTACCAAACTTTTCTAACTGGTGGCTCCAAAAGAGAGAGAGGATTTTTCTGCTGAATAAATCTTGAATAAACCTGCACTGGCTGAAAGACGCATGAAAAAGTCCATCCTTTTCTATATTAAAAATTCTGGACACATAATTAAAAGAAAATAATAATAATCTTATTCTTCTCAAACCTTTCCCTCTTACTCTACCTTTTCATGATAGGTTGGAACAAAACCAAGCGATAGCAGCAGCTGTTCTGGAAAAAGCTGAGCCCAAGACTCCTTTCTCTGTTATGCAGTAGTTTCTGTTCTTTGCATAAGATCTGTTCTCTGCAGAAGATCTCTGACTTTTATTAGTAGTCCAGAACAAAGAGATGCCAAAGAAGATGGCCTGGGGAATAGGTTCCCGTGTCTTTTCTCAGTAGTAGAAAGTCCGTGAATGCAATAATGCATCTGCAGAATTTTAAATCAATATACTAGCTTTTTTTTTTTTAACTCAGAAGAAATATTTTATCCGAATTTTAAAACAAAGAGCATCTCTTCAATTTTACCTTCTTCATACAATTGACTTTGTGACACAACTTCTGTCTTAAGAATCTGTGAATCTATTTCCACCTTAGCCAGTGGAAAATACTTTTTCAGTTTTAAAAGATGCTGGACCTCTGCTAATTTTGAATCTGCATTTGCTATGAGACGGTAATGTTGCACAAATGGAATAGATCAGACATAAAGGCATCTACTATATAATGCAACATCTGTTGATCTGCTTAGTATTCCACTAAGAGTCAAAATGATCCCCAATGTGCTGTACTTCCCCCATACTTAGTGCGTTTCCGTTAATTTTGTATCCTGCAGGCTGAAACTATATCTATACTTTTAAAATCTAAGTTAATTAAAGTGGGTACAAGGCGGTTTTAATGTTAACTTGATTTATCAACTCCTACTTATGAATAGTTCTCTGTTTGAAAAAATCCTGTGAAATTAGATTATACTAAATGCATATACTAAAAAAAAATCGTAATCTCTAAAAGCAACAAGAATGACAGAACACAGCAGAATTTAGAACAGCTGCTTATGCAAATCCAGCTAGGAAAGCAAAACAAATCACTTTGTTTATCAGTTTGCTATTTTCTGTGCCCTAATGCAGGGGTTGATATGGTCATTTAAATGTTTATATTCACAAGTGTTAGAAGCTTAAATAGCTTTTAGCACATCTACTTAATGAGCACTAAGGATTCTCTCATTAGTGAGCTACAAATATAACCTTTTGCTGGGTTGTTCAGGTTGTCTGTGAAAGAGAAAATTTGTTTATCTGGAGGTTCAGTAAGAAAACTAACAAGATGCTTTGTGAGCTGGAAAATTATAAAGCCTAGTTTCCTAGTGGTTTCTGCCCAAGTTTCAGTTGAACTGGTTACCTCCTTTCTCTCCACCCCTCCCCTATATCCTTTACAAGGGATATCACGGAATCACAGAATGGGTTAGGCTGGAAAGAACCTCTGGAGACCATCTGGTCCAACCCCCTGTTCAAGCAGGGACACTCTGTCCATGACTATGTCCAGATGGCTTTTGAAGATGTCCAAGGAGATGCTCCACAACCTCTCTGGGCAGCCTGTTCCTGCACTCAGTCATCTGCACAAGTGCTCAGTCAGTGTTCAGGACAGAACTTCTTGTGTTCCAGTTTGTGCCCATTACCTGGGCACTGGGCACCTCTGAAAAGAGCCTGGCTCTATCCTCTTCCACTCTCCCTTCAGGTATTTATAGATGTAGATAAGACCTCCGCTGAGCCTCCTCTTCTCCAGGCTGAACAATCCCATCTCTCTCGGCCTTTCCTTATAAGGGAGGTGCTCAAGTCCCTTCAGCATTTTCATTGCCCTATATTGGACTGACTCTTTCCAGTATGGTCATATTGTACTGGGGGGGGGGGGGGGGGGGGGGGGGGGGGGGGGGGGGGGGGGCGGGGCAGAAATGGACACAGAACTCCAGGTGTGGCCTCACCAATGCTGAATAGAGTTGTAACTTTCCATGCCTTCAGCATGCTCACCTCTGTGTTCACCTCTCTGGCTTAGCTGCCCTTAGGAAGGAGGTAGCACCTTTGGGCTCAGGTCAGACTTGTGTTGGTGGCAGAGCTGGTGGTGTGGCAACAGTGCAGTCATGGCATTCAGTGTGGATGGACCACTGACTTGTGCCTTTTCCTCCCTGCACTGATGGGGTCTGTCCTTGCTGCCTGGCAGCACATTTTATGCAGCATTGGGGAATGCGGTCATTTTTGAGCCTATTTCTTCCTGTCAAATTTAAAGAAAGTAGGTTAATGGCTTTAAACATTTTTGCTGGAAGAACTAGCAGACAGATGAACAAACCTCAGCCATTAACATCACTATCTAATGCCATAAACATCATTTTCCAAAGAAGCCATAGTTACAGTCAGTCATTCTTACAAAAATAAAACAACAGCATCTTCTCAGCCTTGATTTTGCTAAAACTTATTTCGTATAATGAATTGGCCTTGATTTCAAATTAAGAAAAATTACTTGAAGTTAATGAATCTGCCCTAAAAATCTGACCAGTAACTATAGTACTATAGAAATGTCTATCGTATTAGTTGTAATCCTTGCTTTTCCCTTTGAGAAATTAATGAGGTGTTAGCTCTGATGAGATTTCTTTTGTTCAATTTTTTTTTTTTAATATTATAAAGACAAAAATCTTTTGTTGTTGTCTCTGCAAATTGGATGCATAACCTATCAGTCTACAACAGAAGAAAAATTCACATAATTTGTACAAATGGGCAAAAGAAGTGGTTGTTGGTCTTGCTCTATGATTATTCAGGTACTTAAATATATTCATTTTGTCTTTAACACACTACAGCAGTACAAATTTGTTCACCTTACTTCCTTATTATTTGTCTGGCTCAGAGAACTGTTTGCTCTGAGGAGGTTAGTGATTGTCCTTTTAGCAACAGTTCCTTTTCTCTTCAATAATATATTCTGTCTGTGGGTTTTATATGCAACTGGAAGATCATTTTTCAATTTACAGTGAAGTTTCATTTATTGATAATATAATCAACTGCAGAAAGGCATTTCAATTCATTTTCAGGAATTATGTTTATATGTCTTCTCAAAGAAAAATACTAAATGCTGTTTTTGGAAATCACGACTACTTCACTGAAAGTAATGCCATCAAGGTGCATTTGTTATATATGAATACCTGAATCCAGCATCTAACTCTATTCTTTCTGCTCATATTTTTATGGTAGGGATCCATACAAAAATAAGGAAAAAACCCCTCTGTTTCCCATATAGTGTTTGTGGGAGTCTTAACAAACATGTATTTTTATGCTTTCCAAGTATGCCAGCAGAAAATATTACAAAATTGTCAAAGAGAAACAGCAAGATTTGGTAGTGAGGACTGTCAGCTCACTACCTCATCTCCTCAGCATTGGTACTGACTGAGGTGAGAAGATTTTTACCTCCCTCGATTCCTCTCTTGTTTTTTGAGTCTGTATTACCTTGTTCCCTTTCTAGAGTACAAGACCTACTTGTTTTGGGGCATTAAATGTTTTCTCCACCATCCAGCTGTTTCCTAAAGGTAGTAGTACCACATAAGAAAAAAGACAGGAACCACAGCTAAAGAGATCAAAGTAAGGCTGTTAAATTCCACCCTCACCCTGTCAGGCAGAGGGGAATCTTGTGCATTTCAGTCTGACATAATCTGAAAACATCTGATTCTTTCAAGATCTCTGAGAATTCTAGACTTTGTAAGGAAGTCATAGAGTTTTATAAAAGGAAAAAAAAATAAAAGATAATGCTCCATTTTTTAATATATTCTATTTTCCTTGATTAGTCTGATAAACATATTTTAAATATTTCAGCTGGCAAAAAGGCAAAAAGTCTCCTCTTGACTTTGGACATCTGGACTAGACTATAATTGGACATCATTACTACTTAATTTATGACGGCAAATAATATTTGTGTAGAAGTATCAGACCAAAGTTTGAATTTAGGTCTTACATTGTTCATAGTAGGTACAGAAAGACTCCATGTGGTCAGTTGATCAGTTGTTTAATTGGTTGCTGTCAGATTAGAAGAAAATTCTGAAAATGCACATCTGATCACATTATTAGATGACATAAGCTGGCTGTTTATCTGCCTCTCTCTTAGTAATAAGACATTCCTTTTTTATTTGTTTGTAATTAAAAAATAAAAGGTAATAAAACATAAATTAAATAGAAAAATAGGAAATGTGACTGACTGCAATCACAGCATTAAAGTGCGCATGAAAAACAAAGATTTTTCTTGCCAAAACTTTCCCGGCAAACAGAATATAATAAGGTTATATTTTGAAAGAGTTTATTGAATTGTGTGGATGCTGTGTTGTTACACTGCAGCAGAATACAAAAGGTGTAAGGCACGTCACTGGTAAATGATCCTTCCTCTCTGTTCTTCAGAAAATGTTCCAACATTTCAATGATTGCTTTGTCTGTAAAAGACTAGATAAATAAGACCCATTGTCTTTTCATAAACTGCAGTCTTTTATTGTGCCTTTTTTTCTGATTGTCTTTTTTGATTAATTGCTTCTCTTTTCTTGCTCACCATGAGCCCATTGTTTAAATATCCTTAGTCCTGATGCACATAAATCACTGGAAGTCCCAGACCACGACTGGAGCACTTACATTTTAAATTAGCGTCCACATTTAACAGCTGCTGTTAACAGTGTCTGCAACAACTTCTCACACCAAATATAATGTTTAGCTTAATGGCAGTTTTTACAACTCCACAGTAAAATCACACCAAGTTTCGAATAATATTTTCTCGGTGATTGCACACACCAATCAAAGGCGTATTTGAAACCATAATGGATTCACCCACATTTTTTTGAGCTCAGAGCTATTGACTGGATATGGAGGGCACTATGCAAAAACATGTAGAGATTACTATAACTGTTTTGCATATTGGTCACCATTGGTTGTATTGGTCACAAAGTCACCATTCAGCAACAACGTTTGTCACAGGCGAAAGTTTCAAACTCAGTTCATAATGACAACTTCACAGGGCATTTAACAATTTTACATTGTCAACTTATAAAACAATATCTTCTGTCGACTTGATTTTACAGTACTCACTAGCACTGGCCAAACAGATGTTTAAAACCCCATATGCAATCCATTTATCAATTATTAATTAGGTGTAGCAAAATAAGATAGTGGAAAACTCTAAGTATGTGCTGAAGATTAGAGAGAGGGATCTTAACAAGAAATCAAAAATGAGGTCATACAAACAAAATTTGAAACACTTTCTATTGCCATTTGATTGAATGGTCTCAGAATGTATAATGAACACTGTATTTTTAAGCTCTGAGAGCAGCTTCTTTTAAATGTTCTGTCCCTCTTCTTTTTAACATCAGTTGGGTCTGCTCAATCTGTGGTCTCTGTAAAGCCTGATTATGGCTTTTTCTTCTTAGACAGACAAGATTCTAAGCTACAAGAGAGATTTAATATTGAGGTTGCCCAGGCTGGTTTCAGAGACATGTCTAGCAGATTTTACCTCTTTGTCTGTTTTGTGGGTTGTAAAGTGCCTGCACAGAGCCACACTCAAGTACACAGAGTGGGTTGTAAAGTGAGCAGCTGCACAGAGCCACACTCAAGCAAGGACTTCACAGAACCACGTGAGTATATAAATCTCTGGGGTCACAGACTCAGTCAGCCAAACAGCTAGATCAATTATGTGCCACAGTGCTTGTAATGAGATTTTTGGTGGTATCAGCACAATATTAACCCTTGGCGGTCCATTCTGTTTTGTCTGTTTTGTTTTGTTTTGTTTAATATCTGCCTAATTAGAGCACCATCTTTCCAGTTATTCAGCCTCCATTCTGCTTTGAACCATAAGGTAAATGCAGCATAACTATTGATTAGATCTTACTCATTGGAAAAATGTACTTTAATTTTTATACTCACTGTTTATCTGGTTGTTAAGCTAAGAAAATTCTTAGATCATTCTTTGATTTAGTTTTCTTTCCACATGCTATCAGATATAGCTATAGCTGTGCTTTTCAATAATGGGCAGTTCATAGATAGCTTCTAGGTGTTATGCCTGTTAAAATGGTTAAGACAAATACATAAATTTAAGACAAATAAATATAGTTGTATATAGGACTCTGCACATCCATTTGAAAAATTCATGAAGGTTGCAATCCACTCATCTACTGCATCCTGGTGTTATAATTTGTGTTTTATTTGTTTGTCTTGTTTTTTTTTTTTTTTTTTACTCCATAGTACTAACAGGACATTGGGAAGATTGCAAACCCCAACACTATGTATGGAAGAATCTTAGATTGAAGCAGTCATAGCAAGCATTGGTTTCCACATGACTGAAGAGAGTATCACATGAACTCTACTATCTCTACTTTTAAGTAGATGTAGCTCTACATCAAAGCTTTAATTGAAAGGACATTTTCCAAAGCCAATTTAAATACAGAAATCTGACAAAAACAATAATTTACAGGAATGTATAGGAAAATTCAACACTTGTCCTTTTGATTATGCATCACAGCTCTTTTCATGCTTTGTATCTGAGCTGTGAGCAAAATTTGACCCTTGTCAATCTACATTAATTTCTAGTATTTTCAAGCATTTTTCTCTGAATAGGGGAAATGAGTGCACATAAGGGAAGTACACGCGCATTATAGTCTGGAAAATGCATACTTACTTAATGGTTTCAAGAGAAAAATAGTATTTCTCATTTTAAATTTCAGAAACATGCAATTAACATGTTTTAAGAGAATTACTAGTGATTTGTAAGTTTTAGAAACATCTCATTTAAGATGTAAGCAGAAAATTACAGGTTCCCCTAGAATATTTTCAAAACCTAGTTTTACTATCCACAGACCGTAATCAGTGAGTATACTGCTCTTTCCAAGGACCGTAATGATATTTGCTTTCAGAATGAAGACTTACAGAAATTTTTCAAACTTGGTTCTTGATAACAGAATCATTGAGTGGGCTGGGTTGGAAGGGACCTTATATATCATCTAGTTCCAACCCCCCTGCCATGGGCAGGGACGCCTCCCACTAGACCAGGTTGTTCAAAGCCCCATGCTACCTGGCCTTGAACGCTTAAGCATCCGAAGTCTGGCAGGATGACTCAGGACAGAGCCGACGCTATTAGTGGTGACCAAAGTCCAACCACTTCACTTCTGTATGGAAATGCTTTGAGATTGAATACATTTTAGCCCTATAAGGTGGTTTGTATTCACACTTGTTAAGATGCAAAATTGGGTCTTGCATGATGGTGGCGAGGTGGAGAAATTTACTGCAGCACAACTTTGGAAAGTGTATTTCCATTATTTCTCTCTAATATGGAAAAAGAAAATTCTAAGCAACCAAATATGAACAAACAGAAGTAGGGAACTTCAAGGTTCTCTCCACTCCTTAGCTGAGGTATCCCTTTTTCCTTTTCCTGAAGTATCGTCTTGATGGATGGGATGAGATGAGGAATTTAAATTAAGTTATCTATCTAGAAAAGCTCCTTGTGATGATCTCACTTCAACTGAGAACCTTTCTGGGGCCAAACAGATAACATAAAACAACCCTAAACCCCTTTTGAAGGAAGTGCAAATGTATCAAGAAACCGTGTGGGCTGTTTTGTGCAAATTTAATGTTTATACTTTCTCCTCTTGCGATAAAATCATAGAAACATAGAGTCATTTAAGTTGGAAAAGACCCAGAAGGTCATCAAGTCCAACCATCATCTAACACTACAAAGTTCACCAATAACCTATGTCCTTAAGTGTACAAGTCTTTTAAATACCTCTGAGGATGGTGACACCATCACTTCCCTGGGAAGCCTGTTCCAATGTCTTTGCATGAAGAAATTCTTCCTAACATCTAATCTAAACATCACCTGGTGCAATGCGAGTCCATTTCCTTATCTGACCTTCTTGGCCTCCTGGGCACACAGCTGGCTCATGTTCAGATGGCTTTTGACCAGCACTATGAGGTCTTTTTCCAGACAACCAGACAACTTTCCAGCCAGACAACTTTCCAGCCAGTCTTCCCCAAGCATATATCATTCCTTTGGGTTGTTATGACCCAAATATAGTACCTGGCATTTATGCCCTGTGCAATATCATACTACTGTACATTGCCCATTGATCTAGGTTATTCAGTCCTTCCGCAGAGTCTTCTACCTTCAAGTAAGCCAACATTTCCATGCAACTTGGTGTCATCTGCATACTTACTGAGGGTGTACTCAATTCCCTCATTAAGTTCAATGATAAATATGTTAAACAAAACTAGTGCCAATACTGAGCTTTGGAGAACACCACTTGTGACCAGTGAGATTTAATTCCATTGATAAAGTTCCTTTGGTCCTGGCCATCCATCCAGATCTTTAACCAGAGAACCATACACCAGCCCAAGCTGGAAGCAGTCAGTTTCTCCAGGAGAATGCTGTGTCAAACAGCACCAAATGCCTTGCTAAAGTCCCAGTAAACAGCATCCATAGCCTTTTCCTCATCCAATTAGTGGGACAAGTTGTTCATAGAAGAAGACTCTGTTAATCAGGCAGGACCTACCTTTCAGAAACCCACTCTGACTAGGCCTTATCACCTGGTTGTCCTGTATGTGCCATGTGACAACACTTAAGATTATCTGCTCCATGACATTTCCTGGCATCGACTGTCAGACTGACAGGCTTGTAATTCCCCAGATCTTCTTTCCTGCCCTTCTTATAGATGGGCACCACATTCACTAGAGACCTCCCCAGTTACCCAGGAATACTGATAAATTATTGAAAGTGGCTTGGTGAGCAGTTCTGCCAGCTCCTTCAGTACCGTTGAGTAGATCCTATATGGGATAAAAGCCCTGCATCCCATAACCATGACTTTCTTTCTGAATTTGGACAGTACAGTCTTCTACCAAGCTAAGTATATTTTGGCTCCGATACTTTTCTTCTTGTTTTTGTGCTTCTTCAGTTTTCCTGAGAGTTTCCAGCACTGAGTTAGGATTTAACCTGTGTAAATGCTACTGTTTCTGTTTTATGTAAGACAATGTTGAAGCATATAAATAAACATACAAAAGCACAATAAAATTCTACAGATTGCCAATAATTTGCCATGTAATTGGATGATGTTAGGGAGAGTGGAGTGTTGGAGATTAACTGAAGTGAGTAAACAAAGTTGTACGTTTCTGTATAAAATAAATAATGTAAGAAGGACAGAAATCTTCCTCTCATGTCAGCTGGTTTGCTATCAGCTGACTCTTACAGCTGCCATTAAATCCAGAATGTTCCCTGGAAAATGCAGTTACCCAAGATCATTTTTTTTCCCCTCTTCAACAAGTTTTTTGTTTTGTAGAGATAATCATTAAAATCTATTTGTTTCAGCACTGCTTTATATGAGGAAAAGGTTGATTTGTCCATCTCTGTAAAGTGCACAGGAATCCTATTGTTTTCCTACTTTTCTCAGTCACCTATTAAGTACAGAAGAGGCAAAACTAATTCCCTTTTCAGAGACGAATTTCTTGCCTTTATTTTTTCTTGTGAGTCACAGCACCTTGATCCACCTGGGACAAGGGAAATTTAGATTTCAGACAGACCATTGCAATCCACATGTGAAGTGTTTCCTTTGTGTCATTGTCCACCTCCACCATCACCGCCCTTTCCCTCCCCCCCTTCCCCCTTGTTAGATATTCTTACTAAAAAGTGTTTGTTTTTTCAATGTTTAAATGTTTATTGTATCAGGTATGTTAGCATTTCCATAGCAGAAAAACAGAATTAATAAACAGAAAATTAGTCCATTCATAGCTCTATGTTCTGCACACACACACATATATAAGTCAAAGACTGGCATATGTAGGGGACCTACAGAAAAGCTGGGGAGGGACTCTTTGTCAGGGATTGTAGGGATAAGACAAAGAGGAATGACTTTAAACTAAAAGAGGGTAGGTTTAGAGTAGATATAAGGAGGAAATTCTTTACCATGGTGAGGCACTGGAGCAGGTTTCCCAGAGAAGCTGTGGGTGCCCCATCCCTGGAGGTGTTCAAGACCAGGCTGGATGGGTCTTTGAGCAACTTGATCTAGCGGGAGGTGTCCACATCCTTGGCAGGGGGTTGTCACTAGATGAACTTTAAGGTCTTTTTCACCCAAACTATTCTGTAATTCTATAAAGGCCTACAGTACCATACAGTGGATAGAGAACTTGTGTCTTTTGTTATCAGACAGCAGATGATTTTCTAGGTGAGGTCAGCACTGCTTGTAGCTGACCTGGGGCTTGTCTAAATGGCAGATAATGTTACCAAAGATATTGGAGGCCTGATAATCTCAGGTTTTCAGATGCTAGCACAGGGAAGTGATGAGTGTCAGTGCTTGACAGTCTCCTCCTCTGTGGAAATGTGTCTTTAGAAAACGCCTTCTTCCTTTTAATCAGTCTTAAGTGACAACAGTCCAAGTTTAAGTTTAATATATTGTAAAATACATTTGTTTAACAAAATTACTTTCTTCTTTCGTTGAACTGTTGATCCTTATGGCTCTCAGGGACTAATAGCATTGAGAAGAGAGCCAGACAGATGTGGATGAGAATTAAACAGTCTTCTAGATGCATCTCTGTCAAGGTAACTCAATCATGGCCTGTCTCACTTCAGTTATTTTACTTCCAGAATTCTTCTGCCAAAATTATTTACTGAGCCAGTGGGTTTAAAGAATACCTATCTATACAGGCTAAAAATATGCCTTTCCCATGTTATGTTAATAATCTAATCAAATGAAAGGCAAGAGTTCTATCTTGTGTTGCTGGAATTTCACATCAATATACTTACAGAATAATTCTGAGAGAATTATTTCTGTTTTTGTTAGAAACCGTATATTTCACTCAGGTTCGTAAAAGTGTCTAGCTGAGATTCCTAAGATGTGTAACTTACCTGAACTTGCTTTGTTCAGTTTCAGTGATGTTTTACCATTATTCCAATCAGTACTGCAAAGATACATTTGTTCAATCGCAGTTAAACTTAGTAATGTCAGGACATACTAAATGTAAGTTCAGTAACAGTGCATTTCAGTTCTGCCAGCTGCAAAAAATTCTAGTTCACCTTATAATTTTGATTTGGCTTAGAGGTTATAAATACTCAACAAACAAAAACAAACAACAGCAACCAAAAACAAACAAACAAACAAACAACAACAACAACAAATGTTTAATAAGAGAACTATTTTTGAAGATTTTTTAACTGATTATTGTACTAGCTGCTGTAGCAGTGCCACCAAGTGGCATGCTAAATCAATCACACATTTACTGTAAATGTCTCAAATTCAAAAGATAAAAAAATGAGGCAATAGAACTGGGAGGTGATAAATGAATGTGTGTTAGAACAGAAATAATATTATAAAATCATGGAAAGGATTCTGCAGAAGAATCTATGTAGACTATGAATTCCTGTAAATTCCTTCTCTGTGTTTCTCCTCCAGCCCTAATTTTAAGGATGTTCTTGCTTCCCTCCTGTGTACCAAAAGTCAAGAGTTTATGCAAACTTGGCTTTTGATGATTTCAGTCATTGTCATCAATCTAATTCCCCTAATTCCTACCTACTGACTAATGAAAATTAGTATTATGACTGATCAGACTTTAGCTAACCATGACATAAAATCCCTATATTAATTTAGGATTTCTTTGCCCATATAAGTATCTTTGAAAGATGCTAAGATGCTCCACAACTTTGTTTTTCTCATATTTAGAAAACTTCTCCTTGCCTGTCAGTATCTATACAGATAATGTAAGCATCCGCCCTTCAGCCTCCCCCCCCCCCCTTTTTTTTTCATTGCCTACATTGCACTTTATTGATCTGTAGAGAACTAAGTTCCCTTTCAGGTCTCATTTTGAAAAGTTAAGCAAACTATATCCCTTAGTCTGCTCTCATAAGGTGGACTCCATCATCACCTAACCATTGGAAATGGTATGTGGCCTTGAAAATACCTGCTGTTTCTTAGGTAACATATATTGATAAAATTCAGCATAATGTGGACAGGTTTACTTCTATGTTTATTCAGAAAGTCTATTACAGAGTTGTTCTTACTTTCATTTGGAGCAAGAATCTATTTTTAATATCCTTTCCACTTATTATTACGATGGAGTAGAGGAAATACTTTGTTGGGAGGAAGATATTGTTGACATTGAACTTAACGCATAAATTAGTGGTTGTATATAGGTAGCATCTTGGCACATTTTGCTTTTGCTCTGCTGCATGCTGCTGTGGCTCTGTAATCAGTAATTGCCATGTCTGTGATTAGCTTGGTCTCTTCAAGTAATAAGTACAGTGTGAAGGTAATATTCAGCAAGAAGGCTGCTACAGTGGCTTTGTATTTAGTCACTGCAGATCTCATGTCGCTCTACAGCGAATTGTTCCCAAGATGCATTTGGCCAAGTGTTTCAGCAATTCATAAAACATTGGAGCTTGGCACTGTTTTCAGAATTAATACCTGTGGAATATAGCATAGCCAGGGAGCAAGGGTGAAGCTGAGCTCTGGGCTCAGAGCTCAAGGGCTGCTGTGCAGTGCGCTGAATGCATCTGAGTACTGAGTAGAGCTCCTCCATCTTTGCTATTGTGTCATAAATCAGAGAAAGGAGAGGCAAATTGAGTTACAGCCAAGAACACATTTCCATCTGGTTTCAAGACTTAAAAATAGTGGGAATGAAAGCCACTTTAGGAGCTAAATTCAGAACTACTCTAATGTCTCAGTTTTCTAGATTAGCTCATGATCTAGGAGAACGGGACGGTAAACATAAGAATAAATCTAAACTTGCTCTGCATTTAAAACATATGTTTGTTTTGCTGATCTATCATGTGGTGGTGGAATAGATAGGAAAGCAAGCTTAAGAAAGCTGTGTTACAGCTGGAGCTTTTTCTACAAATTCTTGTAATTCTGATAATCACTGTTATCATTAATTCAGCAAACACAATAAATTGTGAGATTAATTGCAGCAGCTAATACAATGTAAAAAGATGTAATAAGAGCAACAGAAACCATAATGAACATTTCACTTAACAAGCTCTCAGACATTTTGAGGAGTAAAAAAAGATGTTTTCAGGTTGTGAGGATGACAGCAGGATGAACAGTGCAGTCATTGCTTTTAATTAAGGGTAGTATGGTTCACTTCCATTAATAAATCACACTTGAAAATAAATGATTACCATAATTTTTGCTGGCTATAGAGCACAAGATATTGTTGTTGTTTTACAACAGGTATAAAGCCAGGTTAAAATCATTTAACACAGAAGTAATATTTGAGCAGTTAAACTATACAAAACACAAACCAGAGTGATAAAAGGCAGATTGTGTAAATATAGTAGTGCCTGTGCATATTTTTGAGACAGTCTCAAATGACAAGAGCCGCCAATATGCTGACTGTCTTGTTCTAAGAGATGAAATCCTGGTTTCTTTATCTCATTTCTGGTGAAATTAGCTGGTGGAACTTCTCCCTGATTGGTCTGACTGAAATTTAACCAAAATAAAAGGAAATAGTTTTGAAAATTCTCTATCAGGTGGTTTTGTATTATACTTTAAAATATATAATGAAGAATATAATTCTAATTATTATGATACAATGTGTACAATATACCCAAAACACAGGTATGTTTTCTAATGGCCTCATTATCTCACCCTAAGTATACCCTAATTTATTTCCTTCCTTTTCCCTCTATGGATGAAAAGTATGTCTGTACTATTTAAGTTATGAAATTCTATAGGATTGAAATTCTATAGGATTGGAAGTTTTAGAAAGTCAGTACTTTTTTAATACACTTTTACACCTTTTCTGGTTTGGTTTTGTTTTGTTTTTAGTCTTGATTTTTCATTCATGTTTCTATTGTGGAATAAGAATTAACATCAAATTTAGCTTAAAATTGTAGGCATCTTTTTGCTGAAGGCAACTTTGGAGGGGGAAAGTATAGCTATCTGGAACCTTATAGAAAATTACATGTCATTCAAAAATCATTGCCAATACTGCCGCCAATTTTACCACTGTCTCCCTGGGATAAAGATCTCAGGGCTAAATGGGTCCATAAAGCAAGCTGACGTTACTTCTGAAATACAGAAAATTTGTATGAGATGAGAAAAGAGGTTCCCAAATCTACAACTCAGTTTCACAGAGCTGTTGATATAGGGCAAAAATACTTCATGAGTTTTCATATTGTAACATATAAGTACTTTAATAGCAGAATGCATATGTATGTGTTTATTTATTTATTTATAACATATATTTATAATCCATGGCTTGAGATATTTAAATTCCAAAGTACACTGAGTGTTTAACAGATTAATACCTCATTTGAACAAATTTTTAATGGGATGTTTGGTGCTATGTTGTGTCAGTTGTTTAGTGACATGCAGAAATATTTGATTTCATGTGTATTTTATCCAGAAAAATCAGATAGCAAAGAATTATTTCACATGAATCCAGCATCAGGATTTTCATTAGCCAGGTTTCCATTTTCTTCTGATAACCACTTAAATTATTATTGTTACTATTATCTACCACTCTGCTTTTAATGATCTTTCCTTCAAAATATTGCTTGAAATAGTTTGCTGTATTGAAGCCAGACTGAAAGGCCAAATAACTACCCAAATCATATTTTACTTTTTCTTAAGAGTTTTTGTTTGTTTGTTTGTTTTCTTAATATTCTATAATTTCAATAGTCCCATCATAACATAACACCCAGTCAGGTATATTATTTAAAAGCAGAACTACCAACCCTGCTTTTTAACATAAGTTTTTTCCAGTTATGCAGTGGGGGTTGAGGGCAATTTACATTTAACAGCGTTGAATGGTATAGTGCTGTGGAACAAGATGAAAATAGAAGTTAGGCACTGCAAATGTCTTATATGTTGTACTATATTATAAGACACTGTTATGAAGAGTACTTCTCCTTATAGAAAAAGCTAATAATAAGGACAGAATTGCAAACCTTGAAATTCCACTTGTCGTATCTTGTAATGTAACAGATAACTAATTATTATTCCTACAATATTCATTTTTATGAAATAGCACAGTGAATACCCAAATAAAAACAAATCTCAAAACTCTGAAATACCAGTCACCTTAAGGTCATACACCTTAAGGAAACAATGACCTCAACCATAAACACAACTAATAGAATGCGAACACTAATTCAGAAATACCTTGACAAAAATAAAAAATAAAAAAAAATTAGGTCAGATGTAAATCATATGCCAGTACTTCAGTGTTGTGTTACAGGATGCTTATCTGAAGAAGGTCCAATAGCATAAAGATTATGAGCTATTTTTTCTGGTTTTAGTGTTTCTCTTACTAGCAGTCTAAAAGCATACTACTGTAGACTTGACTGCATTGTTGCTTGAATGCTTTTCTCACATTTTTGTTTCTTCCTTTCTTGTTGATTTCTAATGATTTGATATGAGAATTCAATACCCAATATTCATTAATACTTAAAATAGGTTCTAAGAGAAAGACTTGAAGAAGCCACTTACATTTTGATTTTGTCAGTGTTGGTGAAAGATAATAGATTCTTTCATGGATTTTTTAGTCTTCCATTTAACAGACACACTGATGCAGCATTCACAGAGTTGTAAAATTCCATAAAGTAGATCTTCTTAGTATTTATAAGAGATTTTAAATTCTCCCTTCTTCCAGTATTCAAACAAAACTGTTTCTTCCTACGTTTAGTGTTAGGTATGATGGTGGTGTCCATGTTTGGTTCATGTAAATACTTTTATACAGGTTTTGCCAAGAAGCTTGACAAATACTTTCTCATCCCCATGATGCATACTACAGACATTTTCCAGAATGACTACTCACATGCAAGAGACTGAAATTCAAATTATAAGACTATTTCTGAAATCACTGATATTTGTGGAAATACACCATTTCTTGAATTTTTTCTTTCATAGGATGGAGTTTCAGCATGGGATCTGCTTATCAGTTTCACAGTTGGCGAGTATTTGTGATCGTCTGTGCACTGCCCTGTGTCTCTTCTGTGGTAGCCCTCACCTTTATGCCAGAAAGTCCACGGTTTTTGTTGGAGGTATAACTTTCAAAAAAAAAAAATATGGGGGAGGGGAATGTGTTAAATTAGAATTTTTTAAAATTACTAAATAATTTTAATTATTTACTTAATATTACACATCATGACTTCTGTATAAGATCTTTACATCTGTTTTAAGATTGTTCAGTGACTGTCTGAATATGTGTATTGTTTAAATACTTTCATCCAACTTTTAGGTTGGAAAACATGACGAAGCTTGGATGATACTCAAGCAAATTCATGACACAAACATGCGAGCTCGGGGTCAGCCTGAGAAAGTCTTCACAGTGAGTATTACTCTCAAAGCTTAGCACACTTAGCACATCAGCTGCATTGCTGACTGGTGAGGTCTTGAGCACTTAAACAATCACTATTATTACTCCGCATGACAAAACAAACCATTTGCACTATAAATACCTAAATATAAGAACTAAAAACCTACTGAAATTGTTATATATTGAGAAGATTTTAAGATATCAAGCTTTGGCCAGCATATTCTTGAGCATACAAACCCATAGTGTGATAATTTTCTCTGTTGCATGGAGATAATTAATAGACTCCAGCTCTATTTTTTAAGTTTACTTCACCCTTAATAGTAACAGTAAACACAAGTAGAAGTCTAAGTTAGTTAAGGTTTTGTCTTCAAAGCTTTTGAAATGATCATAAAAATACAAAACAAATTAATGATCCAATCATCATTAAAATAATAATTTTAACAATTTATTTTCATTTAAATGAAATATTAATTTTACAGACATTTAATTTTCTCACAATATCTTGCAAGCTAAACTGCATCTTTTTGTTAACTTGCAGTTCTAAAGATAAGGCCATATTATACTGATGGGTTGTTTCTATTTGGAAGAGAAATTTTCTGTTCAGCTGAGTCTTTTTTTTTTTTTTTTGTACTGTCTTCCTTATTTATAAGGAATATACACATTTTTTTCTTCTGCAATACAGAAGGACCAAATCACAGGAGGAATTTTTTTGCTTTGAAATCTAGTTTCCCTTTCCAGCTTGTGCTGTGCCATGGGAATGCTGGAACTCTGTTACCTCTCAGAACAATATGTGGGATTTTATTCCTCTTCCTTGGACTTTTTTTTTTTTTTTGCACTAATGCATATATAACTCAATATCTTCTTATAGGTTCCACATTTGCAGGCAGTCTGAGGAATATCTGACCATATACTTTTATTCCATTGAGAACTACAACTTATTGTTTGAGATGTAGTTTCTATTGCCTATGTTTATTTATTTATTTATTTATTTTTTTAACAATGAAGCTCAAGAACTACAAAATTCAGCCTGAAGGAAGGATGGTTAGCACATAGAGCTTCATTTACTGGTACACCAGTAAAGTAGCCCTAATAATTTACAACAATAATAACATTATTTTGGTTATCCTTCCCCTCTTCTTTGCCCTCGTGAGACCCCACCTGGAGTACTGCATTCAGCTCTGGGGTTCCCAGCACAAGAAGGACATGGAAGTATTAGAATGAGCCCAGAGGAGGACCACAAAGAGAATGAGGGTCTGGAGCACCTCTCCTATGAAGACAGGCTGAGAGAGTTGGGGTTGATCACTTTGGAGAAGGCACCAGGGAGACCTTAGAGCAGCCTTCCAGTACATAAAGGGGTCCTACAGGAAAGCTGGGGAGGGACTCTTGTCAGGCAGCGTAGGGATAGGACAAGGGGGATTGACTTTGAACTAAAAGAGGGTAGTTTTAGAATAGATATAAGGAGGAAATTCTTCACTCAGAGGGCACTGAGTCACTGGAGCAGGTTGCCCAGAGAAGCTGTGGATGCCCCATCCCTGGGAGTGTTCAAGGCCAGGCTGGATGGGGCTTTGGGCAACCTGGTCTGGTGGGAGGTGTCCCTGCCCATGGCAGGGGGGTGGAATTATATAATCTTTAAGGTTCCTTTGAACCCAAACCATTCTATGATTCTATGATTTCATTTTATTTATTTATTTATTTTAATTTCATTTAAAAGTAAAGGGATTTGCCTTTACTCATATTGCACAATTAGGGTGTGATTTCACAGTTGACTCATGCTGATCTCAGCTGCTTTCCAAAGTATTGCTACTCCCTGTCACCTTTTGGTTTTCTTCTGCCAGCATGGATTTTCATTGATTTACTGGACCGTTAGCCATAGCATAGTTTCTGTCCACCTATGACATTAGTTTAGGCATTGAGAAGAAGACAGAAATGTGCTAGGATTACAGATACAAGAAATGATTTACTGTAGTCTCACATCAGCTTGACATATTCACATCCAAATGCAGCCACAAAGAAGAAAACAGTGATCTAACAAGTCTTAGTCTCTGTGGTTGTTAAAAGGTAGCACTGAACCTTGTTAAACCAGTAGCTTATTTATAGCTATTTTTGTTAAATTTTCACCCATGAATAAAGCATGACAAAACTGTTTGGGGATTTTTGCCAGCTTCTGCCATGAACATTGAGCAAGCATGATACTGAGGAGCTGAAGAATTAGAAATAGTGCATTGTGTGTCAAGGTTACACATTGATAGAAGTCCCTACGCTCCCTAATGTAAGCTTGTGGTAATATGACTGAAAAGACATCATCTCCTCATTAGACAATATTGACAATTTACCTTCCTAAGCCCACAGTGTTAAAAAAACAAACAAACATAAAAAACCACTTTTGCATATTTTGTTTAGGACACACTCTCTCCTCCCCTCTTCTCATTTAAGTTAGAACTAGATATTGTGACTTTTGTCCCAGTAATTTACTCACTTAGCTCTCCTGTGCCCTACGGCTTCAGATGGTGTCGGCCAGTAACATTCTGTCATTTAAGTGTTAATAATTTCCTCTGCTTTGTGTCACTAGTTACATCAAACAGATATACTTTGATAGTATTTTTTCTGCTTCTACAGCTGATGTAACTTTTTCTCTGTTATTAGTATAGTTTCAGTGTGCTTTTACTTGATAAATTTTCCTAATTTTATTGATATAATCTTATCCTAGAAGCTGTCTTTCCAAGTCAAGTTTATTCCTGTTAGTCATTTTATTGAGGATTTTACCTTCAAAACTATAGAACAGAAAATGAAACAATTGATGAATCATTGGTTTAAGAGTTAGAAACTCCAAATTGGATGTATTCTCATGACAGACTTGTGGAGGTGGTGGCTCTTAATACTTCTGAAAACAACTCCTGAGAGCAGTGGCACCAACAGAGTTAATATAAAATGATAATATCTTCATTATGGGACTACTCATGTTGAACATGAGTAGTTATTTATGTACATGTAGTCATTTATGTACATGCTTAATTACCTTTCCGTGTCCTTAAAATATACATTCATTTGATCAATTAGTTTAAAGGTTAAAGTTCAAAAAGAAAAAAGAAAAAAAAATTACCCATAAAACCAAAATTCTGTCCACTCTTTCATTGCTATGTAATAAAAATATTTTTTTTTCTGCAAATGTTTTCTTTTACATGTCTTGATTTTGTAAAACTTTAGACATCACATACTTCTAGCCATTGCTATCAAGCAGAAATTAAACAGAAGTTCCCTTTTCATTTAAATACTTTATTATTTTTTTTCATATATTGACAGCTAAATTTGCATGGTCCAGATGGACCATTGTCCTGATTCAATAGGACCTTTATTATGTTAAAGGTCTATCAAAGCCATGGGTTTTTTGTCCCCAGTCACATGCAGTGGTCCTGGACACTTGTGATTGCCCAACCCCCACAGCTCCAAACAAGCCAGGTGGCCAAGACAATGAAAAGGTTGCAGCTCAGGCAACAAGAGTGGTGCTTGCTCATAGGACATGATTCAAAAAGGATGTCCTTTATGCTCAGAGGTGTGGCATATGTGAGGCTGTCTGTAAGTACACGGTCTTAAATAATCTTGGAGGACTCAACTCCAAATCTCAACCGTCTTTTGCAAAACACGTTTCATTAAAAAACTAAGAAAAGTGTAAAATCGAATGATGCAAACAGGATTATTGCTGTTGGAAGAGGCATGATAAGGTTACAGGCTTTTGATATGTTTTCTCAAGACAGTGAGTTTTAGTATTAAAAAAACAATGAAGGCAGTCAGACAAAACCATTTAGTGGGCTTTTTAAAAAAAATTATTTATTATTATTTTTTTCTGTTAATGTGATGAGGCTGCTGGTCCTCCTTAAACAGGATATATTTGTAAAAACAGTGAGCTGAAAACTAGAACTTTGCCATCAATGCTGCTATTACCTAATTCTGTGTAGTCCACTCTGACACATCTGTGGATGGTGGTGTGCTCAGTTTGTTACGAAAAAACAGGAGCTATTGCTGCTTTCAGAAACAGCAGCCAAACATTGAAGACACAGTCTGTTGCTCTCCTTCTTTATGTGTCAGTCCCATTCCCCATTTTACTTATTACCTTTTCATTCTCTTTCTATTCGTCATCTTTTTAAATAAACTGTGGATGAATACACTGCCTTTTGCTATAATTCTGAGAGAGGAAACCAAAACCATACAGTGGTATGTTTATCAGGTCCTGAAGGGGCTAAGAAGACCATATAGCACATTCTTGTTCTGCCAGACACTATTGTGCAAGTGATAACTTGCAACGCAGACAACAACACTCTCCGTCACTGGTATTTCCATATTTTTCCTTTACGCCTGTTTATCTCATTTCACTTTAGACAAAGTAGATGATCGCATTCATAACAGCAATAATGTGTTGTAGTTCCAGACGATTTCACCTGTTTTTTTTCTCTCCTCATTAAAAAGGATAGTTTAAATCTACATCCAAAACACAAGGAGATTCCCTGTCTATAGCTACAAGAAATAAGAAGAAAAGAAAAATGTTATTCAGCTATTAATTCTTGACATTTCAAATGCTTCTATTGTCATTACTGTATTTTTAATCAATAGACTGTCAATAACGTGGTGATAGGAAGTCAGAAAAAAAAAAAAAGAAAGAAAACTCTGGACATGCTTAACTGAGATTTTAAATAATGTTTTATTTTTTGTGGTATTAGAGATAAGTACAGTAGCATTCGAGCAAAACTTGACAGTATCAGCTTGTTTTGTTCAGAACAAATGGATTTCCCACATGGTTTGAAAGTAGAGCTTTTTCAATACAGTTGCCTCCACAATGAACTTTGTTATTAAAGTGTTTATATTCCTTTAGAGATATAAAACATTAATAATTTAGACACAGGTTTAATACCTGTTCATTTTTAGTTATGGTATTTATTAAAAGTTTCTAATATGTCATAATATGCAGCTGAATGCTTCAAGAAAATGCAAATATTTGCTGTCTTGTTTTTATTTCTAGGTTAACAGAATCAAAACTCCAAAGCAGATAGATGAGCTCATAGAAATAGAGAGCGATACAGGAACTTGGTACAGAAGGTGTTTAGTCAGAATTCGCACAGAGCTATATGGTGTAAGTAAAAACATCTCTGTTCTGCAACTATGGTTTTTAATAAGCATTCAAAAATGGGATGGATTTATTAAGCTCATGATGGCGATAATTGCAATACTGCTTTGGCTATGCAACTGGAAGATTCAAGAACCAGTGTAAGATTCTGGTTTTTGAGCAAAAGAGGTGCAGGTGAATCACAGACAGTTGGTTTCAACTTCTGAGGAGAACAATGTTGCATTGGCATTTACACAAGTGATGGTTGACAGTTACACAGCCATATGTCCAAGCACCACAATACAGTCTGTACTGAGAACACATATTGATATCTAACAGCGTAAAGAGGTGACACATGCAGAGATTAAAAATTATCAGCAGAAACCTGAGGTGATCACCTTACCTACAAATGGTAAAGTAATGAATAACATGTGTAAATGAATGCCAGTAAAACCTTTACAAGGCATTGAATCTGCTTATTTTTTTATTAGATGTCAAATGTTTTACCAGAAAACTACTTTAGAGATATTTCAAAGGGATTAAGACAAGTTCATTGGGACTTTGCTCCACATCTTTTTTTTAACTTTTTTTGTAAAATCAAAAATTATGCAGTACCTTCAAGCTGTTCAATGAAAATTGAGCTAAATCTTGTTCATAATGAAAAACAAACTAACAAAAAACCTCACCTAACCTAAACATGACAAAAGAAGGTTTTCACAGCTGTTAAAAATCTGGAATCTAAAGGCTTCCCAGAGCTACATCAAAAACAAACAAACAGACAAACAAAAACAACAAATAAAACTGTGTTGTAAAATAAATTCTGCCACATATTTCCAATCAAAATTGATTTTCTTGGAAAATGCTCTCTTCGTTATGAAAGACAAAATAAAAATGAAAGTGTCTATTTTTAAACTTATTTGTTCAAAAATGGAGAACTGAGTATGGAAATGTTAAGTTTTGGCTTTGTTACTATGGCAGCTTTAAAGGAACCACAGCTTGTTTGTTTCACATCCTTGTTATTACACTGGACTAGCCCCTGGGCCAGAGTCTTCCCTGTTGCATGATGTATACTAAAATCTCCTAGGACATATGGTCTCTTGTCTTCAATGCGTGGGAAAGGGGTGAGGGTGGGGAGATACCATTCTCAGTCAGCTCTGTTGTAGCATCTCTGACCTGAGGGTAGTCCCAGCTTTTTGTCATAAACTACCAATTTCTACCCGTTATAGGTTATGACAGCTCATACTACACAACTCCCTGTTGAATTGTGGAATAAGATCCATCTAAACTTAAGGCTATGTAATACTGGGAAGTGAGAAGGAAACACTTCGGGAAAGTCTTCATCTGGTTTATCTGAGAGAGTAAAAGGATGTTGCCTAGAGAAGATGAAATTTTTAAGTAGTCAGAGTACATATGAATTAATGGACACAGTGAAAAGAAACCAGAAAGGCAGAGAATGTGCACATCCTGGTTATAGTCAAAGGTTAACAGACTTGTATAAAAAATACAGCTATTAGGTTTATATCAAGGAGATGGCCTGCTCTCTCTCTCTGATTCCCTAAAGAAGCAAGCAAATCAGAATCAAAAACCTTGTATCATTTGACAAAACTTAATAAAATAAATTTATTTCCTAATGATTTTCAGATTTGGTTGACTTTCATGAGATGTTTCAACTACCCAGTGAAGGATAATACCATCAAACTTACAGCTGTGTGGTTCACCCTGTCTTTTGGGTAAGATTTCTTGAGATCCTAAACCATTTTTGATGGACTTGACAGAGAAAAGAATCATCTGCATGCAAATCTCTTTCACTATGATTACCATTTCTCTTTGGAAAAGTTTTATTCAGTATATTTCTGCAAAAAAAGAAAAGAAAAAAAAGTATTTATAATTTAGTCTATTCTTGGCTACAAGCGTGACTCAGAGAATAACTGGTTCAGAATACCAGCATCTCCTGGTGTTGGTGTCTTCTAGTATTATTACACCAGCAACTGGGAAATACAGAGGAACTGTTTCTTGCCTCACCATATTAAAAATATGAACTTGGTGCTCTATCTGCCTTAACTTGAACAGAAGCTCATATTCTGGAAGTCTTCAAATTAGACTTCATTTATACTCTGTTTAGAAGGTGTTAGTCTACCTGTTTGCATCTAAAAGCAAAGTTTAAAGCTGGGACTAGAAAAGATTTCTTCTTTGCAGCTCCCACAGTCTGCCATCTAGGAAGAGCTCCATTCTTCATGTCTGGGTGCCACAGGTCTTCCTTGTGTCCTTCAGGGCAGGGCCTGGCAGCTAGGCCTGTCCCAGCACCCCAGCCAGGAGCAGGGCAAATGGGGACACCACCCCTTGAGACAGGGATGGCGATGTAGGACAGGGACAGGGACAGGGACAGGGACGGGGACGGGGACGGGGACGGGGACGGGGACGGGGATGGGGACAGGGACAGGCCTAGACATCAAGCCCATGGCTTGGCAGGGCAAGGCTGTGGGAAGCTGGAGACCAGTACTGCTATGGCCTTGCTGAGACAAGCCCCATGATGTGACTGTGCATTTTCTGTTTTTCACAGCTACTACGGCTTATCTGTCTGGTTTCCCGACGTCATTAAACATCTGCAGTCAGATGAGTACGCGTCCCGAGTGAAACATTTCCGCAATGAGGAGGTTTCACATTTCGTCTTCAACTTCACACTGGAAAATCAAATTCACAGCAATGGAGAATACATCAACGACAGGTTTAGAGATGTACTAATATCCTGATGGGGCTGGAATAAATAAATGCATGTGTTCAAGCAAGTCCTAATGATCTGATATTTTTCCCTATTAACTATTAATGGATAGGTGTTGATTTGTTAGTTTGTTTGGTTTTGGTTGTTTGCTTTTTTTTTTTTTTTTCATCCACGGTAATTTGTTTCTATCCTCAATTTGTCATGACTCAATGTTGAATAGTGCCCTGGAGAAGTGGACTTGTATATGCCCTGGTGGCCTCAGTGCTAGATTCCTCATGCAAACACTACTTCCCTCCTGAAACAAGATCCAAAAGTCCAAAATAATGACCCTTCTTTCCACAGTGGGATACAAATATTTTCAGACCCAGTGTGTGCCATAACATTGCAGGGGGTTGAGGAAGGATGGACTTTCATCTATGTGGTCTTTTTTTTTTTTCTTGTATTGATTTAAGACACTTCAATAAAAATGTGAGACATTGAAAGGACAGGATCACGGAAATATAAAAGTTAAATGCCACTGTAAGTCAACAAAAAGCACAAAGAGCTCTAAAAAAGAAAACAACACCTTGGCAATGTTGATCATGTTTTTTAACTGAATGCATATGTATTAAGTCCCTAGCTAGAATTTTACAGATAAATAGATAATTTAGGGAAAACCTAAGCACACCTGCTTTGGGTGTCTGGTGTCTCTTAAGAGATTTTGAGAACAACCATCTGAATTGTCTCCTGAATAACATTGTGATAAATTATTATTGTTTCCATAGGAATACATATGTCTAAGTGAATAAAATCAACGATTTTGGTAATACAGGTCTCTTGCATATATATATGTATAAGAACATTGGTTAGGCATTGGAACGGGTTGCCCAGAGAGGTGGTGGAGTCACTGTCCCTGGGTGTGTTTAAGAAAAGGTTGGATTTGGTACTTGGCGACATGTTTTAGTGGGTAATACTGGTGGTTGGGGGACAGTTGGACCAGATGATCTTGGAGGTCTTTTCCAACCTTAATGCCTCTATGAGTCTATGAACTTGAGCTTTGACACAGTTTATGGATTGACAAAAAAATGAGCAGTTTTGTCATCTTTAAACTAGCTATTGCTTCCCAGGTGGATTTCTTTCCAGGAGACAGATGTTCTCCTAAAAGCAAAGAACCACTTACTGTCAATAAGTTTTAGATGTTTTGTATTCTGTCAACCAAGATTTTATCAAAGTGAACTGAAAATTACTGTAAAATACTAAGTCTAACACTAATATACTCTAAAATACTTTCAAATATGCAAATTCAATAGGCCTGTAGGAGTTATTTGAGATTCACAAAATACTTTCTGCAGTAATATCAACTCTTTTGATATTCTTCTTTGACAAATGTTTCAGTACTTCACTCACCCCTAGTTTTATTGTTTCCCTCATGTTTTTTTCTTAACTGGAAGATACATCAATACTTCACTTTATGCTTCATTACATTTCTGTTGGGTTTGAATTCAACTCACTGCAATCTAGTCACAACATATTTCCTGTCCAAAGGTGAAAAGTGCATCAGGAGAATTTAGTACATATAGTCTGCCTTTCCTATTAGAACTGACTAATCCAATTGCTAAATGTTCTTTGTTCTGCTCTGAAATTGAACTACTTTTTAAAATGGAAAGTGTTATATGAAAAATGATAATGAGTTGACACTGAACACTAGCCTGATTTTAATCAGAGACTGTCACAAATGAGAAATGATATAGTGACTAAAATTAATGGGCTGAGAACACCATTTTTTTTTTTTGGCCAATACAGAAAAAGAATTCATTAGCTAGTAATTCTTTTCTTATGATAATTATAATTAACATTTGCTCTACTTTCTCGTACAGATGTGATTCTAACTGTATTGCTGAGAGGATAATTTCTACTATTTGAAACGTAGCATATTTTTGTGTGTTGCTATTCCTACTAAAAGTCTTGTATAAAAAAAATAAACAGCTAAACACACCAGGTTTGATTAGAGTAGAGCCGATCTGTGTTTGGAAGGCTTTGCCATTTTAATAGTTCTTATTGGCATGTAGCAATTAAAGCACTACTTTCCAAAGAGTTATTCCTTTTGTATGCAGTCTTCCAGCAAAACTACCCTTCTTTAGTTACAGCTTTTTCCATACCCTCATGTGAAATCACAAAAGGGTGAAACATCGCAAAATTGCTGTTTAATTATTTTTATTTTTATATATTTTAAATTTCATTTATTCAATATTTTGGTTCAATTTTATTTATTTATTTATTTAAATTTATTATTAAGACGTCTGTCTTTTTCTTGTTGTTGTTAGCATAATGATATTTGTGTTAAAAGCGTAGTGGAAAAAACTTACAGCATTGCTTTAGGCTAGTAATGTTGAGGTAGAAAATTACTGCTAGTAATATACTTTGTCTTTAACTTTTTCTATGGATGACTTGATTGACAGCCATGATCAAAGACCTAGGAGTTAAATAAAAGTCAGTAGGAATAAGGATGTTCAGAAATAGGAAAAGTTAATGACAATTCATTTGTGCACATTTTATGCACACAGTATTTGCAATTGCATCCGCAAACACAGGGCTAGAAAAAAACATTCTTCCTGTTTGATACCTAGCTGTATAACTGCCAATGTAATTGTTGTGATAATGATAAAACCAGATAGAAAATCATTTTTAAAATCTTCAAGCAATTTCTTTTGGATTTGAGCCTGACACAGTGCCCAGTGTGTTTTCATATGGACAAATAAACGTTCTTTGAAAAATTCTTTCTTTCCAGCTTGTTGGTACCAGCAGGTGATTGTTTGTTCCAAGAGACTGGGTTCCTGGAGTCTGAGCTCTCAATTTATGACTGTAATGTCAAATTATGAGTTCTGGTCATTTTAAAAGGATGTCATGACATTGTTTTTGGTTGATGATTAAAGTAATAACTGAAATATTACCACAGAAATAGTGTCATTGGTTATGGCCAGCAGCTATGTGTCTTATTAACGCTTTTTCTGAAAGAGAGTATTCCAGAATCAGCTAATCATTAATCGTGTCTCTGGAATGTCTTTAAGTGATCACTGTTTCTGGGGTTGAGGTTCTTCAGCATACCAAATAAAACTATAAAGATTTATCAGCTTGACCTGTTGCTGTTTCTAACCTATCAAAGTAGACTGACAGAAATTATTTGTATTTTACAGGTTTATTATGATGAAGTTTAAATCAGTAACTTTTGAAGATTCCCTTTTTAAGAATTGTGTATTTGAAGACATTACTTCGCTGAACACATACTTCAGGAATTGTACTTTTGTGAATACCACCTTCTACAACACAGGTATTACATGAAAATTCCTGAGTACCAATTTTGCATCTGCATGTTATCATCTGACTCTTGTCAACTGATTATAGATTCTGAATTTCTAATGAAGCATACAGGAAGCCTTCTACTAGGGAACACAAAGCTATGAAATCAACAAGCCTCAATAATGTAATACCAGAGAAGAGAAAGGATCACTCTTCCATTTGAGATACTACAGGCCTAGTATTGACTCAGATAATAAACCTTCCTTTCATTTTAATCATCCCTAAAGAGATTCAGTCTGGAGATGAGAAACTGGTTGCTTTAATTAGGTGTATTTTAATTTGGTCTAAATGGGACTATTCTGTTCTTCTTACATAGGCACAGGAGGTGAGTTCAAGATGCATGCTTCCTCATCTATAATCGTTCCCAATCTACCAAGTATTTTACCAAAAATAGGAATTTGTGCTTTCACATGTTTAAGCAGAAGAACTGGTTTGTTTATGTCATTGTTATTGTTTTTTTTTGTTTGTTTGTTTATTTTCTTTCATTTTAAAACAATGTAAACTAAGCTTGTGTCCAGAGAGATGCAGCACGTTTTACTTCTTTCCTGTAACTGAAATAATCAAATTAGTTACAGAGTTAGGCTATACCTAACAAGCAATGTTCAGCTTTCTTTGTTTGAAAGAAGGGTATTCCTGAGAAAGGACTTTAAGGCTGATGGAAGGACCAGAAATAAAGGGGAAAGTATAAGGAGAGAACTGTAAAACGTTATTTGAAGTAGAATGGTCTGGACTGTTACATATAGTGATTCATCTGCATCCTTTTTTAATAATGAATGCATGAAAATGTCACCATTGTCAAGATACAGTAGTGCCAATCTGAAACCAGATCCTAGCAAGATCTGACTGATAATTTTCAAAATGATTGACTAGATGCATAATTATAAAAAATGGAAGATATATCTGTGATTATTTGTTCTTTAATGATATATATTAAAACAGACACCGAGTTTGCAAAGCTCACAATTGGTGAAAAAGTTTAATAAAAAAAGAACTAATTGCATTTCTAAACACTGGGTCAGATACATTTCCTAGTACATTTTTTCAGACTCGAACTGAGCTGAAGACTGCTTGCAGTCTACTCAGAAATGAAAGTAAGTTAATCTGAATTCTGTGTGAACATTTCCCCTTATAAGAAGTCAAACTGAGCATGATCAACAGTTTCATCTGAAAGGCTCTCTGGTATGGAAATCACAAGTCTAACACCGAGCAAGAGTGAGGAACAATGGCAAGGCTGCCTGATAAAAACTTGCAGAAATCCAGTGCTTTTTATGCACAACAGGCCTGGTATGAGAGGTTTGAACCAAATAGGACCCAAATAGAGCTGAAATACATTAATATAATTTGCTTTATTCAATGTCTTAGTTATTCTTTATTATAACCTTCACATATTTTTCTCTTAAGATAAAAGGCTATCAGAAGTAACAGCAATAACTAGTGCCATTTATGAAGCAGTAAAAGCTCCTAGTTGTCAGTAAGGTTGCATAAACATCAAATGTTTTTAATCAAAAGTTGCACATGGAGTCAACTGTTAGCTGAAATCGTACTTTTTCTTCTTTCCACAGATCTCGAGCAATATAAATTTGTTGACAGTGATTTTATAAATTGCACATTTTTCCATATCAGAACAGGATGCCAAATTTCTTTTGATGATGACTACAGTGCCTACTGGATTTATTTCGTTAATTTTCTGGGAACTTTGGCAGTGTTACCAGGGAACATTGTGTCTGCTCTTCTGATGGATAGAATTGGACGTTTAACAATGTTAGGTATGGACTTCACTTTAAAACAGAGAAGAAAAAAAAAAAAAAGAAAAAAAAAAACACAAAACCTAAAGCTCCTAAGCTCCTCTGGTAAAATAACATTTTCTTTTTCTTTCTTCCTTCCTTCCTTCCTTCCTTCCTTCCTTTCTTTCTTTCTTTCTTTTTCTTTCTTTCTCTCTCTCTCTCTCTCTTTCTCCCTCTCTTTCTCTCTTTCTCTCTCTCTTTCTCTCTCTTTCTTTCTCTCTTTCTCTCTTTCTCTCTTTCTCTCTTTTCTCTCTCTCTCTTTCTCTCTCTCTCTTTCTCTCTTTCTGTGTCTCTCCCTCTCTTTCTCTCTCTCCTTCTCTCTTTCTCCCTCTCTCTCTTTCTCTCTCTCTTTATTTCTCTTTCTCTCTCTCTTTCTTTCTCTCTTTCTCTCTTTCTCGCTCTCTCTCTCTTCTTTTTTTTTTTTTTAAAGAATTTGATTCAGAGAAATGCAAAAAATTCTTTCTACGGCTATTTGGTTTATGTAGCATTCTAAGTGCTCATTAAAAAGCTGCCAATTTAGAAAGTCTAAGAACAAAGGGGTCTATAACCAGCTCTGCTATGCCAAGGTAGCAGTCATTGGATTTCCACAGTGATATTACAAAACAGTAATTTAGTCATTTGGGATGAAATGTGGAAGGGTGCTGACTACTGGCATATCTTTGCTCCAGCTGAAAGAAAGCAGGATGTATGCAGGTGATCCTCAGCTACTAGAGTATCTCCTAGGAACAGTTAGCAGTCATTTGCCTACTATCTATTTTGCAAAGTAACACAGCTGAAAGACACCTACTGTGGATTATCTGCAAAGACAGATATGTTTTTGTTTTACTTAAGTGGCTAAACATAGTTCATTATGTTCATTTTCTAGAAAACTATATATAAATACATTTCCTACTCCATGTTCTTATTACTACATTATATGAATGAGTTTCATGTAATTCATAAGATGTTGAGCAAGTAAGAACAGGGATACTTTTCCTTGCAGCTTCTTTTGAGAGTTTAGAAAGGGCTACAGCTTAATACTTTATGGTATCTCCATAAAGGATATAAGGGAATTAAATTTTTTCCCCGATCCCCTTCTAACATTTGTCTGCCTGAATGGTCTACTGGCAAAGAACGTCTCTTCATTCTTTAACTCAAGTATATGGGTCACTTATTTTGCTTCACTGTGTGAATAGAAATGTTAGACAAAACAACAATCATTCTTCTAAATTCAGCCTCACTTAGCACTCATTTTGTCTGTGCCTTGCATAGGTGGTTCCATGGTTCTTTCTGGCATAAGCTGTTTTTTCCTGTGGTTTGGGACCAGTGAATCCATGATGATAGGTATGCTATGCCTCTACAACGGTCTCACCATCTCAGCTTGGAACTCTCTTGATGTCATTACTGTGGAGTTGTATCCTACAGACAGAAGGTATGTGCAGATACATCTCTGTTAAATTTTCTGACTCCATCTCCATGTACCAGCAGATATGGTAATAGAAATAGTTAATGCTGTATTTTTTCCAGCAATAGTGATGTTTTAGGTGAGCTGTACTCACAGTTTGTCTTAAGAATAGCAAGGGAAAAAAAGATTTTTTATTCTCTTGGGTTTATCTTTCACGTCAAATATCACCTAATCAGGAAAATACCACAAATGTATTTTCATATGAAAAAAAAGAAGTTCTAACTGCTGCTCTTATTTAAAACACTGATAATAATCAATTTTTCTGAAAATGGTAATAGAATATTTTTGGGCTTCCCCTAGTGCAGCTAGCTATTAACGATGAATACATTTGGTCCAAAATAGAAACATTGTTGCATTTGTCTTTTGTTCAAGAAATAGTGGGGATGATAATAAAAATCACTCTCTGGAGCTCAACGGTGCCTGCTAGAAGAGACATAGGGCTTAAATCACACTGAGCTGTTATTCAGCTTGCAGCAAGTTTGTGTTCAGGGTCACTAGGGGTCTGTACATACAGACTAGTATCATACATAGACCAGTATCTACATTAAGTAAATACATAAGTGTCTCAGGCATTGCTCCTGACCCTTCCTGCAAAGATGCTCTAGACAGTTTTGATGTCCTGCAAGCACTGCTGCTAAAAGACATTTTTCCTCTAATGTTGAGATACTCTCTAATGATGACTTTATGCCTTTGAATTGACAGAAGGAAGAAGTGTAGTTCAACAGTAGTATGTCAGTGGTAAAATCATAAAAGCCACAACCTATTGAATAGACTTGGATCTTTTTTTTTTCCTTTTTTTCTTTTTTTTTCTTTCTTTTTTTTTTTAAAAAAAAAAAATAAGTAAAACTGCCCAGTTCTCTGCTCAGGTATGGAGTGTCTCTTCTCTATCACAGTGCAAATTCTTATGCCACCCCATTGAAGTTTCAAATACAGTGAAAAAAACAAAAAGGTCCAGAAGTTTATAAATGCCTGATGACTTGCTTTAAAGTCTTAGTTTTTGGACACAGATTCAACTAAATTTGGTACTGTCCATTAAGAGAGAAAGACAGTAAACTGGTTGAATATGTTTTCTTTTCATTTTATTTTTTTTAAATAAGTGCTTCTTTACAGAGTAATCTGTTGTGGTTATATCAAAATAACCATACTAAGCTACTCATGAATTCAAAGCACTAAGGTTTAAGCACTACAGCTTTTGTTACACATCAGAAGTCTTCTGGTAAGAAAGATTCCGTCAATCAAATGCTATGATATAATTCTAATAAAAGTCCTTTACAAATAGTTATTTTATTGGCATTCCTGAATGTAGTAGGCACAAATTTTTTTTTTTTTTAATGAAGAAAAAAATAATTGGAAAACCCATTGGTATTAATGAAAAAAAAATCATTACTAGGAATGATTAAAAGTATGCTACTGATATCTTATGTTTTAGGGTATCCATATTTGCAGCTAAAAAAATTTTTAGTAGTTTCTGCTAACTATGAGATTGTAGAAAATTTTTGTCTGTTTTTCTTTTTTTTAAAAAAATGTTTATGCATGCAATAATAACTGTATGGAACCAAAATACAAAAATGTACTTGCAGCTGAATTTTTGGGGTATTTTTGCAACAACTCAGATAGAGAACTTGTCATTTTATATTATCTGTGTAAACAGGCTGATCGGTCAAGTCATCCTGGTTCAGGACAAACATTGCTGGCATATACTGAAAATGAGTTTTCCAAAAGTTCTGGTTCCATCATAGCCACTTTTTGCCTTTTGGGATTGCAATTCTGGAAGCTTGTTCCTACCTATAATTTTTAAGGTTGAGGCAAAGGTGCATCATTCTTTTATTATTCCAATAAATATTTTTTGCTTACTCACAACCAGTGAAATGACCACAAACCAGTAGCAAATAGAAGCTGGAGTCTGGGCTGAAAGAAATGTGTGTGTAAGGAGGCCGGTTCATACTAATATGCACAGGAGATCAGGCTGGGCTGCACCTCCTTTTCCTCCCACAAAACTCCCCTTGGAAACTAGCCAATAGCCAAACTGCTGGGGCTTTGCCAGTATCTTGCAGTGTAATACAGAAAGTGTTTCATAAGTCATACCCCAGGTTATTTTTGGAAAATTGTACTGGCTTTCTGTCAGGTAGGGGTGCGGTGAGAAACTTGGAAATGCATGGTGTATGTGATACACAGGACACATTCTGGTTTCCTCTTCATTAGCTGCCCAAAGAGCAGAGGTAAGGTTGCTTCAAAACCTTAACAGATTTGGGCTTCAAATGCATTCAAAATCACCTCATTATTTATAAATTTTATAAATTTATTTAACAATATAATGCCTGTATTTGAGGTAATTCTGTAGTTTTTCCTAAATTCTTGATAAGTAGAAAGCTGATAAAGGGACTAGAAAACAAGACTTACAAGGAGTATCTCAGGGAATTCGAATTGTTTTGTCTAGAAAAAAGGAAACTGATGGGAGACCTCAGCTCTTTCTAAAACTACCTGAAAGGAAGTTGCAGTGAGGAGGGTGTTGTTGCAGCAAGGAGAACATTCATCTCTTTTTCTTGGGTGACAAGTGATAGGATGCAAGGAAATCACCTCACGTTGCATCAGGAGAGGTTTAGATTGGACATTAGGAATAATTTATTGCAAAAGGTTTCCCAGGGAAGTCATGGAGTCCCCATCCCTGGAAGTGTTTAAGAGACATGTAGACATGGTACTAAGAGACAGTTTAGTGATGGGTCTTGCTGAGTCACATTGTCTTTTCCAACCTGGATGATTGTAGGATTCTATATTTTATGCCATTGCAGGTGTTTTTTTCTTTCTTTTTTTTTTGTTTGTTTTTTTGTTTGTTTGTTTTTCCCTGAATGTTCTTTATAAAACCTGAGCTGATTTGTGGAACTGCTAAAATAAGACATGTTGGAGACTGTATACATGTCACGTGGTTTTCAGGGAGAGGAAGTTGCATTAGAAAGTAGAAAATACATTACAAATCCTAGTTATAGGTATGTTTCAATCTTTCAGATAAAATTTAGTAATGAATAATCATTGTAAAACAGTATTTAACTTATTACTTACTTTTCAATACACAGATTTTAAAGGACACTGGTGATGAGCAGTTATAAGTAAGCTCATATCTAATAAACCAGTAATTTAATCCAGTTCCATAATACAAAAAAGAATACTAGTATTATCTCATCTTTTGTCCTTATCTTTTATCTCGTATTTTGTCTATCTTCTTAATGGCCTGTGTGATTCTGGAATGCTCAACAGTCAGCAGGTTCTCAGAAGTCTTTGGTCAGCTGTGGCCCTCTTGAGAGCCAAACCAAATTATTTCATATATTTGAAAGCTCTCCTCTAAAGGAGAATTATTAATAATCTTGTGAACATTTCTGAGTGTTTGTAGAGTGATTTTCCACTCTCATAAACTTTCTGTATTTTCAGAGCTGTTCTCTGGAGGGAGGTGATGCAGGAATTAAGGCACTGAGGAAAACGATAATGTTGTCAAAAATGATGTTAGGTGCTTGATTTGTCTCATGTGGGACCTGGAATCCCAATCAGTGAGAATTTCAGAAGAGGGAATGGGCTCAAAATATAACTTCCACTGCTCAGCACTTCAACAACACAAACCTGAAGGTGCTAAGCTGAGCAGACATAAAATGTGAATTACATACTTAATGACTATTCAGTTAGCTTAAATGACTTGCTAGCATCATATAGAAATTCTGCGATGGGAATGGGGTTTGTATCTGTTCTCCTGACAGCATTCAACTACGTTAATCATGAGATTCTGCTTTTTCATCTTGCAGTCCCAATCCCATTTGTGTACCTTCCAAATTCTGCAACATGAGGGAAACCAAGTTTCCTTCACTGCCTCATGCTTTATCCCTCAAGCTGTCTTTGTTCTGTGCATTGGCAGAGTAATGTGGAAAAAAAATATATTGTATGATGACGTAATTACAGATTGTGTTGTAATTTTTGTGCCAAAGGGACTTGAAATAACATTGCATAATTTTCTAGCTATGCCTGTAATACAAATATGAATAGAAGAGAGTTAAAATTCTCTGAAAAAGTAACTCTTAGGATATTTTTATGACATTTAAATGGAATTTTTACATTTATGTAAGTATTAAGTGTCTTCTTGTGAGCTAACTTTGGAAGAACCAACTTTACAAGCCAAGACTCTTCTCAAGGAATGGTTACAACAAATAAGACAAAAACAGAAAGTGGAATCCTTGTATCTCCCACAGAGTAAATCAAGGTCAGATTACATGAGATAACCAACAATTCTTCAGTTTTGCTAAGGCTGCCAGGCATCAGGGTTTGAATCATGGCCAGGAATATTTAGAATTCAAGGTGTGCTATAAAATGATTTCATCCTGTTTTGCCTTTTTTAATATCTCTGAAAGTTCATAAAGGTTTGGTCATAATTAAGAATTAAGTCACCTATCTTCAGTTTATTATATTTATCTTCTCAATCTCTTCTTGAGTCCCCAGAGTAATAAACCCTACTCACAGGTTATCTTAAATCCAACTTTTTATTGTTGTGGCTGTCAGAAGAGAAGTATTCTAGTCGTTTGAGTCATAACAGCAGTCATCAACTTATAGTAGACTTCCTGGCAGCTATTTTCTACTGCCATCCTGTGGATGCAGTTCAACTGCACTTTGCTGAAATTGCATGCTGGTGTTTTAAAGGCATGAAATGCCGCACCTATGCAGTTTCTTAAGCAAGTCTAAGGCAGGAAGGCACATTCTCTGATTTTACTTGCACACAAAATGGTGTAATTGGCAAGACTATGACCTGTGTACTTATTTTTGAAAATGTCAGATTAGAAAATTATCCATAGCACATTCAGAAACTTACTGTTTTCATAGGATTTGCAAGTTATCAAACCCCACAAAAATCTTACTCAGAGTCTTTTGTAAAGTGCTGCCAGTTTAGCACTAGCTCTAGCAAGAGGGATATCAAATGGCCGTGTTACACATTCAGTAGAACTCTGCTGCATGAAAATGAAGTTATGAGGTGCTCCATAAACTATAGAAAAGTGGACCCGAACTATTTTATTTAAGAATACAAGCACCTGGTCTAAGAAGGAGCACATTTGGCAACTAGGAAACAAGCACATTTAATCTAAAGGCTTGGATAATCCCTTTATTTTTAACCATTTGGATTCTTGCCATTTGTTATGTGAGACTTGGGTGAAAGGAAGCTTGGTGTTTTTCTTTGTCACAGGTTTCCCAGCACCAGTAGTAAAATACTGGGAAAATTCTTTTTCTTTAACACTCAGCTTTCTATGAGACCTGACACTTTTACAGGATTTCAACATTTTTTCCTATTAATACTAAATTCTATAACTTTTTCTATTTTTTTTTTGTTTTGTCTTTAAGGCAAGCCCACAGTGATTCACAAGGACTGTCTTACTGATTTGCCCAAAGGGTTTATTGACATTCTCTAAAGGAACAAGGGGTTCTTTCTACTGACTTTCTTGCCAATTATGAAGATTGTTGACAGTCAGAAAGATATTCTTATGCCAGTGTTTTACCCAGTAACTGACAAACAGTGTAGATCAGTGTATTTAGTAATGGCCTTGCACTTCTGTGTTTTTTCACTTAACTCATTTGTGATCCTGAGATGGCACATTATAAATCCTTGATCATTTGCAGACTTCCTGTACACTAGCACTTTCCCAAAAACTGTAGCAAAGGTTGTATTAGTGCTGTAAGAGAAGACTCTACTCTCATGTTTGTGTATTGCAACGTATACATTGCATGGCTATTTTTACTCTCCTGGATTCAGTAGAATGAATTACGAGGGCTTTTATAAACCTACTACCATGAATTTGCCATCCCCATAGCTCAAAACTTTTGTCAATTATTTCATTCTTAGTATTATTGCACAAGAAATTACATTCAAACACAGTGCTAAAATTGAAAGATATAAAGGCAGAAGGCTGGAGAGTGATAATGCTTTTCAGGTACGGGTCTTAATGACTGTGTAAGTAAACATTTTACCTAAGTTTCTAAAAATCTTCCTGTTCTCGCAGTGGTAAATGACCAGGCAAAATGATGTGCATATTTTAGGCAAAAGGACATGCCTGAAAACTATTTATAGATCAAACAACTGAACTTCTGCTGGCTTTTTCAGTTTGTACCATCAGAACAGCCAAGGGCATAAAAATGGGCTTATTTTATCTTACTCTTCCTTTTATATAATTTGATAATGTTGATGAGATTGGACTAATTAATACCCCTTACAATTGGAAAATTTGAATAAATCCATTTCACAAAGCAGAACTGGATTTTCAGTGCCAAAAAATAACCTTAATTTTGCTCAGATATAACAGACATTATACTACAAAATTAGGTTAATTCCTAATATGGGAATCTTGGATGTATAACTGATAATTATATTGATTGTAATGGCAACCCTGAATAGGCTACCTGTAGAGCCCAACACATGAAAGTTAATGGTCCAAATTACTCAGAAAATTATATTCAGACCCTTGTTATAACTAGTTAATATAAGCCAATATCGTCTGTGAAAGAACTTACCTTTCTAATGTAGCATAAAACACCAAGGAGCGTAAATAAAGCATCCCTGTATGTTTAGTAGTATTGCCTTTCCAAAGACTTCCTGCCTATATTTAACCAAACTTGTATTAGCTAAATCTATGTTCTCTTTAGGGAACTCTGGTATCTCTCTGAATATACTGAGGATTTTGATGACTAATTGTCTGTTTTCTCTATGTGAACACCGTTATTTTCCTGTTACTGTTATTTGGGAACGAGTTTGGTTTTACACCAATATTGGCAGCCTAAGAAACTGTATTTTCGTCTGCAGACACTGATTACAACCAGTCACCACTACAACTTTAGAAATACTTTCTGTGTATAAACAAGGCTGAAACTGGAACAGTTCTGAGTCTTTTCCTTTCTTTCTTCCCCTGACTTTTGCAAATTAGCTACAGTCTGTTATTTATCCTATCAGATAAACTCTGTTTTCTAATCTGACTGTGATGTCTTTAACCATTTCCTACCTGTTTGTGGTAAAGCTTTTTTACCATAGTCTTTCTTTTACCTGTTCCTCCTTCCTACCTCCATTCTTTCTCACCCAAGAAGACGCATCGTTCTGGAGCTCCTTCCCTGTCAGGACCTTTTTCACATTCTGGTCAGTTTTTTACAGGTATGCTTCTGATGCTCAGGTTAGTCTGCCTGGTAGTACAAATCTGTCTGTGGTAGACACTTGACCACAGACTTTGAAAAATTACTCCAGTAGGGTGGCTCTTTCGTACTTCCTTCAGTACATCTCCCAGTCCTCCTTTGGTTGGATTTCTCCAAAAGTCTTCCTAAAAGTTAATCAGTCTTCTTCTGAGGAAACATTTTCAAGGAATTGCTGCAAATGTTTCCCTGACAGGAAGGCTCTCAAGCAACTCTTCCAAAGGTTCCTCCTCTGGTGCTCTCAGCAGTGCACTCTCAGACAGACCTCACTGGTCTGCACCGTCAGGCAGCAGAGCATGTCATTTTGAAGATACTCACCTCCATGTGCAAGTTTAGCTTTTTAGGCCCTGAGTATTACGTAAGTAATGCAGGTTTAATCAAACATAGAAAAAAATAGCCATTTGACCTTTCAAGAGACATATTAGAGACCCTTTTGCTATTTTTTTTCCCAGCTCATTTCCTGGGTAGTTTCTGCTCTGCTATCCAAATGACCTGCCCCTCCTTCCCTAGGTATTATTGATGTTTCTTTACATGCAGTATCTGCATGGGTACAACGTATTGCACAAAGAGGAATTATGTTTACTCAAAAAATAAACATTAGCTTATACCATTACTTCAAATGATTCTGAAGTTGACCCTGTTGATTAACTAGATTTCAGCTTCTAAGAACAAACTAGAGCCAGAAATATATGGAAATATACCAGCAGGATACAGACCCACCTTCATTATTCTTTCGGTGCAGCATACTCAAATATAACAGGACTGGTACAATTCTGAAATACAGCATACCACATAAATTCAGGACATGGCTAGTGCTACTAACCCCAATATCCTGGTGAGCTATTCTACACAGGATATTGTACCTTTCCCATGAGATATGACTTAGAGGTAGGACACCAAAGGGACTGACTGATCAATTCTTTTAAGATGCAGTGACTGGATTTGCAGAAGAAAACATAAACTAGTGACACTGTGGGCTGTGGCTACATCCATTGTTTGCCTGAGGTAGAGGAAGTCTTCTCCCTTGTTAGGTTTTCTTTTTCAAAATAAAAATATTTCTGTGAAAAACCTTGAGAAACCTCTCAGTTGTAACCTTGCTGTCATTTGGAATCAAGTCTGCTTACTTCAGGTTGATTCTCTGGGATGCTTTTAAGGATCCTAGGCTGGATCGAAAGAGGAGTGGCCAGCAGGTCAAGGGGGGGGTTGTCCCCCTCTGTTCTGTCTTTGTGAGGCCCCACTTGGAGTGGTGTATCCAGGGGCCCCCAGCACAAGGAAGATGTGGGTCTATTAGAACAGGTCCAGAGGAGGGCTATGAAGTTGATCAGAGGGCTGGAGCACCTCTCGTATGAAGAAAGGCTGAGAGGGCTGGGACCTGAAGAGAAGGCTCCAGGGTGACCTTATTGCAGCTTTGTATACTTAAATAGGGCTTATGAAAAAGATGGAGAGCAACTTTTTGCTCAGTCAGACAATGACAGGACAAGGTGGAATGGCTTTAAACTAAGGGAATGGAGATTTAGATTAGAGGTTAGGAGGAAATTCTTCAGTCGGAGGGTGGTGAGGCACTGAAAGAGGTTACCCAGAGAAGCTGTGGATGCCCCATCCCTGGAAATGTTCAAAACCAGGTTGGACGAGGCCCAGGGCTACCTGATCACCTGGGTGGCATCCCTCCAAGTGACAGGGAAGTTGGAACTAGGTGATCTTTAAGGTCCCTTTGAACCTAAACCATTCTATAATTCTGTGAGCTACAGTAGCAGAAGTTCGTCATAGTTACTTCTGAGGAGTACTGACTGTATATGAGTATAGGACCTTCCGTTCCTTTACATAGAATTTCAGTACAATAACTAAGTAACCTCTTAGTCACTCAGTCCATTAGTTTTTCTGTCAATTCTTTCTGTTTAGACTGGAGGACTTTTTCCTTCTAATGGCAATAATTAATAATTAAATTCTTATTTTCTGAAAAAAGTTTCAATCATTGTGATTCTTATTATTTTGTCCCAGTGAGCACAGTGTGAGCTTGAAACAGTTATTCTCCCTTTCACTTCCTAGAGATTTGGGAAATGTTAAAGACTCTGCTATTTTGCAGATGATTTTGTTAGGACGCTTTTGTTACGACAATTATTTTTCATGCAACTATGAATCATACTGTCATGTCAAAACACATTTAATAAAAAGGGTCGCAGTTTGCATAGTACATCTATGTGCTGGCTACCAAAAATTATACCTTTAAAATAATACCTCTACAAAGCATAAGCCCCTCTGAGTTGCCCGTATTATGTTTTCTGTTGGCAATCCCTTTTGTCTGAAATTTCTTAGATATCTCTTCTGCACCAAGCAGGGTTGTGTTTTTTTTTTTTTTAAAGCCTCATTCTCTTTGCCCCAACAGACAGCCATTTGTCACGATTAAAAGTCTTATAAGCCTTTTGAGAAAGTATTGAACATGCATACCATCTGTATGAAAACAATTTTTATTCAGTACCCAATGATGCTCATCCTTTTATTTTGGTGACCTCCTTCTGAAATCACTATGTAGCTCTTGAAAGATTTCTCACCTCCTCTCTACTGATCCACCATTTTAAATGTTACTGAATTTCCATTTGCAGGTCCTTTGTTGTGTGAAAGTACAAACTTGCCTGTTCACTTATTCATTTCACATTTTTGTCCCCAAGGGAGCAGAATGAATTTGTCTCAATAAAATGCTGTCACAGTAGAGATTTGATTTCACATTATAAAGATCAGGTACAGAATCCTTGTAATAAATTCTCTTTAAGATAGAGGGCTATACTGATTTATTCCCACTGAGGATTTGTTTCAAAGATTTTTACTCTTACATTCATTTTAACCTTGTTCTGTTTTTTCTTCTAGGGCAACAGGCTTTGGCTTTTTGAATGCACTATGCAAAGCAGCAGCTGTACTTGGAAACTTAATATTTGGTTCCCTTGTTGGCATCACCAAAGCAATCCCTATTCTCCTTGCTTCTACTGTTCTAGTATGTGGAGGTCTGGTAGGACTTCGGCTTCCTGACACAAGAACACAGGTGTTGATGTAATTGGAAAAAGCCATTTACTGTTTATTTCTTTCTTTGTAAAATGTGAGCTCTACTGTTTGATGGTGCAAAGGCTTCAGATTCTCGATGCTTATCAGAGTGCTCTGATGGCAGAAATCAAACACGGAAAAAGAGTGGCAGAGATTTAGAAACTACTGTATGAAAGTTTTAGATTTCACTTTCATTTGCTTGCATACTTTGCTATTTAAAACCACTTCACTTAACTTCAGACTGCAAAGCTACCTCTTAAAACACTTCCAGTGACATGTCCAGGAAGACAAAAAACATACTGATAATTAGATATTTAAAATGCAAGTGGTCATGTTATTTAAAAAAAAAAATATATACATATATGCTCAATTTGGTCATGGCATTATGAGCTTTTGTAACAGTGCAGACATGCAAGTCAATTCCTTAGCAGTATTGGTGCAAGAAATATTATTCTTCTATTTATCAATGCATGCAGCATTAATCAGAAAACTGTATAGACTGCATCAGTACTCTTTGTTGCTGGTCCTCAAAAAAAAAAAAAAAAAGCTTTCTTCTCATTTGTGGCATCTGGAATATCTTTGCCATTTTAAAACAGTGAATGTGTCTTGTTCCAGGTGTGAATCAATGCAAACCAGTATTTATGTTATTGTAAGTGTGAATAAGGGAAGAATCAAGCCAGTGAACTCTATGAAAAGTAAAATGCTGTCAGAAAAGCTTGTTTGGTACACTTTTGTTTGATATTTACAATTCTAATATATATTTCTCTGTCACAGAATGCCACCTATTGAATTTAGTCAGGTCATAACTTCAACATATAGTGTAATTAAAATCTCTCAAAACAATTTTTTAAACAATATCAAAACAAAGAAAAGCAATAATTAAAACCTGAATTATTTTCATAGTTTATACATTCCTTCATACAACCACTTACTCAGCTGATTTTTAATATCATAGAGATATCGCACCATTTAACACTTTCAAACAGCTCTTGGAAAAGCCATTAGGAAACCATGCCAAGGCTGTAGGCAGTGGTCATATCTTTATGAGACCAAGTGTAAGGATGGAGAGTAAATGGTAGTAAATATGTTCCTTCTAAGCCATATGCTATGAATTGTTATGGGTTGCAATAAAGACATCCCCACCGGTCCTACTGCCCTGTAAAAATGTTATCAGATCTCTTTAAAGTGTTAGCATTAAAAGTTAAATGTAGATACATCTGTAAAATTATCAGACAAAAGGAACAGATCTGCTGATGACAGAAACTGGCTTTGCTTTCAGTGAAGCTAAGACAGTTTGTATCAGCTGATGAACTATCTAAGGTTTCAAGTTTTAAAGAAAAAAAATGGTATAAAATCTAAGGGAAAATTTGTGAGTACTTTTCTTAATTATGTCTGAGAACTTTTATGAAGTGGCTAAATCATTACCAAAGAAATTAGGCTTTCAGGTAAGGTCAATGTATATAGTAAGATAGATTTTTTCACTTTTTTTTTTTTTTCTTATATATAAGAACTACTTACTTTTGGGTAGTAATATCTATCTCTGCATTTTGTCAGTTGTCATTTTAGTTGTATTGAAAGAGTCAGTGAAAGACAGTCTATACAAGACAATTTATTACATTTAAGGTTCACTATTTATTTACTAAATTTGGAAGTTACATTTTTTGATTTTAAACAAATGCCTGTGCTATACATTGTAGCACAAAAAATTAGCCCAGGGTGTGGTTTCTGGTATTAACAAATGAGAAAACAGGCTTAATTAAAAAAGCATGAATATTGAAAATTACTAGTCATTTTTTGATGTTGATAAATAAAATATGGTATAGCAAAAAAAAAAAAAGTTCAGGAAGTATGTTTATTTTAAAACATGGACAGTCAAAATGTCTGACATAAAATATTGTATATCCAAACATGATTTAAAAGATGTATTTTAAATTTCTAAATTATGTTTAAAAAGGGGGAGGAAGAATTATTTTTCACCAGGTTCCAGATTAAGAATAAAACACGGGCCTTAGTTTTGCACCTGTGGCTTTTGTCTACTAGTTAGCGTCTTATTATTTCAAGGCTGTTTTCCCTGGTAAGAATCATGTTTGACTTTGGCCCCACTTCTCTGTGCCATTCATTAGTTGCACATGTCCACCTCCTTGTGTTTACTTTACATCTTATTTTGAAATCTGAAGCCTCTGTACATGTCCTGAATGAACATCAACAGCAATGGTAATATTGCATTGTCTTGCTGTGTGCACTGTCCACTTCAAGTAGTATAGTCTGTCCAACTCTGTTTATAATATTGAAGAACGTCCAGATCCAATGCATTGTGCCACCTGATCAGTGTGGAGGAAATGGTCCACAGTACAATAAGACTCAACTCTTGAGGGTTCTGGTTCAAGGTTAATGCACTAAAATCTCATTACTTGTAAAATTATGCTGTTTACAATGCTGGTTCTTATCCTAAGTTCTGGCCACATCGTAAGTATATGATTAAGTCTGGATATAGTGAAGTGAGCAGCCTGAAAACCTGCATTGTACTTGGAATATAGCAACAGCGGAGATTAGTAAAGACAAAGTGCCCAGCAATGTGGACCTTGCATGGTCCAGGATTAGAGGGAATGTTCTAAGGTAGGAAAATGGACTAAAGAGAATACTGGTTAGGAAAGAGAAAAAGTAAACAGAAGAGAACAAAAGGAAAAAAATCCACAAATATTTCCACCATATTAAAACTAAAACTAGAATCTCAATAGTTCGTTAGCCAGTTGGCTCAACACATTTGAACTGATGTGTGAGCCAGCATGAAAGCTGTTTGAACAATCAAGTGGTTTGGGCTTGAATGCGATAAAGATTTACCCCATAAAGACAAAAGGAGTGAATGCAATTTCAAGTTATAAATACTTGGTAAGATACTCGTATTCCACAGTCTGAAACAGAAAAATGTGATCCCTGGAGATCTGGATGCAAATGTTATGTAGGTTATAAGCAGAAGTGAGCTGTCTGGTCTTAAGGGAATGCATCTTTTTTGCAGCTTCTGAAGTGACCTCAGGTAATATACATTGGACAGTAGGAATTTTACTTCCTTTCTATTTCTGTTCATTTATATCTCACACAAAAAGTCACTTAGTGGCCTATATATATCTCTGATACACCTATAATTAAGAGGTCATTTGCACATACCTTCAAAAGAGAATACTATATACTGTCTTACATGGCAACATAACTGTGTTATATACATACAGAGTACTGAACTTGATAGTGTTTGTGTATCAGAGCTAACAACCACACATAATCGACTGACTGACCTCTAACGGGAAAATTATTTCAGTCTAAACTGAAGTTGGACACAGGGTCCAATGCCCTTCTCCTGTAAATCTGAAATACTCATGCCAGTGACAGCAATGACAAAAAGTACAATATACCCTAATGACAAAGAAACTGGATAGCATTTATAATGGTACTTACTATGATGGTCAGCTGTTTTAAAACATGAAAACTGACAGCAAAACAGACCACATGTTTTGATTTCTGCCACAATTTATTTTTATTAGTTTTACTTGTGACAGGTTGTTTGATAGAAAATCTTCACTTACCATACTCTTTTTTTTCCTTTTTTTTTCTTGAAAGCATGTTATTCGTTGTGTTTGCACCCTTTAACAAAGTTGTCTATAGTCATGTTAGTACATTGTCAGTTAGAAGCATGCACTACAACATTTGGTATGCATTGCATTGATTACTGAGTACAGACTCCTAAAAAGGTAACCAGGAGTTTCATGGTTTCTGGAGTGCTCAAAGGAATTGCTAATGGATGATATATGGGGAAGCCTTCTTCCTTTGTATTTGATTTTAGCTGGTGCCCTTCTGAAGGCATACACCACAACACTAGCCACAGATGAAAAAGCTTTAGACTTCCTTCCTGATGGATCCTCTAGTAATCCTCTCAGACAAGTGGGGCAGCCATGACTGCTAAGTCAACCTTTGCTACCTTTCTTCTCATGCCATTCCATTCCTTTTATCTTAAATTGCATTTCTTACCCAAAGGCCAACTACAAAGAGTTAAAATTCACTGCTCATGCTCTCGCTTCTAGCTTCATAGTAACATTCAGCAATAAGATTTGACACACACCATTAGGATTTGGTTATGTCTTTTTAAACAAAGGTGGAAAACAAACTCCTTCAGACAATTATACTTTTTCTTTTTTTTTTTTTTTTTAATGGAGACTCCACATTTCCCTACATATCCAGAAGGCTGAACTAATAGGAGGAATCTCCTCTCAGAATGGTCCTTATTGGCTCCTTCAGCTGTTTCAGTTCAGTGAGTGGAAATATGGAGGAATCTTCTTGTTTGTGAACTTAGCTGAGGTCCATTTGAAGGAAATATTATTCTCTGCCCTTTTCTTTTTCTACAACGTAGCCTTAACTTCACATAACTCCCTGGGCCTATTCTTGGAACATTACTGCTAATTCCAATTCTTAGCAATATAGTATAGTCCTCAGCCCCCCAAACAAACAGCCTATGTGTGCTGGATTTACACTCTCTTCCTTACTGTGAGTTTTAAAATGACCTTCATAAGTCAGGAAGCGATGTTTACATCCAGTCACACCTCTTTACCTAAAAAAGATGATATCATGCTAATATAGCTACAAGCCATGTTTCCGGTTTAGTAACCTGGAAATGCAATTGAAATTTCAATCAGAAGGTTAAAAAAGAATCCTTGCACTCAGGGGGTTAAAGATACAAGAAGTGAAAACAGAAATGCTCCACTTCCTCGAGAGTCTTGAAAGAAAACACATGTTCAGTAACCATATTCCAGAAGAAAGTAAGTCTGAAAGACTGTTTTTCCTCTGCATTCCCTGCACTCTTGTTCATTAAACTCACTATAAAACATTAATTATTTGCCTGAATTAGTACTTTCCAACGCTATTAGTTTTAGAAACGGAGTATGAAAAGACAGACTTCTGTATGTAGTTTGGCAAGACACACATCAAGCAGTGATGTGGAATTAGCAAAGACATATTAGTGAATCTGGAACTTAGCTCAGGACCTGAATTAAACAGAAAACACCAATTTATAATGCTACCCACAGATCTCCTTTACCTTCACTTACCTTCATTGAGTCAGACCATAGGATGAAATCAGCCTCACTTGCTTTCTTCTACTCTTATTCTAGTATTCTTATATCTTACTCACATGAACAATTTTTTTTTTTTTATCAATTATTACCTGCCTTCTTTGTTGCCACGGTGAATACCCCATTTCTTCATGCAAAGGAAAGATGCTTCAATATTTAATCATACTCTAAAGCTGTAAGATTATCACATAGACCGTTGTGCACATTCAGGGCCTTTCTTTGAACTTCATGTGCGTTCAGGACCTTTCTTTGATGCAGCAACTTAGCATGTCAGAAACAAGAAAAGGACAAACTGGACCTGAACAATATTTTTTTCTTATATGTTGTTAGGTTGAATCATCTCCAAAGATGTTGGCCTGTAATAGATAGCCATGCTTCCTAGGCCATGGAATACATCCTCTCCAAATAAAAATGAAGAAAACAGTAATTATTGGCAGTCTACTCCCACAACACACACAAGAAACATGAGTAGAACGAAAGTACTTCCCAGAATGGGAAAAAATACAGGTGTAATTGCTGTCTGGGTTTGCAGTGTTAATGACCCTCTTTGCCTGACAAAGACCTAAACCATACTGCTTGCTCCTTACCTATACACAGTCAAAAAAAAAAAAAAAAAAGAAAAAAAAAAAGAAACTGGCTACTTACCAATGAAGGTATTTGCCTTACACAAAATAATATTGTCCCTTCCACCAAGAATATTCATGAATATACATTTTAATGCCACATTACTAAGAGGAACTGTAGAGATCTCACTCATATGCTGGACCTCAACACCTTCATCTGAGCTATAGTTAGACACATCAGTCTGCAAGAGAGAGAGAAAAATTGCTGGCAGTCTGGGTTTCATCTCTCTTGCCACAGTCCATGTTTTTGCTCACTGTCTTACTGTCCAATTCTGGACATCTACCACCTGCCACTCAGTTTTTACCAACAGTCCTGTCCAAGCAAGTTGAAGCTACCTGCTGCTAATGGACAGCACTCATAACTCATTGCAAGCGTAAGAATCCAGTATCTTACATGTTGTCTGAGTTTCATGTTGTCTATAGCTAGAGTTGTCACCTAGCATTTATCTCTGATAATACTGCATGTATTCTAACCTATAAAACTTGTCCTATATCCTCTGAATATCTGCCTTGTAAATATATGCCTGTCCCCCACTGTCTATGTGACAAAAGTCATTTATGCATCTTCTGTAGGCCTGCTTTACATGTTTAAAAGGTGATCCTTCAAAAAAAGAGGGTGGGGAAAATAATGAAAGGGAATCAAATTATTAATAGTAAGATTTCAAGGAGCAGTGTTCAGTTATTTTTCTGGGGGGAGAAGCTGTTTTCTTTAAGTCCTACCCTGCAGCTCTGTAATACTGTAAACAAGAAGTATTACATCATTGGAGGTGAATACATATATGGACACACAAGTTTGTGTGCATATACATGCACACACACACACACACACACACACAAAGACAGGTTGATGTAAGATTTATAAACCATATTCTCATCTCATTCTTGATCTAAGTGTTACTTTCTGCATTATGTGTTATTCTTTGAACACAAATAACATTCTGTTCATTTCCTTGTGCAAAACACTTTACTTACTCATGCATAAAAGTCTTGAGATGCCAAAATTCATCTTAGCTGTCAATTAGCTTTCTACCATTGGAAAAGAACAGGTGAAATGGTCTGAAAAATAAAGTTTGACTTAGCTGTAGCCTTCCCGCAGACACACTTTTCGAAAGAGCATGACAGTACACTTTGCTGTGAGGGTGACGGAGCACTGGAACAGGTTGCCCACAGAAGCTGTAGAGTTTCCTTCTCTGGAGATACTCAGAACTTGCCTGGACATGATCCTGGTCACCCTGCTTGGCAGGGGGGTTGGACTAAATGACCTCCAGAGGTCCCTTCCAACCTCGGCCATTCTGTGATTCTGTGACAGAGATGAACTCTTTTTGTCCCAGTCACTAGGAGAAACAGCACTCTCAGATATTTTAAATCCTGAAAAGCTATGTGTTTTGTCTCATTCAAATAGAAATCCTTTAAAAAGTTCCAAGTGGATCTCAACATGTTAGCTTCTGCGTAACGTATGAGAAGATGTCTGTGCCTTCCTGTAGCGTATGCTTTCCATTGTTTCTGCATACATGGCTGCCGTTGTTCTAGTAATGTGGCTATTGAATTGTTTACTGCTGCTCTTATCAGCAATCTTTGACCAGCCTGAAACAGAGCCATGGCCAGGGTGTCTTTTAGTTAATGATTAACATCCCCAAGGATCTACTACAGTAGTTAGTGCATTATAAATTAATTCCAGTTATAATTCAAGTTAATCCGGGGTGAAAACAGCAGCACATGCACACGCATGTGCACACAGAGCAGTGAGGGTAGAGAGAGTTCTTCCAAAAGCTCTGGCATCCACTACATCACTCCTTCCTTGTTTTAATGACACTCACTCGTCGCCATACGCTTCCTCTGGCAGGTATGTGCATACATCCTACAGAACTAAGAAATCATTAGAAGAAAAGGCATATTGATTTCAGAGGAGCTAACAGTGTATAGTTCTATAGGAAAGCTAACTGCTTTATAGTAAGATAAATAAACAAATAGTAGGATAAAACAAAACAAAGCAACAAAAAAAAAAAAAAAAGAAAAAAACACCATGCAGCAAGCAATTGGTGGTGGTGATGATGGTGGTGGTGGGTTTGATTGGTTGTTTTTTTAGTGTGTTCTCTGAGTTGATAAACTAAACACCAGCCTATATCAAACCTTCGGAAAGGGTATGTGTGAAAGGTGGCAATAGTCATCTAATAAGACTTTTATAAAGTACTGGGTCTTTCCAAAAGCAAAACCTGTATTTAATAAGTGATACTGCAGCATGTGGCTTCTAATAGGCATAATGAATAGACTGTTTCAAGCAGAAAGTTGCTGTCCAGATTTAACATAGCAGTAGGTGATAGTACATCTATTTGGAAATTTGTGATTAAAATTAAAACTAATAGTTTATGAAGAAAAAGAGAAAATCAAAATTTGGAGAGAGATCTTACAAAAAAAAAAAAAAAAAGGCAAAACAAAACAAAAAAGCCAGCCTCCCTTCATCTTTTGTGTCCAAACCTTACAGGTCTTTCCAGTTTCTTTGTGCCATAGATTCCTTCTAATACACCTACTGATTCATTAGTGCTTCACTAGTTATAATCAAAGTTTTTACTGACAGTTGAAACAAAAATGAGAACTGGTACAAAATTAGAGCTGCAGCAAAGCCAGCTCATTTATAAAGAGAAAAATAAATGCACCAAGCTGCTAGTGACTGCGTTTATTGTCTTCCTTGTGTTTTATGATATTACAAACTGTTACATGAATCTAGTGATGTGTGTGTAAGGTGATCCATGTTTAAATCAATATTGTAACTTGCAAGATGGGGATATTAGCTTTCTTAGCTTTTTTCATCAAAAAGTGAATGTATTAAAAACATGATTGTGTATACTGGCATGTGGAAATTTATGTTGTGAGAGAAATGTGTTCATTTATCTCATTTTTTCAACATGAATAAAGCTATTCGTGTTTAAAAACCCTGGCTTTTCCATATGAGTGTAAGATTTCCCAACCAATAAAAGGATTTTTAACAGCATCCGATGCTACAAGCCTAATGAGTCAATTGACAGCTTATTTTAGCTATTTTCTATAGAATTGTATATTAAAAAATAAAAATTAAGTCTTTCCAAAAATAGCTGTTTTACCCTCAATTGCATAATATTGTGACAACTAAACTGTATCTTTTACTTGGCCTCAAAAATATGTCATTTTACTGTACCTAAGCAGATCTTTTTTGAAGTGGGCAGTTTCCTTCACAGTATAACAACGTGCAGAAGTCAGGCATCAAGGATGAGGTACTGAGAGTAGAATTCTTTTTCTTCCATGTAATTTATTGGCATTGTCAGGTTAATGATTTTCTTAAAAATTGTTAGCATCTCCTAATGCTGAGAAACAGAAGGAAAAAGTGTATAATTTCCTAGTTTTTCATGAGCTATTTTCTGCTCCCAGTTTCTCCTGCTAACCTTCCACTGAAATTGCCAACTGGTCTAGGCCAACCGGGAGTATAATTTTTCAAACTGTCTTTAGTGTACGAAAGTGCAGGTGTGCTAGTGTGCATGTGTTGTCAAGAAATTCATAACCGTTTCTGACATTCTCTATTTCTTAATGTGAGAAAACATGCACATTTTGTTTCTACAGTAATGAGATATTTTGAAGTTGAATTCCCATTTATACATGTTTACTTTCAGAATCTGTAGCAAGATCTTGGCAATGGTCCTTGCCTCTCTGTTTTTTGGTTGTTGTTTTTTATTTAATTCTTATTATTTGCTTTTCTTTCCTGCTGTCTGTGATCTCCTGTAATGCAGGTTACAGTCATCAATATTTGTATATGTGTTTGCACGCAGGTGCATTGATAATTTCTCTTTTTTTGGAGTTTCAAATTTTTCATTTTAAGTCCATCTGGTACACTTATGAACTCATCTTTCCAGTATACTCCTCTGTGTCAAATTGTCAAGTACCAAAATGTTTGACCAAGTGTTTTAATTAAGTCCCCTGAGGAAAGCTGTCTGTATACTTGTGAAAGGGCATGCTCTGTGTAGGATGACTGTGTACAGTACAAATCTATAAAACATGGAAGTGTTTATAAATATATCTGCCAATTATTTATCATCCATATAACAAATGCAAAGTTATTTAGTATACACCAGATTAATAAAGGGGCATTTTTTGCTCTGCTATATTCAAATAAAGATTTGTTTGTTCTCTGCAATGAATGCACATCAGGTGTGATAATAGCCAGAACATCATTCCTGACTACCCACAAAATACTCAAAACACTTGTTTTACTCAATTTGCTCTTTTACGAAAGCTCTCTACGTATGTTATCCTTAGTGTCTGTAATAGAAGTAGAACATGCATTGAAAGAAAATGTGGAAGTTAATGAAGTTAAAGAAAGGTAAAAGACAATTAAAAAAGAGTAGAATTTGCTATGGTTGCAAAAGACAAGGTTCTCCTATAGATAACCATCTGGGATTTACATTTTTAATGCAATATATAATAATATATGTTTAATATATAATTACACAAAATAGACATCTGGTCTTTCACTACATAACTGCACTGCAAGGATGTTTTATCACCCAAACTGTGTGAAAAGCATACTGCCACAAAGTATAATAATCTGTGCATCCGAAAGGCCAGTGAGAACCTCTACAATAAACTATGGTTCTACAAGAACTTTGCACCCAGCAAAGGAAATAAAAAAAAAAAAAAAAAAAAAAAAAAAAAAAAAAAGAGAGAGAGAGAGAGAGAGAAAGAAAAGAAAACAGAAAACACACATGCAAAAACAAAAACAACAAAAATGGAAGCAGCATTACAACAGTAGTTCTTTATTGTATTTGCTTACTAAGAAACTCAGGAGAGCTTCAACTGATCAAATGTAGTAGCTATAAAATAGCAAAAAACTGCCATCTCCATGGTTGGATCAGGAATATATTTCCGAATGTGGATATTTCAGAACAGACAATTAATTTAACAAATCACATGAACTTCTTCAGCCGTGTAATCAATAGGGAAAAATTAAGCTACATGTGAATTTAAGCTTTTTTTTTTTTTTTTTTTGGCTCATGTATAGCACTGTCTGCAAAACCCAGCAATGAAGGATATATGACTTTGACAGATTTTTTCTATTTGTGGTACAGTGTAGAAAAAAACTTTCCTAATTTATTAAGTATAACCATACACTGGTCTCTTCTTCTAACAGAGATAAAAGGTTGTATACTTGGGTCTTCTAGTCTCATTCTGGGAAGAAATCAAAATCTTTTGTGCAGACAATAAAAGAACAATCCACAAGGGAGTGTTGAGAAGAATTACACATATTCTTCATAGATACCTTTCAGAAACTTCATCCAAAACCTTCATAATAGGTATCTTGTGTCAGCTGAGCTTAGTGCAGTATTGCATATAGAGCACATCACCCTGCAAAAAGGACATTTCTGCTTATAGGAGTGCAATTCTTTGATGAATCTTGCAGACTTAAGCATATTCAGATGAAATGGAGAAAAATATACTCCTGGCTGACACAGCTATGCTAGAAAAAGGTGATGTTTAATTCAGAGTACTATACAGTTAATTTAGAGCAGTGTTTGTATTTGTCTATGCATGTGTGTGTATATGCATTGTGTGAGAGAAGTATATAGAGAACATGGATGCAAGTATAACAGAAGAAGATGACATTTTATGGTATGCAGCAACAGAAGACCAAATGTTAAGAGAGATCATGCACATCATCCATATGCCTCTCTTTCTGCTAGGGTGCTAGCTAGACTATGATTATTATTTAATCCACAACAACTGTAAATATATACACATGATATACTAGGCCAATGTGAGATCAGTATCCAGTCCAAACCACTCCTGACAGTAATTAGTCATATCTGAAGCTTTTTTTGCAGCACTAAACCTTGACAACTGAAAAAAGAAACATTGACTTAAAGTTCTTCATATACTGTCCTAATAGTCTAAAGCTGAACTGGAAGTTGTACCATTCTGTATGTTTTCTGGTGTTGCTGTACATAAACTTTCATAGGATTCAAGTGAATTCACTCTTTCTGCAGAAAACACACAGGTGAATTTTACATCATATTACTTTTTGCTCTTGAAGTGGACCTAACTGGTCCAATTAATGCTGCAGTAACGAGTGTGTCTTACTTTAGCAGATTGATGTTACATACGCAAAAGGGCTTGGAAAGACACCATTAACTGTATTACCGAGAGCTCTCCTTTGTATTTATTAGGTTACTCCGCCTTCTACAAAGGGCCATATGAATTCTTCTCAGAAAGCTGTATGCTGTTCCTACATTTAGGCCTGGAGACAGAAGCTGATGCTGCCACCACCAGTAGTAATACCCAAAAAAACTACTTTTGGAAATTCCTTTGATAATCAATCCAGGCAGTGTTTTCAGCCTTGGAAAGGAGAAGCCAAACCTATATCAGCCTTACCAGTCCTTCAGTCAATTTTTTTTTCCATCAGACAAGCCAGGCTGACACTTCTAACTACAGAATGGGAAATTGTCAAAGTATCCCTCAAGCATACCATCCCATGATGAAAAAATACATGTTGAAGAATCATTAGCTACAAGAATGAAGTGTTTTTTACATTTAAATTACATTTTAATTTTTTGCTGTAACCATGTAAAATGTTGACTGGCTTTTGTCTGGCTTATGATCAGATATAACTTAGGCTACAGATCAAATGTAAATTCTCCTACAGGACTGTACAGTCAAAGGGCCTGTTTATTTTTTTGTAAAACAATGATAATAGAGTGGGATAATTGCAGAACAGTAGTGATTTTATAAGTGGTTACAATACCTCTGAATTGTGAATTTTGCAATATGTTGCTTTATAATATATTTAATTGTTTTCTTCCTTATTCATCCTCTGGCACTGACAATTCATTAAATGAGAAGAGAAATTCACTTACTAAAGGAACAAAACAAACACACTTGAAAAAGAGAAAGAAGAGAATTGGAGGGTCGCAATGAGGAATTTGTGTTCTTTTCCTCCTGGAGTTCCCTCATCTCCTCACCCAAGGAGCTCCAAACTGAGACTGGAGTCATGTAATATTCACTTGACTTTTCTGAGCACTAACACCTAAGGCCACATGTTCCCTTCAGGTGCTTGCCTACCCTCCACCGCCTTTAGACTATTATGACAACCACAAATGTTGTCAGAGAAGGGAAATGTTGTTCTTCAGGACCTGTCTCCAATGAGTCCATACAAACTGCAAGCCCCATAACAATGGGAATCTCAGGGAGCTCCTGGCTTTAAATTAAAACATCCTTAGCTTTGCAGTCAGACCATCTAGTGGACTTTACAGAAAGTAGGAATGAGAAATCAGATAAAACTAAGAGTAATTCACCTTCTTCAGCATCCTGGAAATGATGCCATTAGTGCACTCTTATATTTGTTCCATCATTTGGCTTTAATTGCTAATTGCACATACTCTCCCAAGGGCTTCCTTGAAAACTCCACAGTCTGCCTACAAACAGTGTTTTTCAGCCTTGGTGGTAGAGCTAGATCATGTGAAAGGAAATCCTCCTGGTATTTAGGATTACATAGCAGTTAGGATCTTTTTTTCCCAGGTTTATTTCCCATCCATCAGGTCTGGAGCGTTGGTGAACTGTTATCTATGTTTTGTTTGCCTGCCATTTCATTCATAATGAGTTAAAAAAAAATTACCGAAAACAAGCTCAGGCCCCTTGAGCGCACTCAGCAGCCCAGTTCTCCCTCAAGAGTGCTGGAGGAGTTTGCCTTTTAGCTAGGTCTCACAGCTTTTTAAATCTGAATAAATTGGTGAATCTGTAAAAAATAAAAAATAAGTATAATACTAATACTACTACTACTAACAAAAGATGCCATTAGCTTTAGCAAACATTGAAATGGCACAAAGGAACAGTAAGATATTGTCATACTCTTGAGTTACAAGTATGTCATTATTATACTGCTAACATGGACTTTAACCTGTCTTTGGAAGGGCTGTTATACCATGTTTTGCAAGCCACAATACATACAAAATACATAATTGTTAAGGACACTGGAAGAATTTATGGGCATATAGAAACCAAGTGTCAGTATTTTACTGCAGAAGCCAGTAGCTAGTGAAAATAAAGGTCCACGTTGATACAGCACAATTTCCAATCTGACCCACAGGTGGAAGAGGAAAAATGACTAATGAAAAAGATCAGGAAAGATCACGTGAACATTATGCTTGTAGAGTTTCAGCTACCATTGCACAGCTGCAGTCTGAGATCATTCACTTGCAGGTAAACTTAGTGCCTGGTGAATACACACTTTGCAAGTGAAATACCCTGAGCCAGGGACTAGTTTACCTCTGCCCGCAAGCACGTAGCCCTTCCTTTGGGAGAGGGTAACATGGCACAGAGTCACCTGGACAACTCCAACCAGAGCATTCCCAGGAGCTTTGTATTCACCAGAAACTTATTGTCTCCCAGAAGAAACGTTGCAGATAGCACTGTGGAAGTCTTCCAGCAGTGAGAGAAGAAGAGACATTAAAAAAGTAACAGAAAATGTCCAGTGCCTACCTCCTCCCTGTCAGTGCTTTCAATAGTCTTGGTGGCATTTCATCCTGCCGTGAATGCAGACTTCTCTGAAAGGGGTCTGTGGGTGCTCTCCAGGACACGCTCTCCAAATGTGCCTGACACAGGCAGGCTTCCAGGCTCCCTCCAGCAAGTCTCGAGCTTGAGGGTGGCTCTGGGGCTCTCTGCAAACAGCACTGGCATTCCCCAGTAAACCAGTGTCAGCATCCCAGGGCTTGCTGTCCCAAGCATGGGCTTCAGGTTAATTTTTACATGGAATTTCAGTTGCTGATTTTAATTTTACAGCTGCAACTGTTTTGAGATCTGGTTGTCTGAGGCTTAGAAAAACAGCAAAGCTGCTTCCAGGAAAGGAATTCAAACCAAGGCCATTTTGATTTAAATAAGAGGAGGCTGCTGACCCTTTCTGTGAAGGGTCTTGGATGCTGGAATTAGCTTTCCTCGCTTTGCTTTCTAGAGCCTGAATTTGTCAGTCTTTCAGACACGTTCTTCATTTTTACACTAATGTGAATAATGAGGAGCTTTTCAAAAGACTGGAGCTGTGCCAGTGGAAAAGTGGTGGAAATAAGAAGACCCGAACCAGTCTAGTGGAAATCCATGGGAGTTCAGTCTGTGCTTTATCTGTGGGGCAACTGTTGGCAGACAGGAAATAGTTGCAGGGTTGCCTTAGCTGTCAGTCCCCTGTAAATGCAGAGCTCCTAATGCCCTAGTGCCCTGCCCAGAGAGTAATAAATAAATAATACATTAATGAGTGAATAATGCATAGACTTTTAGTGGAGTGGAAACATTGCTAAGCACATGCAACCACAAAGAGACACACAGATGCTGTATTACAAAACCAACCCCATTCCCCTACCCCCCCCCCAAAAAAAAAATCAACAACAACAAAAAACACTGACACAAACAGACCTAACTTGTGGATAATGTGAGGAAATGATCAAGATTTTTAAGATTTTTACTTTTGCTACATCCAACCCAGTAAAGAATGCTTTTTGCTGAATCTGCAAGCTGCAGAAGGGCACAGATGTTCCCTGCTTTCAAACAGTTCTGAATTCATTTTTATGGCTATTCATTATGTCTAGACAAGGAGGGTCACTCCACTCCAAAGTATTCTGTTAAATGAATAAATATTTTTTCCAACAGACAAATGGAAAAAGCTCTTTTCTGGCAGAGTCCTTGCAGAAAGATTTCAACCTCTGCCTTGCAAAACTCGTGCCACATCTGCAGGATCCAGGGCATTTGTCCAATACATTTTGAACAAATACTTTTTTAAAAAAAATCCTGTTCCAGCAGAGAAACTGGTTTCCTAGGTACCTTGGCAGGTAGTATTTAACCAAGCTTTGTCAGGACTCTAACTTCAATGGGAAAAACAGAGGGACCCCTCTCCTGATGAGAATGGGCATACAAAAATAACCTTAGAAAGGCACATTAGGAAGGTCTATGATGCAAAAATGAAGTAATTGGTGGTAAATGCTGCAAGGTATGGTACAGCACATTATTGTCATCCCACAACTGCTTCTCACTTTCACCACAGGACACACCACTCATTTATAATTAAGCAGCTCCTTGTGAGCTGCCCTGGCTCTTAAAATATGTCATCTTTTGGGAACATTAACTCAGACCAGTCCCATGACTGAGTTAATGATGTGGCCTCACAGATAGTCACAGGAGCACGATAACATATGCCTGTATTTGCATCAGGTACCTATTGCCACAGTCATGGTCGTAACACATTTTTAAAGTTCTAATTCTATACTGAAGTCCTGCCAGCAAGCTAGTCTCAGGGGCAGTTTTCCTTCCTCCAGGTCTCCATTAAGAAATTTTGCAAGTTGTTTCCACACCTAAGCAGGTCATGTACACACTTAACAATATCTGAAAGATGCTTCAAGTCAGCCTTGTGCATGAGCTGTTCGCCAGTTTGTAGCACGCAGCGCAGGACCTGGGAAGAATCACTGCGCAATCACAGCATAGCCATCACCAAGGGGTCACTATTTGAAGTCAAAAATCCTTGGATTCATGACGCTAACTTGGAAATCATGAAGTTCTACTGACAAAAAGGCTGGAGGGTACATGTCTTCTGAATTTTCAGGTCTGTACTTACAGTCTATCTCTCAAAGCACCATATCTAGAAATGTTCTTTTCCTCAGAACAACATAAGTTCAGATGTTTATGTACCATCTCTCTTTGGAAGCTTTCACTTTAGAGCAAACAACATGAGTTTTTCAAGCGGTAGAAAGATGAAAGATTCCTGACACTGAAATAATTTCTCCATCATTTCATTATTCAGGTGTCAGTACTATGCAAAAAAAAAAAAAAATACTGTGCACATTTTTATATATTCATATACTTCTGGTTCCTTTATCTGAAATTTTAGCTCTATCAAAGCTACCCACGTTTGTTTTCATTCCATTCCATGAGCTATTTCTTTTGTTTTTGAAACTGCTTTTTCTACTCCAATTACAAATATGTAAACTGTTATTAATTTTTATTTAGGATGATGACCAACAAGGCTCACTTAGACCTATTTCTGGCTGCTTTTGTTTGCCCTAGAAACCATAACAAAATCTGAGGAATGTATTCTTCCAGGCATTGTGTTTTGTTGATCAGTGTTGCCTTCAGTTTTGTGCCAGTTCTGCTGAGAAGTTAAAGTCACTTCCTTAATTGAAAGGAGCCAATGCTGCTGATATTGAAAAAATGCTTTCAGCACTTCTGCTCTGGGTCTCCATTCCACCCATCTATTTTTTTTTTTGCCACAGTATTTTGAATTACTTCCAGAGCTGACTCTCTTACAGTTGCATATGGTGCTTCTGACTTCACACATCCTCAGTCCAGCTAGAGCTTAGCCTGCCTTTTAAACAAGAGCTCCTGCTGGCGTGACAGACCCTCACACATTTGAAGGGGACACCCAAGAGAGGAACCACAAGACAGGATCATGCTGTCCAGGCACACAAGGGAGGGAGCAGAGGCAAGCACTGCTCCTCACTGTTCTTTCATGACCAGGGCAGCTACAACATTGCCATTAAGGCTAGCTCTCCTTTTTTTGTTTGGTTGTTTTGTTTTGTTTTGTTGTTGTTGTTTGTATGTTTGTTTTCCGGGATCTCCGAGGCCAGTTATGTGATGGGTTATTTGTTTACTTGCTTACCTCATGACAATAAATAATGCATAACAAGGATGCTGTGCTGAGGGGGAGGCTGCAGCCCAGCCCAGCTCCCCATGCTAATCCCCGCAGACGATTCCCCTCTGTGCAAGAATTATCAAAGACCATAGTGCTGCACAGCAGCTGCGTGGGGGGCAGTTCCTGTTTTGGTGTTTCTTCATGTTTCCCTGTTGAGTACCTCTTAACCTTCCTAATCTGATTCATAAATGCACCACCTGTGTCCTTTCCACTGCAATTTACCCAAAACTATAAATCCACAACCTACATGGTGCTCCTGCTGGAACGCTCATTGGTTTATGGGGAGCAAGTTGTGTTGCCATGAGTCACCCTCCCCTTGAGCTCCTCTGATTTTCTAGCAGCATGTGCAATGAGCTTCCTCCTGCATTTGCCCAGGAGGACCCTGGGTATGCTTTCTGCACAGGTAGGAAAAAGTGTGGCCAGACGCTTTTGGTCATGCCACATTGCAATTTGGTCTGTACAAGCACCGGTGTGGCACGTACAGCTTCAGCTTTTTAGATGTTCATTAGCTGCACAAAGCAAACAACTGGAAAAGTTCTTGCAGTACCTGGGAGCCTGCAGGGAGCTGCACTCCCCCCTGCTCACCAGGGTGAACTCGCTCCAGACTTTTTCTCATGTGAAAATTAAAAAGTGCTCTGCAATGCATTAACAGGAAAAAATAAAAAATAATAAAATAAAATAAAAAAGCTCTCTAAAAACAATAAATGGAGTTTTCCTTTCTGTAGAAAAAATGCTGCCAGACAAGGAGAACAATTTACAAATAAAATAAAGGCATTGTCACAGAAAAAGTGTCATTAAAGCTGCTGTTTCCGACAAAAAGCCTAGTGTCTCTAATTACCTGCATGTACTTGCGTCACTGCTACATAAGCCACCCAAGAATTTCAAATATCAATATCCTTCTCCATCTGAAATCCCTTTGTACACAACAGGACAAGAAGCAGGAAGCAGCACAGCATAGGCCACTGCAGCTTTTAGATCCAACCGCAGTCAGTGACATGTGCAAAATTCCTCCCTTCCCGCAGTTTTCCTTCGGACTGGTTGCCTTTTAGGTCTGGAACAGTGCACAGCTGCCTCTGAAAATATGTCAAGTGGCACCCCTGGTCACGCAGGGCTTACTTATTCATGTGCTTGCTCCCTGTAGGTGAGCGAGCTCTGCTTCACTCGCGGGCAGGTGCGTAGGTTGGAGCAGAAGGTTTCTTGCCGGTAGGAATGCGGCAAGAAACACCTTACCCACAGTACGATGCCCTTGATAGTGCGCCGAGGACATTGATCTCAAGCTCCATTAAAGGGTCTGGACTGCGAACAGGAAACATTCGCATTCAAACATTTACTCTAGATAGCTGGCTACAGTGATTTCTTAAGTGCCTGCCTCTTAGTAACCGTAAGAGCCGAGCACTTAAGGATTTAGGAGAGAATACGGGGCCACACCGCGAGGTTTGGTTCGGGCTGACTCAAAGGCTGCGGTTCCCTTGGCAGAGCTGACCGCAGCCGGGAGAGCTCAGCGCGCTGCCCCCCGCAGCCGGGCTCCCCCGGGGAGGAGGAGGAGGAGGAGGAGGAGGAGGAGGAGGAGGAGGAGGAGGAGGAGGAGGAGGAGGAGGAGGAGGAGGAGGAGGAAGAAGGGAGGTGCTGGAAGTGCGACTCCCTATGGGATGCACAGCCTCGGCGGCTCCCGGGGCAGGCTGCCCCCTCCGCTTTGTTCCTGCCGTGGGTGTCTAAGCCTTCACGCCGCCAACAGCTGATGGAGTCAGAAAACCGGGGATTAACAAATCCGATGCGAAAGGTCGTGCACAAACCCACATGGCTACTGCTTATTACTCCAGCACTCTCCCACCTGCCTCACCTCCTGCTGGGAGCACTTGGCTCACGTCCGTGCCTGCTGTGAGCATTGCGGAGGCTGATGCTGCCAAAAAGCCCTCTCAGTTCCCCCCACTCTGGCCTTTATTTTCAGCCCCTGGGTATGCCCTGCTCTCTGCTGGCACTTGCATTTCCAAGAAATAACCCTACCAAGAGAAAGGAAAAAAAGAAAAAAAAGAAAAAAAAAGAAAAAAAGAAAAAATAATAATAAAAAAAAAAGCGTAGTTTTTCCACAGGATTGATTTGCTGAGTCCCTGTGCAATGACAGTGAGCATGGGGAGCCTGTGGGGAGGAGGATGGAGAGGACATGTTACAGGTGCTGGAAGACAAGGAGACAAGGCAGTTTTCTCAGCCATGGAGTCAAAGTGTGTGCAGAGGGCACTATGGCCATGCACACCCTTGTTCTTTCAACTACAGTGAGTGAGGGAGCAGCACAACACAGCAAAGGCTAAAGAACAAAGAAACTGGGTTGTGAAAGCGTTCTTCAATACATTCTTGATGTTGGCTAAGTATAACATTAGAAAAATCAGTCAAAATGATAATTTACAGCAAATAAAACATTTTTACTCTTTTACTCATATCCACTTTTAACTAAAATCTTTTCCATGTTGGTTTAGTCACCAACTTTTACTTCTAAGATCAGAAGAAATTATATGGGCGATTGTTAAAAAGATCCTTCAGAAGTGTTCAGAAAGCCTAGTGAGGACTGCAGCTCTACCTGTGTCTGCCCTGCATGCCTTTACAGTAAGTCATCACCCTCTGCTGCAGGGAGTAGAGAAAATTAAAATGACCTCAGTAAAGGTAAATTTGTTTCCTGTTGGGTGTCATTTTTCTCCTGTACTCTTTCAGCCCTTTCATCCTATATAATCTGTATTTTAATTACTACCAGAAATGTCCATTCCCTCCAGCGTGTTTTCATCCCTTCATGAGCCATTCCCAGCAATGCTGAAGATGGAACGAACAAAACCAGAGGCCTTGCAAACAACCTGCAGACATCCTCCAACCTGTGGAAAAGCTCAAAGGAGGCTCTGTAGGGCTAGCATGATTTCATTGTGAAACAGAGATGACTGAAATCTCATGGACAGTCTGTAAACACCTGCTGAGAGCTGTCAGGTTCCACACTGTGCACTAAACTGTAAGCACGCTCAGGGACGTTGTGTCCCACACACTCTGCAGGACAGGTTATGGCTGTGCATGGACACTGCTTTCACTGTCTGTCTTCCAGCAAACTTTGTGCTGGAGGCTTAGAGGCAGCCTGGGAGGCACAGTGCAACCCTAAAGTGTGCCCCCACCTCCAGCGCTGCCCACCTCCAGTCTGCTCTGGTGCATCTCAGGTGTTGTCCAGGGGCCGGTGGCAACCATCCAGCCACAAAATGTGAACATTTAGCCAGAGGCTTTATTGGTCAATTGCCTGAGATGAAGCCACCACTGAGGGCACCAGGGGCACCCTACATAGAAGCCACCAATGAGGGCACTCACCCTGCTCCCACACCTTGGAAATGAGGGGGAGGCTGACGGGTACACCATGCTCCAAAGGTGCCCTGACCGCACTGCAGATTGTGGTGGTGGCTTCTTGGCACAGCAAAAACACTGCTTGTGGAGGGTGAGGGTGTTTCGCATCAGCAAAACTGCAAGTGGGAAACCCAAGTTTGGTTTCTTACCCCTCTCCACGGTCTCCTTTCTGCAGAAATTCAAGAGGAGAGGTGGCTTGGCTATTTCTATTTGGGGTAGATATTTTTTATTTTTTATTATTATTTTTCATTGGTTTCACTTGTTTTACTCTTTTTTTTTTCTTTCCTTTTTTAGTTAAACTTTTTTTTTTCTTTTCCCCTTTTGGTGGTGTTTTTGCCTTTTTATGCTTTCTTTTTATTTTTTTTCTCTTTTTCCTTCCTTTCTTCCTCTCTTCTTCAGCATTCTCTTTTCCCTACTTCTTGGCTTTCTTTTTTCCTTTTTTTTTTTTTTTTAATTTGCTTACTTTGTTTTCTTTCCTTTCATTTTTTTTCCTTTTTTCTTTTTTGTAGTTGTTTTGCTGTTCTTTCTCTCTTCCTTTTTTTCTTTCTGTCTCTCATCCCCCTCTCTAACTCTCTCTTTTTTGCTCTCTTTTTCTCCCCCTCCCTATTTGGCTTTTGTATTTTCTTTCCTTCTTTCTTCTTCTTTCTCTCTTTCTCTTTCTTTCTCTCTTCCTTTCTCTCTTCCTCCCTTCCTCCCTTCCTCTCTTTTCCTTTCTTTCTCTCTTTCTTTCTTGATTGCTTGCTTCCTTGCTTTCTTGCTTTCTTCCTTTCTCTCTCTCTTTCATTTTCTTTCTTTCTTTCTTTCTCTCTTTCTCTCTCTCTTTCTTTCACTCTTTTGCTCATTTTGGGGGGTTGGGTGGGGGGTGGGGTGGGATTGCTTTCTTCCCCCCTTCTTTTTCTCTCTTTTTCTTTCTTTCTCTCTCTCTCTTTCTTTCTTGGCTTTTGTATTCTTTCTTTCTTTCTCTCTCTCTTTCTTTCTTGGCTTTTTCTTTCTTGGCTTTTTCTTTCTTTCTTTCCTTCCTTCCTTCTTTCTTTCTTTCCCTCTCTCTTTCTCTCTCTTTTTCTCTCTTTCTTTCTTGGCTTTTGTTTTCTTTCTTTTCTTTCTTTCTTTTCTTTCTTTCTTTCTTTCTTTCTTTCTTTCTTTCTTTCTTTCTTTCTTTCTTTCTTTCTTTCTTTCTTTCTTTCTTTCCCTCTCTCTTTCTCTCTTTCTTTCTTGGCTTTTTCTTTCCTTCTTTCCTTCTTTCTTTCCTTCCTTCCTTCTTTCTTTCCCTCTCTCTTTCTCTCTCTTTTTCTCTCTTTCTTTCTTGGCTTTTGTTTTCTTTCTTTCCTTCTTTCTTTCCTTCTTTCTTTCCTTCTTTCTTTCCTTCTTTCTTTCCTTCTTTCTTTCCTTCTTTCTTTCTTTCCTTCTTTCTTTCTTTCCTTCTTTCTTTCCTTCTTTTCTTTCTTTCTTTCTTTCCCTCTCTCTTTCTTTCTTTCCCTCTCTCTTTCTCTCTTTCTTTCTTGGCTTTTTCTTTCCTTCTTTCCTTCTTTCTTTCCTTCCTTCCTTCTTTCTTTCCCTCTCTCTTTCTCTCTCTTTTTCTCTCTTTCTTTCTTGGCTTTTGTTTTCTTTCTTTCTTTCTTTCTTTCTTTCTTTCTTTCTTTCTTTCTTTCTTTCTTTCTTTCCCTCTCTCTTTCTTTCTTTCCCTCTTCTTTCTCTCTTTCTTTCTTGGCTTTTTCTTTCTTTCTTTCTTTCTTTCTTTCTTTCTTTCTTTCTTTCTTTCTTTCTTTCCTTCCTTCCTTCCTTCCTTCCTTCCTTCCTTCCTTCCTTCCTTCCTTCCTTCCTTCCTTCCTTCTTTCCCTCTCTTTCTTTCCCTCTCTCTCTTTCTCTCTCTCTCTCTCTCTCCTCTCTCTCTCTCTCTATTTCTCTCTTTCTTTTTACGGGTGGGTGGGCTGGGATCTCTCTCTCTCTCTCTCCTCTCTCTCTCTCTCTCTCTCTCTCTCTCTTTCTCTCTCTCCCCACCCCACCCACCCCCTCTCTCTCCTCTCCACCCAGACCCGCCGCCCCCCCGTCTCTCCCGTGCGGCGGCGCCCCGCAGCCGTGCGCGGAGCCTCCCCGGGTGGCCGCATCCCCGCTCCCCGGTGCCGGCGCGGGGCGGGCGCGGGCGCGGGCGCAGCAAATCAGCGCGGCGCGGCCGGCGCATAAGAAGGGCGGGCGGCAGCGGGCGCCGTCCCTCCCGGCGGCGGCAGGATGCACCATGAGGAGCTGGCGCCCCTGCAGCGGCCCCGCTACGGCTGTGAGTGGGCTCGGGGGGCGGCGGGAGCGGGGGGCGCCCGGGGCCTGCCTGTTTTTCGTCCCCTCCCTCGCCGGCCTGCTCGTTTTCGTGCGAAAAGAGAGGGTTTAGGGCAAAGAAAAGCAGCCCGGCCGGCTCTTGTCTTTGCAGAGCGGCGCTGCGCGCAGCGCTCCGACTTGCTTTGGGTCTGCTCGCGGCGACCTCCGGCAGGCTTCGAAACAGGTTTTCAGGCTCCTGTTTTGTTGCCTTTTTTATTTTTTTAATCATCACTATTATTTTTAATCCGAAACTTTCTGAACGGATTGTAGCTGTAGTTTCGCGTTGTAACTCCAGGGCTTTAGGTTCTTGCTAGAGCTTGGGGTTTTACCTCTGTAACGCAGTGTTGTAAGTATCAGGTTGGCTTGTAACTTCATAACTTCACACTGCAACTGCAGCTTTCAGGTTTTAACTTTATAACTTCTGGTTTATAACTTCGGAATTTTGGACTGTAGTTTAAAACTTTGCTCTACAATTTTATAACTTTGGATTATAACTTTATAACTTCAAATTACAGCTTGAGTGGGGTGAGAAGCAGTGCAGGTACCAGGCATTTCCTTTCAGACAAGGTGTATTTGTTTCTCCAACCTATATTTAAAAAAATCCCTGAAGCAGCTTTCCTCCTCCTGCATGCTGCAGGGCCCTCTCAGCATTGCTGTGGTTTGCTGGGATCCTGCATGGGTTGTGTTTTCTCTCATCTCCTTTGGGCAAAGACGTGTAAGCCCTTGGTTTTGCCATCCTGATAAGAAATGCCTCTGATATTGTAGGCATCGCTAAAAGTGAATATGCAAATTATCTGCAAAGCTCATAGCAGCTCTGGCATCCTGCGGTCTGATGAGTAGCTTTCCAGGTTTTAGCATTGCAGCTTTTTTTATAGCCATTTCTGAAAGTTACTTTTTTTTTTTTTTACAGAAGCACAGAAACCTTGACAAGGCTAGGGGCCACCCCACTTCCACCCAGGACGGGTGTGAAAGCTGGTGCTTGACAGCAAAACCTTCAGCTTGGAGGATCCTGCACCCTCTTAAGCATTTCCCTCTGTCAATGCCCCCCAGGTGGTGCATTCTGTAGACCATGCCTATAGGTTTCATTTTTCATTTGCATTACCTAGTGGGTGCCCCAGGGACCTTTGAAAGCGTACTGATGATGTTTTCTGGAGATGGTTGCTGAAGGTTAGCACTGATGTTTTCTAGAGTGGCTGCTGGACGTGTATGCTCTGTGTCTGTGCTGGCGATGATGAAGTTTGCTTTTGAAGCTAATCTCCCAGTCATCCCAGTTTGATGTGCCATTGCTTGTGTGGTATGGCAGAGTCCAGTCATGGGAGTGGGGCCTGGGAAGATGTGGTGCTGAGGGCAATCTCTGGGCCTCATGGTGATCTGACCTTGTGGTGATGCTTTATTCATGTGCCTGATGTGCAGAAGCTTCTCAAGTGCAAATGGTGTGCCCATCAGGTCTTCAGCAGCATGGGATCTGCTCTGCAGATCTGGTCTAGTGGTTCTTGGGACGTGTGAATTTGGACGTGTGGCATTTGCCATAAAGTCCAATATGGTCAAAGAATCTTTGACAAGGAGCAAAGGGCCAATCCTTTAAGCCTTGGTTCCTGGCTGGGCACTGTGGCTTATTGATTACCGTACTGTCCAAGATGACTGGGGTGTTCTTAAGAATCTCACACCCTTATTTATGGTGGGAAAGGATGTCCACGATAAACATGTTCAGTGTCATTTTGAAGATATGGTCTCTTATCTCAGCATTCATGTTTTGCGATGGCAGTTCTGAGTTTTTCACTGGGGTGATCAGGGAGAACTTTGTGTGTGTTAAGTTGTAGCCACTCTCCTACTGCTTGGCCTTTGGTCCCAGGGTGCCGGCAGGTGTGGGTGAGAGCATACTTCTTTGCTTTTCTGATGCTAGCTCCCCTCTGACCAATGCTGTCTGCTTGCATAGGCTTCAGTTGCTTTTCAGTCCTTCCCTGAGTGAGAAGCTGAGGCTGTTGTATCACACTGTCATTTTATTTTATTTTATTTTATTTTTTTTTACATTTTTTTTCCTGTAGGAGCCTTGGAGATATTTTTTTTCCATAGGCTTGAATAAAGGCTCCTCATACGTTGGGCTGATACCCATATTTAATATATATATGTGTGTGTGTGTGTGTCTATATATATATATATATATAGACACACACCTGCAAACCATAGCCATTTCTGAGGTGATATCAGAAGTATGGATGCATGTATTTAATTTCTTAGTTCTAGCCTGGGTCTAGAAAACCAAATATGTTTTAGCTATGCTGTATTTGCCTGCCATTTTGGGGATAAATAAGAAAGAGGAAGCATCTTTTTTTTTAAAAAAAAAAAAGGAGGGGGGGGGGATGAGAAAGCTCTCCAACTAGAAAACTTCAGCTTGCATTATCTGATGTCTTATGAAACCCCGCAGAAGTTGCAGGTTCTCTGTATAACTAAAATTGCCCTTTAGATCATGGGAACACAACATCTGTACAGGCTTTCTCATAAGAGTTAATAAATTGTCCAGGTTAGGCTATCAAATTGCTAAGGCTTCTTGCTCTAGCAAACTAGTACTGTTTTAAACATTTAACCTAACTTGTACTTTTGACTTTGGCTTCAAGTTCCTGGCGGAGGCTGTAGGTTACTCTGAAGAAGGTTAGCATTTTACTATGACCCTTCTCTGCTAGGAAGTACATGAATCAGTCTGCATGGGTGCCAGTAGCACTTCATTTTGATAGCTAGAGAGGAAGATGCATACAAATCTCAGGTACATTTTGTAGCCTGATGGAAACTAGTGTGAGAAAAGTATCTTTGGGTACCTTGGGACCTAATAATACAAAGGGAAAGTAATTGGGAAGACACCCTTAACTTAAACACCAGCTCTGTTTTCAAGTTTTGCTGATGTAGTTACTTGAAGATACGCATCTGGAAAAAATCCTTGTAGCTGATCATTTTCATCTTTAGAGTCAGGAAATAGCTGAATGAAACCAAGCAAGAGGATCCTTTTCCGGTGCTAGCTCAGGGTGAACACTGTACCTTGGAGAAACAGGGCCTCAGAAAAAAGCCTTTGCCTATCAGTGCCAAACCTTTGTGGCTTCACGGACAGCTTGTTGAAAGGTGCCTCCAACTCTGCATGCTGTCAATTGCCTTAAATAAATAAAGACTTTGTAAAAGATTTTCTTTGGTGCTGCGTTGGGTTTTTCAGATGTTCGTGTCCAGCACAAACTCAAGTGAGATCATATAAGCAGAAGGAAGTAGCTCATACAGCAGAAACTGTGTTAACAGGCTCAATGCAACTGAATTTATGTAGCTGCTTTCCAGTCTGGTTACAGCTGTTGCTTGGCTTATTTCTCAATCCCAACACAATCAATTGCAGTTTTACTGAATTGCAGAGAACCGGGCCTTGTAATAAAATTCAAGGGATGAGCCATTTCTATGACGAAATTGCCCGGTACCATTGAAGACTATGAAGAAGAAAAGTATAATTCTTGGAAGTGCCTCCCAGATCAGTTAAATGTGAAGTTTTTCATACAGGAATACAGCAAATCAGACAGCAGTGTATCCTTGAGGAAAAAGCCTTTTTTCTATCATTTTGAAACCTCAAACCTTGCAGCTTGGTCTCTCTGAAAATTGTGTGAAGTAACAAATACTTACATTTTGTGAGAAATGGCTGAATGGCTTCATGACACTTCCAGGAATGTAATACAGCTACAGTGAATGAGGCCACAAACATCTGGATTTGGAAAGGATTTCAGGCATTTCCATGCTGAAAGTTGCTGAATTAATGTACCTGTGTTAGTGAGCCCAGGTTGCTACAGAATGAGCAGGGAGGGAAACTAGGTGCACCAGCAACATCAAACTTGTTGAAAGGGAGGTGTGAAGAGACCTATCAAAGAAATATCAAGCAGACTCGTCCTGAAGTCTTGTTCCTCTTCTTAGCTTCACTACATGCTTTGAGGTTTTGCAGCTGGCAGTATCCTCCTGCTCATCTTGTGACGAGAGCTAAAGGAGTCTTCATCTCACCTGCTGAAGCTGGAAAACCAGCTTTATTGGTCTGGGGTGGGTGAATACAGAGGAGACATGACCTTAATATCCAGTGAGGGAGGTGGTTTTGATGCTACTGATCATCCCTCCCAGGACTGCTTCTTTCTGGTGTTAGGAGATGAGCAAACAAGCAGCATGAAACTTTGAGAGTTTCCCTGCCTGTGAAGATAGGCAGGGCAAACCCAAAGTGAAACGTACCCTACGCCTCTCTGTGAAACTGCACCTTAATGCAGCAGGATGTGAAAGTTTGCAAAGCAGTGACTTTTAGAAATATGTTGAACTTGAGAATCTATGACTTCTGCGTGTCTGTATTAAGTGCAGGGAAACAAATGGCCATTTTTCAACTGAGTAGGAAAAAAATCTTTTGGTAAATGTTCCATAGGATTTTTTTAAATGAAAACAGATGGATTTTTAAAGCTTTAAGAAAAGGCTTAACTGTATCCTATGCATATATATTCTGTTGGGTGTATGCTTTCTGTAGCACTTGCGGCTCATGAGAAAGCTTTTCTTTTTTATTGATGGGTGTAATTTGGCAACCAAACACACTGTTTATCTCTTCTACTCTTTTGTACATTGCTAATAATTAAACTGCTGAATGAGAACTTGAAAAGTTTAACTGCTTTGTTTAACCAAGTGCACATAATTCATTTGGTAGGAGTGGTTCTCTGTGTGCCTTTTGTACGAAGCAGACTCATCTCCCCCGGTCTCTTGGTAAAGAAAGGACTGAGCTATGTTAGAGCATGCTTGCAGCTACTTGAGCACTGTTGAAACAGGAAATATTAATATCGCACTGGAAGCGGGTTTTATAGTGCACACACAAGTGTGCTATATCAAGTCCAATACTTGAGGCAGGGAGTAGGAAGCATGCAGATTTGCAGCTTGCCTCTTCTGTTGAGAGCTGTGCTTCAATTACATAGTTGTTCCATCTCAAGATTTGCTTGTTACTGTTGCTGGTTCAAGTCTGCTGTGATATACTGGGAAGAATCTTACCTGTGTGCTGGGAAAAAAATGCCTGACAGTGATAGACAGGGCTGGTAGGTCATACTTCACCGGGATGATAAGCAAGCTGTGCTCAGCTCCTCGCAGCAAATGATTAACCTGCTGTGTTTGCTTCACTTGTTCAGGCTGTTTTGGTGATTTTTTGAAACAGATATCCTTGAACTGTTCCTGCAGAACCAAGCTGTTGGCATTGGGTGGGGAGGAAGCAGTGCCCACCCTGTGACCTGCTGGGGATGAAGCAGGGAGTGCCCCGTGGGGGCACCTTGCTTGTTGATGCCCAGCAGTGAAATGGGCTGGGACACAAGGTGGGCCCTGCACAGCTCTCTGGGTGGATCAGCACTTCCTGCGCCTCAGAGCTTGTACTTACCTTTAGAAAACCACTGTCATCTTCTGCAGGGTGCCAGCTGTGCTTTGAGTAGTGTTAACCACAGGATATGCACTGCTGTAGCATCACAGCTGGGGGAAGGGAGAGGCAGGTGTGTGCTGGTGGCCAGGGGTATCCTGCTCTATGGGGTGACAGGTTGGTGGCAGCAGGCAGTGCCAGGAGGGTGCCGTGGGATGGCCTTTGAAGGGTGCCAGGGTGGGACATGGGGCAGGAGGAGGAGGAGATGTGGCCACAGTCCTTGCTTGGAGTCCTGTGTAGCAGAGAAAAGGCATACTTTGGTCTGAAGATCTACTGCTGCCCCTCGGCAGAGATACTGAATCAAGTGGTGATCCTACAAACCCTCCTCTTGCTCCTGAATACATTCTGAAATGCTAAAAAAAAAAAGACAACCATTAAGAACTTGTATTGGTGGCTGACTTCAGAGTTTAATTAAATTTCTCTTTTATTCAAGTGAGTGTGCATTAGCAAGAAACTTACCTGGAGGAATCATGTCAGTGTTATCCTTTTTTATCGCTTACTGTGCAAGTTAAGAGGTTGGCCAGGTACAAATCCTTCAGGAGTCAGATTTGAGGAGCACCTCATGGCTCTGACTCATATCCATGGGCAAACAGCTGCCAGGCCAAGGAGCTGCTGCCTCAAGGTGTGGTGCCTGCCCTGCCTGCCAGACTCTGGAGCTGGCAGAAACTGCAGTTCTCATCTCAGGATCTTCTCCTGGCTTGGGTATAGCAGGCTAAGCAGCCCATGGATTCAGCAAAAGCTGGTAATAAGGGATGTGGTCTCTGCCAGTCTTCTCCTGTGGACTTTGACCTGTTTCATTCAGAGTGTAGCAAAAGCTCCTGTGGCCTCCAGCAAGGTATTTAAACTGATTCTTACCGAGCTCCAAACTCTGACAAGGTATTCAGGCAGGGAACACCAGACATGCAGGCTGGAAAATGAGAAGTTGTGCATACTAGCCGTCATCTGGGCATTCTGCCTGAAAATCAAGGATATCTTCATGCATTTGTGCTCAATTTGTAAAGATGCTCATTACACTAGTTATATCTGCAGAACCGGAGCCTCGATTTCTATGAGCCCAGTACAGATTAATTTCTGGAAAGCTGAAATGAGAAAAGCCCAAAGTATGTAGAGAAATGTATTCCATGGTGTTGAAGGCCACTAAATGTTTTACTTCTGTTTTTTGTGGGGTGTTTCAAAGGTGTTTTGTAGAACTGTTGCTAAGTACAGAGGATTTCTGTGTCCAATAGTCTGGTTAAAGTGACTAGAAACTAGATAAAGTGCTTGAAAACTTAAGAAGGGCACAGGTTGGCTTTGCTGAAAACGATCTTTTATCAAGGGCTAACTTCTTTTGAGAGAAACTTGTTTTAACTGGTGTTTGTTACATTGAGATCCCAGCTTGCTGCAGACTTTTGCAGCTGGGGAGCCTTCTGCAAAGCCTGAAAGTGTTGAGGTGCCTTCAGCTGGTCTGCTGGGCTGCTGCGGTCTTCGCCTCTCACCAATATGATGGCATGGAGACCTAACCTGTTGGGTGGCAAGTCGCTCCTTGCAGAGCTGATTTGCATGGCTGGGTTTCCAGCATCTTCCAGCCTCTGAAGTGGCTGGTTGTGGGTGACACAGCTGCTCATGCTGACCCCAAGAGGGGGAGTATTTATGGCCAGGTGGGACTGTGGCAGCCAGCATTTAAATGAATTTAAATTGCTCTGGATCCGCACCCTGAAGCTGTGGTTTTGTGTGCACTTTCAGTCAGCTCTGCTGTTGGGAGAAGCAGCCTTGACTCCTTCCATGTGGTTTTTTTTGGCTGGGTTAGGTCCCCGGTCTGGCTCACAGCATAAACCCACAGTCAGGTCTGCCAGCCTCATGGCGTAGCTGGAACTGGGATGAACACAAACAGCAGGTCGAGTTGTTTTAAGCTGTGTTACTGCTGCGTATAGAGACGAATATTTGATTGGGAAAGTGTGCGTGCAAAGGGACAGCAAAACATGGGGATGGCACAGGAGTGTGCAGGTGAACCAGGTCAGGGGACCTCCAGGTACATGGGGTGGTGGGATGAGCATCACCTGCTTGCTGGGTGCCCCTGCTGTGGTGCTGCTGCCGGTCTGGTGCCACTGCCTGCCTGCCAGGGATGGGCTTGCTCTCAGCTGTCCTGTGGCCAAAGCAGTTTTGAATTACAGAAATGTTTTTTGAGAGAATTCAGTCTCAAATGCCATAGTTCAGTAAAGCTGCAATTGTCAGCAAAGCTGTTGTGGTGCTCACCAAGCACTGCTGCAGGGGTACAAAAATTGTAAGGAACTGTAAACATTAGACTGAACGAGAAAGGTAAAAAAAAAAAATGCTTCTTGTACATAAAAGTAAGTTTCAGTACAATTTTCCACCCCTTTTCTGACTGTAAAGTTACTCTTGAGTTGCAGGGCCTCAAAACTGCAGGGATGAGAAGTGACTTGTGGTATGTACTGCTCATTTCTGGGATTTTTAGTTTTTTTCAGGCCAACTGATTTACCCAATCAATAGCTGGCTGGCCTCTGTTCAGTAGTAAACAAGGCTTAAATTCCATATGTTCTCAATACGATGTAGCAGGAGAAATAATGCTTTGAAATGTCAGCCTGGATATGTGGTAGTGTAACTTAAAAAGAATACAAAAGTGTACTGGGAGGAGCAGTGATTATGCTCAGATTAGTCTGGGATAGAGCACTTACCCAGGAAAAATGGTTGACTGTTTTTCCAGGCACACTGTAAACATTATTTCATTATATGTGACCTCAAACTTTTTGATTTACTGCTTTTCAGGACACGGCAGAGCAGAGATTTCAGCACTGTGATTTAGCAGAGGCTGGGAGATGAACCAGCCCTGCTTTGGTGTTTGTTAGCTGACTGCTGAAAGCAGGTAGCCAGCTTAGCTGCAAAGACTGGACGTGACTGCCTACCACTCTGAATTTACATCACCTCTGACCATGATGATAATAAACATTTAAACAGTAGATTACAACACTCCAGAAGCCATCTCAGTTTTATCACGTGCAAGGCAGACTGCTTGTGCTCCAGTTTCTATCTTCATACCTATCACAAAAAGAAAAACACATGATTTTGCTGAATGTGAGATGTTCTAAAACAAACTGAATGTATTTTTTTTGTGTTTTCAGTAGTAACAGCAAAACTAGGGCTAGTGTTTCCCATAACACTGAACCATGGCAATAACACTTGATAGTTTCTCCTTTTTTTTTGTTGCACTTGAACAAAACTAAGCAGATCCACAAATGTTTATGGACACAATAAAAAAAGTGGATTTATGCAATGTTGGTCTATATATTTTTTCCTAAAACTACAGTGGGATGCTGTGGACAACCAGTTACCTGCTTCATGCAGGATGCAAATGTTCTTTGATGATGGCTGTATCTGTAACCCTGAATGGATGAAGAAATAAGCTACTGAGGTGTTTGGGTTCCTAGAGCAGTAGCAGAATTGGTCTGTATTTGTTTCTTAGACACATTTGAGATGCAAGTTTACATCTGATTGGGTTGTTTAAATTTATTTTTCACAAATTACAAAATAAAGGCTTTCTTGGAACTTGACCATCTGTATGAAAACTGTTGTCAGTTACAAAGAAGTATTTTCCTTCAGCTCAGTTGTTACAGCCATTAGTCTACAATCCAGCAAAGCAGAAAAACTGATGGTAACAAAACAAGCCCTTTTGTGACACTAGGTCTGTGCAGAAACTGTTCCCATTACAGTACTAGATGTTATTTTTCATACTCTTCTGTACCCTATAGCAGCTCTAAGTACCTTACTGCATGGATGATGACTGCAGATAGCATGAGTGGGAAACCAGCATAAAGCCTGGAGGAAGAGATTGTTTAAAAAGTCTAACGAGTGCTACTTTTTAAAGCAGTGCTTCAGTGAAGGAAACAGACTGCAGCTATACAGAAGATGACAAAAGTCAGTGCTGAGCCTTCCTAGATGTGATTTCTGTTGTTGGGTAGAAAATTCAAAACTTGAACTAGTGGCTTAATTTGATGTTAAATTTATGTGCATTGCGTGTAATATGGTTGCCACAACAGTGATGAAAGCTAAATATGCTTCCTGTATTTTAGTGGTCTTAGTGTTGCTATTTCAAGCAGAATGCTTGTTTGTTTTAAGGTGTTTGCATGATGATCCTGATATTACTATCTATATCTATCTCTTTTTTATCTATTTCCATCTAGTTTCAACCCCCATGCTTTGGGCAGGATTGCCAACCACTAGAGCAGGCTGCCCAGAGCCACATCCAGCCTGGCCTTGAATGCCTCCGGGGATGGGGCATCATCTCCTACTATTTTATTCACAACTGATGTTTAGCATCGTCACTGCAGTGTTTTCATTAGTGGAAATGCAGTCAAGGTAGTGAAGAGACTGTTTTGGGTCAGTGCTTACTGCATTAAACCAAACTGTATTTTTTTTTGAGTGGACTATGGAGTTGATGTGAGCAAGTAACCTGAAAAATTAAAGATGAGAGATTGACAAAGTTTTCTTTCAGCTTAGAGGAAATCTGAGTTTAGTAGATGTAATAATTATGTTTAGAAACTGATGGACACATGATTTAGTGAAAGCATATCTTGTGTGTACAGCTGTCAGTGACTTGTCCTGGAAATGGAAGTTCTCTGATTACTTGATAAGTAAGGGGGGAACATCTGATTCACTTCATATCTAATGACTGTGCAGTGATATGTGCAATGGTAGCTATGTCATTGTCACTCAAAGCAGTTTATATTCTCAATATTTAGGCACTGCACCTATTGAGTGAAAAGGCAGGGTTTTGTATGCTCTTTTCAAACCTTGATGTAAGAACTGACATTTAACTTTCAGACTGTTGGAGCTTCAGTTCACTCCTATAGTTCTAACTCCTGATAACAAAGGAGAATTAATTCTTTTTACTAGGTGTGCATTTAATGGGGAGCACGAGGACGAGGCAACCTGGAGCCAGTGGTGCCAGCTCTGATAACTTTGCAAGCACTGCTCTGCTCACTGTGGAGCAGAGGTAGCCAAGCGGGTTTCAGGTGATAACTGAGGCCCTAACTGATATGGCACCGCCTTTGAACTGGTTACCTGTGAGGGTACACCAAGTTTGTCCTCTACCTGTGAAAACCGATCATCATCCCACCTATGAAGCAGGAACAAAGAAGGTGTCTCCTGCCCCTGTACCCTTCTGCACCTACATGGACTGGCAAAGTCAGTGAGGACAAGAGCTTGTAAGGTGAATTCCTGGCTTGTGAGCCTGCTGTACCTCTGTCCCCCTTTTATGATGGCTCCTGCTCATGCTGGGCAATTGCAGTGAGAGAAGCAATAAAGTGCATTGTGGTTTGAGTTGTTTCACAAGCAGCTCAACTGCCTTCCCTGAGGAGCTGGAAACATGGGAGGTGGGGCAGGAGCTGCCATGGTTTTGTGGGGTCAACTGGGTGCTTAGGGGTCCCTCACATGTATGTTGGATGTTCTGTACCATATAACATTTCTTTACTTTCTGTGAATTTTAGTTCATGTTTGTACTAAAACTGTTCAATTTAATTCTATGGGACAATTTATTCTGTAGGTACAAACTAAGTTGGTTCAGCTGTTATCCGTAATGCTTAAGGTTTTTTTTTCCCCTGATAAGATTTAAAAAGCCATTGTTTCTTTAAAAAAAAAAAAAAACATACTTCAAAGGCACTGAGGCTGTAATAATTATTTAGGGAGGAAAAGCAAAGCAGTCAAGGAAATGTGTTCTCCAAGTTCACGGCTGCAAACATCATGGTGTGCATATTTTTTTCTATTTTATCCACATACTTGTGTTTGCGTCTTAAGGAAGAAAGTGTTGTAACAGTTCAGGTGTTTCTGGAGCTTTTTTCAGAATGTGGAGAGTGTGAAACAGTGTTTTGGACCTTTGTAGATGCTGGACCCTGCAACAGACTGGTGAAGGAGCAAGGAACAATGAATTGTCAAAGAAACAAAGACCAAGTGTCAGGGATGAGTGACTCTATAGTGCTATCTTGCAATTTCAAATTTACCTATGCTTAAGTGATGCTTTTGCTTTTGGCTCTTGCTAGGCAGATGTTTCAACCCTACTGAGTCTTCTGGTTCAGACCCTGAGGCTTATATAGCTCCTGTTGAAGTTGCTCTGTGACACTTGCGTAGCTTTCTCCTCAGGTTACAGACTCACAGAATGGCTGACATTGGAAGAGGTTGCCCCTTTTGCTCCAGCACTCCCACTTGTCATCCTCCTTTTCTGTTCTTTAAGCTGTACCTTACCACATTTCTTCCAGCTGGTTACTATAGCATGAGTTTGCTGGTAGGAAGTTTTTTGATGTCAATCTCACAGTGACCTGAACATTGAATCTGTTTGGCAGCTGTTCACTCCCGAAGAGAATAGTTTGCTGGGCTTTTTCAGGAGCTGAAAGGGGCTCTTCCCTTTCCTTCCCTTCCCTGCTCTCTCTCCCCTCTTTCTCCCCCTTCTTGTTCTTCTCTTCCTCCCTTCTCACAGCCAAGAGTAGCCCCTTATTTGCCAACATCCAGGTAGAAGGCATTTACTGCAACTGTATCTACAAATTGTTCTTTTGGTCTCTAGCTGTAATGCAGTCAGCTTTTTGACACTATAAAGATTGAAAACCAAACACATGTGCAACATTTTGCAGGGACTTACCTTAGCTGGTTATGGTTTAAATGACAAGTATTGTTTTGAATTTCTGCTTATCAGTAACGACAGTGAACAAAAACCTTCACCTTATGCTGCTTCTTGCAAACTTCAACTAGCTTGTGTGTCGGTGAAACATCAAAGGTTCCTGTCAAACATGTTTGGCCTCTTCAGTCCTCATTTGCCATGGTAAACCTAGTACTTCATCCCGGTCCTGTGGGAGGGATAAGATGTCCCAGCTTGATCAGGGTGACCTTAGCTACTGTTTGTAGAGTGAAGCATCTAAGCTGGCAGCTGTAGGAGTGATAGAGCTGTGGGTAAATATTGCATGTGAACAGAGGAGAGGCGGACAAACCTGAATTCAGGTTTCCTGCTGTCACTGTGGTGAGTTCAGTCTGTGCTCTGCCATTCCTCCTGGTGGTCTGTTGTCCCTCTTTCCTGTTCTTCTACTCTGCTTCTGCAGTGTCTTTCTGCCCTCTACTTGATCTACAAATGTTCATGGGTGGAGTTCTACCCACCAGCAATGTTGTGACTGCATATAATGAAACTTGCCGTCGGGGTTCAGCAGAAAGCTGAAGCCATGTCTACTTTTGCTATGGATGCTAACATTTCCCTTTGTCTTTCATATCTGAGTAGCTTATTTTACTATCCTGGCAATATTAAACTATTCTTTTCATTATTTCATTTACGTTTTGTTTGTGTTAGCTTGAACCGAGTTCAGAATAGGTAAAATATAAGGAAATGGGTTCCATATGGTAAAATCTTGGCTCTTTAATAAAAGCTTGTTAATGTATATTGCTAATAAAAAAGCAAGCAATAATTCTAGTGAAATGAACAGAAAATGGCAAATGTGTCAAAATACATGGAATTCAAATCACAAGCTGAGAAAGCTGTGAGCATATAAAGTTGACAGGAACATTTCACGCTTTGGTAGTTGATTCTTCATGAATTAACCTTTGGAGAAGGAAAGCCTAGTAGAAATTCCTGCTGGAATGTGTGATACAGTTTCAAATATCTTGAGCCTCCAGTGACGTGTTAATCTTACCAACCAAATCTTCAAAAAATTGCTTTTTTAAAAACCCACATGAAAAACATCATGCTTACTGCAAGTGTGTAGAAAATATACACACCTCTCAACTGGACTGACTACTTACCAGTGTAGTCTTTTCCGAGCTGGCTTCAGGCTTGACTGTGATAATGGATTGGACTATGTACATGAAGACAGGATGACCTGCAAGGGAAAGAAATGACTTGTAATTGGTGTTCAGTTCCTCATTTCCATCGGCCTGAGTGCTTCTTTAGGCTTGCAACTTTATTTTGGTAATGTTAGACTGAGGTTTTATCAGCAGCCAGAGCTTTATGGACAACCAGGTATTTCACAGAAAGGAACTAAGTTTTAAAAACACTGAGTGCCCATATCTTGGGGAATCCAGTTGTGTTGAGGTGACTGACTAGTAACATATGCAGAGATAACTTTATTAAGAAGTTACTTGAAGTATTTATACAGAGTGAGGTTTGCAATTAAATGCAAATGGAAATAGTTGGGCAACAGGAAGACTTATAAACTGCATTTCAGGTTTATAATTGTAGATGGCAACACGTGCTTTGAAGCTAACTGAAATTGTTTAAGGTCAAATTTTCATGTACTTCCTTCAGACCCATTATTCTGTCTCCCTCCCTGTTCTTCCAAGTATACAGAACAATTATGCTGTAGTTAAAATATAATGAAGTGTTATTTTTCTGCACAATGTAAAGAACCCTACTAGATAAGAGATGGCTGTGCTCTGGTATCATTACACATTGAGAGAAAAACAGAACTATTTAATGTCTATTGCCTCTACTAAAATGTCATTTTATGGCATTGTAGAAAGCCTGACATCTGAAAGTAAACTAAAGGCTATTGATACCTATAAGCAGAAAAGCGAATACTAAATGTTCCAGCTGTGCCTGTGATTACTTGATGAATGCCAAAGTCATCTTGTGTCTGTGTGGTTAAAAGTGACTTAATTTTGTGGGAATTCAGGTAAACTAAGACAAGTCTCAAGAGTCCGTCAGCCTTCTGCCAATGTTGGCATTTGACAGGCTCCACGAAATCTAGCAGTTTTGACACTTGGTCCCAGAAGCATGGGTTGTGGTTGCTGTTGCATCACAGTCCCTTTGTGTGTTAGTCCTAAGGTTCATGACTTGAAATAGTGCTTCCTTTCTCTAAATGGATGTGGTTGGACTTGTGGCAGCAGATACAGAAGACTGAAACGAGACCTTTTTTCAAGGAAGTGGGGGAAGATTACTCTGGGAGGGTGAATGAACAGGAATAAGTCTCTACAAGAAAACTCAAGGGAAGGAGTGGTTTGCTAACACTTCCAATTTTTACATCAGAATGCCTTTTTATTGGACTTCTGGAGTCAACTCTCAGAAAATGTTTTTTTCCCTCCTTGTTTGCAATGGCTGGCAGTGAGATTGGGTCCAGAACTGTGACCCTGTAGATCCGGTGTGACCAATTTGTGAGAATGGTCTGGCCAGAAGATGTGTGTGTATTTATGTATGAAAATCTGAGCTTGCATGCCTCAGACAATGTAATAACTAGATTAGGAAATCCATAGTCATTTCTAAGGAAGGAGAGAGCAGTTATATATTGGAAAAATTGAGAAATGCCAGATTGAAGAGCCTCATAATTTAATAAAGTGTATTAGTCTAGTATCTCAGGCAAATCTGCCCTCTAAGTTCACAGCTGTGGTAAGTCTTGAGTGCTTTCAGTGTTTTGTGTTGTACAGAGCCCTTTATTGGAGCAAATGTTCAGCAAATTGACTGAATTTCCTTAACTGGAGCCATAGGAAAAGGGTTTGGGCCATCTGGTTTTATGGTTGTGGGGTATGAGCTAGCTGCTTGCAACTGTGCTCTTTGACAGAGTAAGTCTGTAGAAGGCTGTCCTGATCAGAACCTTAAATTTTTCTACCAAAGATAAGTGTCTTCTGGCATAACAGTAGACCTCTTAGGTACTAAGTACCATAACAGAACTCCTGTAATAGGAGTTTGGTGTTATAAAACCATCTTTTCTTAATGGACGTCTCTGTTCACAGTTAGTTGGCATATTTGCTTCTTCACAGTTAGCAAAGTGCTGCATTAGGTACCTGTGATTTTGTATTTGGGAGCAGAGGCTCAGGAGGAAACTTCTGCATCTGTAGCTTTGGGTAATGCTTTTCCAATAGCTGGGCATGTAATCCTGTCCATGCATTTTCCAGCCGGCTGGCAGTGCAGCAGGCTCAGGTAGCAGTGAACCTGTCTCAGAAGGAACTGCCAGATCACAGACCTGCTCCAGTTACAGGGCCTGGCTGGTGCTGCATTTGCAGGGGTAACCCCAGGAGCAACCGCTAAGCTAAGCTGCTCTGGGCAGGCAGTCCTGGCTACTTGAAAGTACAAATTTTAGTAGAAATAAAGATTAAACTGAATGTATTGGCCTTGTTCATGTTAGGATAAAATATTTGCTCTCATAACCTATGGTTTTTGAGGTCACCTTGACTCTAAAATGCAGTTGAACTTTTTCTTGAAATTACAGCACTGAAATGTAAGGACAAATACTTCCCATTCAGAGTTTTTCCTGGTACTGACAGACATGAATGGGATGTTGCCTAGGGTCCATCAGTCACTGCTTTCATAGCTGGTTCTAATTTTACCAGGACTGGTAAGTAAGGTGCTGCTCTGGAGGCCATGTGCAAGAAGGTCTTGACTTTTGTTATAGTGTTCTTTGAGCTGTTACAGCATGTATCTGTTAAACACTTTTCACTGTGCTAATGCTAGGGATGTTGGGGTACACTTGGGTGGGTGGAGGAGGCAGGAAGGTGTGAAGAATGGACACAGAACTTGCCGAACATCTTGCTAGTGGACTTGAGCATGTCGTTGCCTACTGTGGGGCAGTGTGCCAGCCTTTGTATTTGGGCTTTACACAGTACTCCGGATAGCACACAGCTGGGACTGTGAAATGAGATTTAGATGATGTTCAACTCAAATAGTCTAGACAAAAACTTTTATTCCAGCATTTTATTACATTTTCTCATGCATCCCTTTACCTCTTACCTCAGTTCTGAGTTTACTAACTCTTCTCTGTCGCTGTAAGAAGATTTTGTTCTTTCCATCCTCTGTTATATCCTGTGTATTCATCTTCACTGTTGTGGTGCCAAAAGCCATTGTCTTCCTTGCTCATTTCTCTCTCCCTGGGAAAATGTTTCTCATGGTGGGAAACTGAGAGCAATTGGTCCTGACAAATAAGAGCCTCTGCTCCTTTTTTTTGTCTTCCTCAGTATAAGAAGTCTTTTGGTATGTCTGTGGCAAGTGTCTTGTTAAAGGGTCTACCTGCTAGAAGCAGCCATATATTGTTCTTGAACTATTGCAAACAATTATACATCTGAGTACAAATGAATAACCAGGAAGCCTTAAATGATTCTGTGTTACAGTATTATTTTTTTCCCAGTCTCTGGTTTTTAAGAATAAAAAACTGGCTGGTTTGGGATTATCCCAGAATATCTCGGACTAGTAAATGGCTCCATAAATTTACGTTTGCAAATTAAAACAAAATTCACTTTTCCTTGTATGTTTTTCAGTTACATATTATAGAAGGTTCAAGTTCAGTTTCATTTAAAAAAAAAGAACCATAATTTATGGATCCATGGGGTTGTTTGAAAGTCATTGCAAATTAGACCTGTAAAACACCTCTTATTTACTGTCATCTCAAGTGTAAAGGCACTTATGTGAAAGATCTGATAAGTCATGTGTTGATGTGGATTATCTCTGTGACCCTGGGACCTTCAAAATCCTTGCCATAGTTGTGATAAAAAGATTGACTCTGAACTTGGACCACATTTGCATAATTAGCACTTGTGGAGCTCATAAGATTTGCTCAGTTTACACGATAATTTTATATGAACCTGGTTTTATTTTGTCTACTAATGCTGAGTCAGACTGGGCAAATGTTTTTTGTGCTTTGTCAACTGTAGGTGCATATAGCACCTTGGGGTATGTTGGCAACCCAGTGTTTGGCTGACAGAGCTCCAAGTATTTGATAACATCTGAAGTGGCCATCTTGCAACAGGGAGCACAGAAGATGTTTTTGCAAACTATGAGCCTGAAACATCAGCTAGTCATTGCTACTGTCTTATCTGTCCTTCTGTTGAGGTGCTATACCATACAGAAATATTTCAGACAATGATGGTGAACACTGCTGCAATATGTCAGCTGGTGGAAGATGCTCAAGTCTCAACTCAGATTACCATCTAGTAAACAGACATTTCTGGGGGGTTGGGGGAGAGGACTCTGGGGTGGGAAATGTGTGGAATGAGAATATGTAAGAAGTTGTTTGTGGTATGCCATCTTTTCCACTGAAGTAATTGATGGAAGAATTTGCTTACTCAATTGTTACATCTTATGGAGTGCCCCAATAAGTCTCTGCTCACGTTTGTTGAAAATTAGGTATGACAATTTAAGCTCTAATGCTGCTAGCTGCTCCATGCAGAGTTTTCTACTTATTCCTCCTTTGGTGTTTTTTTCGTAAGGAAATATCTGTAATGAGGGAACCCAGTAACTAAACGAACAACTTTTTGTATTAACTGATGGCTAATGGGGTGGCAACAATTAAAATGAGTTGAAATGGAGAGCTTTAAGGACTGCACTATATATGTTGTCTATGTATTCACAACATTTCATCTTTGAGGGAATACTTGTGATGTTTTTATCTGAATTCTAAACCCCAGATTCCCAAACTGATAAATTGAATTGTAAGATGTGATTTCAGATGCATTTTTTTCCTGCATAGCCTTATGTAGTTGACATGTGCCTTATTCTGTGGCATTTGGATGTTTTCAGCAGCAATGTTGAGTCTGTCCAGATCACACTTGGTCATATCAGTGGGCTGGAGGTCTCCAGGTGGACCCTAACCTTGCTCTTCTGCCCCCATAACATTATCATAGCATTCTCTTCCTTTGAGTTTAGCATTATCAAGAAGTTACTGACAGAGCAGAATGTATTTATTTCATAATTCTTCCCCATCTTCTGGCTGATATGTGCCCTGTTTGGAAAAGAGACTGAGCTTTCTGTCTTCAAACCAAGATCACTTGTCTAGAACTTTGTGTGGATGGATGTACCCAAAGGGTTTGTCTAGTAATGTGGAAGGCTACATGCTTGAGTTTATAGATGAAGACTGAAGTCTGCCAAAAATTGTTACAGCAATCCAGACTTAAAGGACCCATGATCTTGAAAGTCTTCAAGTTAATTTACTGTGCAGCTTAGTCCTGGTGCCACCTCTATCCCACAGGCTGTCACTGCTGTTTCTAAAAGCATTTGCAACTGCTTATTTCATGTGATATCACTGTTGCTTTGAAGCCAGTATGTGCTGGAGGGGGAAAGTGTATAAGCAGTCTTATCAGAAGGCTGTGGATATTGCAAGAGACTCCTCCCAGCATAAGTACCGTAGGTGTTGGTGCTCCCTGTGCTTTGCTTTTTCAGAGCATAGATATTTAGCCCAGAAACAGACACTTTAGCACTGGCAGGACAGAAGCCTAACCTGTGAATTGCTGGTGTAGTATTTCTTTTAGAAAAGATCTGTGTTTTTCACTTTTCAGTGTCTCTACATTCTCCGCTCTTGTCATTTTCTCTCATTGTTGGTTTCCTTAAGCAGAAGAACTACAACAATCCCATGATATCTGTCAGTGCCTTCACCCACCCTCTGAGTCAATCTTTGCCAATAATTTTAATGAGGGATTTGATGTTGGCCAGGGCTGATCTGGTATGTCCTTGTTGAGGATAGGAGGGACCCATGGATGTGTAGATCCAGGAACAGATTGTAAAGCATTAGTTATTCAGTTAAATTCCTAGACTGATGTTTATCAAATGGGTTGTGTGGTTTTCCACTCCAGCTTTCAGATAAGTTGCCTTTTTTTTTGCTTTTTTGATTGGCAAGTTGTGTTTGAAGGGCAAGAGTAAATGGTGAGAGCAGCCAAGTACGGGAGCTGAGAGGAGCAGGACATGATAACAGCAAAGCTTTTCATAGAGAGCTGTTATGGGGGACCAAGTTCAGGTTACATCAAGGCTGACAGGGCCACAGCATGTTAGGGTGGCTGGCTGGGCTCCTCTGGTGGCACTTGTCATCATCCATGGGCTCATACCTCTGGGTGAGCAATGCTGCCTGAAAACTAGCCACAGAGCTCACTGCCTCAGGCAATGAAGTGGTGAATTAAACTTCAGCATGGTGCTCATTGATACTTCACCCTTGTCTAAGGGAGCCATGTCTCCTCCCCTGCTGGAGCGCCGTGTTGGGGTGTGGGATCAGCCTGTCCTGGGCATGCTGACAGACGTGGGCAGGAACAGCAGCAAAGCAGCCTCCACAGCCAGTTTCCCATGCCGAGTGTTTTATGGCTTGAATCTCATGTTTGCCTCCACATTAATGTTTCAGTTCATAACGAGTGATGACCTGATTACAGTATCTGAGAGCTCATTTTAGAGTGAGTCATGTTTATTGGAGCTACCAGACTTAAAAGGGACTCGGAGCAAGACACGTATTTGTTTTATCGGTGCACGAAACTTCTGGGTAATTAGGAAGAGCCATCTTAAAAGCAAAGGAAGATGAGAGATATCAGTGCTTGTGGTGATTAAAACTGAAACTACAAAGCTCGTAGTAGCTATGTTATACGTTAACAAATGTGTGGTAGCATCAGCCCAAAACGTGGGTGAGTAGTGTCATTTTTTTTGTCCTCAGTAAGGACGTGCTCTGTGTACTCCTATTTGTCAACATGGGTCATTGGCATGCTGAAGCTACAAGATCTGTTTTGTGTGTGGTCTCCATTTGGAGAAGAAAGTATTTTAAATATCATTAGTGCATAATGAAGTGAAAGCGGTCTACTGTGACTCCATTTTCTCATGTACCTCAGATAGATGGGATCACTTCTCTTTTCTCAGGTTCAACCTTCAATATATGTATGTTCTTGTAAAGCACTCTTGCTTTGTTATGGTGTCTTTTACCCAAAGTGCTCATATCAGCTCAGGACGGTGTTTACCCACTAAATGAAGAAGTTGCATCAGGGAAATACTGAAAATTACTCATGGCTTGCATGATCTGTGTGGCAGTACAAATAATAGTGGCCAACAGTGCATTTGGGAAGGAGAGGGTCTGTTTTTTTATCAGTGATGTTTCTTATTCTCAGCTTGTGGCCTGCCGCTGAAAGTGGCTGGCCCAGCCCTGTTTCCGTCCCCACCCTGTGTTTGCATGAGAGTGGCTGCAGATGTATAGCAACTCAGATCAGAGACTTGATCCTCCTAGAAGTGAGTCTCTTCATAGCTCTTGTTTTTTTTTCAGAAAGGTTAGCTCCTTGTTCTGTTTCATGGATGCAGCCATAGGATTGTCAACTCTTGGCACAAACTGATGGGAACATGTGGCTGAGAAATAACAAGGGAGGGTAGGATAAACTCTTCTGGCAGTCATCAGCGCAAATAGGGTGTTGTTTTGGTAACTGGTTTATAGAGAAGACACTCTTCAAAAGCCTCACGCTGTGATTGAAGCTCATCCAGAAGCCAGTAGTACTGTACTGCCCTGCAGATTCAATGCTGGAAACATCTGAACTTCTGTAAGGATTGAGGTTTTGCTCACAGAGGACCTTTTACCTACAAAGAGGGTCATGAGGCAGTTAATGATCAGGGATGCTTTCAGTTGGAGATCTTCAGAGAGTCATGCTTAATAGGCTGGGGCAGTGCTTTTATGGGAGGTGGTGTGGTTCAGCGGTAAGTAGGGGTATGAATACCATATCTCCTTCATTTGATTACAGCCCTTATCACAGGGCCCATCGATGAGAGGCAGCCCAGTCTGCACGTTAACAGCTTGCTGAAGCTGCAGCTGGCTCCCAAGTTGCCCTTGAGGAAACAAATGCCCTTGCATTGTCTCCATCTCTACTTCGGTGGCTGTGTTTAGCACGAGGCTGCTCCATCCAGTGCTCACTTCAAGCTTGTGTTTGGGAGTCTTTAAACTTCTCTGAGTATGCGTAAGCTGAAACTGTCAGCTCCCAGCCATAACCCCACCTGTTTGAAATCTCCTTCTTACCCTCAAACCAGGTGATGGACAAAGTGTGATATGTGCTTGGTATGAGCGAGTGGCACTTAAGGAATTCATGCTATGGAGAACAGCACCTTCTTGGTCATCTAAATATCTTTGTGTGCCAAAAATGTCTCTCTTGTGGAGAAGGGACAACCGTGCTAATTTCTCTTCTGCACTATTTAGCTTAGGTTTTCCGTAAAACTGCTCTAAATTGCCTCAACTCATGTGTAACTTGATATGGGTTTCTCCTTGCAGCTATTGTGGATGATGAAAGGCTTTCAGCGGAGGAAATGGATGAGAGGAGGCGTCAGAACATTGCTTATGAGTATCTCTGCCACTTAGAAGAAGCAAAAAGGTAAGTAAATGAAAGTGCTCTTATAGCTGACCTTTAAATACAGACGTTCAGGCCTGCTGTGTTCTTGAGTGTTGTGATGCTTAAAATAACTTTTGCATTACTTCGATTAACTTAATGTTGGAATCGTAACACTTCAGTGTAAGAAACAAATGACCAATATGAAAAGCTTTCTTCAAAGAAAGGGTTAAATCAAGAAAATCTCTTCACACTCACTGTGGTGACCAGCATCAATGAAAGCAAAGGCTGGGTGTTAAAACCTAGGGCTGTGGTTTTGTGAGAAGATGAGTCAAGCTTGTGTGACTGACTGGGGAAATGCTTTTGCTCTTGGCCACGTGGTCCTATTCCCTTCTAGTTGCTCGTGCTTTTGTGTGGTCCTATTCCCTTCTAGTTGCTCGTGCTTTTGTGGACTGTCTTGGGTTGCCAAGATGGCAGATAATCACCTGGGCTCTTACTGGGTTAATGATCCATATCAGCTCAGTGTTTCGGTGGTAGTGTATGGCAAGTGCATACAGGACAGTAAAGAGAACATACAGTCTACTCTTCTTTTAGCTCCTCTGACCCATTGGTCAAGACTCATTACTCCTCTCTTCAAGTGACAGTCTGTGATGAAGCGCTGATTTTTCAAGGACACCAGGATTTTAGTACTGTTATGCAATTGTGCCATCCTATCTACAATTCACTCTCAAAACACATTCAACAATACTTTTGTAACTATTAAGCAAGAAAACAAGGTGGAATATCCTTGTGCTTTTGGAGTAGCTTAAAATGCTGCTATTATCATTTGTAAAAACATTTCACACTCAGTGTCGGATCAGAATTTTTCAAAGATGCCTGTTGTGCTTCATTGCTCCTGTATGGCTCTGCTGGTTACTATCCCACTTCTGATCTGCATCAACAAATAGATAGGGAACGTTATTCCTCATCTTCAGTTGGGTGCCTTTCCTAGAAATTTCTGTATGCAAAAGGAAACTTGCATTTTGACAATTAGTAGTACAAGCTGTAAAACCTAGGAACCATCAGTGTGATGAGAAATTACAGGAACCTTAGAAAGGAGCAACACAGGGTACATCAGTCAGGAATGAACTACAGAAGAGTGCACTGAGTTTTGTGTCCATACTGCTCTGCACCATCATTCTGGCACTGACAGTTACCTTTCTAGCAGCCATGGGGCAACTAGCTGCCATTTACCTTCTCCTAGACGTGTTATAAAAGTCAGGCTTTCTTATTTCAATTTGCTATTCATTCTGCTGTCCCACTCAATGCTGTCCATTCTGGCAGCACTATGACACTTGCCCTACTCTGTGTACTCCTGTTGCCTGCATCATGCAGTTGCAGGAGATTGCCCTGGTCAGCTGAGTCAGCTGGCTGTGCTGGCAGGAAATTTGAAGCTCTTTTGCTGAGTTAGTTTTCTAGTGGTTTAGTGAGCTGAATAGTCTGATCAAGGGGTCAGAGCAGAATCAGTGCTAGCAAAAAGAAAGGGATGGAGTGCAGCAGGGCTCCTCCTTGCATGCTGAGTGGAGGATCAGCTTAACCACCTCAAGAAACCTCACTCTTTAGTCAGGTTTTGATTTTACTTAAAGTGTACTCCTCCATTTTTTGCAAGTCCACAGCCTGCTGTCCTCTGGCACAACAGAAATAATTAGCCTACAGATCCAGCCTTTTCTCTTCTATTACTATTATTACTAATTTATCTTCCTGATTTTTTTCTCCCTCTTCACGTCCCAGGGCTATCACTTTGAACTCAAGTTCTGTAGTTCTTCCTTTGAAGCATCCCTTGACACTTCATGAGGAAATGTTTTAGAATTACTGAATTAAATTAGCGTCTGCTATGAGTAACCTACCGTTTCTTCCTTGTATTTATTTTCATAAGGATTCATGCCACTAGTGGTTTTCCAGAGGAAACAGCTTTAGTTCCACTAGCAGGTGACAGGACTCACAGCAAACACTTAGTCAATAACTCCTAGGGCTGTCAAGTACCTGGAAGAATTTCAGGATCTCAGTTTTTGAAATTTACTCTTTAAGTTAATTGTCAATGCTACAGTATAAGGTGTATGAGTGCTGCAGCATAAGAGACCTTGTGGTTCCTTGGCCAGGCATTGCTGAGGGGTAGAGTTGTCATGGGTTGAGCTAATGCAGCAGCACAATGCTGCTGGATGTCCTATTTGGGTGCCTTAGCATGGTGTGATTTGGCAGGAAATGTATTTTATATATTAAACACAATATATTTTAAACAAGACGAGGGAGAACTGCTCCTGGTCAGTGGTTTGAATCTGCTTACAGCACAGAATCTGCTTACAGAACAAGGTGATGGCTGCCCAAGCAAGCAAGGAAGAGGGCAGGACTGCACAGAGAGAAGAGGATGATGGAGGCTGTGGGGACTCTGTCAGGTGGACAGAGCTGCTGTGGAAGAAAAGAGGGTGAGGGAGGCTTTTCCCTTCACTGTAAGCTTCTGGAATAATTCAGTTGCATCAGAAAACTTCCTCCTGAGAGGGGCTGTTGTTAATGTGAAAACACCACAGCAACACACCCTGACGAAAACTTGAAGAAACAAGCAGAAATGGCTGCATCTCATAACTGTGTAGCTTCTAGCCCTCCTTGACTGCAAAGAAAATGTGAGCAGGGGTGGTCAGGGACAGGCTGGGCAAAGGTGGTGCCAGGTGGGTATGTGGCAGAGATGGTCTGCCACTCCTCTGTTGGAACAGCAACAGAGGAAAATATCACATCTCTTCTCACTGCAGTCATTGCACACAGTGCCATAGCTTCTCCAGCAGCTGCAGCATTCTCCTTGTAACAGAGCCTGAATGAATCCAGAGGCGCTAGGAAGCAGCGGAGGTGCTAGGAAGCAGGAGAGCAGCCTTGGAGGGAGTAGCAGAGCTGTAATTCAAACTGGCAAAGCAGGACTGGTGCGCACTTGGGAGACCTGGTTGCAGGCTGACTCATCAGTACAAGAGGGCTCATGTGCTTTGGCTGCACTAGGTGTGAAGCTCCAGCCGATGGGCCAGCATCTGCAGATCTCCTGGGCTGCATGTTGGTGCTGGTGGGACTGGCAGAGCAAGGGAGCAGGAGCTGGTGGAGGAGGCAGGATGGTGCCTTTGGCCCTAGGCTGTGAAACAGCCCATTGCTGCAGGCGTTGCCCTGCTGCCTGTGCCCTCCTGGGTGATACTGGGAGCAGGAACCGCATCTTTTACATACCTGATCTAAACGTTTGTCTGTTTAGTTGTACACTTTTTTTGACCCCTATAAAGCCTGAATGAAAGGAGAGGCATCTTTCAGTATTCATGGATCTATAGATAGCAGTGACAATAAATAGCAGAAATTACTAAAGCAAAGCAATTTATTTCCATTTGATTGGCAGCTGCTGAAACAGCTAAGCAGCAGTGAGCAAACACAAGGGGCTTTGGTCCATATTGAAGATGAATAAATACTGAAATAAACAACTAATAGCAGAAGACTGGGGTGAAGTGTGGTTTTATATACAATACTAAGACAGGGTCTATGCGCTCTGGCAATATTTGTAATCAAAATATTGTTTTATAGCAACTCTGCACTTCAAAATGCCAAAGTTAATTAAAACGGTGAAGAATGTGTACTTTCAGCTGTTTTTTAGACCTCTGTTTGCACACTTACTTCCTGTAGTCCAGCTTTATTAAAAAACTGTCTGAGTTTAACATGAAAGGAGAATCCTGCTGCTGGTAGCTGTTTCTGCAAATAGTATTTTCTGTGCTAGGCATAGTATCTGTTATATATATATATATATAATATAGGAAACTGTTTTTTAAACACATTGAACAGGCTTGTAATATCTGCAGAGATCTCTAATATCTGAATAGGGTGTTACATTTGATACTGGAGAAAAAACACTTTCTTCTTAGATTGTTGATCCTTTGCTGCCTAATAGCATCTGAGCATCTGAGGGTTCTCTTGCTCATAATACATTGGGTCTATAAACTTTCCTTAAAGGCAAGAGTAATTCCATGTTGGAAAAATGGAGAGTTCTTGGTATCCTTAAGCTCCCAAGAAGAATAAAACTAAACACTTAGGAGTAGGGATTTCTTCCTTCAAGCAATGTAAACGTGCGCCTACAACAGAAGCTCACCAACAGTTGCATGAATATATTTCAGTATCATTTGGGAATTTATTCTTTTAAATGATAAAGGCTTCAAGTAGGCAATAAGTAACAGCTGGGCCACAGACCTTAATGCCTTATTGGATGAGGCTAATTGTAACAGATAATCTGTGGAAAGGAGGATCTTGCGGTAAGTTTTATCTCTGTGATGCCCAGAACATCAGATTCTATCTCAAGTTTGGCTTTTGCTGTTGCTTGTCTCTTTGCACTTGTGCAATTACCCCTCTGTGAATGATAACACAGATTTGAGGGTTTTTAAACTGTGATTAAAGCTTTGGCAATAATGCAAATTGAATTTACAGTAAAGCTGTTGTAGCTGATTAGGGTTATAATCATCCATAATTAAGGAGGCTCTATCTCTCTTCATTTCTTAGAAATTATACCTTCTTGTGCTAGGCTTGAATTTTTACCAGTGGAAGCCTTATTATACTAACCTTGCCTCTATGCATGAAACTAGCCAGATTTTTATAATGTATCTAGTGAAATTTCATAATCAGAACTGCCAACATCTCTTATCTCTTTCTTTACTTTCTTATTAACTTGTTAATAGGACAAGAACTTGTGTGGAACATTGAAATTAAAAGGTAATGAAGGAAAACTAACCTGGGAATTTCTTTTGAGAAATTTGGAATGAAATCAGAAAAGAATGAGGATTTACTGTACAATAGGAAATCAAATAATCCATTTTAGATTTTAGAACCTGCTTCTTTCATCGTGTTGGGTTTTATTAAATTGGTTTGCAACGGCTATTTGCAGTATTGGTCACTGAGATCACAGTTGGAAGCTGCTGTGTGAAAATGTACATGCAGTTTAATATGCTTAAAAGGTCAAGCCCTGAAGTGCTTAACTGGTTCGGTTAAAGCTAATAGTTTTGTGGTACCATAACACCACAGAAAGCTTTAGTTGCTCCAGTTGTCATGACTGAGGGGTTATGGGGGTTTGCTTTGGAGCCCACCCTGTTACTGGGGGGAGCTGATACCCTGATAAGGCTTGGTACAAACACTGAACCTGCCAGGCTGCTTGCTTCCATTTCTCCATGTTTAGGCAGTGGTAACTGTGCAGCCCTGGATGCTCATGGGTAAATCAACACAACGCAAATACTCTATTTTATGTCCATTTCTTTCAGACTGCAGAAAATCTTTCAAGCTTTGTGCTTAAAGGTAAATGTATAATATTGTAATACAGCTGTACAATTAGCTGACTGTAAGCAGAAAATGATAAGATACTTCCTGGTTGTCTGGTTTGTATGAGTTTGTCCTAAAACCATTCTTGGAGTAGCAGTCGACTGACATTTTTGTAGATTATGTACTTGGGATCATCTTCCCCGTCTCTGCCTTATGTCTAATAAAACCTGCAAGCCTCAGCTCTTTAAAGGCCAAGTGTTTGAAATTAAGATGCTTCATGAGATGAAACTCTTGGATTAATCCTTATCTGGCCATGATGTACAAGTCCTTGAAATATCAGTTATATACTCAGTCTTCAGAGTTATTGATCAGCAAGTATACTTGTTGTTTCATGCCTTGATCCTCAAAGGTACTCATCTAGCAGACTGCAAGCTACTGAGTTGAACAGGTTTTTGTTCCAGATAGTTGTAGAATTGTGCAGATATGCCAGAGTTTTCATATGCAAGTGTCAGTGGTATCAATCAATCCAAATAATTGCTTGGATAGCAATATTTGCATATGAAAAGTCTTACTATTAGGATCTGAAGGAGAGAGAAACCTTTGTGCCACCATGAGAGAGCTGTTTCTGTACAGGATGCATTGACCTGCTCATTGGGATGTTGAGGTAATTCCTGCACATATTATGGGTCACTGCTCCGTGTGTATAGATGTTGGATAATGCTGCTGAGTATTGATGGATGTGACCTTTGTTTTTTGGAGACTAAACCATATGGTACTTAACCTGTAACATGCTCTGAAGCTAATAGTACAGTCATTTCAGAGCCAGTTCTTTCCTGAAGCTTTCCACTTTTGTTTTAGGCAGTACCCTCGTGTAAAAGGATTTTTTTAACAGAAGAGTGACCAGTATGGAATCTAGTTTTGTGCTCTAACACCCTCATATTCGTATATTGTAAGTCCAACTTCACCAGGAGAGCACATGGCACTCTCATTTTTCCTTCACTTTCCCCTTTGCAACTTGGATTATCTGCTGTGCAACTCAAAAGCAGGATTGCCTTTGTACTCTGCCTTGAGCCTAGCTCCCTGTCAGAACAAGCTAATGGCCTCATTCTGCACCCTATGAGTTCCTATTTAATATTAAGCATAACCTGAGGGGGCCTCATTAGGGAATGAATTGTAGCTGAGTCATCATGTCATTGTACACAGCATTGTGGAGTAGGGAAGCAGGCTGCAAGGGGAGGATAGTGGGGTTCCTTGCATGTCACCAACCAAAATTTCCACATCTGTTCTGTTGGCAATGGTAAAGGAAAGCCTGGGGCTGAATTGTGTATGGAGGAGTGTAGCTGTAGGTATTAGAGGTAGCAGATGGACTGAAGATTTGCATCTTTTTTTTGACGGGATTCATATGAGGTTCTTGTTGGGAAGAACCAGTGACAGTAATTGTGAGCTGGAGGGGTGCTGTTTTATTTTTTTGCTGGGAGTTTGGAGGACCTTACTTTTGCTCTTAACCTTTGGGTGGTCCTTCTGCACTGTTTGAACTCTGCTCAGTAAGACAGGGTGTATGCTATGCTGCTCCTACACTTTTGAAAGTCGACAAAGCTTTTGCTGGCTAACCTGTTAATAATGGAACAAATCACAATATGGGTGCTGGATGTACATGCTCTGTGCTAGTACCACGTGTGCCGGACTGTGGGCTGCAACAGCTGCATGCTCCACTGCTGATGTAGATGGCCTGCAAGAGGTGCATGTTGCCTGGCATGTATGCCATCATGCTGCAACTTCAGTGCAACCTTCAAAGAGCTTTGTTAAGGGTTGTGTGTCTGTTTGCTTTGGACCAGAGAAGGAAATTACCTGGGATGATGGAATTTGTTTTTTAACAGATCCCTTGCAGGAGTGTGCTTTTCATATGCTAAGATTCTCCTTACCCAGCTCTCTCCTGGAGAGCTGTTGGTCTTTGGAAAAAGTGTTTGTTCATGTCCTTGCAGAAACTGTGGTGGGGAGATGTAAATGGCTCTTCATAGATCAGAAGAGATGAAGCAGCTGCTTGCAGCTTTGTGCAGCCGAGCAGCAACTTGACCTTTGTAGCACTTCTTTGAGTGGACTGTTGCTAGTGGTGAGGAGCCCAAAGGCACGTGCTGGTGGAACCTTACTCTGTTGGAAACAAGGAATTGAATGCTGACAAGAAACCAGCTTCCTAGAGCAAGAATATTTTGCTACAGCTTTGAAGATGTGAGAAATCCAGGTCCCTGTGACTTGCTAGTGAGTGGTTTGGGTCCGGAGATCCTAAAATCGGTCAAGTAATTGTTGAGATTTTCAAAAGAACTGTGCTGATTTATCTCTACTTCTGGATTGGAAAAATGGCCCAAGGACTGGAAGGGGTGGTGCTCACTGAACGTACAGGGGTGAGTTCACAGCTGGCTATAGCTGCAGTTACTGCAGGCAAGAGTGTTGTGGGATAAGGCAACTGTTGAGAGAGATAAGTCTGAGTTCCCTTAAAATCACTTCTGGTGCAAGTATATCAATCTGCTTACTGGAGAAGGAGCAACATGACTGTTCACATCTACTGCTTTAGGTGTGGAGTAATACTAGAAAGTGCTTTGGTAATTTTGCTCCACATGGCCAAGTGAATGAAGTGTCAATAGCTACAGCTGATGCAAAACCACCATTATTTCCCATCATGGGGTGAACAGCCCTCCTCTGAGGGACTAAGTTGTGGACAGTAATGACTTAAAGTTTCTCAAAGCAACACATACTCAGACTTATAACCAAGTTGTTTGAGTTATGAGGGGTTATGAGGCTCTGGTGTCTGCTGTTGCTCTCTGTGATTAATATGCTTTAAGATCACTTTCTATTCACATACATTCAAGTTCAAGGATATATTAAAATGTAGGGTATAGCAGTGTCCCAGAGTTGCTAAAATCACATAAGCACCTTGCAGGAGCATAGATATTAGTGAGACCCCTTTCTGATGTGGTAGAGGAACTGCCATTTGAAGCTCATGATGTGGTAGCCTCTCACAATTGCTTTTGCTCTTTTTGTTGATAGACGTAGAGATGGGCAATGTGCAGGCTCCTATGTAGGACTAAGTAAAAACCTCAAGCTCTCTATCACACTCAAGGCAGAGAAGGCTGTCAAAACAGACCTTGGTGCTTCACTGTTTACTTGTTTTCCAGCTGCCTGTGCTTCTTTCAGTTGTGTATGCACTTTCTGTAGTGTACAGTTGGGGAAGCTTCAAGGTAATCTCTGCTGTCCTGCATTTAACACTGATGGGGAAAAGATTCTTTAAGTCAAGGCATTATTTGGAAAATGTAAATCTTTTATCTATTCTCTTAGCCATGTTCAGGAACTGGGAAGTTTTCTTGAATTAGTACAACTTAATTAAACTTACCCAGCTGCATGTGTGAAGGAATCTTTTCTTTAGAGTCCAAACAAAAAATATTCCTTGCCAAGGCTCTTGTTTTGCAGTTCCAGATCACATGAGGTGGTCAGATGATTTCTTAGAGATCAGCGCAAGTATAGCTGAGAAAATAACCCAAGGAGGTACCTGTTTCTATTCATTGAAAGAGGAAATGGTGGACCAAAATCCTTGCTGTAATTCCCCACAGCCTGTATGTCCAAAATTATTTCTGTGCTAGACACATAAAGAAGGAAGAAAGCAGTTGTCTTTGTTTGCAGCAGCAGCAGCACATATCACTTGATGTGTTGCACTGTTTCTACTGCACACTTGCAGTCTTGATTAGTAAGGCCTGAAATTGGATTCAGAAGTAGACACAGAACTGAGGGAGTTTTGAGTCTCACAAATTTGAACCTGGTTGAGGGACTGTGAATGAATGGGACTGCTCTCAAGTTTGACATGCTAGGAAGGATTTCAGAAAGCTTCCAGTAGCTGTATATGCTAGGCAGGTCTGGGCTCAAAAGCTGAAACCTCTACTAGTAGCAAGTGTAGCAACTTCACTGGCTTGAAGGGGGGAATCTTGGGGCTTTTCATTTTTGAGCTGAGAAGTGTTGACAAATGAGTTTTTACTGTGGCAATGAGTACAGTTTTATTCTGGCAGGCTGATGGTTACCTACATGCATAACTTTCCAGCTGCACAGAGGGCAAATAGCTAGGCTACGCTGGCATAAGAGCTCATAGATTTGTGATTGTAAAGATGTGCCATAAAGGCTTGAGTTTCAGAAGTATCCAACTCTCTTTATGACAGTGGAAGTGAGACCCTGGACTTTGATCCTGGTTCTTATTGTTCCCATCTGGATTGCTGCGGGTTTTGTTTATTGGTGGTGCCTGCCCCTAGAGGGAAATGACAAATCTAGTCTGACAGCTTGAGCGCTTCTGCCATCTAAAATTTCTAATTCTGCTATTTCTAAAACTTGATTGCAATCATAGTGGATAGCAGCATTGTAATGCTAGATGCCTTAAATAAAGGCGTAAAAGGAAATCTGTGGTAAATGAAATTGCCTTAAAAACAGTGCTTTTCATTACCTTTAGTGTTCTGCTCCCTAGCCATTTGCCTGTCATAGTGGCAAAGGCACAATTCTTGCATGAAGATCGTAATAGCTGTAGCAGTGCCTGCAGCGAGGCAGCCTTGCTGCACAAAAACCACCCTGCTACGGCACAAGTATGCTCCAGGGCATTGGTGTTTGCTTCTCAATGGAGAATAATAGGGAGAAGCAGTGGGGAACAAGGAGGGAAAGGGAATGGTGCACTGGAACCACACAATATACCACAGGATGCCCTTCACTACCTCCTCTGTGCGCCAGCCTTGCCCACCCACAGGACTCATTACTCATTACTGGTCATATGGAAAGCGTCAGGGCATCAAATGTATCCTACGTCACCACCTATGGCAGGAGCACCTTTAAAGCCTGTCTGTCAAACTTCTCTCAGATGAGTAAATAGCAAGATTTACATCAAAGGTCTGCACGTTGTGCCAAGCCTCTCTTTCTCTGTTAAAGAAACAGAGCACTGAAATAAATTGGAACCTGTGAACATTACAGGCTGGGGTGGCTCTCTGTCCTGACAGCTTCCCAACTGCAGATTGCATCACCGTGCTTGTCATGGCCAAAGGAAAGCACAGGACGTTTAACTCGAACGCATCTGCCTTTACGTGATGTACAGACTCAGTCATGTGGGATTTGCTTTGCAGGGTGTTTGGGGGAGTGCCAGCTCTTGGTCTCAGCTGTGATCTCCTTGGGTTGGAGTTCAAGGGGATTCGTGACTGAAGCTGGGTTTTAGGACTTCCCTGTTCTGTAGATGTTCAACAGAAAACGGGAAGAATCAACTTGATACACCCACTAACTGAGTTATGCTTTTTTTGGCTACTTTCTAAAGCAGAAATCAAACTCGCTCCATTATGTTGAACATGAAGTGTTGGGACAGGATAAAATATTTTTTGATTAAGTATTGATAGCTCTGAAAGAGCTGTTTGCATTTTTTTTAGCTTTTTGAATAATGTGTTTTTACAGTATTTCTTTCTCCTTCTCCCCAAGACTACTGATTTATCTTTGTGATTAGCTTAACACTGATGGTTATACATGGGATGTCTGCTATCTTTTTTTAAGAGGGTTTGCACTTCAGTTTGAGTCTTGATAAATGTTAAAGTAAATCACTAAACAGTATTAGTATATTTCTGTGTTCAGTTCATGTAGCTGGCAGGTCCTTCTTAGTATTCCTGCTGCTTTCTGTCCCCAGACAGAGACCTTGATCTGCTGCTGCTAGATAAATATACTTCTGTTGTGATTCCAATATCAACATTTTCTCTAATTCCTCAGGGTCAAAGTAGTATCACATGATGGTTACTAACATGTATTGCTTTACTTAATGAGAATAGGAAAGATCGTACTTTAAAACAATAATTTGTTCCAGGAGGTGTTATTTACACCTGGGCTTATACGCATTTATGATGTGAAGAAGAAAGAGGGAGTACAGAGTTTCTGATTATTTTCTAGCATCCTGTGTCCCTTTTCAAAACTGTTTATAGTCAGAGGATTATCACCAAGTAAGTTGTGGTCTGCTCGAGTTTTCAGTGCCTGAAAGTAGTAGGAACCAACTCATTTGCAGTGGTTACTGGCTGAGATTGCAACAGTATTTTGAATGTCAACAGAAATTGTTTTGCTTCTTAGGAAAACTTGTTAAAGAACATTTTTTAGACCTTTGCAGAGATGTCTTAAAGGAAAAAAAAAATTGAGCATGTTCATTCCCATGCAAAAAACTAGCAAAATAAGGATAACTGGAAGATTTAACAAGACAATAACATAAGATCCTCAAGAAGAGGCAATAGACAACAGCTGCTGAATTAAGCCTTCTCTGAAATTTGGGAAGGGCTGCTGAAGCACTGTGTACTCACAGAGGTCACCAGAACTGTTATTTGTATTTATTCTGCTTTCTAAAACCCAGGCCAAAATCTGTATGCTAGCAAAAGATTATTTGATGCAATTTTTGTTTGAATTCTCCTTTAATGCAGAAACACTTGGATCAGTCCATTTCTAAATAAAGACTTTTCCTTTCTTATGATTTGTCATTAGATTTCGAAATATATGGTTGAACTCTGCTGTTGCTTCACTGACTTCCTAAAAACTGTAGATACCTAAATTGCAGTGCAGAATTTTCATTAATTCTGTAGTTTCTGGCAAGTTCAAATATGAAAAAAACTAAAAACTGTCCAGTATTTCTGACCAACATCCATGTGTTGCAAAAGAAACCACTTTCTCAAAGCAGAGTTCACAAGGTTCTCTGGTTATTCTGTTTCTATGCTGCCTGTGAACTGGGTGTTCTGGAGGAATCATATCCTCTGAGAAGATCCTGCTTACCTGGTACTTTGGTAACACGATTAGATTAATAATTAATGCTGAGTGTGCTGTGTGGCCTCTCATATAACTCAGGATATGAACAATTAGGTGACTGCTATTAAAAATTTGCATGCCTGCATCATGAAAGAGTTTTATGGTTCAGCAGCAAGAAAAAGTGCAACAAGGAAATGTGTAGAACATGCGTTGTTTCAGAGTCTATATCTTTCTCTTGCTTACTGGAAAGAGAAAATGCGAGGACTACTTAGGAGTTTTCAAGGAAGAGCAAATTCATTTTGGCATCTCTGCTTTGCCATGCAATTGATGCATATAGAACTGGTATGAAAATGGATCTCTTGTCTACCAGGAGACTAAGAGCAGTTCATTAAAGTAGCCCCCTCTTTTCTAACTGGGAGAGCAACAGGATAAGGTTAAACATTTGGTTAGGCATTGGAACAGGTTGCCCAAGGAGGTGGTGGAGTCACCGTCCCTGGCAGTGTTTAAGGAAAGGTTAGACCTGGTGCTTAGGGACATGGTTTAGTGGGTGACATAGGTGGTAGGGGGATGGTTGGACCAGATGATCTTGGAGGTCTTTTCTAACCTTAATGATTCTATGATTCTGCATTTTTTTCTTTTTTAAAGTAAAAGCCATGACAGCTTTTTGGGCTTCTGGTGGGCAAGAAAATTTCAGTTCTTTGAATTAAAAAACGTCTTGGCTGATGCTCTTTGTGCTAACTATTAAGATGCTGAAGGAATGACTTCCCTTTATTGACTTTAGGCCACCAAAGATACCACTTCTCAGTTTTGTTTTAAGAGGTGGGTGAACAAAGTTCCTGACCTTTTTCTGCTGGTTACTTCATCTATTTTTTTAGCGTATCTTTTTGTTTCAAGTCTGTCTTCAGAAAACTGCCTTTAGCAGGGTAGGAAACAGCAACAGAGCACATAGAATGAGTCACATTGCACAAGGTAGCTTATGTTGTTTCTCAGATAACCTTTAATTTATGGGTTTCTTCTCCCAGCAAATGGGTGAGCTAATGTTGAAATGTGTGAATGCTCCATTGCCAGCCACTTTGAGCAGCCCTGTCAGCTGGGCAGGGAAGGCTTTCAGCAGTGGGTGAGATGAAGAGATGTGCAGGCACTGGTCCCCAGCCCCATGGGCTGAGCAGAGGGGTCCTCACCTCCAAGGGCATGTGGTGGGTGGGGACTGTCTCTGAAGGATTTTGTTAAATGGCTTTAGTAGTTCAAGGCCATGTAGTCCTGCCCTTGTTTTGCCAGGGAAACTTGCAGTAGTGAGATGGAGCAGTGACTGGTGGGACTGGGGTTGGTTTTTTTGCAGTTACAGCAGAACTGTACCCATGTGTGGGGAAGCAGCTGTACCCAGGGCTTTCGTCCTGTTGCAGAAGAGGAACACCCATTCTTAAGATGGCCTGAGCAAGGATTTTGGGCAGGGATGCATAAATTCATTAGCAGAACTAGTTGTCCACATATTTAGCATGAGGCATTCAGAGTTTTGAGTGCCACTGTTGAAATAACCATGTGTTGTGTGTAAAATGGCTGTCACCTTCAAGTGAATCTTTTCACAAGGCTAGCAGCTAGTGCATGTTTGTCTGGGGAGCATGCAAGTGAAAGAAGAAAACTGCTTTGTTTAGAAATACAACTTCGGTAATGTCTCATAAAGCACTTTCTAAAATAACAGTTGTTAGAGCTTTTGCACAATACAGCTTTTATCCACGTCTGACATTTAAACATTGAAATACTATTGAGTCAGTGTTGCAGAATGTTTTTGTGATGACCATATTACTCTGAGGAGTCTGATCAAGGAGCCAAAAAGCTGAATAACCTCAGGCATCTTTTTCTCCTGCTGCATCATCTGCTGGAAAAATTTCTCTCAAGGCACATATTCAGAAACTGTGATGAAGTACCCTGACATAGTATGTCCTGGAAAGTGGCTTAATGATTTTAAAGTGCAATTCTGACTTGAATAGAGGTCATGTATTAAAAGTCAAAAGTGCTTGAGCTGGTGATAAAAATAAGCCTTTGTTGCAATTCACTGCTGTTAGCTATGCTGGCTTAGTGCTCTGTGTGAACTGTAATGGATTTTCTTAAAGGTAAGACTCCTAACTAGAGTTTACTAAATTATTGTGATGTAAAACTGTTGAGAACAAAGACTTGTGACTTGATCTGCAAGTAATAGGTAAATGAGCTGGAGCGTAGTGGTGGATTTTCAAGGTTGGAGACTGGAAGAAGTGTTTTTGAATTATAAGCTTGGCATACCTGCGCAGGAGTTGAAGATGGATCCTTGCCGCTTCTGAGTGCAGTCGTACAAGAACCACTTAGTGGGTGCTTTGTATTGAACCTGACCTGTTCCTCCACTCTAGGAAAGTGACGGGGGCATGAGAGGGGACTGATAGATTTGTTCCATTTGACTTGCTTATGTATACAGCTGGCTTGACAGTTTTCCATGATGTGAATGGTAAGGAAACATGCATCCATGTCTCTAAGTATCTCATTAACAGCCTTTCTACTAAAGATTAAAAATAATAATAGTGATCTCTTAGGCTCAGCTGTTCATTTGCTTGTTTATCTCTGTGCATGAACTGTTAAAGACAGCAGCATCTCCATCCTGAAGGAGAGAAATCACAGCTAGCAAAACTTTACATCTTTACAAATCTTTTTAAATATTGGAAGACATTTAATTCTTTAAAAATCTGAGCACTGAAAGGGCTAATGTACTTTCAAGAGCATACTTGGTGCTAGGTGCTAAAATATTTCATTGTCTTCTCTGCCACTTTTTTTCTTCTACTCCCATTAGGTCTGTGCAGTTAGAAAAACATTTCAGTAAAATGGCATCAGACCTGAATATATACATCTGATTCTACAATCTAAATCAGGAGAGAGAAAGATTCAAACTTTGACACAGTTATTGCATTGCTTAATTCTGTTTCTTATATGTAGTCACACTTTTTTGCTTTTTAAAAAATACTTAAAATAGGGTATCTGGAACACAGTATCTGGCAGTGGTTGTGCAGCCTTGTGAACTCTGAGTGACCTATTTGAATAGATTAGGGATGAATACAGTGAATATCCTGTCTCAGTATCTATAAAAAACATTGCACAGTAAGTATGGTGCTGCCCTAATGCACTTGGCTTTCTGCTGCGCAGGCAGAGAATGAAAACTTTTGAACATCGTGCAGTGCAGATGGTTAGCTGCTGTCACTGAGTGTCAAATTATAAGATTTGGAGAAGGAAATAGCAATGGTTAGGATGGATGTGCACTGGTAAAAGGAACAGTTGGAAGATGTTCAGATATTCCCTCTGATGGTATTGCATTCGAATGGTTGTGTCAACCATTGTTGAAGGAGGGAAGAGAAAGATAAGTGCTGTGTTCTGGGTGTAAGACTTGTTCAGGTGGGAAGCACAGGCATGTTTGTACCATCAGCTGGCTCTGAGGGCTGAGGAGAGCATAGCTTCAGTGAGTCAGAGGCTACAGTTCACTGGACATTGCTGACCAAATCTGTTCCTCACTTTGAAGCAAATTTCCTGCTGTTCATCTGCTTTAGGTTCAGAGTATGTCTTGGGAAAATCAGGTTACAGTCATGGACAGTCTTTAGAGCAGAAACTACACTAGGATAGCAGATAAACTGGTGTGAGTGAGAAGGAAAGGAAATGGATGAAGAGCATTGTCCTGAGCATGGGAATCCATGAGTGCATGAAGTAGGGATGGCCGGAGCAGAAGAGCAGCTACAGACAATTCTGCAAACCTCTCCCAGGAGGTTTGTCCCAACAAGATCATGATCAAGTAGTCCAAGAAGCCACAAAAACAGTGAAGGAGGGGCTGGAGACCTGAGGAATGCTTTTTGGATGAGGAAAGAAGCTGCATTAGAAGATGAATGTAGATATTCTTCCTTCCTTTCCTTAAAAGAAAGGGAGTGAGGGCATAGACAAGAGTGTAAGGCTGTCCAACTGAGTGGGCAGAAACCACTGGTGTTCACTGTGGTGGGAATTGCCATATTTCCACACCTTGTCTGATAGGAGGTGCTGTAACAGGGATGGGTGAAAGCAGGCAGTAACATGGTAAGAAATGAGACAATAGCCTGCAGAATCATCTGGAGGAGGATTGCCTGATGGGGGAGCTTTCTGTGGCTCTCAGTGCACAGTCTTACTGGGACCTTCTGTTTAGCTGCTGGGGAAAATATATTGTTTGTAATGCTATGGACAGTGATGTATCAGCCTTGGTTTAAAAAAAATATTTTGTGATTTTTTTGAAATTCTGAATTGGTGCAGTCTAAACATTACTCGTTCTTCAGAACAAGTGCTAATGAGCGTTCAGTTCTGTAGAGATAAGGTCTTTGTTCTGCTGTATCCAAATGTTGAGCTGTAAACTTTTGTCTACTTATGCTGTAAACGATGATTTGCATCTAATCATGAATTGCTAAAGCATCCTGTTCCTTGCTCTTTAATTTAGATGTACTTTAACTATCAACATATTTATGCTAGCTATGTAGTTGTTATGGCATAATAGCTATGCACTTGTCAGGGACTTAGCAGACCTTGTTCCCTTCTTTGTGGCTGATCCTTTGCAGTGTGTCTCTGGCTTGTGCCTCTTCGGTGGAATGAGACCTGTTAACCACTGACCCTTAGAAACAACGTATGAACTCGTCAGATTAAACAGTTTCCGCAACCAACATATCTGACAATCAGATGATATTTTGTTTTAGTAATTTTGACAGTTAAATACATGACATCCATATACTTAAAAAAAAAAAAATCACCAGAAAACATTTTCATTGTTTTGAAGATGTGCATTATGCTTACAGTCAAGGTTATAATAGCCAAGACACTTAAAGCAAGCAAAACATTTACCAAAAGAGCCCTTGAAAGACAGACTTCTACTGTTTATAGAAGCACAGTTAAAAAGACATCAGGCAAAGTAAGTTTGGGAATGGGGAGAAAAGACAAGTGTAAGGTATCATTAACACTGAAAGATCTTATTCTTCGGATGAATGGAGTCTGCTTGGCCATAATTTTGTTTTGTACTGATGAAGTCTGTGACCATGAATTGTCTAAAAAGAAAAACTGGCTAGACAAAACATCATGTGATGTATTCCCTGGGTCAGTTGTTAAGGATCACTCACTGCCTCCTGCTTAATTTTGAATCTGTTCCTGGCTTGCTCTTTGTCATCTCTGAGAAACGCATTTGAAACTTTAGGTTCCAATTCTTGTCCTGTGATTTTTGTGTTCCCTTATTTTGACTTTGCACTGGGAGGAAAACTTAAACATTTCGCTTACTGCAGATTATCTTGTGCAAACTCAAGCAATATTTTCTGAGTAAAACATAGGAAGTCTTTGCCTACTTTCTGATTATTGCAGTTATTCTTAACACTGAGAAGTAGAAATATAATTTGTGCAAGAAAACTGAGCATTTCATGTTCTTCCTTAGAATTGTTTCTATTCTATGTTTCCACGTATTAGGAAATCCTAAAATACAAGAGCTCTTTCTCACTTGCCATCTGCTGATGCAGAGTTTTATGACTGTAAACAAAGTGTTGCCTGCTCTATCCCTACTTATAACACTTTTCCTAGTTGCTGGCTCTCCTACGTACCTCAAATTGGTATGCCCGATCTGAAGAAAGCTGGAAATTCTTGACTATTTGGGTAGTCTAAGCAATATTTAAAAAGATACTAGCCATCAGCAAGCAAAAATTGAGATGTGATCAGGGAAATGTCCTGTTAAGTACACTTCATATTTTTGTCCCAGGGATGAAAGGGAAAAGAGAGAAGTAGGGGTAAATCTTGGACTTTTGAAAAGGTCTTGCTCTCATATCTACGTGGAGTCTATCTTTTTGTGAGGGTGGGCTTCAGGGCAGGCACATGAAGTTTTGTAACTGCGCTTGTGCCTCATCTGTGGTTTTAAAAATAGGTCTTATACTGGTTCCCCTCCTGCTATTCTATTACAGCCAAACTCTGTTCTTACCACTGTTGCATCTTTTTCAGCATTTGTTTTTGAGAGGGTTAAGAGGCTAGCTGTCAGTGTACAACTGACAATGAGCCTTCACCCTGTACTGGTGGACTTTGCTTTGTCTGGAACGGGCACGGGTCTGGGGCCTTTTTGTGCACTGAACAACAGGAGCAAAAGCAATCAGAATCAATCTAGTCTCCCTCATTTTGTAAATGATAATAAAAATTCTGCAACAGTTTTGCATGTTCAGAAAGTTGGTGAGTGATGCTTGTAACTTATGTTGTCTTCATATTTTAAGCTTTTTGCAGTAATGAAAAACAGTAACTATATATTTTAATGAGGTCTTAAATTCTAGGCAAGTTCATTCCCCCAGGTCAAACTTCTAGTTTGCAAGGGATGGAGCTTTGCCAATACACCATGCTTGAAAGGAATCATTGTGCAATATTTGTCCTTTAAAGCCATCCTGCCCCATAACTGCATGCTGTCAAGAGGCAAATACTGCTTTTTTTCTTGGGAACAAGCATAATGGCATGGAAAACTGATCTGCGTCAGTTGATTCTCACTGCCCAGTTTGATGTTCAGATGGGGTCTTAACAGGTGCAAAATTTGTCAAAATAAGCCATCGAGACACTCAGTCCATCGCTCCCTCAGCCTTACACCTTGGTGTAGTCTTTTTTTGCACGAGGCTTTTTTCATGCAAATCACCCTTGGTGTACAGGCTGAGTCTCCTAGGAATGAATAGCTTTCATTCTCTTTCAGAGCTGTACTTCAGCAGTTGTGATGTAAGCTGGGAGAGATTTTTTTTCCTCCCAGCTCCCCGATGGGAACTGCAATACCAGGTCTCAAAATTGTTGCTATGGCACAATTGCACCCTGGGTACTGTGCTCCTTGCTGCTGATGCTGGTTATCCCTGGAAAAGAGAATCCATTTGGTTTCAGTACAGTTGTTCATTGTTTTGTGCAGAGCACATACTGTTGCAGCTGTGGCAGCAAGATATTCTGGCAAGAAAAAAAAAACTAAAATGAAGGTGTAAACCATATGTAGGCTTCCTTGTAACAAAGATGCATGCTAGGCTAACTTCTGTTTGCATAACTCCTTTCCTCAGTTCCTGCTGCGGGCAGCTTTCTGTGAGGAAGGATAAAACAAATCTGTTGCTAGTTACCTGGAGTTTATTTTTAGCTATGAAGTTATCCTGAAATGCAAATCCAGAGTCAAATTACACTTGCTTTATGCTTGCTGCAATATTCTGGGGTTCTTTATGTGTATGTGTGTGTGTATATATATATATAAAATCTGTCTTGTGGATTATTAGTACCTGTGACATCTTTTGGTCCTGCTGCAGAGAGTAAAAAGAGTAAAAAGGTGGTTTTATTGACAACTGATTTTTCCAATTGCTGCACTTTAACATTGAACCAAAAGTATCTGGTGTTTCTTCTAAAGCTTTCCTCTGATTCTTAAAGGGTGATTAGATGGCAGCCAGATGTTAGTCATTGTTAATCTTCATCCCACAAGTTCCAGACAATAAAACAATGATTGCCTTTTTGTCCTTGAATTTGGAAGCTATTGCAATTCACTTGGTATTTCTGTTTAGCATTTGATGTAGGAGCAGTGAGCAGTGTGATACAGACAGTGTGCTGCGCACAGTGAAGAACACAGTGCTGGATGTGGCTTGCATTGCATCCAGAAATCAAATTAACATTTAATGTTTCTAAATTGTGGTCCCATCTGAATCTTCCCATGAGTGCACATGTGCTCAAGTACACATACCCATCACTGCCTTGCTAGTAAGACATTGCTACAGTTAAGAAGGCAGAGCCTAAATAAATCCCAATGTTTGTGGCCTGGCTATTCTTACCATGAGTGTTAGACAATGAAGGGAGACACGTGGCTTCCCTTTCTCAGAAGAACTTTGATACCATAGAGATCGGTGCTTGAATGACAGGGCTGAGTCAAAGGCTGGTTACAGTTAAGTGGAAAAGTAATAATGAAACTTTATGGGCATAGCTTTCTGCTGGACTTCAGGATTCCTGCCTAGATACTAATGACATGTTTGAGGTTACTGCTGCTTCCATCAGGTTACATCTGGAGGCATGTCGGCAATTGTAATAGCAAGTTCTAGATCAAAATGGGTTAGACTTGGTTGCTTTAGTTTAGTTGAGTAACCACACTTGGTTAGAGACAGTTGCCAAGCCCCTTTCCGTACAAGATTCATTTCCTCTGATGAAACGGATATGTCAGAAGCCCTCTGTGCAAGCACTATTGAGCAGATGAAAATATCAGGAAGGGGATGTTTTGGGGCTTTGATAGGAAGTAAAAATACATTCTTCTGTGCACTCCTACAAATGACTCTAAAGCATTATCTTTGGGGTCTAACAAAAATATTTCTTGGTTTAAAACAATTCCTATCTAGAATGCAATTAAACACCACTTTTTACCAAAATAAATAAATAAAGTGGATAAACATAGGTTAAGCATTAAAAAAGCAACGAGTCTGTTTGTTTGTGCTGAGCCATTTTTTTGGAAAGAAGCGTTTGCGGGTCTGTGTGCTTGTCACTTGGGAGAGTAGTGACAAGCTTGCTTGTTCTCACTGCTAAATGTGGACAGGTTATAGAAAAATAACATTTAACTTGATAGATCCAGATGGTCAACTTTAAATGATATATATTGTTTCACATAAAAATGTTAATGTAGTAAATCCTGGGCTACAAATTTAGGCTAGAATGTAAAGTTACCTTGAGCTGCACAAGAGCTTAACTGAGAGAAGGGTAAAGCATTTTTGGAAGACTGCCAGTACTGTTGTCCTCAGTCCTATGGGAATACCTAGGTTTGTAGAGGAGATGCTAAGAACTAGCACTCATACAAGTATTCAAATCAGCTAAAACACTGACTTGAAAATATATTTCCTAATTACATACGCTGACCTATTAAATGAAGGATACGTATATAAAATCTTTAAGTTGCAGGGGTAATGCTGCCCAATAATTGGGTGACAGCCTGTGTTCTCCATGGAGCTGAGGAGTCTTTATTTGTTGCACTAGTCAAAAAGCTGAGCAGCAGCTGAGCAGAGCAACTCAACTCTCCTAAGAGTAATTAGACTAGTCCTTCTTAGTCATTTCTACATTCCACATAAATGCACAGAAAAATGTCTAGACATATATGTGTAAAAAATAAAATCAGTACTGATTGAATTTCAGTCTGAAGTGGATCTGTTTCAGTGTCTTTGGAAACCACTGAGTAACTTCGAGCCTTCCATCCTAAGGAATGCTGCTTCTCTTGTGCACCATCTGCACACACCTGTGTGTTCTCAAAGTGCAACTACTGGAATAAATGATTGCACTCTAAAACAGCTGTTTGAATAGTGTCCAATACTGTTAGTGCAAATAAGCCTGAATTACTGCACCTTAAAGCTAAGGCTAACAGTACTCAGAACTGAAACTAGCTACAAACCTGCTGCACTTCTCCAGGCTTTGGTTATGCTTGCATCTAAATGTCTGTAAGCTTTCAGAGTTGATTTTCTGAAGTAGATGGTTTAGAGAAATTATATGTTTAAAAATATATATATATCTTGTTTTGGTAAGTTCTGAGAAATTAACTCAAAAGGTTTTGAGACTAATTTGTAAATGTTTGCACATCTTTGAATGTGTTGGGGAGCAAGGCATAGAGCTATTGGATCTCTTGCCCAGCCTGTGTAATTGTCAGTTATATTCTATAGCACACTTTGCAACTTCTGATACTGTTTTGCATATAGTTTTTTTGTAATGAAGTATGAGATTACACAAACATTTCATATAATCATAGAATCATAGAATCCCTGAATTGGAAGGGACACAAAAGGATCATCAGGCAATGTGTCTTGAGAGTGTTGTCCAAATGCTTCTGGAACTCCAGCAGCTCAGTACAGTGACCACTGCCCTGGGGAGCCTGTCCCAGTGCCCGAGCACCCTCCGGGTGCAGAACCTTTCCCTAACACCCAGCCTGACCCTCCCCTGTCCCAGCTCCATGCCGTTCCCTCAGGTCCTGTCGCTGTCCCCAGGGAGCAGAGCTCAGCGCCTGCCCCTCCGCTCCCCTCGTGAGGGAGCTGCAGGCTGCCATGAGGCCTCCCCTCAGCCTGCTCTGCTCTGGGCTGAGCAAACCAAGGGACCTCAGCTGCTCCTCATACATCTTGTCCTCTAGACCCTTCACCATCTTTCTTGCCATTTCCTGTCCAGAAGGCAACCTTTTAGATACAGGTCTATTTGCTTGGAGTCTCCTGATGATGTTCCGATGATAGGAGGAAATTGCATTGCATTGAACTTTCCTGATAAATCTTTGTAAAGTGTGCAATTAATATTTGTCTTTGGATTCTGAGAGCCCAATTTACTTGGGGAAAACGCTTCTCAGAGAATTTCTTCAGAGGAATATGGAATTAAGATACTTGCTTACAAAAGCAGATGAGGAACTGGTCCTAAAAGTAACAATTTCAGATGGAGTCAAACAACAAATTGTTTTTATATGCATTGACAGAGGACTTAATAAAGCATAAAACAGATCTAGCTAGTCCAGTTTTTTGACTAGAACAGTAGCCTTTGAGCATAAGGATAAACAAAACATACAAAACTACCATTTTATTCGGGGTGTGGGGGGGAATAAAGGAAAGGGTAATGCTGACTAGCTTTTCTCAATCTTCATGTTTTTATTAACAAATACATCAGTTTCCTCTTGTTGGTTTTAATTTGCATGTAGGTACAATAGAGGTTGACCCTGATTAGACTCATTGCACCCAGGTGGTCATTGCTGGCTGGAGAAGAGTAGTAATGAGAACTGTTCTTTGAATAAGACCTGATCTGTTTAATACTATCAATACTACCAGGAGTGTTTATGTCACAGTATGGACGAAGTCTTTCCTTCACTCCTTTGCTGAGGACCACACTTTCCTCTTGTCTTAAGACTGTTTTTTCTACTTCCTTGAGAAATTTGTCCAACTGTTTTAGTTCACCATACAGTTCTAGTGCATTCAGGTGTAGCAACAGGCCATAGTCTTTGATACATTTTAGAAAAGCAGACAGACAAAAGGTCTTGAAATTTTCTGGCTTTGCACTGGGTAACTGTATAAAATACGGGAACCAGTAGGGGAAGCAGTAGGGTTTGCTGTCATTACAATGACTAACATTCCAGAAATCTTTAAGTTTTGGGTAAAAGGCAAGCTGTGCATTGGTAAAGGTGTTCTTCCCCTTTGAAAAAACACACCGTCATTTGATAGAATTTTTTCAAAAAGTTTTGAAAGCATCCTAAAGTAGAACAGCTTAGTGCATGGTACTTCCCTAGTGACCATTTTTTAAAAGAAATATTGTACTATTAATCTGGCATCCCATGAGCGTACCAGAAACTAAGTGGTGAAACTTGATTTTTTTTGGTAGTCAGACATGATACAAAAACCAAACCATAAAGAATGCCTCTGCTTTCAGTTACTAAAGCAATGTGGAGTTGGCAGCCAGTGGGGGAAGCGTGGCTCATGGTCCTGCTGTGACCTGGCAGCTTTGCACCTCTACAGAGGGACATCGTGGTTGATGCAATAGATTAGCATGTGCAAGTTTTCTCTTGTGTATGGCTCTGAAGGCACAGATGATGCAGATCTTGCTCTGCTATTCTGTTGTCAGAGGCACAGCTGTTGTGAAGGAGTGAGGTTGAGACTGAACATCACCTCAGTGGCTGGCTTTGGATGAGTTGGGGTAGGGTGGAGACAGGACAGGGCATAACTGGCTTAGCACCAACTTTGCCCCCATATGCTTCTGCTGAGGACTTTGTGGCCCATGTAGGAGATCTGCACGTGTGTCTGAATTCTGAACCAGCACTGTCTGTCTGGGAGAAATCCATGTGCTTAGTGGCTGGAGCCCAAAGTACTTCAGCATGCTGTGCTCTCTGCTAGAGATGAAAGAATGTAAACTAGCTTTAGTATCTTTTTGACTAGAGGTCAGAAAGGTGAAGTAGCAGATGACTTAAAAGAAAGTATAGAGAGCTATGCAATATTGCAAAATGGGGGTTGCTTTTTTAAGTGGTAATTGTGTTGGTTTGTCAACCTTGTGAAGAAAACTTCTATAAAGTACAGAAGGTGTATTTAAATAATCAAAACCAGTTTATTTAAAATGGTCATAGTTGTTTTAGTGCCTGGATATAGCAGCTTCTGAAAAGCCTGAGTTTTGCTGTCACAGAAAGGAGATGTATACATGGAGTAAACTTGGTCACTTAATCTGCCATTTTCAGGTATCCTTATTATTGGAGAAGGGAGAAGTGGTGCTGGTTGAGTCTGAAGTGGGGAGATGTCAGAGCAGCAAAACTGCATCTTGTCCTGGCATACACAGCAGCCTTAAATAAGCAGTGATTATTCTTGCTTTGGAATAGCTTTCACCTAAATTTACAAAAAGTAAGCAGTTAATAAGTCCACCATTTCCATAACATTTAAAGTGAGTTACTCAGTGTATAGTTAGCCTTTCCAGTTAATAAGTACTTCACACGGGACCCTGCAATTTCATAAGATTAGTTGCTTCTAACATACCTAGAAAAGGGCTTATGTTAGATATTACCAAAGCAACACAATAAAAATGAAAAGGAAAATAACATAATCATACATCCCATCCTTTTATGTATGGACAATGTTTCTAGTGTCTTTGACAGCTGTGGAAAGGCATTTTAATCTTCTTCCCCCATAGTACACTGGCTCTCAAACTGTGTCAGACTTTGAAACAAAGATTGGCTTTACAAATAAGATCCAATTAGTGACTAAGGAGGAAACATTCTTCTCAGGGTGGATAATTGTCTGGATTCAGTGAAGAACTGGAAACATTTCTGTGATAATTAGTAGTGTTCCTCAACAGAGACTGTAATGAGAAATTGTTTCCATAGGATTTTGGGTCTCTTTCCACCTATTTCTTAGATTAATTGAAGCATTGGTCGAGGCTGAGGCAACTGGAGACTTGTTGTAGTACTTGTGCACAAGGTTGGTGCAATTGCACTTTACAGCTCTGAAAACTCTCAGTTGGCAAATGCAGGTAAAATAACTTGTAGCTGATGTGTTCTTGCATTTCTATTATGCCTTGAAAAATTATAAACCAATACAGGGAAGCATGTGGTCATGTAGCTCCTATTTTCTGGCCTGTACAATTGTGTATCTGTCCATTTGCTTCTCTAGGATATTCCTTTTCTTTGAAGTCAGCACTGAGATTTTTTTTAGCTGCTCTTCTGTCCTGAGCAGCAGGACTTGCATGGCCTCTACAGTCCCTGTGAATCACAGAAAACTTTAAATCTCATGTTCTTCCGTAGTGTGGCTCTCTCCTAGTTTTGGAAAGTGACTCACAGGCTAGGTCTGTTATAGTTGCCAAAAGTGATGTAATTTGGATAATGTAATACCCCACATTCAAACTAAAGGCTATTTAGAATAAAAAGGAAATAGCTGTGTATCAGATGCATATCTCAATTTTTAAATCAGTATAAATGTATATGCATTTATTAAATATAGAAGTAGTGCAAAATGGGTAAAGAAAGCTTCAGTGCTCCTTGAAATGTGTTTTCAGACAGTAGTAGGATGGCTAACCCTGTTCTTCTGCTTCTGTTGTGCCACAGCACTTGTTTGCGCAGCCAAGCTGTGGATCTGACCAGTGCATGCATCTGGTCAAGCACTAATGTACGTATCTGGTGGTGTTTTTATTAGATCTCAGCAATTCCTGCTCCCACTCACTCCACAGCCCTCTGGCATGGCTGTTGCCAAAGAGTGGAGGAAAATGCAGGCAAGAATGAGGAGCAGAGAATGGGTTGGGAAAGGGGCAAGCATGTTAACTTCAGTGGCCACCTGTACCTTAAAGTAACCCTGAAATGGTAGCCTTAGCCTCACTAGAGTGGCATGACACAATTTCAGATGCAAGTGTCTAAAGTAATGTATGGAAATGAGACGTTGCTTTGAGTTCCCCTTTCCTACTATTACTTTTTCCAAAAAGATGATATTTGTCAATGTCCGTCACTGTTTGTGGGCCCTGGGAAAACAGCTGCCCTTGGGAGTAATTTGCTGTAACTCCTTTGGCAGAAGAGGTCTGCAACCCTGACACTGTGGTATAGATTGGTGAAATGCTGTTAATTCAGCTTTGAATAACACTGGGGACAAAGTCTTGTTGCTTATAAAATGGCAAAGGCATGAGAGGCCAATAGGTAAGCTTTGGTGGGGAAAATAAATGGTTTAGAAGCTCCATTTTGGCATACTCCTTTTGTTCCTTTTCTGTTGCTGGCAGATATATAAGCTCACATTCTGTTGCTTTGGGAATGAACGTGGAATTTCATTTGCTACTAACCATCATGCTTTCAGATGTCTAACCCTGGCCTGGAAATATCATATACAGTGTATCCTCAAGATAAATGAACTGAACTGTGTGTTTTTTTATTACTTCATCTTGTCACTGTGTTTTGTATTAAAACTAAACAGCAAGTAAAAACTGGCATGTAAACTGACCCACCTGTATTAAGCACAGCACTGTGCAAGATAAACTCTACATGTTCAGCCTGTGCACTTCATTTCCCTGTGTGATATAGTGCTGGCTCTGCCTCTTGGAGCAGCATGCTTTTCTGCTCCTACTGCTCCTGATTATTGTAACCAGAACACAAACAGATGTTCCTGTTAAGTCTTAAATATAGTGTTGAGCTTAAATTCATCATAATGCAAACATCTTTCTGAAAAGAGGTCTTTGCTCTTTGACTGCCCCCAGTCCAGATCATATCTAGGATCTGGAACTTAAAAGGAGTTAGGTCAGGTCAGATTTGGTTGCCTTCTGCTTCTGGAGAAGGATTTCCTATTTATATGGTCATGACAGGGAAACATCAGAAAAGATTACTCTTCCACAACCAATAATTAAGGACCACTGGACTTCAAATGTTGTTCATCTTCATGTAGATCCTTCAGAGGTCAGGAACACATTGTTCAAGATATGTCCACAGTGCTAAGCTTTAAATAGGTGAAAAATAAAGTAAAACAAATGTGTTGGGCATTATCAATTTCTTCAGTGCTTTTCTTGCTTAAAATTTCTGCAAAACTAAAATAGATTGCAATGCATTCCTCTATTGAAAATCACTTGTTCTGAGCCTTGCCCTGAGCTGCATCTACCCTACTTCATTATTTCTTGATGCACTGTCAGTAGATGATATTTTATGATAATAAAAAAATGTAGAATAAAACCGTTCTTATTTAAAGTTGTTGGTGAAGGTCTCCCAGTATAGAAGGAAAAGTAAACCAACTCTCAATCATTGGAACCTCTGTGGGATCAGCTGTTGCTGTTGCTTTCCTATGACTTGTATACTCTCTTCTCTCAAAACTCTGGCAATGCAAATTCACACACGCTGTACAAAGTTGAAACAATTCTAACTCTGTTAGACTGGAGTTTCGCTGTTGCAAGATTCATGGATCCAAAGCAAGACGACTGAGGGGTTGCAGGGTAACCTTATACATGTACTTGTAAAAGTGCATACTTCTAATAAATTTTACTACAATAACAAATTTATAGTAAGATTCCTGGTAGAACAGCAAGAGACTGAATTAAAAATTACATAAAGAACTTGAGCTTTCTTAAAAAGTGTAAGATGAAGACAGTGCTGATTGCCGAAAACTTGGAAAAAAAGTAGGATTGAGACTTGTCATACAGATTTTTTGATAGAAGACTGGGGAACTGGAAAAAAACTTAAGACAAAGAACTACAGTTCTCTACAGATTACTTTTTTTTTTTTTAATTCTTACATATTGTACTGCTGTGTCATCTAAATAGCAGAAAAGGAATGGTAATGCAGAGGCAATGTCTAAGCTCTGGGCTCTGAACGGAGGTAACTGTCAATATAAAGACTGTTTCAGTTTTGTGGAGTTTTATTAGAAAATGGTGAACAAAGTAAAGGCAGATGTGTGGATACTGCTATGTGGCAGTTATTTTCAATGTGTTGCTGCTCTGTAAGCAAGCAAATATTTTCATTTTAATTTTTTTTAAAGTGCATATGACGCTTGTTTGATTAGGATCTTTGTGGAAATGATACATAAACTTGTGTATAAAGAAAGTCTAATTATTCATAACACTCAACATAGAGATTGGGAGCTGATTATTTGCCAGTAAATAATGACAATATTAGCATACATATCTGCTGATATTAGTTTAGAAATACAATACATGAAAAAAAAATCTTTTTGGAAAAATGTTTAATTTCCATCTAAATCAAATTATATATTTTTCCCTAGAGCTTCCTTGACTGCTTATTGCTCAATGTCATTGATGTTTCTCTGCTCACATGCAATTACTTCAACACAAGACATGATGTGCTTGTAGTACAGTGTCATTGTGTCAGGAAAGTATTTTTTTCAAAGCTGGCCAGAATGGAGCAGAGGCAGTGTTTATTTAAAGTAAGCTGTGTCAAAGGAATGTACTATAATTCAAGAATAACATATATATTTATAAATGAAGAATTAAGTTACTCAGGGTTTTCCTAACAAGCTGCTCATATCTTAAGACTGCATATGCCACCAGAGTGTTAATGAAAAGAACAGCTTGTCTTTCATTTAACATATTTGGAAAAGAATCAACCTACAAAGGAAAAAAAAAAATCTTATTTCTGAAGGATAAATGCTTTCACCCTTTCCCTAGCCAGGCATCCTGAACACAAAGCACTTTTGTGCAGTTATCTAGAAAAGAATAATTTCCAGCTCTTTGTCCAAGCAAGGGGGATATCTTTGAGTTGGGACAGGACATTATGCTGTGTGTATGCTGGACACATTCTGCTATTTTTCAGTAGAGCTAAGAGAACTAAAGACTAAATACTTGGAGCAATGAATTGATGGACAAAAGGATTAGTCTGGGATTTCTTTTGATATTAGGTCTACTATCTGCTACTGCACAGAAACATCACTTACACTTGTTGAATAATAACGTAAGCTGTGACAGTGTTAGCAGAAAAACAGTTATTGTTAATTACTTCAATTTCCTGTAGCTATTAAGTGAGTTTACCCAACCTGCTGCTCAGGTAGGAGCCGTGCATATCTAATATAGCCTACTTACTTCCCATCCCCATTTGGCACTCCAGGTTGGATGTATGTTTTTTCTTTCATACACTTCTACTTACCCAATGGTAAACTGTCACCTTAACATGCTTGCAGACTGTCTGCTCCTTACAGAAGTGCCCAGCAGTGGTATAGGCCGAACAAATGTACTCTATAGATTCTGAGTCACTGGGTGGACAAAATTTGAGGTTTTCTCAGTTGAGTGCCCTTTGCCCAATCGGTTGCTTTGCTTTACCACCATGCCCTCAAATACTTGTCTTGTACATTGATATTAGCATTCCTTTAATGTCCATATGTGTGCATTTATATATACCTTTCCAACATAGATACCTGAATTTTCAGGTTACCTTAAAGCATTCGGGTAGTGCTGCTTTTAGTTTCTTATCTATGAACAGTTATTAGTTCCCTTCACAAAAAGGCTAGTTCTGACACTTCCATAACAGTTGAAATGTGTTTTTTCTTCAAATGCAGCTTTTTAGTTTGTTACTTCATAGTGTTGGTGGGTTTTTTAATCTATGCCTGTGTGTTGTTGAGCCAGGGCTGCAATGTAGAATACCTGCAGGTATATTCTGAATACATGCTCTGAAATTCAAGGGACTGAGGTTTGATACTCTAGGACAAACCTGCAGTCCTCTGGTAGCAAACATATTGAAAGTAGCTGAATGCTTAATCATAAGCTTGGATTCTGTTGCAAAAGTTTGATTTGCTTAAGAATTTGACAGCAAGAATGGCAAAAGGGCTACTTTTACTGTGCAGAGATGCAACTTTTACCACGCTTACTTTGTTTCATTGCAAAAACAGCTTCATTCCTGAAATAGCCTGAGTGTAGAACTCGTGTTTGAAATTAGGAGCAACTGGGCTGTTAAGTTTCTTTGAATATGTATTTTGGCTTTACTGAGGAGAAAGAAAAGAGTATGGAGATGTTGCCTTGATTATGTTGCATTTTCATATGGAAAGTTGAAGTAAAATACGCTGCTTAAAGGATTTGGCTGGGTATCAAAGGAAGTGTGCAAAAGTTCTGTGGACATACTTTTTAAATCTTAGATGAAGGTAAATGTCTAAGGATGCAGGCACTCTGTCAGAATTATTCCTTAGTTACAAGTTGTATCTGTTAGTGTAATTGTGTGTGTATTCCAAGGTTCTTTTTCTGTCTCTTCCTTCTTTTTCATAAGATTTTCTTAACCAATTTTAGATTTAATGTATTAGAAAATTCTACAATGAACACAAAGACCCTCCAATCATCATAGAACGGCTTGGGTTGGAAGGGACCTTAAAGACCATCTAACTCCAACCCCCCTGCCATAGACAGCCACACACTAGATCAGGTTGGGCAAGGCCCCATCCAGCCTGGACTTCCTGTGCAGTAACTGCACTTTCAGGGAAATGTTCAAGCTCTTCCAGTGCATACTTGTCAAGTTGATCTGATTTTATGGATCTAGTGCATTTTTCTTACAGTTGTATAACCTTTCTTTTGTCAGGGCACTGCTTTGTGTTCGTTGCCTAGGCTAAGGGACAGCTCTCCACACTCCACTTCAGACCTGTGGCAAGAGAAGCCACTATGCTTTTTCTTCCTTGCTATATATCTTACTATCCTGGCATCTGTCCTGCTGCTCCCCTTATCTACTAGCTCCTGCGGTTGGCTCTTCCTGCCCCTTTCTCTTGACAGGAACTGTGTGGCATGGTGACAGTTGCGCTCCTCTTCCTCTCGCACGCAGTGTTTGTTTTCCCAGCGCTGGTGGATGAGCAGTGTCTTTATACATCCCACTGCCATATTGACTTCTAACCTATAGGCCAGTCAATGCATTATTTGTATTGATCTTTTATGTTGGCAGCTAAACTTTCAGCATGTTCCAGGAAAGGCTTTCATGAAAAGTAGTAGCATCTTTTGACCTCTTTTACAGGACTACTTGCACTACACATGGTGATTGGGCTCTGCAGGCTGCAACAACAAGTAGCTCAAAATACACAATTTTTTTAAAAAAAAATACAAAAACATGCACTACAAATGACAAGGGGAAGTGGAAATCCAGTTTTAGGGTTGTGTGGCTTCTGGTTGTAACTGCAGCAGCACCTTCCCAGCCTCTGTGACAACACTGTACAGATGCTGTGCTCTCTTGGGATAAGAGATGAGGAGTAAACTCTTATATCAAAATAGCAACATAAGGCACTTAAGTCTCTGTGTAGAGCTGAGAGTTAACAAGCTGTGATGGTTTGCTGATTAACTTGATCGAAGTATCTAGGTCATGAATATGCTTGGCAGTGAAGCAAATTGACTTAAAACATTTTTGTTTCAAGTTCATGTTTTTTCCACCTTTGTTAAATTGTTTGATGGATCAGAAACCCTGAGTTAACAAGTGTTACTCCAGCAGAGTATTGAAATGTTTTTCTCCTGTCTTTTTAAATTCCTTTTTTGAACACAATTGTCATATCTTTGAAGGAGTCTCAGAATAAGAGTAACGTGTAACCGTTTTAATGTGATAATGTGAAATTGTGTGTTAGCTGTTTATGCCTTTTTAAGGTGGAGTCATTGTTCTGCAGAAATAACAAAGTGAGGCTTACTAGCTTAAAAATGAGTTCCCAATGACGGGACTGATCATGATGCCAGGGCACTAGTCCTGCATTGCACTTCGATTTCAAAATAAAAATTAATGTCATCACTTCCATTTTCTAACATGGAGGAGGTTTTTACATGAATTCCTATACTTGAAAGTACTTGGAGATGCTGGGGGAGGTAGTACAGGAGTATTTCCAAATAGGATATGCTGTACTAGTTGAAACAGTTTGTACCAGCTTTGTTTCCATTTAACTTTGCTTCAGTTCTTACTTTGCAGAGAAATGATTTCTTTAGAAACTGCTGAACAAATTGTTCTCCACAGTTCATGCACCTAAAGGTACACAGAGGGTTCAAGCAAGCTGAAAAGTCTCTGGAAATCTGCTTGTAGTAATATATGTAGTATAGTACATATGGAATATGCTCCATGGAGTATGTCCTGTAAGTAGTTCACAAGGTTTAAAGAGTATTTCCAAGTTTTTATTCTGATTTTACGTTTCTTTCATTTTCATTTCCTCTTCATGCATGAACCAGGAAACAAAAAGGCTTTTTTAAAATAAAATTTTCTGTGGATATAGCATCTGCCCTTCTGGGCAGTCCTGTTGATACCAAACCTCATGTTTCAGTTGGATGACCAGTGCTTATAGCATTCTCATAGGGACTGAGCAACTACTGTGTGTAATGCTGTTGACCTGGGACCTCACTGTCTTTTTACTTTTCAGCTGTTTGATGAAGTGATGACACAATGTCCAGAAGCACTCGTGGGTTGCCCTGAGCAAACAGCCACAGTGGGAGCAGTGTTACAGGGTAGCAGGGGATGCTGATCACTGGCTTGCCCATTCAAATTATTGAAAATCACTTTCTGGCAGGGTAGGGGAAGTTTTTTCTGCACTGTTATGTTAAGTCATGTGGCAGTGGGGTTTTCGGTTGGTGCTCATTGCTTTAAGTCAGACTTGATACCCCGTTAACCTGTTTTTGAATCGAGTGGTGTCAGAACTGCTCATTTTTTCCAGTATGTAATATCTTGTCTGGTGACTGGCAGGCTCATGGTTGATTAAGTGTTTCTGGAACCTCTCCTGCTGTCTTGAGTAACTTGAATGCTGGACTTCGATGGTAGATTTTTATCACCTAGTGATAAAAAATAGATTGATAAGGATTTTGCGCTGTTTCTTCTTGGAGACAAGATAGTCTTGTGCGTGCAAATGTTAGAAACAGTGATCTCAAAGCCCTTAAACTGAAGTGTTGTCACCAAACAGTACGCTAGATATTGACCGTGTGAGATACTATTAATTATGCTGTTAAACTTTTACCATGCTGAACACTACCAGTTTCTTTTTGTCTAGCCTAGCTTTTAAATTGCAGTTTGCTTTCAGACACTTTTATTGGTATCTGTGTCCATTAATATAAGCTGTTTCATGGGAAGGCTTTAGGTTTTTGCAACTAAACTAGCTTGTTCTAACACTTAATTTTTCAGTTTTCACGTGTGTATTGTTAAATACTTTTTTGTTCTTGACTGCAAATACTGTTTGGAAAGACATGTTTGAAATGCCTGCAAGTGTTTTATGCTTTTTAGTTATGTCCTCAATGACTTGACTTGCACAGGCAAAATTGTAGCCAGTTCTTCACCAAGAGCTTATACTTACATATTGTACAGGAATTTCATGTCTCACCCTTAGTCTAAATCAGTATCAAGTAGCTGCCTCAGACCTCTGTAGAAAACACTATCCAATTTTGAAACTGGAATAATGAGATGATCCTGAAATATCCAAAGTTTTGTACTACAATTCTAAGTTTATAATCTGATAATAAATGTCAGGCTGCAGATCACTTGCAAATTTTTGGTGATGGTCTTTTCTTCAGCAGCTGAAAAGAAGTGACTGAATACAGTCAGTATATCAGTATAAAGACCATGAATATCTTGTTTTTCTCACTTCTTTATACACTATTAAATGTTATATATACATTAAATGTTGCTGCCTATGTTTTTCTCATTTACTGCAGGTCTGACTTGTATGTATATGCTTCACAAAATTTTACAAATATATCATTAAGTAGGTAGATGAGTATTGTCTTTCCAATCAATGGAAGTGGGAATGATGGAGAAGAGCGTTAGTTATGCAAGCATGGGAAAAGGAAAATAGAAAAGGTTAATTGTAGGTGCTGTGTGTGGAGTTGCTTACCTAAATGTGTTGGTTTCAACTTTGTTCCTGTCTTGTGTTTCTTTTTGACATGAGGCAAAGTTTAAACTTTGCAAACTCCTCTTATTATTGCTGTTTTGCAGTGTTTACATAACACTAAGTACTTTTAACAATAGTTGAACTTTTCACAAGCTGGCTCTTTCAGTCTTTTCACTTCTTTAACATCTTGTTCTCTCATCCATGTCTCTTAATTCTTACTTGGCTGCTGTCCTGCACCTTTCTTTAAAAGTCCCAGCTGCACGTCTAGTAGCTGAACTTCTTGGGTCCTTTTTATGGTCTTTGTGCCTGTGTACTTGGGAAAGCAACTAGCAACAGAAGTAGCATTTGTCAGATGCTAGACAGTACAAATACAGCTATCTGAATTAGATCCAGTGGACTCAAACATGTCAAGTGGTCAGAACAGCACCCTGGATCTTGCCATGTCTGAGTTCTTGTTCTGCCTTAGGTCTGCTGCGTGGCCCCACGCACACTGTTTAATTTGCAACACTGGGAGGTGTTCTGCTGACCCAGCTGCATCAGTCACCAAGTAAGCATGTAGATCTGAAGGTAGAGCTGTGCATTTTTGTTCCTAGTCTTGAATTACTGTCTTGTTTTTAAACACATGTACAACATGTGTGCTTGTCATGCTGAACCTATAGTGGAGATACTTCCGTGGTTTACTTTTCTATCCTAGAAATGTGTTGATTATGAATATGGTTGCAATGTTTGTCTGGCTGCTTACCTGGAAATAAATGTCATAGCATATCCTTCTGGACAGCTGAGGGCTAATATCTACATGGAAGGCACATCAGATCTCAATGCAAAGATGGCTGCCATTTTGGTGTTCCTGCAGCTGCAATTCCATTTATGGTTCGTGATTACATTTGCTAGAAACAGTATATCTGCTGATGCACTGGAGCTCTATAGAAGGTGAACAAGATACTAGTGCCCTGATGGGTAGGTTTAGTTTAGCCTGAGTAGTAGCTTCATAAAAGTCAATCTTGTACAGGGTGCTTTATAGAAAATACTACTGTTTTTCTATGCATTCAGATATTAATTACTGCTGTGGCAGGGCATAGATGTTGGGTAAAGACTTAATGTAGCTGTGATTTAAGATTACAAGGGCTCTTAAATGATGTACATGTGGGGGTTATATGAAGGATCCATTATTGGTTACTTCACTGGAACATATTCATGGCTTGCCAACAGAGCGTATCTTCAGCTGCAAATCAGGATTGTACTACTTATACCCTCAGAAGGGTTGCCTGAGTGACTGTCAGGTTATGCCAGGGTAGAATCCTTTAAATTGATAAAAATGAAATAGCATATGCTGGTTTGTCTTTTTTTGAGTCAGTGCATTAAACTGTACTACCATACTGCAGGCATAGTCAATGTTTGAGATGGGGGGGGGGGAACACACCAAAACCAACAAAACCCTGTAGTAGCACATAACAAGGTAGTACAATAAGCAAGTCTAAACTACGATCTTGGGGTCTGTGACCAGTGTTTTTCTCTAAGCAAACACTATGTTTTAGAGGAGTGACTTTTTTCGATACTTCCACACCAGCAAAAGCTACTCTGTAAAAATGTTTTTATTGCTGTGTCAGCTTCTGTTTGTCAAATCAGTGTCTATACAGGTGGGTAAAACATTAAGTTTAGATAAATTCACGTTAAGTTTGGTCTCCCTTCATTTCAGATAAAAAGCACTACTTGATTTGTAGGGTTAGGTGGAGACCCTTTGTGTTTTCATGTGGGACTTGCTTTGGAGCTTACGTCTGTGCTACCTGAAATTTCATTAAAATGGTTTGAGTCTGTCATTTGCCTGAAATAATGCTTTCTAGGGGCCACTGAGCAAACAGTGCTGAACACAAGAAAGACTTGTTTCTGCTGCTGTAGTCTCTGCTGCCTGTTACAGAGATCGCTTTTAAAAGAGCAGGGCTAGACTCTGAAGCCGTATGTTATGCAGTTGTGTTAACTTGTATGCCTGTTACAGGGTCCCTAGAAGACCAATCTGTTTCATCATTTTCCCCTTCTCTTCTGAATTAAAAACAGTTCTAATTGTAAATTGGGATATCTCACCCCACACCTTCACCCAGGTATTTTTTTCCCTGAGACATTTGAACATCAGCTTAAGGTTTCCACCTCATTTGGTAAGGCAACCTGTTCAGTTTTGTTCTTCCTGTGAAGAAAAAGTTGGTGTTTCTTATGGAGAAATACCTCAGATGGCTGTTCTCCACTTTCTCCCCCATCTCTTCCATGACTTCTCCAAGCACCTGGCAGCCTGGAGCCAGGCCAGGAGCTGGGCAGTAAGACAAGGTGTCCATGCGATCAGATTGGGCTTTGTTAGTGTTGGCCCTGCTCAGCCTGTTATCGCACGGAGCAGTTGTTGAGTTTGTGGCTGATACGTGGTGCTAAATCTTAAAGTCAGTGCAAGCAGAAGAGGCAGCAAAACAAAGCCTGTTCAGATTGCAAAGGTCGGGGGTTGTCATGAAATGCAGGCGTACGCGCTGCTGTTGTCTGTTGGGATGTAGACTGCTTGCTGGAGAATCTCTAGCATTTTTTCTACCTTAGAAGTGCTGAGTAAACAGGACTTCTCTACTGCCAGGTGCCCAGTAGCTTGTGCCACCTGTGAGGCCATGCTGATGCTCCACAGGCTCTAGTGCAGGTTTCCTGAGCAGCAGGTTGCCTTGTGGACTTTAATCACTGATTAACCCACATAGGGGACCTGTGGAGTAAACCAGATTAAAATAACAAATAGTATCTGCACTGCCATCTTGTGAAACATAATTTTATAACACCTTCAAGATTATTTTGTAAATATGGTGATGTTTCCATAACGGCAGAAATCTTGCGTGGAAAAATGTTGCTGAAATTATTTATGGCTACTTTAGTGTGCTGAACAAGGTGGGCAGGTTGTCATTGCTTCTTGTTTCTGCTCATCTGAATTGAATGACCTGCATCAGAAGGGCTTTGATCAGGGAAATGAATATTGCAACAACCTTCTTGCAGGTCTGCAAAACTCAACAACAAGAACAACAACAAAAATCAACAAAGCACAACAATGCACAGTAGGATCCATACTATTTTAATACTTACGCATGACAAATTAATAAACAACTTTTTCATAGTTTTCAGTGTAGCTCTTATGGAAAGTCAGTATCCTGTCTGGTAAAATTGTGCATGACTTAATCATTTAAATAAGCTGAGATGCTGCTAAATCAAGACAGTAGCTAGAAGGACAGAGATGCACAACTTTGAATTTGTACAGACTTGTAGAAGGGTAAAAAAAAAAAAGGCACTACTTGCTAACAAAAATCTTGTTAAAGGATTTGATGCTAATTATATTTGTTGCGGTAGAGTTCTGAGATCTTGTGTGAGTTACAGCATCCCCTGTGATGCTTTCTTCATGTTATTTCTTGTATGTATTATAAGAGAAGTGTGGTGACTACTGACCTCCATCATGGCTTTCTTCTCTGCACTGCTCCAGTAACCCAGCACCACAAATGTTGACTTCTTTGCCACCAAGTATATTTTCAGGGTAGATAAAACTTGAGACTCAGTGGAGACTGTCATTGCATTATGGATCGATAGTCTTAGATTTAACAGACCATGTTTCAAGGGTGTCTTGCTACAGCAGTAAGTTGTCAAAACAGGCTGTTGCTGAAAAAGGTTCTCTCAGCTGTCTGCTCTCACTGCTTTGCACAGGCTCTATGTGGAGCCTACAAGCTTGTGCAGTTATTTGATAAAAACCCGTACTTCTTGTTATGATGTTATTTAAATTATCTGTATCGATTTTCATGGAATTGCTGGGAATTTTGTATGCTTTTGTTCTGGAAACAGTATGTGGCTGTATGTGAAACAATTTTTGTCTGAGACTTCTAGTTTAGGAAATGTATCACACTGAAGCTTGCTGCCTAATGAGAACAAATTCCAAAGTTAACATACGTTCTTATAAACAAACCAGTGCCACCACCACCCTGCTTAGCCAAGAAATACACCTAGCTCTTCTGCTGCTCTCAGCCTCCTTTTTAAACAGTATCTACATGACTGCTAGTAGGAAAAATAAATCCTTTTTTGCATTAAAGAACAAAAGCAAACAAAGAGTAAAGAGCTTAGATTTCTTAATAAATCTTTAGATTTTGAAACTAGAGGCATAAAAATGTAGAACACGAAATGTTCTAGTTCTAATGGTTTAAACTACTCTTTATTTCTAAATATCTTCAAAAAAAAAATCCTTATTTTAAATAAATGTCTGAAGTGGTAGGGTTTGTTTTTAAAGTTGGAACCTAACTTTTTACCTTGGGATTGGTTGTTACTTTTTGTTCTCTTCTAGTAACACAATTTTTTCAGTCTTTGTTGGGAATGAGATATCTGAGTAACTTTTAGGTGAAAACTTTCATTTCCCCTCAATATGTGTGTGCTAAAACAGATTGAAAGGCTGTGGTTGTGAGCCAGGGAGGTAGTTAATGTGTGGTAACTTGTCATTACCTTGTCTTCACTATGACTTTTTTATAGTAGCATCCAGTGTTTTGAGGTTCTCTCTCTGGAGCCTTGTCTCTTGTTCCCCAGGAGGTACAGACCTGGTGCCCTTGGATTCACATCTTGCAGCACAATTCCAAGAGGTCTGGGCAACGCAAGTAAAAATTCTGCTGCTATATCCAACAAGTGCCAAATGTGATGGATTTTCGGCAGGTTGTACAATGTATTCTGTCTTCTCTGCTGAACATCAGCTTAAGCATTTCCAGTCCCTCAGCCAGCAGTGTGTGTTTTGCTGACCACACAGACTGTCAATGGCAACTTCATAACTGGTGGCGTTCACAGTACAGCACTGGTGCTTCCAGTTCCCTTGACCCTTGTCTTGAATGAGATTCATTTTTTTTCTTTTAAACTGCAAGTCTGATCTCATTATACTGCTTCTGTTTTGCATGCTTGAATCTGGAGACTGGAGTCTCTGGGTGAGCAGTGTGCTGTTTACTGCTCATAGGTCTGGCACAGAAGTAACCATTGTTATTTTGCCAGAAATTCACTGCTGGACTTCTCTGCCTCAGATTGCCAAAAGTAAAAACAAAATTGAGCAGAGCAAATGAAAACTGTACCTGCTGCACCTCAGTACTCACTACTGTCAATATCTACAATACTATAAATTAGAGTTACTGTTTTGGAGGCTTATTTCCCTTGATTAAACTTTTTTCATTTATTTACATTTTTTAAGGCTAATATTCTCTGCTGGCAACTACTGGAGTAAAATGAAAATAAAAGCTGGTTAGTTTTGCTTACCGGTGTATTTATGTATACTGATTTATGATCCAAAGTATCTTTTCTTAGGAAAACACCTGTTCATGTATTGGAATCAAAATGATAAGGTTAAAACTGGCGTTAGTAGCTCTGCAGGAAAGTTTAAATGATAGCTAATTTTTGGTGATGCTACCCCAGCACTTCAGGTCTACATTCCAGTCTGCATCCTGACATTTCCTTTTGTTTCTCACCATAGATTGGTGTTTGTGTTTAGCTATAATTAGTGATCAAGTCAACCATTTTTTCATGGCATGCATCTGACAGTATGTTAAAGTTGTTTATAACACAGTACTAGTTATGGGGTGTACACTGTAGAAAAAAAGAATGGTAGAAATGCATGTATGCATTTTATAGTTATACTAGTATTATGCCACAAACTTCATACTGAAAATTCGTACTGAAGAAAAGCATCCTCTCTAGTGTTGAATTATAGACCCTGCTTATATAGCCTTTTTATTTCTTATTTGTTCATGGGGAACAGCTCCTGTGACAGACTTAAGTCTATTGCTGATGCTGCAGTACTACGTGTTCAGGAAAACAGTGGGTGAGCCAAAGGCAATGCTGTTGGTTTTTTTTTCAGTCCAAATAAAAAATAAATGCCCCAGAGATACCTATAAATCCTTATTGTCAGGTAGATAGTCTCTGTGTGACTTAAAAACATAAGTAGAAAGAATTATTTTTTTAACTCCAGTCTACTCCTTCTACTCCTTCTGTCAGTACCACACTGTAACATAACATTCATAAACTTGCCAAACTACATCTAAAAAAGCAGAACCTTACAACCTTACAAGTAATACTTTGTTCTGTTGAGAACCACAACTCCTTTTTAAGTAAACTGGCGCAAAATGAATAAAACTATTGCAAATGCAAGAAATTGGGGGGCAAATGTGCTGCAGATGTATCAATACATAACAGATAACAGGAGAGTAACAGTTGAGCATCTGTGTTGAGTAGCATAACTAAGGCTTAACAGGGTGGTTGTATATTTGCAGGACTTCACAGTAGTTCTTGTAGTAGGTATGTTCTGCAGCTTCCAAATATTGATAAAACTTGTTTTACATGTAACGCAGCCATAGCTGTATTCTCTGCTGTGGTGATTGATTCCCAAAAGCTGTAGGTTAGTTGCCCTATTGATGACCTGTGAGAGCATTTTTCTGCAATGAATATCACTTACAGCTAAAAATCTTTAAGTGGAAATAAATTCTTCATATGCATCTTTCAGCTCTGCTCTGTTTATCTTTCTCTACTTTTCCTTTTTTTTCCCACTGAGTTACTAATGTTCTCCTTCTGAAAAGACTGCTCATGTACTTATCTGTAGTTGGTGGATTGACAACTGTACTTTTCATTACCTTTTTTTTTGCTGGTTTATTTGCTTCCTCATACAGTTTCCTGTTCTTCTGTTGCATTCACCCACTGAATCACTGAGAGCAGTCTCACTGTCCAAAACAGGATGGTTCCAGATTAATTTAGGAGCTTGTCACCATGCAGAAAACAAATTCAAATCCATTTTTGTTGAATAGTGGAAGGTTTTAACGTGGAGAAGCAGCTTTCACCTTGGATTAGCACCTTGTTTAGAGTTTGGGGAATAACTCAATTTCATAAGGACCCTTTATAGCCCAGACCAAAACCACCCAAATGCATCCTTTCCTCTAATTCAACAACAGCGGTGGGTTGTGTCTTGACAAGAACATTGCATTGGATTCTTTACACTTCAAAATGTCAATGTGTTGAACTCTGCTGTAGGGTTATACAGCTTGTTTTTGTCTCACTGGAGGTTGTTCATTGTGTAACAGGATCAGCTTCAGCTCATGGTGACTTACCTCCCTGTCATTACTCAGCATGCTCTTCCTGCTGCCTGGATCACTCTACCAGAAGACATGTTTTAGGAAATAAAACCTGTAGAAAGAAAAGATAACTGACTCAGACAAAACCCACATTTGCTACAAACCAGAGTACATATTCTTTGCTTTTTCTTCCTTGCCCTGTTTTGAAGACAAATGTTATGACAATTCACCTTACTGTGTGTATTTATTTATTCCATAAAATGTCATTAATAAAGATAACTTTTGGAATCCTCAGCATGGACCCATAGCACATGAGCGTGCGAAGCAGAACAGAGCAGAGACACATCTGACACAATATTTCTTACCAAAGCAGCTTTTATACTGCAAACTACAGTTCCCCTAGTGACGCTAGCTCCATGCAGCTTTCCGTGATATAGTCCAAGATTTATGACTGGTGGTTTCCTGAAGAGCTATTTGAGTATTCTGTGCTTCACTGAAACAACTTTCATATGTCCTGTAACAAATCCAAAAGTGTAATGGAATAGGTCATTTGTCTTGAGCCTTAACATGAAACAAAATGATGTAGTAGGCTTTTTTCTTCTCTGTAGTGAGGAAAAATTGGCTCATTTTCAACCTGGATTCCAGCTTTCTGGTTTCTGAGCTCACCCCTGTGGAGGTGATGTTAGATTTGTAATGCTGTCTCACCCAGCATACAGCAAGACTGCTTTAGTTACAGTAATTAAGGTGAACTGATGTCTTCAGTTTTGTTCTTTCCCATTTAAAATGATACTAATATCTCTTTATCAAAAGCAGAGATTGCCTAAGCAATAAAATAAAGTATATATTGGGAAAGTACAAAACAGATTTATAACTATCGTAATGTTATTTAGCTGCTAGAAATGAGAATAAGATTACAGGGCCAAAACACTTAGACCACCAAAGTAATGAGCTTCTGGTGCAGTGAACGGGATAGTAATCATTTTCAGGAGTAGTTTGGTAGCAGTGTTTCTTGGCTACTCAGTGTAAACATACTGGATATATGGTTTTATGTCTTTTAATGGCCTTCTGAACTGATTATGTATTTAATTAGTTTTCTATCTAGTATAACTTCTAAATCCCAAAAGTGGAAACTAGTTTATCACCTTGAAGGATTTAGTTATTGTTGGACAAGAAGCCCTTTCCAATGATGTGCAGTGGGAATGTTTCAGCCAAGTCCTTGCCAGACAGACCTCAAATGTGCAAGGTTCTCTGGGCTGTTTCAACAAAAAAGCTTGTCTCCTATCAGCCATGGCACCACAGTTCGCAGGTGAAGGTGGAGAGCTGCTGCCTGCTGTAGGTGGAAGATGAGTTGCTGTGGGCACTGCTGCTGCAAGTTCAGGTTACAGTGCACCTCAGCTGTGTGAACTCAATTCATGCCACATGCTACTGGCCTCAATGCCCCTGGCATTCATCATAGACTTCTTAAAATACAAATATCAGTGATACACAGCATCCCATGTTTTCCTCTGGCTTCAAATTGAATCACTGCCTACTTAAAAGTGTAGGGCTGCTCAGAAGATCTGAGACGGCCCTTGGGGGTAAATACTTCAAAGCATGTTGTTTGGTTATTGATGAGTCACTAACATGCAGTGCAGATATGACTCTAGTCATTTTGATCTGCTTTATTAATGAACACAAATATTTTCTCCTCAACCTGTGTGTGCCTTTTTCCTTTATAGATTATGAGCATTGTAGCAGTGACTTTAAATGTACAGTGGTTGTGGGGAAAAATGTCAGTTCAAATCTACTAATTTTGCAGGTAGTGATGTTTCTCAAATGATGTATTTGCAGGTGGATGGAGGTCTGCTTGGAAGAAGAGCTGCCCCCTACTACTGAGCTGGAAGAAGGCTTAAGGAATGGTGTTTACCTTGCCAAGCTTGCGAAATTCTTTGCCCCTAATGTGGTGTCAGACAAAAAGATCTATGATGTGGAGCAGGCACGTTACAAGGTAATAACTCTGTTCTCTGTATAACAAGACAAAAAAAAAATTAATATCCATCTTCCAGCCCTTCAAGATATGCAAGCATGGTAGGTTCACTTTCTGTACTGCTTTTTTAAGTCTGTCAAGATGAGATGGAAGTTGCAAAGCACTAGGAAGCTAGTATGATAATTTAGAAATGTTTTATATTGAAAAAAACTGTGTTAGTGCCACCTAATGCTTATAAAGCCAAACAAATTACACTTCTGGCTCCAGGGAGAACATAAAGGTTATCACTTAAGCAATTATTCCTAACTAAGAACTGGAGCCAAAAACAATTCAATAATTAAACATGATGACTATTCCTGATTTTTCTTCTCTTGAAAGGACATTCACTTCATTAGATCTGTATTTATTTTTTCTGCCAAATTTACAACTCAAGCAAAAAAAAAAATCAAGCTGACAATAATTAAGCTTAGATGGCATGTGTGCAAGCTGTTCATTAACTCCAAGATAACCAATAACATAGAAACATACACATGTGCATCAGCCCCACTACAGAATGTGTTACATCAGTTCATAGAGGGGGCAGAAAGGTATAAGTTTTGGAGATGTAATAACTGTTTGTTGTGTGAGAGTTTAGAAATTCAGTTGCTTTGCTCTCATGTGGTTAATAGAACTACGGTTAAGAAACATGACTACTTTTAAATGCTTCTCTTGAAAATTCCTGAAACTGGAGTTCAGTCTTTTGCGCCTTTACCATCACTATTAAAAAAATAATAATTACATATATATATATATATATATAATTTTTTTTTCCCCACTTTGTTCTCATAAATGCTGCTTGTGTAGTCTGTAGAGAGGGGCAGGTGTTCCTGCAGACCTGAACAACAAGTGAGAGTTCCTTATGTGTTCTCCTTAATAGTAGTGCTGATGGCATCTCCACTTCTTTATACTGGAGGTAGTGGTTCATGCTATGTGACAGCGTGTAACCTTTTGCTCCTGAAGACCACTAAAGGTCTTCATTTAAGCCATTATGGCCATTTAAGCCACCATACACCTAGATGTATACAAATTTGGTTCACCTTACATAAAAACATGAGATGGACAGCATGAGCCTGTTAATGCTTTAGGCTGCTTCATTACCAGGATTGCAGCTGTGGTACTTGGGTCTCCAAGTCCAATGAGGGAAAACTCCCTGAGCTTATCTTCAGGACGTAAAACTGGGAATCAGCAGAACGTTCAGTAATCAGAGAACTTAATTTGAATTCTTTCTATCATTTTTTCCTTCTGTGTTTCCAATAGAGATCAGGACTTCATTTTCGGCACACAGATAATACCGTGCAATGGTTAAGAGCAATGGAGTCCATTGGTCTGCCTAAGGTAAGCAGTTAGATTTTAGCAAAGAAGCTGGATCAAGGCACTGACTCAGTATTTCCTTTCATCTGCCTGCATATAAACAGTAGTTTACAGTAAGTCTACTGGGAAGGCTGGCTCAGGAAAAAAAAATCTGAAGAGAAGGTAACGCTGAAAACAGTGATGGTGTCAGTTACGTGCTACAGCTTTGGTGTGTTTGGGCTGAGGCTGCTGTGGATGACAAGTGCTGTGAGTGGAAATACTCAGTATTTTGGGAAGTCAAAGGGGAATTCCAGCAGCGTTTTAGCTGTACCTTATTACTACTAGAGTCTTATTACTACTAGAGTCTCAGGGAGGACCTAAATGGAGTATGTTTTAAAGTGGAAAACTTAAATATTTGCTTCCTTTAGGTTGCTACCTCATGTCTCTTGCTGACTCTTCCTCCTAATATCTTGTCCTAGTTTCTCTGCCTCTGCCCTGTTTCTAGACTGTCCTTGCACGTTCCGGTATCCCTGCGTGGCTATGCTGCTCCTCTTCCACCAGCTGGTTTCTTGGGTCACCTTTCATACTTATCTTCCTTCTTGCTGGTCTTCGCTTGTCATCTTCCCCCTCTGCTGTTTCTGGGCACCAGTGAGTCTTTTTTTCTGGACGAAAATCCTTTAAGAAAGGGCTGCATGGAAACATCTACTGTGCTCTTTCTCCTGTTTTGATGCCTGTGGGCACCTGGGGGGAGTGCCCCCTTGGCCAGGAGCAGCCCTGGGGTGCCAGGGGGGTGGGGGGGCTGTCCCACGTGCTCTGAGGCTGGGCACAGAGGGGATGCTCAGATGGCTGCCTGAAGGACTATGGGGAACAGTGGCTGGTCTATGTGCAGGTACCCATAGGCAGAAAGGGTTACACACGACTGCCATCAGACACTCCATGAAGAAATGGAGGGTCCTACCTCTACCAGTTCAGCTATTTTTTAGCTCTATTTGAAGGCTTGAGGCCTCTGTTTAGCTAGATGATTTCCACCCCACCACACCTCCTCCAAAAGGTTTCGCTTCTGCTTCATAGGAGGGTTGTGGCCCAAATGTTTCCCATGTTTCCCTCCCAGAGCTGTTGTGAGCAAGTGATGAAGAGGGCACTGTGCTCCTGACCAGCTCAGTCATGCTCTGCTGCCTGTGGGACTGTGCAGTTCTGAGTGCCCAGGCTGCAAGCATGCTGCCAGCTCTCATGGGTAGCCAAAGCTTTTATTTTATGTTCTTGAAGGAGCAGTGTTTAGTGACTGGGACCAAGGCCAGGAACAAATTAGTTGTAGAACCAGAACTGGAACTTACAATGTGACTTTTTGACTAAATTGTTTTCACACTCCTCTGTCCGAGTGTATTTCTCTGTTAATGATGCACTCACGCAGCTGGGGGTGCTGCTGTTTAAGCTCTTTGCATTTTTAAGACTTACTGGGTGGTGTTGGTTTGCTTTGCAGGTGGTAACTGTATCCTAGGCTTTGGGTGTCTGTAGGAAGACAAACCCTACTTTCTGAGCTCTTGCCAAAGGATCTTTTCTAACAGTTTTGCTGATATACTGGCTATCTTCCTTATTTTCCATTTTAATAACTAACCTGTATACTCTATTAAACTCTCCCTCATGAAAATTACTGATAAAGCTAAAATAGTACAACACAAGATTTGATTCATAGGTGTATAGAAATAACAGTGGAACTTCTATATTTCAAAGATATGGATTTGCAGACAGCCCATTTTAGCTATTCTTCTGCCCAGTTATCTAGCTTCTCCTTCAACAGCATTTTTTTTTTTCAGATTTTTTATCCAGAGACTACTGATGTCTACGATAGGAAAAACATACCTAGGATGATATATTGCATTCATGCTTTAAGGTAACTCCTGATGGGAATTAAAACTAAACTGGTGAATTTAAGATTGTAAGTCTTGAACGGCATTAGTGTAATCAGTACGTCTCAATCTGTCTGAATACACAAGATCATTAATTTAAAGCTGGTGATGAAAGTGGAACTTCAGCAAGGCTGTTGGGTAAATTATATCTGAAATAAAAAAGGACTACCAAAAGTAGTGCAAACATCCTTTTAAATGTGTGTTACCTTCACAAATTGGTTTGTCTTAATGTGTTTTGATACATGCAAACAAATGAAGAAAGCCATAGCAAAATATTAGTGTTACCGTGGGGCAGAGGTGCTGATCAGAGTGAAAATGGTGAACTGACATCCCCCTGACCCACAAGAGGACCAAATAACTGTATTGAGGTCAATCATGTGAAATTTAACACTTTCCAAACTTCAGAAATTCTGAGCAACTCAGTTCTGAATGTAAATTCAAAAGACTTTAGCAACATCTCTGAAGTAGACCTTAAGGTTTGTTTTTGTCCAGCTGCAAGGATTTCCTTGTGACGTTTAGCACTGAAAGCACCGAACATCTGCCTCACACTGCCCCCGTTGTGAGAGGCAGTGGAGTGGGCAGACAGCTCCTCCCTCTTGTGGCTCTCCCAGCTCATTTCCTGCACAAGGAGACCTTTTCCTTTCCTTACTTTAACTACATCTCCATAAGCTTAATATGTAACACATATCCCAGCTCTTGCCTGTGTTCCTAACAGCATTCAAAGGTACATCAGCTGCCCCAGGGGTATAGGTCAGAAACCACTCAATGCATGCTGTAATTGAAATTTTTTACAGTCTAATCCTTGATATGATGTGCACACTCCTGCACTCTGCCGCGTGCACTTACTGCCAACAAATAAGCCATACCACCAAAGTTCATCATATTTTTTTAAAATACTAGGTGTTCAGAGTTGGCAACCCTGGATATATTTTTTTGTCAGCTCTTGAGTATTGCCCCTTGAAATTACTATGACTGGTGTGATGTTAACTGTCTGGCATCAGGAGGCGCGTACGCGGGCAGCTCTCCCCTAAAACTTTGCAGTGCCGTCTCTTCTGTCAGCGAGTGTCTTATGTAAGCCTGGAGTGATTTCCTGGAGTGGGCGCGTGGGGCTCGTAATGCTCAGCAGCTGAGGCGGGAGCGGTGGGCTGCGTTCCCCCCGGGTGATGTAAGGGCCGGCTCAGATGTTTTGCAGGAGGTGGGAGAGCACAGTGAGGTTTTCAAATAGCTGTGTGCCTGTGTATGGGGGACTTCATCAGCCATGGATTTCAATGTTACGTGAACAGTTAGACACCTTATAAGATCTGCCTAATCTCTGCAATCACGAGAGTTTTCTTCTTGAGCTAAATTTTGCAATGGGTTGGCCTCTGGTAGGGGTCTTTTGTTCTCCAGCTTGGCTTGTTCCAGGATTTATGCTAGTATCAAAACCAGTCTGCGTTGTCTTGGCTCTCACTTCCAAGTTTGTCTTGTTTAAATTATTTTTCCTTGCTACATATCAACACAAAGCTATAATTCCATGCTTCTGAGCTATTATTTTAGAAACAGACTTCTGTAACATACATCATGCATCATGGCGCACTGAAGGGGAGTAGACTGGCAATGCTTTGCTTATGATGCTTCACCCTGGCAGCGTGGGGCCCTGTGACTGCATACATGTGCAGGATGTAAGAGTCAAAGAAGCAACTGTTGAGCTTCATTTACTTACAGACCGATCCCCAAAATGCATGTTGTAAATATCTTTCAAATCAAACTCTGGTATCAGTATTTAATTGCACACAGACTACATTGTGAAAGCAGGCTGGGAAATGGCTGTTTTAAAGGACAGGGCACTCACTTGGCCAGCAGTGTTTGCTCTTGGGTTGGTGTCAGGAACACTGAGCTGCAGGAATCCATCTCTGTTCCCCTTCCACTGACCCACTGTTTTCTGTCCCCTGGATCTGTGCCAAGTGCCCTGCCTCATTGGGTTTGTCGGAGCATCCTCTCCAGGGAGCCAGCATAGGGATCACTGACCCTAGAAAATTCCTTGTCCCGCTGTTCTCAGGGTCTGGCACCACAGTACCTAGAAGCAGAAACTGCAAGCAGGATTTTTCCCTTTGCATCTGTTGCATATGATCATGATCACTATATGAAGAATCACCACAGGGTTGAAGTGCTAAATTCTAATATATGTCTTGGAGTGCGTGCTCAGATTTCAAAGGCTTGTAACCTGGGAAAATTGAATACTTTCTCTGAGAGGTGAGGGGCTGATCTACTTTCCATTTATTCTTAACTGTTACCATGTAATTACCCCAAAGCATAAAGATTCTTAAGCCTTTGAATGAACTGCAAGAATTTAGCACAGTTAGGATATTTTCTATTATTCTGATAGATAGAAATATTGAAGCCAAATTCAGTCGAGATTTTTCATAGTTTAACCTACTGAAACAATGTACATAACTAGTACTTAAAATTGTCCCCTTCAGAAGAGTGAAGTAGACTTTACTGTAAATAATAGGACCAAATGTTAACCAAGGACTTTTTGTATGAAATGTTATTTAGGTTTTGCTGGTCTTTGAGCAGATGGAGGGCCTGAAGACAGGAAATTACTCTAAGCAAAACTGTTTAAATATATTTTTAAGATATGGCCTGCTTCAAGCCTGAAATGAAGACCATTGCCCTTACAGCATGTGAAAAAAAACTTGCAGCCAAATACAGTACTGCTCTGTCCAGGAAGGAGTGATTTAGCAAACGATTTCTGGATTCCTGCTGAGTAAAATTACCATCTTATTTTTTCCTTTTGAAACATCAATACTTAAATCAGATCTGAAAAATAAAATATTTCTCATTTCTTGCAGCATTATTCTTTATGAAAGCTGATTTGGATTTGGTCCTGGATTAATGAGGTTAAGAGCTGCTTTGTTTAAATTTAAATGCTAATAGTGATTCTTGTTCCTAAAAAGTGGTGTTGGAGATTTGATTCTTCTCCCTCCCCCTGCTCCCTTAAATATATAATTTTCAAATAATCTTTACAAACAGATCACTGCTACATCCTGGACAAACTATCCTGCTGAAACCGAACATTTTCAACACATTGTTTTCCTAGGAAGTGGTAGAATAACAAACATGTTAAAAAAAAAAAAAATAAAAAGCATATGCTATTTTCACGTTTGTTTGTTAGGGCATGCTGTACATGAGCTAAGCTTAAAACAAGACCTATGAGCTTCTGGTTGATCACAACTGCAGTTCTTCATGGGTGATGCAAAGGTAGCTTCACCTGGAAGTACCCTTTCACCTTTGTTTCTCCCCTGAGCCCACTGCATCGTGTCCATCATTCTCAACCTGCTTTTGATTTTCTCTGGGTTCTCTGAGGCTCAAGCTACATCTACAAAAGCATTGAGCAAACTGTTTCGAGTGAAATTATATGTTAATATAGAGTAGAAATGTCTTCCTGTTCCCTGCAAGCAACTTTGCAGCACCACCTGGTGGTGAGTAAGTTTATTCAGAAGAAGCAGTGTCAGAAGTAATGTGCATTGCTCAGCACTCTTGGGAAGTGCTTTAAAAAAAAAAAAGACACCACCACCACGAGTCCCTCCTGTTCATACTATTCATTATTTTCATCTGAGTGTCCTTAGCTCCATGATGTTGCTGATTTCCATGACTACTGTTGACACCCAGCACCTCAGCCAGTGCTCCATCCTTGCCTTGAGCTTAGAGTAATATCTCTTTTAAAGTCTGCAAGAAAAGACTGTCAGGCAGTTTAGGATAAAGAAGGGACCTAGCTCATTACTATAGTCTTGTGCATTTTTCCCCCTCCTATATAACTATCTTGCATCTGAGATTGGCACAGTTATTCTCAGCTTTCATAACAATGACTTGAGGGACTGCAGCAGCCAAAAGTCTGTATACATGAGATGTGTTGTTACAACCATCCAGGTTATGACAGGACAGAGGAGTAGCAGCAGTAGCACGGAAGATGAAATGCTGATTCTTTGTGCTCTGAAATGTAGCAGCTACAAATACTTGCTTTCAAATCTCTACTTGCAATTTACTAGTAGACCAGAAAAAAAAAAAAGGTTAAAAATGAAAACAGAAGGCAAATGTCCTCCTCAACAAACAAACACCAAACCACAATGCGCATTGGCAATGTATGAAGTTGTGGGTGAGGTAATTTAAGTAAGAGGTGCAAAATAATCCTCTTGGAGGAACACGTTATTTCAGTCTTATTTTTAAAATTTACTTGCTGAGAGTTGATACCTTTTCACAGGATTTATTTTGCTCAATGAGTTTCACTGATTAAAATAATAATAATAAAAGTCTTTTGTAGATAAATGCCTGTCTGGTGTTTGGAAGATATTGAGCAAAATATGCTTAGCTGTTTTTCAGATATCACCCAGAGCTCTAGCAATAATGAGTATAGAATTTTTTTATTCTATATTGAAACAAAAATATTAGTGCCTGGAAAGCACTTTTACACAGGGTTTATTTCATTTTCCAAAAGCAAAATTGTTAATGACACAAATGTGTTTGAGAGGACCAAAGCGCAGGCTCCCATACACTTAATAAGAAAGGTGTCAGTGATTTACGTGCCTGCAGCTACTATCTATAAGGATGTAAGTAAAAACAAACTATAGATCCAAAGCTGTAAGCTGTACTGAAGTGCATTCACATCCTGATTTTTGCCAATATTAACTTTTGAGTTTCTTTAGAAACCCTTAGTGGAAGACAATTGCTTGTTTACACTTCTGTGATCTGAGATACAGTGACAGTGCCTCTTACAGATGCTTCTTTGAAACTTCAAGTCAAAAGAGACCTCTTACTGTAATACCTAAAATGCAACATAAAAAAAACTTGCTAGTTTAAGTTTATTCCATATCTCTCGATGAAAATCAAAGGTTAAAGTACAAGCTTCACAGTGGCAACTTTTCTAACAAAAGCATTCTCTGTTTATACAGAAAGTGGACACATGAACAACACACAGGACTTCTAATTCTAATATTTTTACTTTGCAGTTTATATCTGTTCAAACTAGGATTAGCACCACAGATTCAGGACCTACTGGGAAAAGTAGACTTCACAGGTAATAAACTGCTTATATAATCACGTATTAGATAACTTCTTCATGCTGTAAATCTGCTAACATTGTACATATTTTCCATTATGGTCTTTTTCCTCCCCTAAGCTTCTGTTAAGCACGCTGTAATTAAATACATGGGAGGTTGCTATTTTTAATAAACATCCATCTTTGAAGGACAGAAGGGAGTGAATTTGCATGGAATACTTGCCATATCTTAGATTCCTTCAACACAGGGAGGGAAAAACTGCTAAGAATTCCTAGTCACATGTGCTTTCAAAAGAAAAAAAAAGTCATGCACATATTTGTAGGTATGGTGGTTCACAATGGATTTTTTCGGATTTTGTTTATATATTTTTTTTATTTGAACAGAGGAAGAAATCAGCAACATGCGAAAGGAGCTAGAGAAGTATGGCATACAGATGCCATCTTTTAGTAAAATTGGTGGGATTCTGGCCAGTGAATTATCAGTGGACGAAGCTGCATGTAAGTATGTCTCTTGTTTTCTACTAAATACTGAAAGAATGCCAACAAAGTACTTTGTGTTTTAATGCATCTATCTTGCTATAAATAATGAGAAAGACAAGTTTTCATTTATTATCATGTTGCATAATTGTTGCAAGGCCTTTTGCAACTCATCAGTCTGCATTTTTTGAGCAGGAAAGAACATATATACACCCATGCAGCCTCTGGAAGTGTTACCCCAAACAAAGATCTCTTCCTAGCTTTTGCATGTGGTTGGTGTTTTGGTAGCTAGTGTTCCTCTAGAATGTAGAATTGAGTTCTGTGGGTGCCTCCACGTTGTAGGGGGTACAATGGGCTAGTGAAGACAACACATTTAGTGAAATCGGGAAGTGTTAACGTAGGAAAGGGGCATCAGGGAAAAAACACAACTGCATTATAATTAAGTTCCAGTAAAACTTTTTAAACCTTGCAAAGCAGCGTAATTGAAACAAGCTGCTTCATAAAACGAGTGTGCTGAAATTTCCAGACTTGAACTTAAAACATGCTTCCTCATGTTGATACACATTCTGTCATATACTCTGTAGCCTGCTGCAGCTTAATTTTGTGTATGCTTGTGCAAAGCCAGATCTCAAAATACTGTCTTTGGAAGTGGGGACAGTTTGCTTTTTTTAGCAAACTTTCAGAGACTTAGTGACTACCAAACACTTTTCTAATGAGCTTCCTTCCTTCCCTGGAGATGAAAGGGTTGCAACTTCCTTCTGTGAAAGATTTTTATAGCATCTATATGTAGTTTCCTTTAACTTCCAAAATGTTTTCAGCCCTCCATAGAAAATTAGGGTTTCCTGATTCTGGTTCTGTCTCTTTGGGCAAAGCGTGTGCGATAGATAATGTGCCCTGACTCAGAACAGGAAATATCTGCTGTGGGAACCCTCATGCACTAGGAAAGATTGACATGGAGATCCTGCCAGAGGAAAGGGGGCTACCATCCTGCTTCTGAAATGGAGTAAGCAAAAAAGAAATACGAAATGAAACAACTGCTAATGACTCCTGCTGTGCTGTCAGCAATAGCAGAAATCAGTGTGCAAAGAGTAAAACTTAGCGCCCTCAAAACAAGTTTTTACAATAACTTTTTCATACATTCAGACTACTCTTGCCAGTCCAATTGTTTTTTTTATTGTTTCCCTTGGTAGTTTCCAAGGTTTGCAACATCCACCAACACAAGCTCACAGCTCTCCTAACCTTGACACTGTCTGTTGTCTACGTGTTGCTAGCTCCACTTATGTCAGCAAGGCCTATTACACAACTTTGGAAGAGATTGCATCTTTCCTATGTTTTTGTTATATGTGGATTCAGGGCTGGTATGTCTTAAGAAACGCAATCTTTACTTAGCCCCATGAAACTTCTGTGGGTGTTAACGTTGAAAGTCGAAAGAACCATTGTGGCTTTCTGCTTGCATTTCTTCCATGCCAGCTGCTGATGTTTCTCCTCTGCTGCTGTGCTGAACTGAACTAGTGAAAATTGTTTCAGAACAACTTTCTAGCATGAGTGTAATGCCAAGCTATGGAAAATCCAAGAACAGCTAGACAAGCTTTTGCAGTAACTCTGAGAACGTGTGGCTTCACCTTATTCTTCATTTGCCTGTTTTCAGTTTCCAGTGGTCTGCTCTTTTGTTCCACTTTCCTGAATTTCTTGCACCTTTGTTTTTCAAAATGCTCAAAAATTTTAGTCATCAACAAATGTCTTTCATTTTCTTTATATACTAAAAGAACTAGAAGGCTATACACCCAGATGTACAGACCCTAAATTAAACTTGATCCCAAAAAAGTGATTTTTTTAGAATAGTAGCAAAACTACTCCAGGCCATGTAGCAGTTTAGTATTGATAGAGTAAGGAAAGATGACATTCTTGTTTTTTCCCCCCAATACATTTTATTGGTGATGTGAAAGTAAATCTTAGACAAGCTTCTGTGGTGATAATGGGGAGCTGCTGTTGTCCACATTTGGGATAGGTTCTTTAAATACCCATCAACAATTACATTACATATAGTAATGTTTGAAAAATCTTTGAGATGAATATGCCACTAAAATAATTACTAGCATTTTTTTTGTTATTATTTTGTGGCATGCTGGTCCAGATAAAACGTAGCTATGGAGAAAACCCTTCCTCTAGCCTTTTCTCAGGTTTTTCCTCAAGGAACAAAAGTGTGCAGGAAACATCTGGGAGGGATGTGTTGGCCCTTACTCTATACCTAACTCAGCTGCAAGTGATCTTGATTTTTATACAATCATGTAATTATTCTGAGTGGAAAAACAAGACTATTTCCATTCTTGTCTAGAAAAAGAACAAATCTTTGAGTCGAGCATTTTTTGGTAGTTGAAGTTTTGTTGTTTTCTCAAAAAGGTTTAGCACTTAAGGTATATTAATGAGCTGCTCAATGGCTATAGTGAGGCTTATGACACTTTTTCTCATATCCTGTGCAGTAATGTTCTGAGAACTGTGCAGAGCCTTTTGTGTGTTCTTCTAGCTGTTTGAAATTTTCCATACTACTGCTTTCAGGTGACAGAAGTAGGGACCATTATATCAGTGACTCTCTTCACTAACTGCTCATGGTGATCCTCTCTTAGGAAAGGAGAAGGTTTGTCTCAGACAATTTTACGCATGGTATGCAGGATTGTGCCCTGCCTAGGGACTCTTAACTATGTTTCTTGGGGCACAAATTTCAGAGTTTGAACTTTCTTATAGTTGAAAAGTTCTATATAGGAATATTTATTATAAACAATGATTTTGCATAGGATCAAAACGTCATAGGGTCACTTAGGTTGGAAAACACCTTTAAGGTCATCAAGTCTGACCATCCACCTAACACTACAAGTCCACTGTTAAACCATGTGTAGCATCCACCCATCTCTTAAACGTGTCTTAATGAAAGTGACTAAAAATGCTTTCAATTCCTGCATGTAACTGCCTTCTAAATGACATAAGACTTGAATAGTAAAACAACTCATGTTTTGGTTTTGGTCAGTAAAAGAGTAACCCTTAGCTGGGAGAAGGGATAACACGTAGCAGACATAATGTGCTACCAAAGCTGCCTCTGAGATAAACTTTTTTGTTGCTGCAGCCTAAGTGAAGCATTAGGAGTAGAATGTTTGAGGGGGAATATGCAAACTGTCTTACACATATTAAACACTCATTTCAAATAAATCAGTAGACAGTATAAATAATAAATGGATATGAGGAATATGAGATGGAGAAGGTTTCCAACCTGGTGTTCTGAAATCCTCTCTGGGGAGGTGGCTGTCAGTCCTGGGATTTAAGCTGAAAGAACGGAGCACTTATATGTGGCAGCTGACTGGAAGGGTAGGATTTAGGCAAGCTGCAGTTAATCTTGTGATTGTACATACAAACTGTTTTTCTTGGGTTCTTCTACTGCTACTTCCAAACTTAATAGAATTATTTTGTTATCTTGCTACAAAAACTGAGATTTCCTGTTAACTGGTAGTTTGCCATGATTTAATGAAGAAAGTGGAATTTCTGCTGTCTATAGCATGTTATCTGTATTTTACTTTTTAAGAAGCCTGAGGTAAAAGAAATAAAAGCACTTAATTTGAATATTTGAATTGCTTCCTGAAATCTTGGATTGTACTTTTAATTTTAGTGCATGCTGCAGTAATAGCAATTAACGAAGCTATTGAGAAGGGAATAGCTGAGCAAACCATTGCAACTCTGAGGAACCCAAATGCAATGTTGCTAAATGTGGATGAGGAACTTGCTCAGGACTATCAAAATGAACTCTTTGAAGCTAAAAGGAGAAAACAATCAAGTGCAAGACTTAAGGTAGTGGTATTTTATTACCTCTCACAGTACATATGTTCCTTCATGTTGCTCTTCATGCTGTCGTATTATTTCAAAATTACATTAAATTTAAATATTAGTGCAATTAGGAAAAAAAAGCTAAATAAGATAAGTAATGGTAATCTAACAAACTGACAGACAATTCTAGAATATGGTTTGTATGAGTTTGATGTAATTCAACTTTGATCAAGGAATCTTAAGGAGTCACTTAAGTCTAAAAAATAAATAAAACAGACAATTTTTCCTCTATCACTTTTAACAATTTCTCTGTTTAAAAAAAAAAGTTCCAAAGGGAATGATACCTTTTTGGGGCATAAAATATAATCTTTTCCCCAGGTCTTCAGTGTGAAATTACTTGCTTTGTTTTTACATGAAAGACAGTGCTTTCTGCTGATGAAAAATACTGCAATGTATTTATACTTGTACTATACAGAAAGCAGAAAATGCTTTAAATATTGCTCAATCAGTTACCACAATGGGCAGGTACTTTTGGTTCATGTGGTCAACAAATTCCTTTGCACGCATCCAGCAAATACTTAGCTGATGTAGTTTTAATGACTCCCACTAATAGCTTTTCTCCCTGCAAAATTTTTGTTGACTAACAACATTTTATTTTGTTAGAATGGCACAATCTCTGAAGAGGAGAGAGATGTCTACGAAGAACTGCTGACACAAGCTGAGATTCAAGGCAATATCAATAAGATCAACAGTAAGCCATTCAGGATCCTTACAGAAGTGTGCATGTAACACGTGGTCTTCCAGACTGCAGCTGAACATGGCTTAAATCCACAGGAACAAACAAAATATTTCTGTGGAAACTCATAAAACATACAGAAGTAGCTAATGTCTGCCTACAACAGGTTTTTCTTGCTTTTCCTACTCTACTAATCTTCTGGGGGCTAATGTCTGTTTGTGGGTTTTGCTGTAAAGTTTCCGCAGTTCAGAATCCAATCTTTCTTGCCTGCTTTTTTTCCTCATGTTTCAGTTTCTTCTGTTTGCAGAATACTGTAAATTTTGACCCCCTCTTTATACACCTGAAATTTGTTCATAAACTTCCACCCATTAGTTAGCTGTAGATAAACTGCTCCCACATGGGCTCATATAGAATCAAACTCTGCTTTACAGGACTGATCTTGAAATAATCTTCTGCTGGATAATGACTGACACTCTATTTGGCTTTCACAAAAAGTGAGATGCTGACAGACTTGATTTTTATTTATTTTTTTCAAAAACATATGTGCTGTTTATAAGCATTGTTTTCATTTCAGTTCACATAGCTTTAGTCCAAGTGAATGAGGCTATTGACTGGCAAGATGAAGTGGCACTGATGGCAGGTTTGAACCGTCCTGCTCTAAGCCTACTTGAAGTTCTGCCACAAAATTCCTCATGGTACCTATTGCAATTGTGTGATTCTAAAGCACAGAAAATGCAGGTAATTGAATGGAATGGGTACTATGCATCAGTTTGATTTCTTTTTTTTTTTTTAGCTAACTTAATCCAGAGAGAAATTACCCTACTCTACCTTCAGTATCACTTAAGAAATAACTTTATCAAGATTTTAGAATAACTAATGTACTAATCAATACCAAAGTAGTTGCATTTGCTCTGAAGAGCATGACTCACTTTTAAGTAATCACTAAGATATCAGAATAAAATTTGGGATATGTCATGCAACCCCTAATAATGTTTGTTTTGAAAATGAGTACAACTCATTTGTAACTTGAGTACAACAAAAGATAATATTGAACCATTAATGGCTATGAAAGAATTTTGGTGGAATTGAGTTTCAGGGAGAAAATCCCACATTCTGAGTAAGATAAAAATCACAGGGAAAGATTAATGCTGTGTTTACTGTGACATTGTATTTGATGCCCAGGCAATACTGCAATCAAAGTCTAGTGTCCCATCAAGGGTTTTTATCCCTTATCTCGCATCAAACTTGCAAGCATAATCAAATCTTTTTTTTCTGATGATAGATAGCAGGGGGTCCAATTATGCTCGACAAAAGTGAAATACAGAAAGAAGTTAGTGTTGCCAATGCGGATGCTGAGGCTCACAAGCTTAGTGAGTAACTGTTTTAATACTCATTTTTTTAGCATCACTGTTTAATTATGTTAAGATGATTAATCGAATCCCCAATTCCTTGCATACAGACTAGGTTTCTCACACTGAAACCATGTGCATTGCATTTTATTTTGTAACTGTCCATCTCAATGTCACAATTGCCAAGTCATCAATCTGTGTTACAGTGGATGTATTCTTTTTACCTAACACCTATGAATGACTTAAGCTACTGGTAAATGCATTGTCACAAACTGAACAGAGTGCATAGCTTGATGACTTGCACAGTAGGAGAGATGAACATCATTGTAGCATTAAATTAGAACAATCAAATGGAAGAATATTTTGCAATCACATTCCAGAGAAAAATTATTCTTATTTTAGATTTATCTAGATTTAATCTGTAGTTTCAAAAAATATAGTTAAAGGGGATCTAAATTTGCAGTGCATGCATTGCTTCTTTTGACTGGAAACTTCTTTGCTAAGAGGTTCAGCTTTGTTAAGCTGCTGTCATTTCATGCTATATCTGAGCATGGCTTAGTGGCTGTTTTCTCTATTTCCAATGCTTTGAATCCAGGCTGACTGCTTTTGTAATGTAACTTAAAGTTGGTACAGTGAGGTCAACCTAAGCCAGAAGCAAAGTTACTAGCTCAAATGTTATTCTATTTTAGATTGGTTAGGCATGGTGAGCAGTACTTTCCTCTGAAAGGGGTGCTCCTTGGTAAACAAAATAATGAAAATTGTGATCTATGAAAAGCAGTAATGGTGCTTTGGAGAGCAACTTATTTCTTATGTCTGATTTAAAAAGGAAAAATAACATTTTTGTTATTGGACTGTGAACTTGTTAGTGTGTGTTTTGTAAGTTGCATGCTCAGTTCCTAAATTAGGAATCAATTGTTTAGTTGCTGACTACAGAACTAGTTTAGTTTATTTGTGGACTCTAGGTCTTTTCTTTGCTCTTTTCTCTAAAAAGCATGCATGCGGTAGCTTTGAGAGCCTTTGCTGTTTCTAACCACAGGAGTAGCCAAAAGGGAGCCTTCAAGAACTACATGGCCCCATGTGACCATGCTTCAGAGCAATTGAAATGAGAAGCAAAGAGCTTGTTTAGGTGGGCCTGATTACTTTAAAAGGTTTTTGAAGTCTTAATTTTTTATAATAAGACCCAAGTAGTGTTGCATACATGAAACGAGAATGGTATCAGCTGTACAAGCAGTCCTGTACAGACTTGAGCAGTCAGTGGTGACTAAAAGGATTCCCTGGAAAAGAGGAAAGTCATGAGATAAGGTGGAAGAAAGGGGGGTTATTTTGCTGATGGAAACGACATTCACATAATTGTCATTCTTTACTCTGCCATACACACTCTAACCTTTAAGGTTGTTTCCTGTTTATGCAAGACTGAGGCTGTACCTTGTGCAACATATTCCTGGGTGCGTCCCAGCCTGGGTTTCTTCATAATTGGCTCCTCCAGGAGTGCAATTATGGTCACTGACTAAGAGAGGAAGTGTTGCCAGGTTGCTGTGGCTCAGATGGGAGTGTTTTTCAGTGTTTTTCTGCTGGCATTCAGACCTCTGAAGTGTGTTCAGCAAAACAGAAATCAGGTGCTGTTCTGGTACCGAGATGGATTGCATTAGTACTTCTCTATGGTGGTCTGTTTGACATTAAATTTGAGCTGTGGAGGAGAGGACAATTTCTAGACAGCAGTACTTTTGAGGACTGATCTTCCAGACTTAAACGGACATCTGGTAGCAACAAACTTTTAGAAGCTGTACCATATGTTTCTGCCCCCCCCCCTCACTTTAGCCACTGAAAATTCCACTTCTAAACTTACTCATCCGTTTCTACCAGGCATCTTAAAAGAGACGATAAAAAATGTCATTGGTATGGCAGGCCAGGTATTTAGCTGGCTGAGTTAGGTCCTGCTGAAAGGAGGACGCGGTGAGGGAAGAAATGCAACAGAAGAAAATGAACATTTGGGTTGAGGTGGGACTGGAGTGCTTGAGCTGACATACTGAGAGGAACATGCTGCAAGCAAACACAAGGAGAGACATTAGGTCCTTCTCCATGTGCTAGAATGAGTCAGATCCTCGCTTTGGAATACAGGTACAATAGTTGATCCCTAATATCTACAAGTCCAGAAACTATTTATAGTCCTCTGGTCAATTATTTGCTGCAATTTTTTGAATAGACATGTTTTGCAACATTCAGCAGTTTGTCTTATAAAACCTGACATTTTCCTTCAACGACAGCAAATAATACTCTCTGGATAACCTGTCATCTACATGGCACAGAAAACAAATGGCTTGTGAAAATTAATAGGCTTTTCTTTCCCTGCTGTTCTCTAGAACTTATAGCAGTTGACAATATCAATACTGCAATTCGTAACTGTGATCCTAGTAAAACACTGGTTGCACTGATGAAACCGGAGGCGCAGCTGCCTGTTGTTCACTCATTTGCTGCTGTTGTCTATCAGACTGAGCTGTTCAACCTCCAACAACAGAACGCTGTGGTAAGAGTGAAATGCTTACGACCTGCTCTCTGATGTTATGTAGCCGAGCCATGAAACAGCACAAACATAGCATGTTGTCTTGTAAAATCAGACTTAATTCTCTCACCATGGTGTTATGTATTGCATGATTGTTTTCAATCAAAGTGGCAAAACTGAATTACAGAAGTCATTTCTTGACACACTTTGCTCTGGCTGAGCTCTTGTGTTGCAACAAATTGACTGACTTTTTTAATTGTTGCATGCTCTTACTGAGGACTAACCCTTCATATATTGTTTAGGGTAAGAGGGTATGATCAGAAGAGATGGGACTGGGGCAAAAGGCCAAAAGGATTTGTAGCAAACAGAGTAAGCTCTACTACCAGTGCTGTGTTAATGCGACATACCTGTGACCAGGAAATTTGTCTTAGCACTTCAGGCTTTCTAAATCAGTTCCATCTCCTTGATGGTATCTGGACTGTGTAACTCAAATTCGTTACACTGGTTATTTAGCTTCCTGACTGAGGTACATTGTTGTCCTACAGAATTACCTGGCACATGATGAACTGTCTATTGCAGTAGAAATGTTGTCAGCAGTTGTGTTGCTAAACCAGGCCTTGGAAAATAAGGACATCCTAATGATAAAGAATCATCTCAGAAACCCATGCATTGGCTTCAATAATCTGGAAGAGGAAAACTTGCAACGGTAAAAGTTCATGTTTTGTTGTCTGGATGAGACTTGGCAACTTCTGCAGAAGGATAAGTAGGCATTTCACTGGGGGGGGGGGGGGGGGGGGGCTGTCCTGTGCTGTGGTTATGAAGATGAAAGGGCTGTAAAATAACAGTTATGTTATTAGAGAAAAACATAAATACCAAACTAATTGTGTATCTATAAGTGTAAGCAGTCTCACAACCTCAAATATTTGAGAGCAAAAGGATATGCAAGGTGGAGGGGAGACATTGTCAGAAAACGGATGTTAAGATCTGAAAAAAACTTTGAGGTCACTAAAACATAAGCCAATAGTAGCTGGAGACTGTCAATCAGTAACCTCTTCGCAATACTGATGGAGGATCTTTGGAATGAGATAATGTGTTGAGTGTCTTAAGGTCAAGTAGGCCCCTTAGACACTGCCTAACCCCCCTTTTTCAGCCAACGGTTTGCGAAGGTCTGAAATGTAGCAAAGTCCTGCTTGCTAAAAAGCTGAGTACAATGCTGTGGCACGCGTGCATGTTCAAAGTTGAGTTATAGCCTTCACTGAGCTGCTAGCTGCTTGCACTGCCACATGTCTGACTTGTCACAGCTATGAGGTGCTGCTGTGCTCTTCAGCTTATCTGCAAAAATAAAAAATTAAAAAAAATCAGGCAAATCTACAACGTGTGTGAGACCTGAGGCTCCAGCCTGTGGGGAAGAGGGCAGGTTCTCACCACCTGGTCATGGGTAGTGGAAATCTGAGTGCTGCTGGAAGGTATTACTAGACAAAAAGGACAGCAGTGACCTGGTCACTGAAGGTCTTCACCAGGCTGTGAGACAATGTGAATCTGAGCCCTTACTAGGTTCCTTGAAGCTGGAGGGAAAGCAGTCAAGATAGGGGGGAAAAAAAAAAAAAAGTAACTTGTGTGTGAGAGTTGAGAGAGGCTTCCTCTCTGTCAAGAGGCAGGAAGAATCTGTTCCAACCTGAAAGGGGGGGGTGGGGCAGAGTGCTGTGGGGTCAAACAAAATCAGCGTGCTACTTGGCCTTGTTGACGTCATGGTGCTTGGGGGAATGAGAAGCAACGTTAACCGTAAATATACACAGATGACCCCAAAGTATTCAAATGCAGTGTTTGACTGATGACATTGTGGCCTGATAGCACTGCCAGCCAATACAAATGAAACGGAAGGATTAGTTGGAGTAGGGAATAAAAATTTTATTATGCTAGTATGCAAATCTGGGCTGCCAACCACAGGTTGAGTGTAGCAGGAAGCGTTGATTACACAATACCCAAAGGGGTACAGTAGAAATAGAGAAAGTTCTATGAGGGAAATGATATTCAATGGCTTTCTACTGGAAGACGTGTATTTGTTAGGGATGCCTTTCCTAGAAGACAGAAATTCAGTGGAAATACGACAAAGTTCTGCAACATTGTAAGTTTTGTGTGGAATGTTATTAATAAGAGTTGCTAGCTTCTCATAACTTCAATTATTTCCTTAGGAAAATTGGAGTGAGAAAAGATTGGGTACTATGAAATATAAAGTTTAAAATTTGCACGAGGAACTACCATCTTACAAAAGATTTAAATAGTGGGACTCATTACTAAGTACTGCATAAGATTTGAAAATGAGCTGATAAATCAATGGATCACAGAATCGTTTGCAACTATTAAACATTGATATGCAATTTGCAGCTTGGGGAAGCCCATAATGTAGTCTGATGAATGTAGGGAGGACAAATCAGAACAGGAAATAATTCTTGACTGTACTGGTTTGGCAGCAATTAATTTCAAGCCACAGCTGGAAATAGACGACAGGTATTTGGTCTGTCTTACTGGGTCAGTTGAATATTTGGTTCCAGAATTTCAAAATTAACTTTCTTGTACAGGTGTTTACACTGCTGTGAAGGTTTCCAGGTCAACTAGGTCTGTGATCGTTCTAAGAACAACAGGCACAGGCTACAGAGCTTGTGCTTGGAGGACCATGATGTGTGGGACTCATGTCCTTTCTCTTCCTATGGCCCACCGTCCTCTATGTGCAGGATGCATGGTTATCTTCTAAGCATGAGGGGCTGCTACCTGATGCTAGGACTGACTCTCTGGTCTTTGATGTACTATAGCAAGAAGCAGATCGCAGTTTCTCCCAAATTCATCTCTAGTGTCGTGCACTAAAGAATATGCCCAGCTCTGTTGCCACTTTCCCCAGCACTGTGTTGGGGAGTGGGGATGTGCAATGTCTTTGGTATAGGTGCTGTTGACACTTCTTAGGAGCGAAATTTGGGATGAAGAACACTTCATCCGAAGTCTAGCGGCTTCCTACCAGACAGGAAATTAAATAGTTCAGGACAGACAGTAAAATAACAAGACATAGTGTGTTTCTTCTCTTTTCTGTCAGTGAAGAGTTGGGAAAAAACAAGAATCATGGGGAAATCACCTGTGAGCAGAAGAATCTGAAATACCTTTTTAAAGAGCTGTAATGCTCTCCTTTGTAGGAGAACCTGTCTTGGCTACCAGATTACATGGTATATTTTTCCTTCCGAGTTCACCGGGAAAGTTTAAATTTTCCAGGTTTTAAGGAGTCAAATACTGTTGGTAAAGACATAGAGTCATAGTGCATTACAGCAGTGTCTGAAAGTACTGGCATCTCCCTCCTAAGGTAGTATTTGGGAAACAGACAGCAGCTTCCTGAAATCATCATCACCATTCCACTCTGCCAAGAAAAATGTTTTGGATTAGCATATAGGGCCAGCATTTCACTTCCTGTAATGCATGTGTAGGACAAAAAGGCGGCTTGCATGTCTATATAATTTCTGGCAAGAGATGAGTTTGTCTGAAATTCATTAAATGGAAAAAATGATAGTCATTAAATGATAGATGATGCATCTGACTAATTCTTAATGGCAGTTTACCTTGTGTATGAAATACACTTATGTATTTTATATCTTCTTATAGTTATGCTGATACACTATTGTCTATTAAGTCAGAGGCTTCATCTCAAGGCCAAGATTATTTAAGCTGGAATGATATCCAGAACTGCATTGACATGGTTAATATGCAAATTCAAGAAGAAAATGAAAGTAAGTAATTCTTCCTCTACATCATTGGCAGAGATGGTAGTCTGTTCCTTGGGACACAAAAATTCAGTGCTGAATGGCCTTGTACAGACTCTGATCAAGAGAGAAGACTTAAATAATTTTGAATGCCTGTTGGTCTTTAAATCTGTTTGAAGTATTCCTGGTTATACTATGACTGGCTGAAAGACATCCTAGGATGCCTGCCATTGGCAGCATTACAAATGCCATGGTTCAGAACACTTGGCAATTCAGTATTTGCACTGGATGGTGTCACTTAAAAGATTTTGCAGAAATTGTAAACCATTGTGTTATTGAAGAATAAGGTCGGAAGAGAAAGGCAGCATCCTGTGTAGAGCTTTTATTGTTAAATGATTTCTAAGCCCTTGTTTTTCACTAGAGAATTGGTAGGAATTTATGCAGTGCAACTATCTGTCGTGATCTCCATCCAAATAATTAGATTTCTTATCTAAAAGAATGGTTTCTTGTGCTCACTCTTTTGAATATAAATGGTTTTGGAGATTATTTCTTTCAGTTGAATGTGACTGTATGGCCCTGTAAGGGTGGTGTTAAATGTGATACCTGGTCATTTGGTCTTCAAAACTGCTAAAGGACTGAGACTCTCCACTGGATCTAGAAGCATGATATTTCTAGTAAAATTTGAGGCTGTTAAGTGCACTTGCATAGTGCATTGTGCACTCTTGTAGCATGGGCCTGGCAGGGTGGGATGTGAGCAGTTGCAGGTTGTCCTGCATTAACAGTCAGTCTGTACTGGTGAGATAGCTTAGCTGCACTTGGTTTCAGTGACACTGGCCTCTGCCTAGAAATGGTTACTGGGGCACAGAGGACAGGAAGAAGGCTGGCATCACTTTCCATAAGTAAATCTGCATGCCTGACAGTTCCCACTTTGGTGACACCCCTGAAAAATTGTCTATTCTGGAAATGTTAGGTGTCATGAGAGAATGGATCCATGACTCACCAGCTGTGGTGGGCATGGGAGAGACGTGGTGGCAGATAATCAACCACTAGTGAGGATGTCATATCTCACAGGTGATGGGGAGCCCTCAACCAGTGCCTTTCTGGAGTAGCATGGCTTTAGGGAGACAGTACCCCCAAGCAGTGTATTTCCACGCTGTTTGGGAGTAGGAATAAATTGTAACTTCAAGTGTTGAAACCAGTCTTGACAACTGAAGGAAATGAATCACAGGTTTTATTAAATAATTCACATGATGTGGCTGAAGTTCTGAGTGCCACAGGTGTATGGGGAAAAAGTAATTTATCTTGAGATCAGTGTTATCTGTTTGGCTAATTAAGGTGAAATTTAAAGAAATGAGGTTATGGTCCAGCATAATGTTGTAGTTTGGAGGTCAGTATGTATGTATTTGTTGAAACTAGGGTTCCAACTAATCTGGTCCAAAATCACATGATTTTTGAGTGTCTTTCACCATTGTCAGCAAATACGTTGCTGACATACAAAATGACACACATACAGATGTGGAGTCCAGCATTTGTTTAAGCTTCATGTAGGTCTTCCTTACCTGCACGTAAAGGAAGTCAATTTTCCCTTTTTTTGGTAAGGATTGATTTGGCTTTAATGGAAAGGTAGATTCAGAGAAATGAGTAAGTGTGGCAGAAAGGAAACCTGTACAACTTAATAGCCTCACTTGAATACCTGAGCAAAAAAAATATAAAATAAAATAAAATCACTTGCTGTTGCTGCCTCTGCTTCTTGTTACTTGATTTTTCTTTGCTTTGTGTTACTGCTTCGTTTGTATGTGAAACATGACAAGATATGTCTTTCTTTGACAACTGCACTTGTATTAACCTTTTTATTTCATAGGAATTATTGCAATTGGCCACATTAATGAAGCAATTGACCAAGGAAATCCTGAGAAAACTCTAGAAACCCTACTCCTGCCCACAGCCAAGCTGCAAGATGTGAGAACAGAAAATGCAAGGCATTATCAAGATGTTCTGTACCACGCCAAAGCACAGAAATGCAAGGTTAGAGCTTGGACTGTTGCATCTGTCAGAACTGAAATGTCGATTCTTTTTCCTTCATGTCTTGTTCCTGCAATGTTTTGATTAGTTGTGCCAACAGGGTGGTAAATAAGCCAGTGACAACGATCTGTCACTGAATAATTTTTGAATACAACTTTTTATGAGTGACACAAGGGATTAATTTTCAATCAATTAATACTAAGATTCTGCATCTGTTATGTTTTTCTGCAAGGATCTAGTTACAAGACTGTCAGGCAGGTAGTTATAATGTAGGCAGGAATCGATGTTTTTGCTAATAAGTATTCAGTCATGCTGAAGGAGTCATTGTTAACAAACCTCTAAGAAGTACTTTGAGGAGCCTTTGTTGCTTAAATCAGGGTTAAAGACAATAGAGGAGTCTTGTGCTTATTTCTGTTCTGCCCTTGTCATGTAACAAGATGCTGGCCATTGTGTACGTGCCTTCAGCTTCAGCCTATCTCAGCAGGATACTGGTATCTGCTTCCTCAAAAGCAGTGCCCTGGTTAACATCACAGCTCAGGGAAACATAAACACAGATCAGCCTTACAACTTGCAGGATGTGACTGAATGCAAGATTAGCTAAAACTCATGGCACAGCATTTCATTTTTGCTGGAGTTTGAAAAGATGCCTAAAATTCACATGATATGTTCCTAACGTCAGCTGGAGAAATTTCTTGCTCTTTGGCTTGTAAAAATACTCTCCAGCTATCTTGTCACCTCACCTGTGATACCTGCTATGAAATTGTGCATTTCTGTAAGCCACAGTTTTTGAACTTGGTGTTGTACATCTGAATTTTTTTACTTAGTTTCCTGTGTAAGCTCTGGTTTCACTGAGCACTGGATCCTGAAAAGCCTCCCCCTTGCTGTATGCTGTTTTTTTGTGTGTTTGTAGACTTTGACAACTACTTAAAACATCTTCTCTTTTTTTCCCAGCTCATGATATATTAAAAAAAAAAAAAAGCAATTTCCATGTTTATGGAGAAAGCAAGACCACTCTGTACAAATTCCCAAGAGAAATATTCGGATATATTAACTTGAGTTACTATTCTAACTGCTGACTAATGACATGGATATCACCTTTCTTTAAGAAAAGATATGATTTAGATTGAACTTCCCCTTATAAAAAAAAAATCAAAAAATCAAAAAGGTTGTGTAATAAGTCTTTTTCAACCCCATGCTTTTTCTGAGCCCTATTTATAAAGCAGATCTGTGTTTAATTGTATTTAAGATGTTTTAAGAGTGAGCTGTGGCATAATGAAGTACTTGATTTACAACAATCAGATAGATCTGCGTGTGAACTTCCTATATTCCCCAGTGTCTGGGAAAACATATGGGTCTGAATTTCTGGCTTATTCTGATCATCCCACTGTCACATCCCCCCTGTTGTGGTGGCCTTGGTTAAGTAAAATCTGCACCAAAACCGCCCAGTTCCCATTGTGGCTCTTAATCTCAGATCACACCTACTTGTTCTTTGCTTGAAGAAGAAAATGCAAATGTGGAATTTTATTCTTGTAACTTCATACTATAGCTTCTAACAGCTCTTACAGCTGCTTCAAACAAAGTGTGTTCAAGCCCCAGTAAAGAGAGAGCCTATGTTTAGGAAGTGTGTTATGTCTACCTGAAATCTTAAACAGATGTACCATACTTTTGCATGCTTCCTGAGTTTTGTTATTTTATTTTGAGTGATAGCTATGCAGGTTTTACAGTTAGATTGGCAATTTTGGTGTTTACAATTAATGAGTAACACCTGGATTATTTTAAAGTTATCCTGAAGTTACTTTGAGGGAAGGGCATGATTTTAACTAATGTAAATTAGGAGCCAGGAGAAATTGAAGAGGTAGAACCTTACAAGACTGCAGATTTCTTGGAGTCAATTTCTAGTTTCCCCTGCAAATGGCTTTATTTTTGAGTAAAGTTTCTTACAATCCTATTATCAGACAAATGTAAAACACTTTTTTTCTCATCACTGTCTTACATGGTTCAGTTACAAACATGTACACCAACAAATGAGCTCGTTTGTAGGAACTTATACTCAGTATACGTAGACCTTGAGTTTCTGTCAAGAGTCAAGTTAATTCTTTGCTTTATTAATGTGGACAACTAATCACAACTTCCTTAAGGATTTGTAACACTAAGTATTTCCTGTGAGGATGTGAAAATATACAGAATACTACAATATATCTTCCCTGTTTTGCTTACCAAGTAAGAATAAAACTTGCCTGGATTCACACTGGTAAGGGTTAGCTTCCAGCTGTCCCTTGCGGGTTATAGGAGTACAGGTGCTGACACAGTGGAAGAACAAGTCTCCAGAGCAAAGCTGGTTGAGCAGCCTCAGAGATGCTTCCTTGGAAGTGTGTCAGGTTCCGTGTCTATAGCTGTAGATTCATTGCTCTTCCAGCTGAATGGGATTCCAGCTCCTTATTTTTAACATCCAGTGCAGATTTGCTCTTGGTCGTGTGACAGGGAGCTTCTGCAAAGTTCTATAGCCCCTGAACACCTAGAAAGTGCTTTAACTTGTCCATGTTCCCACCAGACGAAAACCTCCTGTTCACTTCACTGTTCCTGCAGTGAATGTGAGCGCAGAGATCGTATGAAGCCTTTGGAAGTCATGAATAGACCTAAAAGTGCTGTTCAGATACGGATTTCTCTTCTGTTCAGAGGCTGTGGTGACTGTTATTCTAGTTTCTTCTCCATGGCCATAAAACTGACCTTCTCAGAAGAAAATGGAGATGCTCAGCCACTTCCCTGAATCTTGGTACACCAGACGTTGTAACACACATGATAAAATTAGAGTTGGAGAAGAGTATTTCTGAAGATGCTTCTTTGTGTGGTGTTTGGAAAGATGTAAATTTTACGGAGATCATGGTTTGTTTAACATCCTTATATTATTTTTTTTTAGTTTTAATTGTTGCTTGTGAGGTTTATTGCTACCTGGGTTAGTAATATACAAAATCATAATTCCAACAATATAGAAACGAATTCATGCTTCCCTGGATATTTTAACCATAGTTAGGTAAATATTGGATTGACTTCTGATTTTGGACATCAGAAAATAAAGGAAAGGATCAAGACAACTGTTGAAGCTGCTAAGACATAAAGCAATGAGATAAAAAGAATAAAACTCATCTGTGTTATAATAGTAATAGTTGATATGATGGATAATAAGAATAATATTGCTTGGTACAAAGCAAATAGTGAAGATGGTAAGGATCAAAAGGCTGACTTTAACATACCAGAACCATTCATGTGTTTTGAGTGTTCGTATGATTGAGACATAGCAGAAAATTATGATTGCAAGAGGTATTAAAAATCCAAAGATAGCTAAAGAAACGTAGTAGTAAAACTGGAAGGAAGATATAGTTTCACAGGCATTGTGCACATCATGGCAGGTGTAAATTCCCAGTTGTTTCACATAATAGCTCTGCTGCATTATGCAAAGTGGGAGCATATACAAGAAGACGATGGTCCACACAGTAGCACAGACTGTGGTGGCGTAAGTACGTTTCGGCAGGCTCTTGTAGGTGAAAGGGTGAACGATGGCCACATAGCGGCTGACGCTGATGCATGTGAGCAGCAGAATAGAGCAGTACATGTTGCCATAAAACACCACAGTTGTGGTTCGGCACATCATTTCTCCAAAAATCCAGTTGTTCCCATTGATGTGATATGCTATTTTGAATGGCAGCATGATGCAGAAGAGCAGATCCGAAATAGCCAAGTTTGTGTAGAGGATGGCAGTGCACACAGACCGGATCCTGAAGATGAGCATCCACAAAATGATGGCATTAGATGGTACACCCAATAAAACAGCACTGAGGTAGACAGTGGGTATCAGCTTGGTGCTCAGAGAACTTGTCAGGTACTCTAACGTGGTGTTGTTCACTTCTGTTAAAGTGGAGTCATTGGACTTTTTTGAAGAGCTTTTGTTTTCTTTGATGTGGATGGTCTTTGTTTCCCCTTCTATAGCATGAGGGGGGATGTAATCATAGTCTCTTGCTGAAATTCCACGGAAAGTCTTGATAAGAGACACGGTTTTAATCGTGGAGCCATTCAGTGAAGATTCTAAAGCTTAAAGTTAATATTGTTAAAATAGGCAAAGCACTGGATTATGAATACAATTCACCTTCAGGTAAGGAGAAAGGCAAGCCTTTCCTTGTGAAAAGTGATCTCTGTTTAGAAGGTTTGGTAGTGTTCTTTGTTGCTTTAAGTTTTCATCTCAACTGTACTCAAGAATAATCTTTGCTTTATTTGTAATTTCAACCCCATTCTTTAAAATTTAGTGTAAATTTAATGTTAAACTGGCTTTTCTGAATATTAGGTGCTTTCAATCTTTAGCAAAATGTCACATTTGTGTAATGTTTGTCACCTGCAAAGGTTTTTTATCACGTAGCAACAATGTTGGTAATTTATGATAAAAGCTGATCAAGCCTTGGTGCAGGCTTGATCAAAATTTCCAAAGCAAACAGCAGTGCTATCCTTGTCACTTAGTGGATGAAATGCTTGACTGCAAAAATGCAAAAAGAACTGCCTTGCTTAACATGGGCTGAAAACTTCAAATTATGAGAAAAAATCATCTTGCATACCAAATTAAGTTACTATTTTGTATTTTTCAGCTTCTGACTAAAGCAAACCAGACCATTTTTTTCTTCTCATACATGAAAGAAATGCAGTTACTCCTGAAAACTGAATGTAAATGTTTGGGCTGATATTAGATCAAACTTACTGGTATGAGTAAAATTTTTCATGCAGCAGGAATAGTCTCCATCAGTAAATAAAACTGATATATGAGCAAAGCCACTGATGCTGGTTACCTTTCTGATGCTTGTTCGTCAGTGCTTAGTAGCTAGCTTTTTAAAGACATTAACATTTATAGATGAAGTATGAATGTGTTCAACACATGGTCTCAAAGTAATTTGTAAAATAGCTTTTGTAGAACAAAAGGCAGCTTAATGAATTTTGCCATTCAAAAAATTTCTTGGTTGGTTGTGCTTAATGCCAAAAGACTTTACACAAAGCATCAGGCACACATCTTGAATCTGGAATTCAGAAGTGAACTGAAATTTGGATGAAAACCTGTGAGTTTTTCTTTTACCATTCCAGACTGGAACAGAACATGGAAAACAGTTTTAACCATGCTTAATTTTTTGTAACCGGTAGATTTATGGTAGAAAACTTTGAAATGATAATCAGTAGCCTGCATCCATTTCAGTAATTTTCTGGATGGTTAATCCAAAAAAAAAAAAAAATTAGTCACTCTTTAAAATGTTTGTGTATATTATTGCATATCAAAAAAAGCAACAACAACAAAAAACTTTTTTAAAAAGCTTAGTTTGAAAACAGGTCTAATTTTAGTAAGGAAAAAAATTGGGCTTACTCTTTGGTCACATCCTTAAGTTATGTTTGTCAATAATTATCTGAGATTTTCCTTCTAATAACACAGTCTGAAGCTGTAATCTTGTTGAATACTTTAAAGCAGAAAGAACGTGACTCTACAGGTTTGAGTATTTTATCACTATAGAAACATTAGAAGATGTGTTTTTAGTAAGGACAGAAAGATCGCTTAAATAAATCCTCTTAAGTGACTGAGGAAAGCAAAAGGTAATCCAAGGTGTCACTGAAAGGAAACAGTAAAAGACTGCCTAAAGTAAGTTTTTCTGGAGTGTAATAATGTCATGATGTGTACAATCCATTTAAGCCAGTAAAGCACCAAAACCTCAAAAGCAAGTATCAATTAAAACAGAGTACATGCAGAAAGGAGGACTCACCTGTAGTAAAAAGACTTGAGGTAAGAGAGAGAAGTCCAGTGAAAACCAGTATCTTCATCGTAGTATGCTAAATCCGGATACATATAAATATATAATAAAAAAAAAGTAACGCTGTTCTAGTTCGTCTCAAGGGGTGTTTTTGAGAGGATATTCTTCCATCTGTAGGGGCCTAAAGAGTAATTGATCTGTTGTCCAGAAGCATCCTGTAGGCATGAGATTTATGGTGAGGATCTAGTTTGTTCTTTGTCTACTAGCAAGAGGGTGTGACGTATCCAAATATGCACACATGACTCAGTTTCAGCCTCTGCCCAACACAGAGATTAAATTGCTTTACAGCAGCAATTTAACTCTTAATTTACCACAACCCTGATGGTGGGAGAGGAGGTTCTGCTGGAATTCGTACGTACAGGTATCTGGGGAAAACAGTATTTTCTGGGAAAACCGAAGGCTGTGTTTACTTGAATGCTCAGAGGTCTCATCCACAGACTGAAATTCTGTATTGCTGAACTCTGTACCCTTCTTGGGGAGAAGCCAGGTGTGGGGAAGAGAGTAGTGATCTTGGTTTAGCAAATACAGAGGTGAAAGCAAGCCACACAGATACACGGTTGTCTTTAAGGCATGTGTGTACTGCCTCAGCCTCTCCCTACCTACCCAGCACGAGCAGCCTGTGCTCCTGTGGTGGCATCCCACCCAGCTGCCTGCTCTGTCCAGGCAATTCCCGCCCATCACACACTCTGGAACCTTTACCCCATTTTCATTTGCTGTTTTTGTTGATCCCTTCCTCTTCCTCTGTTATTTTTTTCTTGAATGCCAGAAAACAATGGCTTGCTTCCAGCAGACAAAATTAGTGTGAGTCCTGATCTGGCTTCAAGCTAGTGACAAGGCTCAACATAAGCAGGACTTGGCTTCAGAACAAAAATTGTATCTGTTTTTGTACTTAGTGTGTAGAAATTGGACACCAGATAAGGAATTCTTTTCAGTTTCGCAATCCTTTCCTATAAATCATCAGTTGTATTTTGTACGTGCTCTCTCTCTCCTGTTAACCCTAAATTGCAGTGTACGTCCACTGTCATGCAATTGCCTGATAATGCTTGATTGTATTTAGATATTTTGCTTACGTGTTTGTTTACATATAATAGAAACAGAGGAGTCTTTGTTTTGCAATTTTTACCCTCTTTTTCTTACCCCCATAATTTCTGCAGTTAACGGGTTTATTGGATTTTTGGCCGAGAGTTGGTCCCTGTGACAGTGGCATCCATTGTGAAGTTGTTTCTTTGTCCCCACAAGATGTTTGACCTTAAGACCCTTTTGGGCTTTTATTTTCTGAAGTATTTGTGTGTATATACTCGTGTATCTTCATTAAACCAATGCTTTGCTGTTTCTCTCACCTGTTATAGATATGACATGCTTCTTTCCTCTTTAGAAAGAACCTGGTGCAACCCAGAGCTCCACTGGGGCCTGTCCGTGCCTCCTTTGTGCCTACAATTCTTGGTGTAAACTTGTGTCTGTGGCTGTTTAAGCTGATTAATGCCTCCATGCTTCTGGACAGCGGTCATGTCCATTGTAGTCATAGGCTGAAACTAGCAGAATTAAAAGGATTATTTTGTACCAAGCACCCTCTATTTTACCATGGGTAAAAAATTCATCAAGCATGGTCAGCCTGTAGACAGTGAGACCTGCTCTGCCACTTAACTCCTGAAATATTTGCCACCTGACTTAAGTCATCATTATTAAACCTGAGTTGTCTTTTTATGCCATCTTTTGCTTTTATTTTCTTATGTAACCTTTACTCATGTGTACAGCCTTCCCATATAAGGGATTTGGGCTGAATATCAACTTCCTGCATTCTCCTTTGTGCTCGTAGTGCTGGCTACTAACATTTGGATATATGTAATGCTTTATTTAATTGATTTATTTAATTAAATTGCTTATGCATTATGGAAATTAAAACAATTCCAGCTCTGCTCAAAATCTTACTCACCTTTAGCAAGACGGAGTCTTTTACATGTGAAGGCTTGGAGAACGTTTATTGAGCAAGAATTTATTCTAGTCACTAAATGGAATATGAACTTGTTTTATTGCTCATTTTAAGTGGTAAAATTATTTTTTAATGCCCGAGGGCTTTGCATGAGAAGTCTGCATATGAGCTCTATCTGTATGTTCAGACACTTTTATAGTTCAGTTTTCATAAGGCTTTTCTCTGTCCTTTTTACAGGAAACCCAGGATGAATCAGCAGTGCTATGGCTGGATGAAATACAAAAGGGAATCATTGATGCCAATAACAATATAAAAGAAGCTGAAATCTGTAAGCATTAAGCTGTATCTGTATTCCTCTTGTTCTTCTTAGTCTAGAACTTTCTTTTGCATCTTGAGAGGTTGTGGAATACAGCTATTGAACTTGATGTGCTCCTGCAGTGCTGCACTCAGCCTTCATTAAAGTAGTGCTGTCATTTGTTTACTTATAGGCATGCTATGTCAGTAGTTAGTGCTTTGTAAGCTGTGGATGGAAGGAAAAAAAAAAAAAACAGCCAGCTATTACAAAACTAAATCTTCTACCCCTGCTACAGAACCAGTGAATTTAATGTTACTGTTTTAGAGTTGATTTGCAGTCCTAATTCAATCAGTCAGATATACTGAAAACACATGAAGGATTTTCATTGGTCGCACATCTAAGAAAAGCATCTGGCTTGTGTTTTCTGAGGCAGGGTTAGATGCACATATGTTGTCCAAACTGAGCTGTTGTACTGAGGTGCTGATACCCATTTTTTTTCCACAAAAGAAGGTTCATTTCAATGCCACCCAAAGGCATGAGAAAGCCTGAGGAAACATCTGAGCTCAGAGAAGAGACGGAAATGTGTAGCTTATAAACAGATGTGAATGAAAGCTAAAGAGTGACTTGAAAATATGTTTGTTTGTGTCTACTGCTATAAGAACTTTACATATATATCACATAAATTGCATACAGAAATTAGTTCAGCATTATGCATATACTAGTACCATACAATGTTGAAAAAGATAAGCTATTGCTTTACCTAGTAGTTGTTTCAGTAAAATCTTCTTCACATAATCAATGCCATCATTTTTGTAGCAAATGCACAGCTTTTCATAGTTTTCAACTATTTTAACAAGTCCCTAGTGGAAATAACTACTAATCCCCTGTACTCTGCCCTCCGGGTTGAAATGGAGCAGTGTCAGCACAGCACATTCTTCAGAAGTGCTCTAAGGTTTTGGAGCTAAAAACTGAGATTTAAAACTTCCCCACGGCAAAGAACCTGGTACTCGCTGTAATGAATTCATCCTGTTTCAGGAAGTTAACATGTTGTGTTCGCATAGCCTAAACTTAGAAAACTCAACTCATTCCCAACTTGTAAATTAACTTGCATTTTGATCTATCTCAGAGAAGCTATTTTTGAAAGGTAGACAATCCCCTCCCTACCACAAAGCTTGCGTACAAAAGTAAAGGCAGCATAAGATGGTTCTGTTTCAGTTAGGACAAAATGTATATTTTGAGATAGCTGCAGTAATGGCAATAGCAGTCAAGTAAGAGAAGGTACTGACAGCTATACTGGAACCATCTTGATCATTTTCCAAGTCTTTTTAATGCTTTGCAGAAGTATTAAATACTACAATATTAAAACTTGATAAGGCCTTTATAAAATGCCTGCCCCGTCAGTAAAGGACTCTATCTTGTACCTTCCTTTAGGAAGACACGTTCAGTAAAGACTCGTGTGCTTGCTGATTCTTTGTGGTGTTTGCTGTGGAATTTGGCTTATCTTACTTTGTGTCTTGAATCAGTTCAAACCCTGTACTCCTTGTCCAAGAAGAGATCAAAACAAGATTGGCAGAACAGTAGCTGTATACCATGGCACCCTTCAGGAAGAGATAGCAGTGCAGACCTTCAGCTTTGCATAGGAAGGGGCTGTGAAAGCAGGATCTGCCTCTTGAGAGCTGTGTTATAGAAAAGAACTGATCTTTGGCCCTGCTGAGAGTTCAAGCTTATCACAGTGGGCAGCTGCCTCTTTGTGTATCTTAGCTTCTTGGAGGGAGGATAGATGTGGAAGAGCCCTTTGCAGTGCTTATCTGCTGCTGAGATCCTGATTGCTGCAAGAGCAGGTCCATGCACTGAGAGCCTGCCCCTCTCCTGCAGTCAAGGATAGCTAAATTTCACCTCATAATTTCGCAAGGCCACATGGCCCTTCTTTAGAGCAACAGCAGCAGAATGAAGTGTTAGTACACCAGTACAAACAATTTCTATTGAATTGGTGTTTTTCCCCGCTATTTTTTCTTATGCGTTTATTTTAGAAGAAAAACACGATTAGTTAAAAGATGAGGAAAAAGCCAGGCAGCGAGGAACCTACAGAAATAACTGTAAGCTAGGTTGTGTGTTCTTTTGTCTGTGTAGCAGTAGCTTCCAGCACCCCTAACTAGAGGACAAAAAGGAGAGAGAAAAATATTCAAATACTGGTGACCAGAGCTGAGGAGGTGGATGGGATGTGCTCGATTAGGACTGAGCCACCTGGGCCAGCAGCATGTAACACTCCTGGTAATGTGCTGCTTCCCAGTCGTTCCTGCTTCCTCCCTGCTGAGGCTGTATGCCTGGGTACTGAGATATCAGAGATGCTGTAAAAGTCATGCCTACCCTTGTGGGGAGTGTGTGCTTGGGACAGGGCTGTTTCTTTTGAAGCACAGAAACATGGCAGGATATGATCTGGTGGAGGTCCAGACAATGGTGATGTGGTGTTACATGTTCACATAGTTTCTCAGCTGGCTGCCAAGTTATGTGGAGATGGATCTGTTTCTGCCCAGACAAATGTGATTGTACCCATTCTGCTTTAATCAAGCTAACCACAAAGGAAAACTGTCTTTTGCTGAAATGTTCTGCTAGCTCAGTCCCACACGTTGCCTCCTGTATTTAGGCCAGGTCTCACTACTGACACTGAACACCTTTTGTGGCAGCTGTGGGTGGAAAAATATGTGTAGGTCAAGCAATGAACATAGAGAGGGACCTTTCTTGTATTGATCCAGATACACACAAGGAAAAGTGCTTGCTGCTGTAGTCTGAAAAGCAGCTGTAGCAAGCAAAGTTACCTGGATTCACTTAAGCAAGGATATAATACAGATATTCTAGCTGTGCGTGTCTTTTCACTTGTTCCTTGGTGCATGCATCTTGAATTTAGATGTTAAGGAACAAAATTTAAAATCAGAGTAGTGGTTTCTAAGCAGTGCTGCACATAACTTTATTGTGTAAGGCACTTTGAAGTTTGGTATGCTGCTACATGTTGTCAGGGGTGGTGTTATCAGCCCCTCTGCTGACCATGAGACCTGCACAAAGAAAAGGACATTTAGGAAGCCCTGATCTGGAGCATGGGTAACTTCATGTAACTTGGAAGTTTGACCATGTCTCACAGCATTGCTTTTATGTGCCCTGAAAGCAAACTCTGCATTGCTGGCAAACTCAAGGGTGTTGCCTCATCAGCTTTAGGCAAGCTTCAAATTTAAGGGGATGATGATGAGGAAGGGTTGCTTCAGGATCCTGACTAGGATGTTGGCACAGTGTTGCAAAACTTTGCTCAAGACAAATGGAATTTATTCCGATTTTGCACAGTAAAACTGAATGTTAAGGTTTACAGTCTGTAACACAATGCTACAGCTTGTAACACAATGACCCGCTGCATCTCTATCAGGCTCCTGAGCGATCTGCTGCTTTATGGGCCCACCTGTTGGGCAGGCTAAGTGAGAAAACCTGCCATCCTTAGCTACTGCCCCTGGTGTTATCCGGTGTCCCACCTGATGGGGAGCAGCTCTGCCCTCAGAGCGCTCTGTCATGCTGTGACTACATCCCTGCCTGGGTGCAGGGCACGCTACAAGCCTGCTATTCTCTGAAATACTCTTCCTTAAGAGCACAGAGGAGGCTACAAAGAGGTGAAGCACTGTATTGCTGTGTGCAACCATCCCAGAAGTCCATTATCAAAGTTGCTAGTGGTTAGCATTGTGGGTATGTAGAGTACAACACTTAATTTTCTCCATCGTTGTTTTTCCCTAGTGGCCGCTGGAATATCATTGATTAACAAGAGCTTGGAGAAGGGTGACTCACAATCAATCCCAATGATACTACAGTCCAAGTTTGGATTACGGATTGTTTCAGAATGTGCCGAAACTTACTTCAAGAACCTCTCTGAAGCCAAGAAGCTGAAAACTAAAGATGGTAAATGCCATCCTGAACAGAAAAGTTTCACATTTCCCTGTCACTGAGGCAACTGGAAAACTAGCACAAAAGGCTTACCTAAAATCACTGTAAAGTGAGGGATGTGGGTGTTAATTTTTGGAATATATTGAGAAATGCGTTATAGTTGCCCAAGTGTGTTTTACATGATGGTGCATTTTACATCCAGGGCCCACTGCATGCTGAGGAATGCCTAGTTAGTTCCAGAGTCTAGCTAAGATCAAAGTAGCCTCAGAGAGAATTCAGGGCATCTTCTTTGACTGTCAATAGGCTAATCTGTCCTGTCAGAAAACCACATTACTCTCTGATTTTTTTTTCCTGTTAGCAGACAAAGGAAAGGGTTAGACTGCACACTTCAGCCTTACAGACTACTGTCAAAGGTCAGGCTCTGCCAGAGTGTCCATGACCCATTTATGGACCCTGTGGTTTGCCTGAGCAGCAGATATCAGCAACACAAGTTTGGAGAGGGCATTTTGCACAACTGACCTTAGCAGCTTTACTTTGGGTTTTTTTTGTCCATGAGGAAATGAATTTTTTCCTGCCTTTCAGGATGCAGTATTGTTTACTGAAGCACTAAACAAGGCAACGATATGGACATAGGAAATCTCTGGTGGGAGCTAAGTGTTAATGAGGCCTAGCATCTGGCCAGAAGATAGCAAAAATATTTTCTTAAATAGTCTGTTCCAATAGTGAATGATGATGGAAGATGTGGCATACACTGTTTCAGCAGCAAGCACCAAGTTGACATGTATTTTTGAGAAGCTGACTATGGGTTTGTACAAAGATCACAGCGGTTTTGTTCTAGCAGAATGATACTGCCCAGCAGAATAAGATATTTTGAAAATATTCTTACTACAAAATGGGCCAAAATATAAAGTGCCTTTTTGTATAAAACTGCTCCATAGCAAATGTAGAGATGGGGAGTGAATGAGGAGAGCTGTAACTTATCAGTGTAAAAGGACACAAATGTGTGCAAATGACAGCATGTATTGCTTTCAGATTCTACGGAAGGTCCATGGATTAAACTTGTAATGAAAAATATGTATGATTACTACTACAATGTGGAAACCGAGGAAGGTACCTGTGCTGCCCCTGGAGGAGTAGTACCAAAAACTTCTTGGTTAACTGGTGAAGAAATCCAGGTAGATGGCTAAAATATTTGCTTTGACTGCAAACATAAAGCATAAGAACTTGAGGGATAGATAGCTGGACATGGCAATATTAAAGGAAGAGGCTGTTCTGGGTGAGACTGAAGATCATTTTGGTTCAGTATCTGCTTCTTAAAATATCAACATCTAAAGTTTGAGACAATAGTGATGGCACAGCCTCCTGTTTTATATATCCTAATGATTTTGGGGCTCCCTAATTGAAGGTTACAGCAACATTTTTAATAGCCACTAGTAGACACTTACAGAGGAAAGTCTGACTGCTTTTTGTGTACTTTCAAATTTTTTCATCTTCAGCATTCCTGTATCTCCAAGTACAATAAGATGTGTGAAACTTAAACCCGCGTGCTGTGGAGATTTTGCAATACCATGAAATACAACTTAAATTACTGGATCACACAAGCTTTTGTGCATTTTTTGTATTCTGATGTAGCTCATATAGGATACTGGTTTACTCTGCTGCACAGACAGCTCAAATCACCACAATAGGTCCTTCAGAAATTCTGGCTGCAAAACTACTTAAGTGTTTCTATAAGTTTCTATATACAGAGTTTCTAAGTTTCTATATACAGAGCTCCCTGATTTGGTAGGTATTTCTAGATATGACTTCAAAAAAACCTTGAAAGTAGGAAGCAGAACTCTGAATCCTAAGGTTTAAAAAATAAAATAACTTTCTCAAAATAACATGTCCAGCTGGTTAACTCCAGCTTGAAAGGAGTTCATACCCTTCATAAAATTCAGTGGTAGCAAAGTAGCTCTTCATACTGACTAAAGTTTAGGGGTAAGTTGTAGGGGTTCAGATATGATGAACATAACACAGACGGAGAGAATACAGGACAGATTCCAGAATGGTTTTGTCCTTAAGTTTTGTTGTTGTTTAGTTTAGTGTTTTTTTATTAGCTCCTTTTAAATGACCTTTTTCTGTGATCCCTTAACAGAGCATTGTTGGGCAAGTCACAGCAGATTACAATCGGGAGCAGCTTTGGCTTGCTAATGAAAATCTGATTGTTCAGCTGCAAGCCCGAGCAAGGGGATACTTAGTCAGGAAGAATTATCAGGAGAGAAAAGCATACCTCCAAAGCCAGGAACCATCTGCCATCAAAATACAGGTATTGTATTAGAATGAGAATGTAATCTGGCTTGGGTAACTATCTGCATGTGAGTGGTTAAGTGGTGTATCACTGCTGAAAACAGACTGCTAATAACAAAATTCTCAAATCAGCAATTCAGACTTCTACTTCTGCAAATGTGTTCCTGTCCTAGTTGGAATAACTATGCTTTTAAATAGAAAACCTCCCGTTTTCAAATAATAGATCATATCCACCTGCAGTCTAAGTCACTTCAGTGGGAAAAGCTCAGAAATGCATAGCCTTGGTTTTATTCTGAGGTGTTCAGGTCTTGCATGGTATACGTAACCAAGACTGGATGAGATTGGAATATATTTTTTGAGTATTGAAGTAAAAAATCCTTGGCAAAGCATGACTTAAGAAATACATTCCTTTCTAGACTATCCCAACTTGGAAATGGTTTGCCTCTGTTCCATGAAGTCATAACTTGGTAGGGAGTGGCAGACGCCCTGGTATTATCAGGCTCTGGCAGTGTTCCTTGGATGTCTTCTGTTTGTTGAACTCCAAAATAAGTGTAAAACATTTCTGTGTGCTGAGAGTGTGAACATTGACAAATGCATGCACGGTGGTTTTAAATGGTTTAGAAACAATTTATTTAACTCTTGAAAAATAATCAACCAACTACCCTTTACAGAATTATAGGCAAATGTACAGCTGGTTATTTTGGTGTCTATAGTAACAACTTAAATTCATGATGATAAATACTAGTAGCTCTTATCTGGATTGGGTTTTCACTTTTCTACGTCGTGTCTGGGCACAGTAAAGTCGTGCACTGCTGCTTGAGTAATTAGGGCCTTTGAAGAGGTTCAAAAGTGAGGAGAAGTTTAGGTAAATTAAGTTCTTCTCTGATATTTTTCTATGAGCATTAAAAGAGATGGGCTGTTGTGAAAAGCCAACAAGTGGAGGACTAGGCTGATGTCACTGGTTGGATAGACAAAAGACGCATTATGGTAAATGCTGAGAACAGCTGAATGATCTGTATTGCTGAGGTCCTTGCCGAAAGTTTACTTTGAGCTAGTAGAAGGAGAGCTGAATAAAGGAATTGGCAGGTTGTCATCTGTGGCACAAGGTGATGATCCTGAATGTCTCAGAAAGACCACAGACTTGAGGAGGAGGCCAAGACAAGAACAATGTGGGTTCCATTAGGTAAAGCAACAGCTCTGGGATGCAGTGGGCAAGAAGAGGGAGGCTGGGTCTTCCTGTGTGAGGGATGAAGCTAATGACTGGGATGTTAAAGGTATACTGGTGATAAGAGTAAGGAAGGCTTCAGGGGAAGGGAGGAATTGATATTGGACGACAGTTCTAAAACTGGACCAAATTGGAATGAAATATGTCAGGGTGGCCTAAAAATATAAACAAGATTACATTAAGTTAATTATCTTTTTACTGTAAAGGCTGTTTTTCTTGTAACATACACACAGAAATTGCTAACAATGTTTATGTAGACTTAAATATCAGTTTCTTATTAACAATGTCTCCTTATAAAACAGGCTTTCTGGAAAGGATTCAAACAAAGAAAAAGCTACGTTGACAGATTGAAGGTGCTTCAAGGCAACGTTGGTGCTATTGTCAAGGTAAGACTACACTGCTTCTCGGTCTAAGTATTCTTCATCCCTTGACTTGGTTCTCTGGTGCCTGGGAATCTGAGGCTAGCAGCAGAAAATGAATGGGCTCGTGCTCCAGAAATTTATATGGTGCTTGAATGTTAATTGACAGATTTAATAAATAGAAAGCTTCTTGAAAGCTGTGTGCTTGACTTCTATAAGGCTTTGAGCTTGAGTGGATCATAACAGATTTTCTTACACTTCTCTTTCTGTAATACTAAGTTAGAGAATATTGGACATATATACCACAAGCACATGAGACCAGCGTGCCTACAACAGAGGACTGTCAGATACAAATTTAAAACACATGCACTCAGATACACACATACAAACCATTTGTGCAGAATGTGTTAATTTTTTATTTTTCAGATTCAATCATGGGTCAAAATGTGGCTAGCAAAGAGAGCTTACAGGAAGCGGCTGCAATACTTCAAGGATCATGTAAGTCCTTTTTCTTCATTTTGAACACGGAGCAGTAAATAGGGTAATATGACTACATGCACATTACAGAAATATGTCCTAACTCAGTTCTTTTGCTTGATCTTTGTACCTTACAGAATGAAGAAATTGTGAAGATACAAGCATTTCTCAGAGCAAACAAAGCCAGGGAGGACTACAGAACACTAAGTAAGTGGTAATGGTTATTTGCTGTATATCTGGGCAGAAGTATGTTACTGTGTGTCACTTAAAAAAAAAAGCATCCAAGATTTTAGTTTCCTATTCGCTTCAAAAGCAGATGCAAACAGTTGGAAACCAGTTGTCTTACCTGTACTATTTTACATACTTGTACTTAGACTGTATGATAAACATTCAGCTCATGCTTCTAACTGTTATAACCTTTCTGCAGTTCAGCTTTTTCTACACTGTAATCAGTTTCTCAAGGGTTTTACACGTGTTTAGTAATGTTTTAACTAACAAGCCATTTTTCTTCAACTATAGTTGGTGCTGAAAATCCACCATTGCCTGTCTTGCGCAAATTTGCCTACCTCTTGGACCAAAGTGACTTAGATTTTCAAGAAGAACTAGAAGTAACAAGACTAAGAGAAGAAGTGGTTACAAAAATTCGATCCAACCAACAGCTGGAAAAGGACTTGAACTTAATGGATATAAAGATTGGGCTGCTGGTGAAAAACAGAATCACTCTTCAGGTCAGCAGACTGTTCAGGTTTACTTAGTAACATACACTGACCACTTCTCTGTGTTAGAGCTCAGGATTAAAGAAACACACAGTGGTTGATGTTGGAAGTGACCTCTGGAGGTCACCTGTCGTGCTCAAGCAGGTCTACCTAGAGCAGGTTGTCCAGGTCCCTCTCTAGGTGGCTTTTGAAGATCTCCAAGGAGAGAGACTCCACAACCTCTGGGCAACCTGTGACAATGCTTTATCACCCTCAATTAGTTACAATACTGGCAAAGGAAGCACTTGCTTTGCTTGTTTTAAGTAATCTCGTCAGAATAGCTTGTGTGAGAAGTTGCTCTTTTGTCCTGAGTGGTATTCCTGTTTGCCACCGAATGTCACTTTGTTGGACAAAGCAGCAAAACAGTAATTATTTGGCAGACTTAAAGCATTTTGGTAGAATGGAGTAGTCTTCTGATCATATTTGAGAGATTGTTCATTAAATAATGAATGAGTCTATACATGAGATCAGATTTCCCAGACAATCACTGTTGGCAAGCCATACTGGTGGCAAAATAAAAATGTTCAAAAGAGCAGCCAGTGAATAAAGTAGCAAAAAGTACAAAGCTGCTAATAAATGACCTCATTGCCACATATAAAATAGTTGGAAAAAATGTTATTTTTTCCTATTTGCCTTTTACATTTATATATAATATAAACCTTTGATCATTGCAGGATGTGGTATTGCACAGTAAGAAACTTAACAAAAAGAGCAAAAATCAGCTAGAAGAGATGGTTATGGTTGACAAACAGGGTATCAAAGGCTTGAGCAAAGAGAGAAGAAAAAAACTGGAGGCATATCAACATTTATTCTACCTTTTACAGGTAAGTCTTAGAGTAAAAATTAACATGAGAGCAAATAGCTGAAGAAAATAAGTATATTGCTTGCTCTATTTTAGCAATGTTAGTAGTGGTTATGAAAAGATTTCCACAGGAGTGTTGTATGTAGACCACGGTAAATACTGTCTTGGTCTTCTAATGTTTCCTGCAATTGAGAAAATCCATGCTGTCCTTAAACTGTGCAAGAAATACAGATGCTTTATTGTTGAGAATAACTTCAGGCCATACTGAAACCAAATAAATATTTTCTTCCGTATATCTTTTAGTCCACATGAATTACTGTTAATTTTAGCCTTCACTGTATGTGGTTCAAAGGAGTCTGTCTGACAAGCAGGTTAAAGCATATAATAAATTTTGCGCCCTTCCAATTAATCCCATCTCACCTAAAATTTTCTAGAAGCTTAGATCTTCCCAGGGCAGATGCCCTTTGTAGCGATGGTTTATCTCAGGAAATAATGTTCAAATAATTTCTTTGTTTTGTAGACTAATCCCATGTATCTGGCGAAGCTGATTTTCCAGATGCCTCAAAACAAATCAACCAAGTTTATGGATACAGTTATCTTCACTCTCTACAACTATGCCTCTAATCAACGAGAAGAATATCTGCTTCTCAAACTCTTTAAAACTGCTCTAGAAGAGGAAATAAAGTATGTGCATTTCGTACAAGACTTTAGTTAATTTGTCTGACAAGCATTTCAGTAAATTCTTCATACCTAAAAGAATTTGATGGTTAAATTTTTAATTGCTGTAAGACCATGTATATAAATTTCAGTGGAGAATTTTGCTTTCAAGGTAATAATTTACCCTGAAAATTAACTAACAAACCCTGCGAAATTAGCACTTCAGTTTAGAAAAATCTTCCTATGTTGAAGAATATTTTTTGTGATAGTCACTTCAGGAAAAAAAAAGGGGGCTCTCTTGCTTTTGTGATTGAGTATTTAAGGGTGAGGAAGTCTTTTTTTTCTGCGTAGGTATGTATTCTGAAAGTGTAGTAAAGATGGTAGTTTTAAAAAAAAAAAAAAAACTGAAACCTTGTTTTATGCATTTAGCAGGCATTTGGGCCCTGATTTGTTGTTTTGTGGATTTTTCTTAGTGATCATTCACTATGCTGTGTTCCAGGGACATTATATTAACTCACACTAGCATTCAGATACTAACTGCTACAATATTGTTCTATAGAGGAGTCTAAGAAATAGTCTGCATAAACATGTTTGAATATGCAAAAAGGGTGCTTTCAAAAGAGTGGTTTCTGAAAAATGCTTAAAAACATTGATAACTGCATACATAAGTAAGATCTTTAAACCTTTCTATTGTTGATACAGCTCTAAGGTAGACCAGATACAGGATATTGTCACTGGAAATCCCACTGTCATTAAGATGGTCGTCAGCTTCAATCGAGGTGCTCGTGGACAGAACGCTCTGCGTCAACTCCTGGCACCAGTAGTGAAGGAGATCATGGATGACAAGTCCCTCATAATCAACACTAGTCCTGTAGATGTGTACAAGTCATGGGTAAACCAGCTAGAAATGCAGACTGGTGAGGCCAGGTGAGTGAGGAAGCTGGATGTACCATACCATCTCTTACATACTTAAGGGATCCCTCAGTTTAACTTCCCCTTTCCTTCTCTGACAAACTGTGTTTGTGTCTATCCCTCCCTCCCCCATCTTTCCATAACACAGTGGGATGCTTTCTTGGGGAGATGTGCTTGAAATATTGTACTTTAACCTGTTCTGAACAATAAATTACTTTTACAGAATCACAGAATGGTTTGGGTTGGAAGGAACATTAAAGATCACCCAGTTCCACTCCCCCCTACTATTGGCGGAGACACCTCCTACTAGATCAGGTTGCTCAAAGCCCCATCCAATCTGGCCTTGATCACCTCCAGGGATGGTGCATCCACGGCTTCTCTGGGTAGCCTGTTCCAGTGCCTCACCACCCTGAGAATAAAGAATCTCCTCCTTATAGCTGATCTAAACCTACCCTCTTTTAGTTTAAAGCCATTCCCTGTAGTCCTATCCCTACACTCCCTGACAAAGAGCCCCTCCCCAGCTTTCCTGTAGGTTCCCTTTAGGTACTGGAAGGCCACTTAAAGGTCTCCCCAAAGCCTACTCTACTGCAGGCTGAACACCCTCCAACTCCCTCAGCCTTTCTTTTTTCTAATTTAAGCGATCCCAAGGGTTTTATTCAAGTGACATCTGTACCACTGCTGTGATTGCTTATGGCTTGAGGGGAAAAATCAGATGAGGAAAAGGGCAAAGAAAAGTTCTCTATGAATTCCCACTTCCCCTCATCACCCTTGCTTTCAAAGCTTCTGCTCTACAACTAATCACACAAGCTCCGCTAGCACCCCTACAGATTATTCTAGAAATGATGCCAGATGATCCCAGTTCCTGAAAGTTTACTTGCTGGGAATCTAAATTTGCTTCCAAGTATAACAACATTCCTTAAACCTTTGGACTGGCTCGGGCTAATCAAAAAGAAAATACAGTTTATGTTCATTCCACATCCTTTCAGATCTGAAAATGATCAGAAGTCATTTACTTCATCTTTACAAGTATAGTAAGCCATGCCTTGAAATAATTTACAGCACTTTGTTTTATTTTTATAGCAATGTGATAGTACTGTCCTTCTGAAGAACTATGAATTGGAACTTTTTTAATCCATTTTCAAGTTTAGGAATCCTCTTTTGTAACAAAGGGAAGGAACGTGGCCTGTGCGCCCTTACCCAAATGAAGAGTTCCCTCCAAAAAAGAAGCTAATGCACATGACATTCTTGTTAAAATTATTGTTACTGTGTAAACTTCAGCTGTATTTGTGTTTTTGTGTTCACTGACTCCTATGAGGCAAAAAAAAAAAATCTATTTTATTCTCAAATATGCTTAGCATGGTTTAATGTCTGTTTGCTTTACAGCAAATTGCCATATGATGTTACTACGGAACAAGCATTAACACACACAGAAGTGGTCAGTAAATTGGAATCATCAATTCAGAGTTTGAGAGCAGTAACTGATAAAGTTCTCACATCCATTTTTTCATCTCTCAATATGATGCCGTAAGTGCTGAGTTGATGACTCTATCTGGTTCAGTTCATGTGAACGGTGAAGCTTCATATAAACCTGGGCAATGGTGATCCTTTCAAATTACATGATTTGATATGTGCATCTCAAATGACTTCCCCAGTAGAGGGAGTGGTTTTCCCACTTCTACTCTGCTTTAGTCTTGTGAATGTCTACATATACTTGAAACTTCTTGTATTTTCCATTACCATTTGTTTTGTGTTTTAAGTAGCTGACAGAAGAGCCAGTAACTTGGTTTACTAGTATGATTTGTTTGTTTCATCTAAGTCTTTCCATTATTTTTCTTTTCGTCTGTTCCACATGTAGTTATGGAATGAGATATATAGCCAAAGTTCTGAAGAGCTCGCTCCATGAGAAATTCCCTGATGCAACAGAAGATGAACTACTAAAGGTAGACTTCCAAGGGCAAACTGCCAACAGCTTGTTCTTTTGATGCCAAAGGGGATTTTTATTGATACTAAGCATTCTAATGAACTGATAAACAGCATTTATTTGAAGGGATCTGGTGTTACTTGGGTTTTAAAGGGGTGGTAGAAGAGAAAGAGAAGGGAATTCTGTTGCCACAACCTAGATTTCTTAGTCTGTGTGCTCAGCAATTCTTAATGACACTGCTCAACTTCTTTTAGATAGTAGGCTTATTAACAGTTCTTAGAGGTTTAGGCTTTATTTGAATCATCTTGCTTTTTGGTTTTGTATTTTTGCCATTCCCACCGGAGGTCCTTTCATGAAGAACACAGTGGTCTTGATTTTTATATTTTTCTCTTCCCTGAAGTTAAGTTAGCATATGAAAAGTAATATATTTAATAATAATAATAATAAAAAAAGGTATTTTAATTTAAAGACACTGCGGAAGAGCTGTAAAAACAAGTTACAAGTAGGTCCTTTCATTGTATTACACACACTTAAGGTAGTTCTAAAAGTTGTGGAAATGAAGCTTAGACTGAAAAGTAAACTGTGAGTGATAAGTATGGCACTGGCACAGTGATCATCTTTAACCAGTCATATAGCCATTGTGCCTTTTTAGGGGCCTTGCTCCATGAGCCAACAGCCAACTGAAAGACTGACAACTCTCAAATTACAACTATTTACATTTCAGTAAAGGTGCTTTTATTAGTGTTTAATGAAATGGTTCTAAAATTGCAAGGTATCCATTTCAATGGGACTTGCCATATATGTATATACATGGCACCAGGCAGCATTTCTGAAGTACTTCTGTCCATCACTTCAGCAAGGCAGATTAAAGTATTGCTTGACATAAGAAATAAGTAGAAAATAGAGCATAAAGCATCCAACTGAAAGCCTTTGTGCAAGCTGGAGGTTCAACAGGTGACTACACACAAACTAAGGGTCTATGCAGAAAGAAAAGTTGTTCCTTTTTCTGGGACCAGGAAAGATATGAAACAGCCATCTGCATGATACAAGTTACTGCAAGATCATTGTAGAGAGTGCAGTTTTGGAAAACCTGTTTTTTAGTCTCTTAATAATTAAAAGAAAAAAAAACAAAAAATATTAAGAGACTTGTCTCTTAATGTCAATGGATGCATTAAACATTGGCAACTGTCTCTTGCACTTCAGAAAATGAACCTGTGGAGACAAACCTATCAAAATCTAGAAGGAAAGTTGTATGTGTCTTGATGTGTTCAACTCAATGCCTTGCACTAGCTTGCCTAAATCTAGCAGTACCAAATTGAAACTTTATTTTAAAAGTCTATAACTGATGCTTTAAAAGGCACAAATTCTAAATACAAAAATGATTGAGTGTTGTTTAATTGAAAATATTCATTACAAAGTTTGGAATACATATATTTTTTAAATTTTGCTGTGGAGCAAATCCAATGAATGTAAGAACTGACTCAGCTTAACAGACTATTAATCTTTGAAGAGTTGTTATGACAAAAGATTGATTCCATTCCTTTATGATTTTGGCTTTTGGTACTTTAATGAACTTCAGCTTTTGCATTAAGTGTTATTGGGACATTTGTCAAAGTGTTGGAAGAATTTGTTGTGAGATGAGCAATTGATTTTTCTCTTCCTTAGTAGTTTAAAATAGCTCTTAAATATCTAGTAAATTGAATATTTTACCCAGAAACTTTGTTACTCCAAAGCTTAAAAATAAACTATTTATAGTTTTTATTGCTGATGGTGGTTTAAATATAAATTAGAAGATTCCAGTGTATGTCTGGTAGGTTTCTGACAGTCAAAACCAGATGGTTATTTTTAATGGAAATAATGTAGTTGAAATCGAGCAATTCTATTTCTAAACATTTTTTTTAATACATAGCTGTCTGATATTTTGGAAAGATGTTTAAAAACGTGAATGGTTTTACATGGAAGTATGTATGCTTGGCTTTTTATTGTGTAATGGCATTGTGCACGTTACTGTCCTTGCATCATATAAAAGATCACAGACTCTTTTCAGTTAGACACATAGGTAAGACATACATCCTAGGAGTTTTTCCTTGTTTTCTACCACCAGTTCATATGGTCTAAGTTGGAAGTGATTGATAATATTCTGTAAAATGTGATTATGTATGAAAAAGAAATTCTCTTAATTTTTTTCTTTATAGATTGTTGGAAACCTCCTGTACTATCGCTATATGAACCCTGCCATTGTTGCTCCTGATGGTTTTGATATAATTGATATGACAGCCGGGGGCCAGATACACCCTGACCAGAGGAGGAATCTAGGTTGTGTGGCAAAAGTCCTTCAGCATGCTGCTTCTAACAAGCTCTTTGAAGGCGAGAGTGAACACCTGTCATCTATGAATGCTTACCTCTCGCAGACATACCAGAAGTTCAGGTATGAAAGGCTCTCACAATTAGCTATACAATAAGAATGCTCTTCTAGGATGAGTAAGGAAGACTAGTTTGTGCATTCTGCAAATAATAATAATACCCTGCTCAAAGTTTAGTGTTGAATGATTCTCACTGAGGAAGCTGAAGCAGAAGGAGCATGTTGTATTTCTACTTGAGCATTACTAGGAACACCAATCAGCTCTGCTGATTTCGTTGCAGTAAGACTTCCTTACTGCAAATATAGATTATGAGAGCAGCATGGAATGATTCACAGTCCAGCAGAAACATTTGTGTTCCTCAGGTGGGTGGGATAACTGAATGTTTTGTCTGAGGAAAAGACTTACTGATGAGGAAAAAGTTGCTTTTTTCATTTTTATTCTTTCATCTTTGTCAAGAGATTTTATTCTTTCATCTTTGTACAGTCATAGGAAACTGCTTGTTTTGTTATACTACAGGACACAAGTTTGTTGGAATTATTGACCATCTTTTTGTGTGGTTGCTATTATATTGAAGTGTTCTTCTGCCCTGTGTCAAACTTATTTTTGTAACTTTTATGCTTATTGACCATGCTTAATAAAAGCAAATGTACTGTTCATATAATGGGTTTCCTTGAGAGATCAGCCATGAACACAAAGGCATGACCTTAGTCACTCTATTTATTTAAGGTATTATTTAAGGGCATGACATAAACATGACAAATAGGGTAGAAAGTGTAGCAAGATCAACAAATGTTAATAAAGGGAAGAACCTACTCTAGCTAGTCCTTTGATTACTACAAAAGGAAGAATTCCTCTTTTAATGAAGCCAGTTTCTTACAAGACTGAGTCTCTGGGGATCTTTACTTAAAACAGAAGTGCCCTGCCTACCTTAGACACCAATGGTGGTTAATCCCAGCTGCTCAGGTTCAGATCCTCTGACTTTGGAAAACACACTGTTCCTTTGGCAGGAGGACCTTGCTGTTTCTTGGTTGTCTATGCATATCCCTGAAGCTGTTAATAGCTCAGAGTAAATCATTGTCTTGCAAAGTAGGAGTCTGTTCTCCACGTAGTTCCAAGTTGATATAATGCTTGAAGCATTTTTTGCATTTTTTCCTCTCAAGATCCTTGGATTTTAAACAATGCCATATTTTATGACACCTCAGTTTGATTTGAGGAAGTGATTTAAATTTTGTAGCCCAAAGTTTAATAATTTGGTAATTTTATGTAGCTATCTCAAATAATTTCTTCTCAGCACACTTCATACTACAAAGTGCATTTATAACACCAGAGGGTATTTCTGTGGAAATCCTTTCATAACTACTTAAGCATTAAATATGGGTTTCTCTAAATATTTTGGATTTGCCAAGTTATCACTCCTTGCAGAATCAGGAGAAAAATCTTACCTCAAAAATAATCTTTCACCAGCTGTCCAGGAAGTAATCTTTAGTGTTTAAAGGAACCGTTCTTCAGAGGCAACGTATTTACACATCAACATAGAGTAGATTGCAGATAAGACAAATATAAAGCATGTTGATTACTTGGTTATATTTTTTATACAGCCAAACTAAAGAGAATTTATAGGTAACAATTATTAATGTCTCTCATTTTCTCTTAGAAATTTTTTTCAGGCAGCATGTGATGTTCCTGAGCCAGAGGAGAAATTCAATATTGATGAATACTCTGATATGGTGACCCTCAGCAAACCTGTTATATATATCTCAATTGAAGAAATTATCAATACCCATTCAGTAAGTGAATATACTTATTAGGAGACTAAAATGTATAAATTATGAAATAATTATAACAGTCTCTGAGGAAAGTTTAAAGTGTGTTTCTTTTGAAAGAATTTCTTCAATGTCTAGTATGATTTGACATTGAGTATTAGATTTCATTTTTCCTAGAGGACTGCTTCCACGTAAAAGCACTGTCTTGAATAACAATGAGAATATAACATTGTATGATGGGGGAATATTTTTGTTTCCATCTAGTGTGATATTGCTAACTTATTTATATTTATAAACACTTTCCTGTCTTGGTTAAGAAAGTAAGCACAATTTGAAGAAGTTCCTTTGATGCTAGGAAAACAGGAAAACTCAGTGTATTTTGTTTCATACATCATATATGCATTGTATTGGAAGCAGATGTAAATATCTGATTTAGGAAGGACTGAAGCTGTTTTTCCTGACAGATCTTTTTTCCTGGGTAAAGAATAGAATCATAGATTAACTGCAGTCCATAGATTGATTTAGGGTACAAGTTAAATGTCTTCCACGTGGTCCTCTTGAAGCTGGGTTAATATTATTTTCTAGCTTAAAAAAAAAGGGGGGGAGGCTGGGGGGCGGGGGGGAAGTACCACAGAGAACCTCTCCCTAATGTTTTCAGATATGCTATAGAAAAAGTAGAGTGCCCAACTTCCAGTATACGACATTGCAAGTTCTCTTTATTCAACTGAAAACTAATAGCCTGGTCTGCTAATAACATGCTTGCTGGATAGTCTTTGTGTCTATTTTTTCTTTTAATTTAAGGCATAGACCTATTCCTTTATGCCACTCATTGGTGACATTTATACGCTAGTCTTATTCAACCACTACTTCTAGTGAGGTTGTTTCTTCTCTAATATGTCCTTGGAGTTGAAAGTGACAATTACTGTGCTATTCTGGTTTTGTTGATAAAAATATCCTATAAAATATGAAATAACTTAATGAAAGTAAATTGCTAAACAAAGGAGATCAAGAAGATTGGTCTTTTTTGATAATATCACAACACAGTCCTCTGCTTGCAGAAAGTAAGCAATTAGGTGTGAATACTACACATTATTTTAGTGCAGTAACTCTAGCAGATGATCTTCTTTTACCAATGCCACCTCTTCCACTAAATGTCTTGAATGCTTTCATCTGAATTGTCTTCTCCTGCTTTATCTTCCCTATGAATGTAAATTCAGCTTTTCATTCTGGTCATGCAGCTCAAAATTAGTTTGAGTAACAGGATATGCATAAACATCCTGTCCTTTGTCATACATGGTTCAGTTTTAAAAAAAGTTCTCGAATCTGTCCTCTGTCATCAGCTCTGGTGGCAACTGCTTAACTTTTATTTTCTTTTCACAACTCTTTAGGATGCAGCTGGAATGAGAGATCCGTTAGATTCATCAGCTTTGTTTTTTTGGCACTTCCCTGTTTATCTCTTGACTGAGAGAGGACTTGTTCTGTGAATGTATTTTTCGTTCTGTGCTTGTATACAGTTAAGCATGGTGGAGCTTTACCCAGTATGCGTAGAGTTGCTCAGCAATTCTCACAATATGATGCTCAATGTTATGTACAGTGTAGGGTAGTTGCTGCACTTAAGTCTGAGAAATTAACAATTACAGGCTTATAATTCTCACTTAAGACTGAGAAATTAAGTTACAGTCCTATGGTTCTCACTTAACTGTCCTGTTAGTATGACTGAAATGCTGACGTGCCTTTGCTTTCTGGGCTTGGACTTTTTAGTTGTCAGTAAGTTTATAGTAACCATTAACTTTTGACTAAAAATAGCTTGCAGTGCTTAAACTACTTAGTGTCCTGGAGTTTTTGGCTACTATGCATGCTTTGCTATAGTTAAATTTCAAAGAAGCTTAGTGACCCTTTGCCTTTCCGTCAGGCTTCCAGATAAGGAATACTCCTTCTATGGCAAATGAACTGTTGGATTTTGCAGTCATCAATACTGCCGACTTAATCTAACTCAACATGAGATCACTTTTTCATTAATAGTGAGAACCTGTTTACAGGAAAATGTTATTGCCCATCCATGGTCTTTACTAACTTGTTTTACCAGTATTTTTGTGGCTTAGTTTGGGAAGATGTCCAGGTGCAATGAAAGTTACTGTGAATATGTTCATAAATATGCAACTTCTGCTTTACATTTTCTTATAGTCCTAGGTGCTGCGTAGCTTCCTTTCTTACTTATAAGACAGAGCTATTTCTGAAAGGTATCGCTAACAGTATTGTATTTCAAAATAGCTACTAGAATGGTTATACAGGGGAAAAAAAAATATCTTTCTACACAACCACTGACCCTGTCTTCATCCCTTTGTATGCTCAGTTCAGGATGCTGCACTGAAAGGCACTGCTTGGGTTGTTACCCTGAAGGCAAATCTTAAGCTTTTTTCTTCTCAGTTGTGATGTTCAGCACTGAAGGTGACTTGTAGAGGAACACAGCAAGCTGCCTTACTGCAAGAACAATTCTAAAGTCTTTGTCTAGAAAGGAGTATGCTTCTTCTCCCTGCCTCCCACCCACTTTAGTTCCTCCATAATGCTGATCACAATCCATCTTTTTTTCAGTATATAGTCTCCAGATTTCTTTACAAGTATAAAGACACTGGGTATGGTTTTTTGGAATTATGTCTTTATTTACATTTGTTTATAGCTACTGTTGGAACACCAGGATGCCATTGCCACTGAGCCAAATGACCTGCTGAATGAATTGCTGGAAGGGCTGGGACCTGTTCCTGATGTAGAGTCTTTCCTTGGTATGTTGTTTTTCATCTTCATGGGTGACTTCAATCTGGGGTAAGATTAAATGGGGTCTTGATTTAAATACTGCAAAATATACAAACTCTCATCTCTCTGATGTTACCAGATTCTTCATTTACTGTAGCTGTGTTTTTTTTTTTGAACACTTGTGACATTCTCAAAAGTGAATTCACACTTTGACTATAGTTGATCCTGCTGAAAATGAAAGCTGATGCAGTGTTGTTCAGAGTCAATAGAGGTAGCTATCTTCGACAGCATCCTTGAGATGTGTGGAGAGCTTCTAATTGCAATTTTAACTGTGAATCATAGAATCATTAAGGTTGGAAAAGACCTCCAAGATCATCTGGTCCAACCATCACCCTACTACCCATGTCACCCACTAAACTGTGTCCCTAAGCACCACGTCCAACCTTTCCTTGAACACCCTCAGGGACGGTGACTCCACCACCTCCCTGGGCAATCCTTTCCAATGCCTGGCTGCTCCTTCTGAGAAGAAATGTCTCCTAATTTCGAAACTAAACCTCCCCTGGAGCAACTTGAGGCAATTCCCTCTAGTCCTATCACTGGTTATGTGGGAGAAGAGGCTGACCTCCAGCTCGCCACACCTTCCTTTCAGGTAGCTGTAGAGAGCCATAAAGTCTGCCCTGAGCCTCCTCTTCTCCGGACTAAACAACCCCAGTTCCCTCAGCCGCTCCCCATAGGACTTGTGTTCCAGGCTCTTCACCATCTTTGTAGCCCTTCTCTGGACACCCTCCATGGCCTCGATGTCCTTCTTGTACTGAGGGGCCCAAAGCTGAACATGGTACTCGAGGTGCAGCCTCACCAGAGCTGAATACAGGGGATGATCACCTCCCTGGCCCTGCTGCCTACACTATTCCTGATACAACCAGGATGCTGTTGGCCTTCCTGGCCACCTGGGCACACTGCTGGCTCAGGCAAGCATCAGTCAGCACACCCAATACTGAAGATTAATTGTGATACAAAATCCAAACACTGGTGTTTCTAAAAATGATCCAGTTGTGTTCAAATTGCTGGACAGGGAAAAATATATACATTTTTAAATAACCTAGCCTTCAGATTTGCTCTTCTTGGCCACAAAAGTGCAGAGAAATTTTTAAATACCAGTTTTTAATTTTGAAAGTTATTTTTCCACTTAAAAATGAGGTTTTACAATATATATATTTGAATTTGTAAGGAATAAATGTGGCTGATATTTAAGTTGCCTCAACAGTATTAGGAAGTAAACTGTATTCCTTCTTGTTTAGAAAGTAGCTATAACATCACAGATAATACCAGGCTCAGGGTGAATAGCTACTGTTCTTTCATTTTTCACTGTCCCTGCAAGTTAGGTTAAAAGATATTTTAAGAAGATAAAAATCGTTCTCCTATGTAAAAAAGACATGAGTCTCTTGCAGATCAGTACTTTGAAAGGAAATTATTGGAGGCATTTCCAAAATATTCTGAGTTTATAAGTAGATGGTTTATGGTTTTGTTTATTCAGTGTTCCCCCCAAAGAAGACTGTTTTGAATGGTAGGAATGGGTGTGTTATTTAATAAATTTAAAACTTCTGACAACATAATGATTTGTTTAGGTGGTGATTTTGTTTTATGCATTGACTCTTGATAAAATTAGCAAATTGAAGTAGAAGATGTTTCCTTTCTTACAGGGGAAGGATCTGTTGATCCCAATGACCCCAACAGGGAAGGCACACTGAATCAGCTTGCAAAAACAGAGATTTCACTGTCTTTAACAAGCAAATACGAGTTACGGGAAGGTGAAGATCAGGATCTTAAAAGCCTGATGATAAAGTAAGTTTTGCTCAAAAATCTATATTTTTAAAAATAACTGATCAATGACTGGATCCACAATCCATACATAATGAATATTTTCAGGGAAGCTATAAAAAAAATCTGCTTTAAAACATCACAGCCTTGGGAAAGTTGAGATGAAAAGCTGTTTAGATGTTTAAGGGGTGGACACTATGAAACTGTCTTCTCCTCCCCCTCAAACAGAAACACTTCCCTGACCTACTGCCACCAGGCATTGGAACAGGATGCGACTGTCACTTCAGTATGAATAGTGCATGCTTTGATGCAGGGAAAGGAAATGATGTTTATTCTATTTAGTCTGCAGATTAAGGACTGGGTACTTGGATAACCTATAACCTACTTTATAGTTCAAACTTCTGTCATAAAATCATATACTATCAATGATTTGCGTGTCATTTTTAGAATTATTTAAAAATGTCCAGAATAAAGCTTATTTAATATCCTGCTGCTACTTCAACAAAGGGGAGAATGGGATTGTTTACTTCTATACTTAACACACAAGTGAGAAAGCTAAAAATTCACTTTAGAGGGAAATAAAACATAAGGATTTAATGTTCTTGCAAGCACTATGAGTGTAGACACAAACTTCAATTCAACTTCAAGTTTTTTCAAAATCAAAATGAAGGGGGGAAAAAAGAATTTATTAGGTAGTATGTGTAGTTTTAATTTTGAAGAAAATTCTTAGCTATAATGTCTGTAGTCCAATCTCTGTATCTTAGCCATAAACAATTGTTCAAAGTCTGGAAAAATATAAAATTTTAAGTACAAGAAAAACTTGTTATTTAATCCTAAAAGGAAAAGGAGTTTTTCTACCATAAGTCTTACATATTTGATCTGAATCAAACAAAAAAGAAGCATTTTGTTTTTCTCTAACTTGTTATCAAAGGTGGAGACAGTGAAAAGACTGCAAAGATAATGACAAATCAGAATGGTGTTAGTCACTTGGTGTTCCACAGGCCAGGGCTATAGAGCTATTCCCAAAGTGTTGTGGGGTTTTGTTGTTTTTATTATGGGTATGCCTGCTGTTGTCACTTAAAAACAAAACAAACAACAACAAAACAAACAACAACAAAAAACTGTTCTGTTTTTCCTCTGTGTCAGACTAATATGCTATCCCTTAACTGAATCTCTGAAGATATGCAAAATCAAGGCCAAAAGAAATGTTTAAAATCCTTTTTAATCCTTTACATTGTGTGGAAATACATTGAAATAATAGCAAGAAAATTAATAGAATTTAACTTCTGTGTATAAGTGCTTTCAGGTAATCTCTCTTACATTTTAAGATCTAGTAAACAATCTGACAGAAGAATAAATAGCAACCTGTGTTAAACTGCAGGAAAAAAAAAAAGCTTAAATACCTGACACAACTGTTTATACAAGGGACGTAAACACAGATACTGTAGCTTCCTTTTTTTCTCTAAAGCGACATGCCTCTTCAACAGAAGTATTAAAGTATTTGTTTTTAAATGGTTTGTTAAGGCTTCTGTGACAAACCCAAAGATCTGCAGGCACCTCTGTCTTGAATGCTTTACGTAAGGTGCACGGTACACATGGTCTGAATGCATAGGGACAGCATGCCAAATTGTACGTGGGTGGGGAGGAGTGGAGCCCTAGGCTGTTTTGCTTCTGGAAAACAAGAAAGCTGAGCTGGTTTGGTATGAAGTGGAGGAAGTAGGCATACATGTATTACCAGCCATATCAGCATACTTTTAGATGGCTTTCAAGTGCGTGTAATGGTAACACTCTCATGTTCGCTACTGTCAATGGTGGTGGTGACCACCAAAGGTTGAGGAAGGTTTTGGCAGGCAGAGAAAGCCAGGAATGTGTTGATGTAACACAGGTGAATTAATTTTAGGGGATCTTTCCGGTTTTGTTTGTTGTTTTTTCTTTGTTTTCTGGGGATCTGGAGGGAATTCCAAGAGTTCGTGAAGGAAAAATAAAATCTTGTTTGTAATGGTGTCCTCTGAATTAACAGAATTCTGTAATAGACATTCTTTGAAGTATTATAGATAAACTCCTACCAAAAAAGAAGTGGTTTACATATCAGCGTGCAACAGCTTCCATTTAGTAGATACGATCCTTATGTACCTGCATAGTTCAGGCTTTGGAAAGATGACCTTCCAGCCTGCTGTCATGATCATAATTAGAATCCTTGTTTATATCGTTGGTTGGCTTTTTATTATGTTAGCATAATACTATTACAGTATAACTATTGTTATACTATGCTAACTGGTTAGATATTTCCTAAAATAAAAGGGAGAAAAGTATGTACACACTTCTCTTGTTGTCTGTGTACAAGTCATATGTTCAGTGTTATCCATGGAAGATCTGGAATACAAAACCTAGGAAATACTTGTATTACAAAGCATAAAGGGCGTGCTTGCTAGTTCTACAGTCAAAGAAATAAAATGCACAGATGAACCAGTGGTAACTGTTTTGTAATACCCATATACTCTTTTTAAAAGGACCAAAAGGCTTATTGTGGATGTGATACGAACTCAGCCAGGGGATACGCTCTCAGAAATATTAGAAACAACAGCCACTGCACAACAGGTAAGTGCTATATTGTGCCTGAATAGGGAAGAAAATAATTATTTTACTAAAGCTATTTAAAAGCAGATTTCTGACAGCTTTTTCTGTCACTATAATAATGAGATCATTTTTGCTATTTGTAAACTATGTGTAGAACTGGTAACAACTCGGTGGGGGGGAGGTGGAGGACATAAAGTCTTACTGTCAACTACAACAGCTGAAATAATATATTTCATAATTCTTTAAACTTGTAAACATGGCCTCTTCTTTCCTGTGTACTAATGCAAGTAAATAGCCTGAGGTGAATTCTCTGATGGATTTTTTTTCTTGTAAACTTTGGTATATTGAGTTATTTGCTGCCTAGTATATTTGTTTAAGCAATATAAGCAAACATTGGCTTGGGAACTGCAGCTATCTTTGATGTAGGAAATGAGTGGGAAGAGCTCTCAGCTGAGGATTTGCCCTGGAGATACTGACGCACGAAGCCACATCTCAATAACATGCACTTTTCAGCTTAGTTTAGAGAGTGCGTGTGTGTGTAAGTAGGGGGCACCTGTGAGACCTGGACAGTCTTCATACAACTAAATGAAGCCAGTGAGTCTTCTGGCAAATTTCAGACACGTTTGGATTAATTGAAACGTGACTGTTGTGAAGAGTTACTTAAGGTATGTCAAAAGAGAATAGTAAACTGAGCAACTTTAGACAATTTGGTAAGAAGATAGAAACAAAGACAATTACATTTCTTTATCTCCTGTGAGAATTCAGTGCATCCAAATTCTTAACTGTTATTTTTAATTGGAAAATAACTGTTTTGGATTTTCTTTTTACCCAGGAATCTGAACACTTGAAACTTGTAGAAAAACGTGCCATTTTAGATTCCAAAACTCCAGAGAAAATGAAGCACAGTCAGTCTATTTTTGAAGAAGGGCAGCTACCAGTAGAACAAAAGAAAAGGAAAATTCAGAGAAATCTCCGGACATTGGAACAAGCAGGATTAGTGTCTTCAGCAACTAAGTACCAAGAAATTATAAATGAGATTGCTAAGGTAAATGGAACATGCTTCTTCTAAACTGATGATTTTTTTTAGGCATCTAGCTCAAATCCATTCTAGCTAGACATGTTAACAGGCATTAAGTCTGGATAACAAAGGCTACCGGTCCACATTATTCAGTTCAGGTAGTTGTGCATTAGCATGCTGCCTCTCAGTTAATCAGTAAACTAAGACTTGTTTCTTATTTGAACACTTCATTGATTTAGTGTAGTGTCCTGGAGCCCATAGCAAATTTCAGGCTGCCACAACTTGTAATTCATTTAGCTCCAACTATCTGTAGCCACCTTGAATGAGGGGATATAAGTTTGCCCACAGAAGGCACAAAGCCAGTGTTGGACTGATGTGGGCCTTAGTGCAGACACCCACAAGGTTAGCTTTTCAGTTGTCAACCTGCTGGGCTTTCCTAGGGTTTTGAGGTGCCCAGTGACAGCAGCCTGCTTGGAGGGGCTGTCACCAGACAGAGACAATCCTGCATGGAAACATTAGGAGAAAGAGAGTTTAGAACCACCTGTCCAATCTCCTTTCCAACCAATGGCTAACTGCTTGACTTCCCCAAAGTCAATATATCTACTTAATAAGCTTATTGCATAATAAACTTCAATCTTCTGCTTTAGGATATCCGGAATCAAAGAAGATACAGACATCACCGAAAAGCTGAACTGGTGAAACTCCAGCAGACTTTGAATGCACTTAACTCCAAGACAGCATTTTATGAAGAACAAATTAATTATTACAACACCTATATAAAAACTTGTTTAGACAACTTAACAAGAAAGTGAGTTGATTCTTCTTGTCTTTTAATATTTTAATGTGCTTTATTAGGAGGTAGAGCAGGTGTTGTAGTAGGAAGCTTTGATTCCGAAGGGTAGGCAACCCACAGGTTTAAAAGTGCATACGAGTTGCCACTTAGCTAACCAAAAATCCTTAAACAATGAGGCATACATTTCTTTAATTCTTCCTTAAAGAGGAATGATATATATAATGTTTCCCTATAGAGTATGGTTTCAATATATTTAATTAGTATTACTTTGCAAGGCTACTAGCATACTTTAAATTCATGAAGCTTTGGGAAGTGACTATTGATTTTCTTCCTTCGTTAAATAGGTTTGTCTTTAGAATAGAGTGGAGAAATAAATGCCTAAAGCATCATATTTTTCATGAATGATGCAGCCACTCATTTGTGATCCAACTCCTACTAGGGCTGTAAAGGTGTCAAAATAAAAGCATTTTAATGACATGAACAGGAGCTTTCTCAGTGGTCCAAAAAGGAACACTAATGACCAATCTTATTTAATACCTATGTCACTGTATGCTTCCAAATTGCTGCTTTTAAGTGATGATTGTGAACTCTTTTAGACTGGGTTTGCATTTCACAATAGAGTTTAGATAAGTGCTAGTATAAATGTTCATTCAAAATAATTACAAAAATATTTTAGACTACTTCGTGTGCCAAAAATCCTTCTAATTCTTGGATTGTTCCTTAATAGCTACTTAGGAGGGCAAAGAGTGAAGAAAAAATAAAGCTAGAATACTAGCTGAAATATAAAAGACATTTGTGTGCTGGTAGCTTAATTACAAGCCATTTTTTTGTTCTCTCCCAGAAATTCAAGGAGGTCAATTAAAGTGGATGGAAAAGAGGAGGTAAAGGGAAGCAAAAAACTGAAGCAGACATCATTAAAGTACACAGCTGCAAGACTGCATGAAAAGGGTGTCATCCTAGAAATTGAAGATCTTCAAACCAACCAGTAAGTGTGTCACAAAACAATTGAGAACATTTTCTAATCACCAGCTCCCTCAGCAGTCTGGCTTTTGTTAAAATTACTTGCAGTTTCCTGCACTGCACCTAAAATACCTTCAGATTTCTGCATTCAGGAGAAAGATAAAAATGAATCACAACAATTAGACTTTTATCCTTGTACCTTGCTATATGATTACTTCGGTAAGGTACTGGAATATGTCTATTTTGACATTAGTTTAGATGGGATGAGTATGAGTCAGGCAGCATGTTCACTGCTAAGGACTGACTGACTTGTTAAGCAGTTGTAACATACTTTTTCATTTGCTGACCAAACACTTTCATATTATTGAGTAAATGCCTCATATGCTGTGCTTCCTGACTATGGCAAACTGGGAATGTATGTGGTAGTTTAACCTCCGTGTTGTATCTATCCATTTTAAGGCTGCTCTTCCATCCTATGCACTTTTCCATCTTGCTTCTACGTGGGAAAAGTTTTCTGGGTTGCAACTTTTTTCCAAGTAGGTTTGTCAACAGTGGCAAAACTGACAACAGAGATGTGTGTACACCTGCAAGAAGGTACTCAAAGTTGGCAGAACAAATCTGGGTGCCCTATGGACACCTGGTCCTCTTTGTTCCCTGTACTTCTCATATCCATTTTTTTTTCTCAGTATAAAGGACTGTTAAGAGCTATATGCCATACTATATGTATACCAGACAAGCCTCCAAGAAGATATTGCAATAGTCATGGAGTGGTTCATGCAATGTTATGCTAGTGATCTTCAGAAAATAACTGATAGGTCAAGTTAAAATGTCCATTCCCTAGTCTAACAAGGCCAAGGCAGATTTCATGTTAAAGTAAGACACGCTTTTTTAATCTTCTCTTACCTTCTTAAGACAACTCAACAGACCTGTTCTAAACATAAGTTGAACCTGCCATGTGAAGGTAGTAGTAGCTTCTGCTTGCAGTTCTACAGGATCAGCATATTACAACAGGACGGGAAATGCAACATGGCATACAGTTTCATGAATGTTTTTCAGTGACCCCTGTGCTCCATGTACTTCACTGTTTCTGCATCCTGCCTAAACTATGCATTATATAAACCAGGTCAGAAAAGCGATCAGATTTTAATTTGTGGGTACAAAAAGAAGGGAGAGAAAGGACAGTCTTACCCACCGGCTGATAAAGCCAAGCTCTGTCCCAGAAAAATTCTCCTAAAGCTCAGGTGTTCTCCAGCAGACTATGTGATTCTACACGGTGGATTTGCTAAAGCAAACAGAACAGTTAAACTCCTTCTAGATCACCCAGTATGTTGTTGCACTATACCAAAAACACTGGTCTGGGCAAAAACCATCCCTCCTGTTCAAAGCAGTGGGGTTTGTTTCTAAGGGTCACTTAGATTTTTTGGTTTTTTTTTTGGTTTAGTGTTTAGTGTCTGTTCATATACAGTGTGTTTTCTCACACATTACTCGTACAGCTTAACCAGCAGCAAGGTGATACATGTGAGAGCTGGTGCTAGGATCAAAGTTTCTTAAGTTGACATTTCCACCAGTCCTCCTGTTGCCCAGCTGAGGTCCAACAGTTCTTATGGACAAATTACTCTATGGTCCCTAAAGGTTTCTGCTGCTGGGAGGAGATAAAGCTGTGCTTACAAAATGAACATGCCACAGAAAACAGTGATGCTTGTGGTAAAACTGTTGTTTTTTGGGTTTTTTTGCACAAAAATGTTTTTGTTTTTGTGAGAGAGGTCTTCAGCTCTGCAGGCTTTCCACCAGACTGTCTTTGGAGTATATAACACAGCATAGCATACATACTCAATTACTGTTCTTTGTTTTAAGGTTTAAGAATGTGATGTTTGATATAACACCTGGAGAAGAAGTGGGTGACTTTGAAATCAAAGCAAAATTTTTGGGGGTTGAGATGGAAAAAGTGCAGCTCCATTTCCAGGTAAAATTTGAATTTTATCACTGTGCTCTATAATCACATTCGTATTTGTTCTAAACAGGAACTTTTCGGTCTTTTTGTAAATCCATGAACTATTCAATCACTGCAAGGCAGCAGGTCATGAGGGGAATGATTTTGTAATTTGTGGAGGATGCTGAGCTTGGAGTAGTGTTAAGGCATATATCAGAGAGACCATCAAACCAAATGGCATATTAGAGCAGTGGCAAGAAGCAAATACCTATGCAAGAGTATAGTACACAGGAGTCTATCTTTCTTACAGCTTGCTGTTACTGAGCTTGCTGTTACTGACAGCCTGTAATGGGGGATCTAGAAAACCTGTACTGTTTTTCGTACTTACCCAATAGTTCCTTTTAATTGTTTAAATTGTGAAGGACCTGGAGTTTGAGGTAATTAGTCCGTGATGAAAATGACCCAATCTGTTTGCTGTGAGGTATGGATTCAAGCAAAGAATAATGATTTTATTTATGGTTACAGGATTTGCTTCAGATGCAATATGAAGGTGTGGCTGTAATGAAAATGTTTGACAAAGCTAAAGTGAATGTTAACTTGCTCATATTCTTGTTGAATAAGAAGTTCTATGGCAAATGAGTGTCTTCAGACATCGTGGACTGCATCCACCAATGGGAAGTCTCTTCAGTATTTCTTTTTTTTTGCTTTTCAACATTTGTTTGATGTTTGTCATTGGATTTTAGGAAACTTTAAAGGAAACTAAAAGACCAAATATTGAGAGGAATGTATACAGTGCCTTTTCATCATTGATAATGAAGCAGAAAAATAGGAAATAGATTAATTTAAACACTTCCAGATCTCATTGGTGTTGGTACTTTTAAATCAAAATATTGTTTAGGACACTCAGCTATTTTGGTTGTATGGATATTAAGGTAGACAGAAAGTGAACTTAGTTGAATATATAAGCCTCTTCCTATTAAAAACATTTTAAATGACCTCAGATATATAATATAGTTCATATTAGACTTTAAGTATTTACCAAAAGAAATCCTAATTTGTCTCTAGGGGATAGCTCGCGCAAATATTTAGTTACATACTAAGCCTATTTTCTGGCAGTTGTCAATTGCAAAGCAAACTTGTTGTGCAATTCAAAAAATTTTATAGGTAATTATAAAGTGACAGTAACATTTTACTGTACAAAAATATATTTTGTGATTCATTCCTACTAAATAAAATGCACTACTGCCTTGTGTAAAATGACATTTTCTACTTCCACAACCTTTTGAGTGGCATGGGGGTAACCTGAACAGTGAACAGCTGTTCAGTTTGAAGTATTTGAATACATAAATTGTGCCTGTCTGTCTTTTTGTAAGAAAATAAATGCAATAAAATCAGTATTTAGATTTTTTTAAAATATTCTTTGGAGATTGTTCTATGTAAAATAAATGTTACTTAATTAAACTGGCTTGTTTCCTAGATTTCATTTAAAAGGATTATTCAAGTAACAATCTAGATGGTAATGAGAATTTTCCAGAGCTTTTGTAAAATTGAATCTAAGCTTAACTGTCCTCACATTACGCTTTGGTAAGGTTTCTCAGCAGTGAAGTCTTCATGGTCTTTATGCCACTGAAAGTAGTGATGATTTTGCTGATTAATTACCAATTACACCTAAAGAGCAAGAACATGTATAGTGGATACTGTAATATATAAAGCAAGGGAAGCTATTTACTACTCTCACTTTCCTTGTGACAAATCATTTTAGAAGATGAATGTACAGTGAGGTGCTCTGGAATGCATTGTAAAAGCAATATTACATATTTAATTTTGAAGCTGAAATAAAACTAAAGTGAGTGGCAGATTTGTAGACTACAACATTCATTTGTACACTATCTGTTGTATTATACAAGTTGGAGAAAAGATTTCTTATTAGAGATGTTCATTTATGTATGACATTAAATGTGAACACTTCACTACTTTAAAACAGCTAATATCACTAATTAAAAAATAAACAAGTTCTAGGTACTTTCATTTCTCTTCCAGCTAGTTATGCTGCATTACCTGTTTATCAGCCATTTAAATGTTACATACTTGTTACAGTACTGATACCCAGATTCACTTAAAATAGCTGTTAGGGAATATGAAAGTAGCACTTTGAAGGCCCCTTCTAACTGAACTCTTCTATTCTGAGATCGTCTAGTCCAACTACCTGACCTCTTCAGGGATAACCAGAAGTTAAAGCATGTTACTGAGGGGGTTATTCAAATGCCTGTTGAGCACTGACAGGCATGGGGCATTAGCCATCCATCTAGGAAGCCTCTTCCAGGGTTTGACCGCCCTCACAGTAAAGGAACTTTTCCTCGTGTCCAGTCTGAACTGGACATCCCCCTGGCACAGCTTTGTGCTCTTCCTTTGTGTCCTGTCATAAGTGACCAGGGAGGCTAATCCCTGCACAGTTTTGACAAATTCCATCTGAGCAGTAAGTCTACACAAGTGGGGTGTTGACCATTAAAATCAGACCTTTGAAGTGACATGTCAAAAGCCTGGAAATATGCTGGTGTAACTTACTAGAGACCCACTGCCTTTGTGAGAATAAGTCAGTCCTAGACACGTTGCTTTGTGTGATGTACTTGACACACCTAGTTCCTGCTAGGTTCTACTGTGAGCAGAACCTTCCTTGGTCACCTCCTAGCTGCACCTGAAGTACATATGCTTATGAAAGCTTATTGGTAATGACATGTATGAAAGGTACAGTCTGTATGCCAGATTTCATCTTTTCCAACTGTTTCTTGATATTCCTGCTCTCCTGGTACACATCAAAGAAAAACTTCCACTTAAATTTCTTTGAACTCTTTCAGAAGCTTTTTTCTTAATTAGCTGGTTCAGTTTAGGACCTTGTCACTGAACAAATAATGAACCCTGCTAAACAAGGCTGACCATAATGGTTCTACCTAAATATAAGATTGACAGGTAGTACCAGTACTATGTAATTGGGCAAAGTAATTCTGTACCCACCAGTTGCTGTCATATACTGATGATATCTACTAGAAAGTAGGAAAATGGGCTTTTTGGAGGTTACTGTGAACCGTGGTTTAGGGCCTCCGATTATACATGGTTAGATATGTGTTGATGAATCTAGTTTCATTCATGAAATGGTCTTGTGGAAAGACTTGCCTTGCTGGTGACAAAAAATGAGGATAAAAACAGCATAGCTGAATAGTGTTTTACTCAACTGTTCTCAGTATAGGAGGAACTAAGTCTTTCCTTGAAAGACCTGCCCATCTATTAAGTTTGTTTTCCTAGACAGTGCTAGTGAAATTATAATAGTCAATGGTCGTTGTCTGTTAGACTTAGAGTTTGCATTTTTCTACCATATCATTTTTAGAGTTAACTAAGAGCGCTTTGCAATTCACTTGGTTTAATTTGGTGCTTACTCATTCTGATGGGACTCTGAAGCTCTAAAACAATCCACAAGATTGTGGAATGAACAACATCTATCTTATTTGGCTAAGCAGAGAGAAATACTATCACAAGTGATTGCTCTGTTCTGTTTTACGTGGTGCCTATCTGCAGACCTCTGTTAGTGTTTTTTTTAAAAGCAAGCAAGAACAACAAAGCAAACTTCCCTCTAATAGCAAATCTAAACAGCATCAGTCACATCTGACTTCAAACAGTTCATAACTACTTAGACAACACAACCCTCTTCCCAGACCTGGAGGACTGGTTTTGCCTCTGAAATATGGTTCTAACCTCACCCTTTTAGATCAGTAACTACCAACCCCAGGCACGCACTAGGGCAGTCTGGTAGCTCCTGAACAGCACAACGGTGGCTTCTTCCCCATCGACATAGCGATGTGGCCAGATGGTTCCAGGCTTTCTTGGTAGACCTGGTGTGTTTTACAGGAATGAAGTTTTATACTGTAACATGCTCCTGAGGGGGAGGAAAAAAAAAAAAAAAAAAAAAAAACACCAAAAAAAGCCTACTGAAAAAGAAGCAAGAAGTAGAATTTAAAAGCGGTACAAGTTTTAGAAGCTGTGAACTCTTCACCTCCATTACAATTAGCTTATCCAGACAGAGAAAGCATGCTTAAATTTGGTTCAAGTATACAAACAGAAAATCTAAAAAAAATATATTTTTTTAATTCACTTCCTATATCTATAGTAATCCAATTTACAAGGATACAAAGGACATAGCTCTGTGACTGTTCCTTATAACTGAAAGGAAGGTTATCATTGTAGGTATGATGTGAGTTTCCCTTCACATATTTCACAGATTTGGCAGACAGTGGCTTATGCCTCAAACTCTGGCCCACTGGTAAAGGCCTCTCGAACCCAAGTAACAAAAAATAATTTTTTTTTTTTCTGGGGTCTGGTAAACCATTTAGAAAAATATATTTACGTTGTCGTTTAACCTAGCAGATAGATAAGTTACACACAGCTTTTACCTCGCCATCCTAGTGGTATGGAGGAGAGAAACGAAAAAGCTAAAAGTGCAAGAACTCATGGATTGAGATGAAGTTTAATAAATAATAATAATATTAATAAAAAGAAAAAAGTGATGCAAAACACAGTTTTTCCCCACCAGCTGGTCAATGCTCAGCCGATCCCCAATTTTTGCCCCCCCCCCTCCAGCCCTCCCCCCAGGCCAACTCCCCCGTTCCTATTGTCCATCATGACGCCACATGATATGGGACACCCATCTGGCTCCCTTGGGCCAGCTGTCCTGGCTGTGTCCCCTCCCGGCTCCTTGTGCACCGCCAGCCTCCTCGCAGGCAGGGCAGTATGAGAAGCTGAGAAGTCCTGGGCTTTGTGTGAGTGCTTTGCAGCAACTAAGACATCAGTGTGTTATCACCACTATTTTCATCAAAAATCCAAAGCACTGCACCATGCCAGCTACTAAAAAGAAATTTAACCCTATGACAGCAAAAACCAGGACATTTTAAGACTGACTGGTATTTAGGTTACCTCTATTTTAGGCTTAGAAATTTTACATTATAAACTCACAAATTGGAGGTAAAAAATAGACATTTCTTTGCAGATATTTCCTTCAACAATGCTTGTTCCCAGCTTGTGACAAAAGGTTAACTGTATTGCACACTGGTCCAGAAGCTGATCTTGTTTCCAGATGCCTCTTTACAACACTGAGAAGCTGACCCAACCCATGTACCTTCAGGATACTAAATGTAAGTATTCATGGACATTTCTTGGACATGCCTCCAGCTGTGTAGCGTTAGACCAGATAGGTGACTGAAATGTCTGGGGAGAAAACATATTTTGTCAGCTTCACCCTATCAATTTTTCTGCCTGTCTCCTGTACATGACCAAATTCTTGAACCAGACATCAGATTTTTAATTTTCTTTTATCTTAAAGAATGTCTCAAAAACACTTAGGAGGATGTTTTTTGTGAGAAAGGCATCGTATAAGACTGATTCCCAAAGGTGGAAGAAACATGTTAAAAACATTCTTCCAGAATTAAAATGCTTGCTCATTTTCATGTTCAAGTGCGTGTCACAGTAATTTGGCATGTAATGAATGTTGGGGAAATCAGGTGTAATGTTTCTTTATCAAACTAAAGTGTTCAAAGAACATAAGTTTTCACAACTTGTGGATCTAGTCCCCCTAACAACCTTAATGTCAGCTCTCAAATCTCCAGTTTGAACTCTTGGCAAGATGTTTCCTGTTGCATTTCTCACTAAGACAGAGCTCTTAAAATGCTGTCATATCTGAGACTGGAAATGGGTCCATGGTATGTTTTTACTATATATGGTGTGTTAAGAGTTAGTTCCTCATTTGCTTCTTTTTTTTTTTTTTTTTCAAGGCAGTCTACATTTAGGTCACAGATGTCACTCTGCTGTGCTTATTTACATAGATTAAAATGCATTTGAGTCTGTATAAATACACGCTATAAAAATAGAGTGCCTCTAATGTAAAGCACTTTCACAGAACTCCCTTTCTGTTTTCAGAGGGTGTTTAAATTTCATTCCATACAGAAAATCCTGTTAGTTTTTCTCAACCTGTGGAAGAGCAGATTAATGCTTTAAAATAATAATAAATAAATAAATAAAATTCACTTTAATGGCAAAATGAGTTTTCCCTACACAAATATTCCCACAAATATTCTATAACTCATTCTCTCTTCTCTCTTGAAGGCCTATCTCTCAGCTATAGCATCCTTAAGGAAACTGCAGCATAGAAGGAATTCAGCTCACAAGGAGCTTCTGCTTATGCATACACTGAGCAAATAGGGTTGGGCAGAAAAAGCCACTGCTGTTACATCGCATTTGGGTATGCTTATAAAGCTGCAAGACCATGGAAATATCCAAGAATAGCTTCTCTCTCTCTTCCCAAATAGATTAAAATAAATAATCTGTAATTAAAATATTTTCTAAATTGATGAAAAGAAACAATTCAGTATAAGGTATTCTCTGTGGTTCCCCGGTGTTTTCAGGGATGACAGAGTTTGTCTTGCATGTTTCTCACCAAATTGCAAGGTCTTCTTACCGACCTGAGGAAAGGCCAGCCCACAGTAAAACTCATTACTTCTTGGTCTGTGCAATCCGATGTCAACCTTAACATTGCCATAACACAGACCAAGGGCTAGAATTGTGGGACAAACATAGTAGAGCAAGCAAAGATTAGGACTGGAATTTACTGGGAACCAGTACTTGCTCTCAGGAATGATTTATTTTCTACAGCTATTACTCTCAGTTAAAGAGTATAGGCCAACATTTCCGCAACAGCTCAGCTTCATGTATCTGACCAAGTTCTAAACAGAGCTTGCCTCCCATCCTGTCTGTATTGCCATAAACTGAAATATATACACTTCAGGATGGGGCAGCACACTCTAGCAAACGACGGAGCATCTACTTGTAAAGCTTTTGATTGTATTACACACCTAAGGATTACAATGCACTAAACTTCCAGCAGAATAAGTATTTTCACTACCACCACCACCAACAACAACAACAGAAGAGCCTAAATAATAGCTGCAAAGTTATTTTCCTCTGTAGTTTTGATTAGCTTTCAGCTCAAGCAGTTTCTCATTCATGAGCAACTCAGGAAGGACAGAGCAAAGCTTTCCCATCCAAGGCATGTGCCGTTGAGCTCAGGAGGTAGCGCTTCACGTGCATCCTTGGAATAAAAACAAAATAAATAAGTAAATAAATAAAAACAAAAAAATAAAAACAACAAAAAACAGACACGAGAACTGCACAGTTGAGTAGCACATCTCCTTTCAGGTTGGCCTGTGCTTCTAGGGCCGTGAGCTTACCGAGCCCAGGCAGAGGAAGGTGAGCTGTTGGTTATTGTATTGAAGGCTGATTTCTGCGCGAAGGAGCTTTTCTGAATGAGCATCACCTCCCTACCACTAACACTGCAGCTACTTCAACCTCCTATGCTGCTGCGGGGTCTTAGCGATTGGAATCACACGCACAAAACTCCGCAAACTCCTCTCCTTAAACTCAGACTCATTTTGGGGGGGATTATCCTTTGTCTGGTACTTCCTGCCGCCGCACCGCGCCCAAGCCCCTGGCGCCTTCTCCCTTCCCTGAGCCCAGATAGAGCCGAGGAGGAGCGGGCGGGCAAGAACCCACCGCCCATCGCCATCCCCATCCCCATCCCCGTCCCCGTCCCCGTCCCCGTCCCCGTCCCCGTCCCCGTCCCCGTGCCCGTGCCCGTCCCCGCCCCGCCCCGGCTCTGTGGAGCCGCCCCTCCCGGCCCTCCCTGCGAGGCCGGGACGCACGGACCGGAGCTGGGGAGGGACGGACGGACGGACAGACGGCCGGAGGGAGGGAGGGAGATAGGCAGCCGGCGGCGGCCATGGGGCTGCCGGCGCTGCTCTGCGCCCTGGCCGTGCTCAGCTGCCCGCTGCCGCCGCCGCCCGCCGCGGCACAGGCCGGTGAGTGGCCCCGACGGGGGGTGCCGGGGGGGGTGCTGAGCCTCGAGAAGGGGGGCATGGGGGTGGGCTCCGGTCCGGCCGGAGCGGAGGGAAATAAATGAATTTCCCGCTGGCAGAGGGAAATAAGCGGCATGTGCCCGCGGGTAGCCGGGGCAACGGGGTTCTGCTTTCTGGTTTTAATTAGGGCTGGCTTCCTTCGGCCATTCACTGCGCGGCGCCCGGTTTGTTCTCACGGCCGCGAGAGCAGGCTAGCACATGTCAGGCTGGGTAGAGTGGTGTCAGCCTTGTTGTTCGGCGAGAGAACTGCCTTGTTTATTTACTTGGGTAAAAGGCAGCGCCATGGACCTGAAATACACAGATTTCAGAGCGACACCGTGCCACAGGTGAGGTGATTAAAGATGAAGAAGGATTTATAATTGTCCCATGGCTGAAAAGATGACCTAGCAATAGCAGATTATGGAAGGTGGAAAGAAGAGACGAGGTTGGCGAGATGTACTGGTGAGTCTCATGAAAAGAATGACATTGCCTTTTGTTAACAACTTCAGGAGATAGACTGCCTGCCAAATATGTGGCAGCAACAAAGACTGGAAGATCTGCCAACACAAAACAGTTCATAATATGCACCCCAGTTAGATGACTTTCCTCTTTGTTTAATTAGGTATAGCACTAATGACAACATGTGTGCTGTATGTGGTGAGATGCTGGATCTGTCTAGCTCTGAACTTGTCTGACAGTGCAGGTGCTCAGGGGAGGAATTTAAGAGAAGAGAAGTGTGTTTAGCCTCACGGTTTCTAGTAAGCGTATAATGATACTAGGGGCTAGATCAGGCACTTAGAGATAGCAACATTTTTATTTTTATTTTCTGTAAAATTCTGTTTAGTGTTTCTTTCAATCCTGTAAAACCCTACTAAAACATCAGAAGTTCACCTCTTGAGATACCTGCTGGGAAGTCTCAGTGTAAGCTCAAAGTACAGAAAAGGGCCAATAAGAGGAACAGAGTGTCTGCCAGCTAAGGGGAAATTTAAGTGTGGCGTTCTGTGACTACTAAAATGAAGGCTGAGAGAGGGCAGAGCTAGTGTTTGTAATTATGCTGAGGGAAATGTCGGAGAGGGGAAACTTTCAGCTAAACAACTTTTTGTCACAAGGACAAGTGGGCAAAAAAGAGACCACAACTGTGTTCATATTGGAAGTTGAAAGGAAGTGTCCTTATTTAAAAAAAAAAAGGGGGGGGAGGGCAATGTATGCGTGGGAGGTAATTATGAACTATAGAAATTATTGTTGGAAAAAGATCATACTCTTCAACGCTCTTCTTCCAGTTTATGGAAACATCCAAGCTTGTTTTCCTGTCTTTTACAATTGTAATCTTCATTGAAGAGTATCCTGAAGTAAACTATTTAATTGCTGCTTCCTTAGGAAACAATGAATAAAATGCTTACTGTATTACATCACTAACACTAAGAAAAGAAAAATTCAAACAAGTTATTTCGTGCGCAGTAGAACTAATAAAGCCCAGCCATCTGCATGTGTCTTCTGATCCCCTTTCACTCACTCCCACAGCAATAATGTCCTTTCCCTGCTGTCCAACATAACCTTCCCTATTTTAACCACAATGCTCTTAATTCCCACTGCATGTGTATTGCTGCATCCCTAGGCCAGCTCTTCTCTTGCACCTGTGGCTTCTCCCCCACTTCCTACTTGATCCCTTAACACCCACAGTTCTTGCCTTATTGGCCTCTGCTAGTCCTGTGGGCAACTGAAAAAAAAAAAAAGAACAAAAAAAAACATCTTTGCAGTGGCTTGGTGCTGGGTGCTTGCTCCTAAGCTCACGGGGTGCTGCCTCTCAAAGGCTGGGCTCACCAAGGTAGCTGGCTGAGGTCTAAAGTTGCCCAGACTTTCCTGTGTGGGGACACTGACAGCTGGGTAAAGAGACAGATGGTACCGTTGCTTGAAGCCAGCACGCATGGTGAAAGCTGTTGAGAAAGGAAAGCAAAAAGGAACAGACATCTGTTGGCAAGAAAATGAGACTTCATAAAAATGTGTGAAAATTGTTACTGCATTACTCATGTACTACAATAATGAACTCTGCATGAATGGAGATATGTGTTAAAGAACATTTTAAAAAGAAAACATGGTGTTTATTGTTACAAAAGGAAATAATTGTCACCTGTCCTACAAGACTGTGGCTTACCTTACTTATAAACATCTGGCTTGCACTTCTCATTCTGTCTTCCAGTACCTAATTTTTGGGCCACTAAAAATTTAGATTCTAGATGAGCATCTATGCAGATTATACGAAGGGAAGATAAGAGGAATAGACTTCTTGTTGTAAGCCAGTGGTGCAGCACTACAATCCGTAATGCCTAGAAATCAGTATTTATACTTGTCCGGTGGCACACAGAGAATATCTTTAACTGCCTTGAGTCAGAGTCTAATGTGTTTAGTTTTTCACCTTATTAAAAACAAACAAACAAACAAACAACAACAACAAAAAAGGTATTTTGTGAGATGAAGATGAACACTGCGGGTTTGTAACTGTCTAGGTTTATGGGTTTATAGAAATAGTTCAAAATTTTCTTCTGGTGCTCAAGAGATGTGGAGTGCTGTTTAAGATTGGCTGAAGCTGTTATATATTTTGCTCTCTACTTTTCCTTTCACAAAACAGCACACACAGTAGCCCCCTGCATATGAAAACAGACATGAAATTACAAAATAGCTCTTCGTAAAAACAAAGCATCATCTTTCAGGACAAGCAGAATATGTGTGTGCTAACCATGAGATCAACAGTATTTGGTACTTGATGGAAAATAGAATACAAAGGGTTGTTAAAATCAGTCACAAACTTTCTACAGTTTGTGCACTTTCTAGCTTTCTATATCATTTCTGCATGTCCTTGTTGAATAATCAGTGCAAAAGCAATAAAAGAAAACTTCAGGAAATTTGAGTATTATACTGATTTTGCTTATTTTTTGTCTTTTGAAGTCCTTATCAGAAGCAAAGGGAAGAGTGTACATAGTGTAGTGTCCTGACTGCACACCATGAGAATAAAACTCCTATGCTTTATCCTGTTTGTTCTCAGTTAAGCCAGAGCTCTTTATATATTACAATTATTTTGATACAGCTATTAACTCTGTTAGATCAGCAGTGAGAATACCATTAATCATATAAATAATAATCCACAAGTTTTGAGCTCTTCCCAAAGATAGCCTAGGGTGATAACCTAGCAGAAGCAGGATGACCGAACGTTTATGATCCTTATGCTATCAAAGCTTTACCTCTGTTTTCCTAACAGATTATTTCTGTGATTAAAAATGTCTTAAGCTCTAGTCAAATGTATTTTAGAGACGTATTCCATTGCATCTTTAAAACAGCTCAAAAGGAATACCTGGCGCATTCTGGTATTCATACATTATTCGTACAGAAAATCTTTTCTGTAGAGCTACTATAGAGCTTTGTTGTATTATCAGAGCTTATAGATAGAGTCTGTTTCCTATTACAGTTTTTTTTTTTTTAATAAGACATAATTTAATCATCCACTCTTGTATGTATAAATCTCTGATCACTGCCTTTCTCAAATAAACTGACACAAAAGGAATCCAGAACCCCAGGGCACTTACTGTCTTGCTTTCCATTTTATAAAGCATGAGTGCACTGCTGGTTTTTCTAATAATGTACAGACATTGGGTCACACAAACATAAAAATATCCTTGCAAAGGAAAAGAACTGATATGTGGTTATCAATATCCTAAATTAAAATTCAAATTAATTTCATTAAGAAAGTTTAGATTCCTGTTATCTGTATTAGAGAGCAGCAGAGAGAAACAGCAAGATTGAGGTCTCATCCCATTTTCCCATACAGCTGTCTTTGAAGTAGTACCTCATGCCATCTAAGTTCTAGATAAAGATGTGGACTGAGCACAGTACACAACATGGAGTTGTTGTTCAAGGTTGAGTTCAACTCTGAATTTAGAAAGTCATTGCTTGTATGAAGAACACATAGTTTTTGCCAAATTGAAGTATTATTCTGTAGAATTTTAACTCAATTAAAAATATTTATGAAATCTTCTTGCCCTGAGTTATTCTAATAGGATTCTACTTCTAGGAAAGTTTGGTAATGGAGTAATGTGGACTCTAAATACTTCCATCTAAAACTCATCTTGGAAAGAAATTAGATCCAATAATTCAGTATATAATTAAAATTATTAGCAATGTTTAAGTAACTTTGTTTAAGGAACAGCTTATTCAAAGGCTAGTGGTTGATATACAGAACGTCTCTCAATCATCATTTTTCTTCTCTAGCTTATTTTGATACTGTTCTAGTGAGTCACTGATGAGAAATGGGTCAGGTTACTGGCAAGAGTTTTCGTGATAAGTAACCTAACCCCCAGCCATTTAAGGGTCTGTGGTTCCACCTAGTTTGCTTGCTAGTCCTCAAAAAGAGAGACACAGCAGCACTTCTGAGGGTTCACAGAAACACTGTGAAGCCCACAGTGAGGCAGCACAGGTGAAAACCTTCAAAGTTCAGGGATACAGGGATACGAGAGGTGCTTGTTAGAAGCACCTCAGTTCCCACATCACGCAGAGGTGATCTTGGTAACACAATTCCTGTCACTAAACACAGCTCTACCCTGCTTCTCACCAGGCTCATTTATACCTGTGCTCCCTCAAAATGTGCCTAGCTCACATGAAACCATGTCACCTATTCATTGTTCTTCAGTGGCAGAGGAACCAAGAAGGAAGCATAGAGCTCTGGGTTGTCATTATATTCCTTCTCCAAAATTTTTGATTTTATAAAAAGCAATGGAAGAAAATTATATTCATAGCATATGAAGTCTTGAATTCATAAAAGAAGTGTGTACTGGAAATATCAGAAGTAAAATTCAAGTTCTTTCATCACTCTTACTGATGCCTCTAAGCTTTACCATGAAGACTTGCCTCTGGCAGAAGAAATTAGGTTGGTGTTTTTTTGTTTAATTCAAATAAAATTATGATCCTCCCAAAAGAGGTGAATACCAATGGTGTCAGTTGTGAAAGGTTTTTATTGTGATAATCATTAAGTAGTGGAAATCACCTAATTATTCAATGTTAGCTACAGGCTAAAGTAAGAGGTGTTAATTTATGCTGTATCTGAACTGCTAAATTAAGAGCTGACTGAGCCATCTAATCACTTGCACTAAAATTTAAAGTAATGTTAAAGGTTAAGGTTCTGTAGCTTTGCTTTTTGTTAATGTTCTCATCTGTAATGAAGAACAGATCCTTGTATAACTTTGCATAGTGCATTTCTGTGCAAACACTGCATGCTGAATCCCACATATGTCTGTGACACTTGTGTTTTGGTATACTTATTAAATAGTTCCTACTTCAGTCTACACAGACAGGCTCCCAGACTTGAATTCTTACCCAGCAACCTTTTTCTGGCCTGTGGAGAATGCAGTCAAATAACTGTGTATAAAAACACATATCACAAACACATTTGTCCTCTATTTGTCCTCATTTGTCCTCTATTACCTCAGAGTGCTGCTGTGATACAGCATGATATCTGCCGCACAGCACTTTTAAAAACTAAAAAATGCCCAAATCCCTCTATCTCTGCTTTGATCCCATCCCACATTCAAGTCTGGATTTTACTAACATTCAGGCTGGGCAAGGCTCCTCTCTCACAGCCCTGCTCACAAAGGTTGGTAGCTGGCTGCTTAAAGCTGCAGTCATTCCTTTCTTTGCCATCTGCCTCCTTTGGATGCTTTTGTTCTCATCTGCATTAAAAAAAAAAAAAAAAAAAAAAGGATTGAATTACTATAGAGCAAATAATTGCTCCTGAGGCATAGATAGATGAATCATGCCTGAGTACTTCTGGCTCACTGATTTAGGCTTACACAGCTTAATTTTTATTTTAGTAGTCTAGTATTTAACAAGTGATCAGGTGCATAGCTAGGTAGATCAATGGTTACTTAATAGTAGTAGCTCCCTCAGTTCTACCTGCTCATAATATGTTTGAAATAACCTTCACATAACTACAATAGGCTGAAAATGGTTTTCTTCCAGAAAAAGTGCCCATATGTTTGCTTTGTTTGTTTTCACATGCATATGCCCTTACCACACCTGCAACAGTTTGTAATTCGCAATTTTTAATTCTCACCGTTTTAACTTGTTCTGTCTACATTCAGAAGGCAGGGATGCTCTGTCCTATGCTCTGTCCTGACACATCTCAGTTGTAGTCAGTGAACCATGCTGCAGAAAACATCGCTCTGGAGGCAATGTCTGTGGCACATTTCAGAAGGGCATCAAGGGCACGCTGGATGGACACTGCAGCATACAATAAGTAGAACTGGGAAAGTGTTTCAGTGAAATCTGTGTCTACCTGTTCAATCCAAGCAGGAGGGTGATTCATGTCAGCCATGAAAACTGTGTGAAGACTTCTGCCATCCGTCTTTATGTTCATCTGGCCATCAGGATGTGTCCAGAGACCACAGAAATATCTCAGAAACTTGGTATTTTAATCACACTTTTTGTTACTTTGGTGATATGTACTTCTGTGTATGAATATCAACATTTATCCCAGCACCTCAATTCTTACAAACTTTATGAAGCATCTGGCAAAGAAAATTAATGGGTGACAAATTTACAGTTGTATTTTTGTTTAAGTAGCCTACAGAGAAGGTCTGTATAGATCAGATTGGTTCCTTAAGCTCAGATAGAGTTTGGTCCCTATCATAAAGAGCTTAGAATTTAAGAGAGAGGAGTTAAAGGGGGAAGTATTACCCAAACTGTAACAGGGGCTAAAACAAAATGGGATGGACCAAGATCTGTGAGCCATCCACACTTTGAATAAGGTATTAACTGCATTATTTTGTGTTGCTGATATAATTTTAGCTTTCTTTTTTGAAACATATTTTCACTCCCCCATAGCATGAAATATCTGCTTTTAAATCTTTATACTGTCTTCTCTTTCAGCCTACAGATACAACAGCAGCAGCCCAAGGGCCAGAGCTTTTCTGATACCTGACCGTGGTGACCCTATACCTATGGAAGACATTGAAAGCAGTGCTGAAAATGAGTCAGAATTTCGATTAGGTTCCACCAACCAGACCAGATTACCTCCACGTGAACAACGAACTGTGTCAGTGGAAACAGCAAGATACCTCACTAGTCCATGGCTGACCCGTTTTGTTCCTTCGGTTTACACCTTAGTGTTTGTGCTGAGCCTCCCTCTGAATGTTACAGCCATATTCGTGTTTCTGAAAAAAATGAAAATCGAAAAGCCCGCTGTAATATACATGCTGAATTTGGCCCTTGCAGATGTACTGTTTGTAAGTGTGCTTCCCTTTAAGATTGCTTATCATTTCTCTGGAAACAACTGGTTATTTGGACCTCAAATGTGCCGCTTCATCACTGCTGCTTTCTACTGCAACATGTACTGTTCAATAATGCTTATGACAAGCATAAGCTTTGATCGCTTCTTAGCAGTGGTGTACCCCATGCAGGCCCTTGGCTGGCGTACATTAACACGTGCCACAGTGATTTGTTTCATCATATGGCTTGTAGCAATAACTGGGGTTATACCTTTTCTCATCAGAGAGCAAACCATGGAAATACCCAACTTAAATATAACAACCTGCCATGATGTGCTACGGGAATCCGAACTTCACAAATACTACCTTCACTTTTTCTCCATCTTCTCTTCTGTTTTCTTTATAGTGCCATTTATAATAACTACCATCTGTTACGTGTGTATCATTCGGTGTTTGAGTTCTTCTAATATTGTTGCAAAACAAAATAAGAAGACACGTGCCTTGCTTTTGTGTGTGGCGGTTTTTTCTGTTTTCATTATTTGTTTTGGACCAACAAATGTCCTCCTATTAATTCATTATATCAATTATTCATATGACAACAGTTTAGAGTATCTCTACTTTGCCTATCTCCTGTGTGTTTGTATCAGTAGTGTTAGCTGTTGCATCGATCCCCTTGTTTACTACTATGCTTCTTCTCAGTATCAGAGACAACTTTTCAGCCTCATCAGTTCTAAAGGGACTTTAGATCCTAACAGTAGTAACAGCAGTGGCCAGTCAATGTCTACCAATAGCAGAAGGGGTACCTGCTCTACTAATGTAAATAACAGTGTCTACAGCAAATTACTAGCAATACAGTGAAATAATGTCTTACATATGCTTAATTTTTATACAATTTCAGACAAAAAAAAAAGACTGTATTATATCCAAGCTTTTACTTATACCAAGTTGTACAATACCTAGTTCTATGGTTTCCTTACAGTAATGCACAATCCAAATTATAACATAGTACATGTGTATGTATATGTATATATATATAGTATATGTAAATAGATTAATGTAGAGGGAAAAAGTAATTTCTTTATAATAACTGTTGAGTGTTTTGCAAATAAACTTCCTTTTTTTCAGACAAATGCTTTACAGTGTTCAACTTATTGTGGGGGGTTTATGAAATCCCATTTTAGGATTTTAAACTATCAGATAGATTAAATTCCTACTCATGAAATTAGTCATCTAACCATAATTTTATGAATAAAGTGAAAATAGCTTTTCAGGCAGATTTTTTCCTATTTGTCTTTATTTCTAAAATAATCCACAAATGTAATTTTTTAGCATTATTTTGCAACATAGGCCCATAGCTGTAGACATATTTATATACTCAAAACAGTCTATATAGTATATATATTCAAAATAGTCTATATGGCATGAGGAATTTGAACAAATGAAAAACAGCTATTAATTGTTGAAAATTGTCAGAGAAAATCATTCTCAGCAGCTATAACTAGCCTTTCTTTTGATATTCCTACCATTAGTATATGCAAAGTGTCTTGGTTAGGATGGCGGTATCTTCAGAACCAAATTCCATAATACATCAATGTTGAATGGCACTACAGAAAATATACTGAAAAAGCATTATTCATCATCTTGCTATGCAGTTTGCAAATGTGTGCTTTCTTGCACATGATTAGTCATCATGTGCATGATTCAAACTTGGAAGTAGCATTTATGTCTGCCAAGTCTGGATGTTTTTTACATTTTTGATTATGCCCTCTTTAACTAAAATTGCTGTCATATAGAGGTAAATAGCTAACTTCATTCTCGGTTGCATTCTTTTGCTACAAAAGACAGTAAAGTTAAATAACATGAAATTGGTTTTAGAAATAAATTTGTAGGTAAAAGGACTTTACATGAAGATGGAACCCAATTAAAGTCGGAGTTTGGTTAATATAGGATTTGCCACGGGAATCTGCCAAGACCAACAGCAAGGCACAAATGCTGTCTTTTTTTCATCACAAGTGATAAACCTAATCTTTCTGCAGATATTGTGAAAGTGAGAAACCTCCTTGTTATCATGATCGCTTGCCATTTTGTATCCATTCCTTAACAGGCTTAAACATAATTAAATGCTGAATTACCAGACACTATAATTCTTTGTTCTCAAGTATTTGCTACTTTCTGAATAAGTACATGAGGAACTAAAAATATATGTTTGTATAATTTGTAAAGCTAAAAAAAAAAAAAAAAAACATTTATATGACACACTCAGATACATTCACATTTTGTTTAATATTGTATTAGCAGTTGTTTTGGTTTTTTTCAGCAGAAAAAGTAAATAAGTTCATCTTAAAACTATGGTTAAACAGCTTCCTGCTTCCACAAAAATTAAGCCTGTGCTTCCTGTAGCTAAAAGCTGGGAGACTGCTTTTTCAGATCTCTCAGGTAACTGGGAGTTGTTTCAATGTAGTGATATTTTGTTTCATGATAGAGGTTTATTTTCAGATAGCCTAAAGAAACTGTTCAGTCAGCCTTGCAAGGGACAGTATTACAAACTAGGAGGATAGGTACTTAATGTTTTAAATTTTTGTATTATAAACTGAAGTAAAATATGTAAATATTTACCCATTGTGTTCATTTCTTGTTACGTATTCCTATCTTAACCAAATAAATTAGTCTCTATTTATTCAAGGTATAATTCTGTTGCTTTAAACTGCTTTGGACCTGTAATACTAAACATGCAAGCCTCTGGAAGTTTGTTGGGCTCCCTGCAGTGTCAAAAAGATTGCTGTTCCAGCCACAGACACAACACTTAAGAGTCACAAAATCATGCTTTTAACTTGAGACATTTTAAGGATGGAAGAAATCATAACCAGTATTGACGCGTAAGTATATATATGTCTGTGTGTGTATACATATATACACATGTATATATACATATGTGTATATATATATACACATGTATATGTATATATATATATATACACACACACAGACATATGTATACTACAAGGGATGTCTGTATTTTCCTCAGTGCCATAATATATTTGTTCAATAGATACATAACATGCAGTGAAACCCACAGAATTACTCAGTCACTTGTGACTCTGGGAAGTCACATTGTTTGTACTAAGCCCCCTGAATGCTTCTGTTCCAGTCTGAATCTGGGTCTTGTATTTCTGTGAAAACTGACACAGCACTAGCCTGATGTTACAGAAAACCAGTGTCCATGTTTTTATATAAAATTTTCACAGCAAGAACAAGACAAAAATGAATAAGTACAAGTCAGCGGGTGAAACATTCACCCAAAACAAATAATTTAAAAGTCTTTGACTGAATTTTTTAAGGATAATATTTTGCAGCATTACACAGCTTCAATTGCTTGCATGCAAATATCAAAAAAAAGAAAACCAAACACATAAATGGCTGTTAATACGAAACCCTTAAATGAAAACACTTTACAAATCAAATAGATCTCTTAAATTCTTGGTAACGAGATAAAGTGGTGATAGTTGCCTTTGAAAAGTATTTTTATGTTGTCTAAGCATGTCTGAAAACACTACCATTCCACGTGCATATGTATTCCACAAATATTGATCTGCTGCAAGTGCTTCAGCAAGCCTACAAATGCATACCTCTGCTACATATTTAGACATGATTAATAAGTCAATTCCTGCACTGCATAATACTTGCTACAACATAAAGTAAATACCATCTTTTCACAGCAAATGAAGCATTCACAATTTTTCTTTCTTTTAAGTTCACAGAGCTAGTGTCACAGCTCTTCTGGCTAAAGCCTCCATCAGCCTGATATGACTGCAAAAATGGTAAACTGCTGCTTCAGAGCCCACCCACCCCCAAAAAAATCAGAAAAATACTACATAACTGCAAGAGTCTTATACCAATACATTGACAGCTGAAATCTTACTGAATGTGCCATTTCTGTGCAACCAACTGTGTAGTTAGGATGTGCTGCACTTCTCAGTGTCTGCTTTTGCTGCTGCATTTTACAGCAAGAGAGAAAAGACCTGCTCTTGCAGCAGTGGTTTATTGAACCAATATCAGGCACAAACAACATTTAAAATGAGGTTACAACTACTGAGGGTAGCACGAAGCAATGTGGTAGCTATTCAAGGAAAGCATGATCAAGCTAACAGGAAAAGCTAACCACCTCTTCATGCTTAATGCACCCTCGCAGTACCCGCTGGGAAAGGAAACAAAAACTTTTCAGAGGGAAGGAGTAAAAACTTGACTATAATGAAAATAAATAAAATCTATCAGTGTTTCCACGCTGTTTTGCTCATGTCCTCTCCTCTTTATTTTTTTTTTTTTCCATTAGGTGGGGATTAAGCATTTTCCGTATGCAGGAAGCAAACAAACTTGTCCCAGGTGATATTTGGAGGTGAGGAGGTGTGACACATTAAAAATGCAAAATGAAAAAAAAAAAAAAAAAAAAAAACTTGCTAATGTTGCCAATATGGCAGATCCATGTTTTAGCAATATTGGCTGGAAGCGTGGGGAGTGAGATTTGTAATTGGCATGTCTTCTGTTGGCAAAACATCTCACATAGCTTCTGTCACTGGAGTAACTACATTCACAGGGAGAAGGCCTGCTTGATTTAGCAAGGCAACAATTTTATAGGGATTGATGAATTCACACATTACCTTTATCTGTTAATCCCAAGCATGCGCCTGCCATTACAACCTGCTCCTTGCAGCTAGAGTGCAGACAAATATGGACTGCTGTTTGCTAGCTCTGTTCCCCACATAATTATTTTAATCCAGGCCAGAAACATGAGCGTGACTGTAAAACATACGTGACATTTTGATACAGGCTGTTGTCACTGGATCTCTCTTGTCTTGTGATGGGATCCAGAGACAGAAACAGAAAGATTCAGAGGCAGCGTATCACCAACTACAGCTCTGCCATAGAGATCTCTGACAGCTGGAGGAGGAGAGAGATGATCCAGGTGTGATATTTAAATAAATTGTTTGCTAATGTTTTTTCTTAAATCATTTCATCTTTTTTGATTTGATCGCAGTTTGATCCTGCAAAATGTTGAGTAAATAAAAAAATGAATGGGACCTATCATGCAGTTAAAACTCATGACCCATATAAATGTCTTTGCATAATGTTTTGCATTTTGCAAGTGCTAGAAGTTGTTTAGTAATAGCTAGTAGAGCTGGAGAAGTGAACAGAAATAACATGCTATAATCCAAGTCAACACTAGAGAGCATTAAAATGATTAGGCACAGCTGTTGCAATTTGGCTTGCTGAGGTGGAGATCATTAGTAACTGGATCTGAACATGCTGAGCTGTGAAAAACTGAACAGCTCTCTGTAGATAATTATGTGGATTTGGACACATGAAAAAGTATTGGAAATATCTTGGAAAAGTGGGTAATTTTTTTAAAAACAGATTTTGTATAAAGGTTCAGGAAAATTTTGAGGAATCATTTTCCTTACCTTTGTGCTTCTAATAGCAGTCCCTGTCACACTGAAGCACCACAATCAAGCCTCTCTCCTCAAAAGCAAAGCCTGCAATTTCAGCTGTGAGGCTACTGTCCAACACACTGCACACAGCAGTGTACTACTATCCAGGTCAGAGAAGACAAAGTCAACACACAAACATAATGCCAACAATGAAAACCTGGCTTGGTGTTTAATCACCAAAATGAAGCACTTTACATTGAAACAAATTCATGTCTATCCCACTGTAAGTCTAGAGAATTCACCATCATTGTCATTCTTTGATCATTCTGGGGTTTTGAATTGGGAATTTGGTGTCTGATTTTTGTTTTTTGTTTGTTTTGTTTTGTGCTGTACCATTATGTACTGGAGGCAGAAATTCTTGGGAACTTTTTTTATATTTTTTCACCCTCCTGAATGGGTCAGCATGTGCCCACAGAGACTGGGCACAGAGCACTCCCCTGTCATTGTCCTGCATGGCTTGCAGCCTGCTTATGGTGGCTTGCCATATTTCTCCCTTTGATTCAGCTGGTGAAGGCAGTCAGTCACTGCTTCTTCCCTCAAGAGCCTGAAAATGGAAAAGGGAAATAACTGAATAGACTATCAGAAACAGACTTTCTATAATTATTAGCTCTATTATCTCCTTATAGTGTTCTAGAGCAACTCATCATCAGCAATACGAGAAGCAGATTGGGATCCTAAGACCAAACCTTTCAAAACTCTGTTTCAGAAGAAAATTAAGTCCATTCATTCAGTTTATACTTCAGCAGGTGTGGAGCCTCCCTTTGGTGCTGCACACCTGCAGGATGGGGACATGTTGGTGTATCAACCAGTGAGCTGATGCAGCTGAGCACATGCCACGGGAGTCTTGCTTCCTTTCAGACAGCACAACACTTATTAGGAAACAAGAATCCAGATCTGGAGGATGTGTTTTGTCATGACCGCTTCCTGCTGTAATGTCCTGTTTACTGATATTTCCCTAAGAACTGATCATTTCTCATCCAAGACAGACACCACACAGTCCTTCTCATCATTTGCAAGCAAGGTGCCCTGGGGATTTGCTCTATCATATGGGTTTTACTATCAGCCAGAGTTAGTCTTTACTTAGTACAGCTTATCTCACTGATTTAAATTTCTTTCCTCCAATATTCCTCTTCTATTTTCTCTTTTGCAGCTGTCAATTTTTACTGCTTGTTCCAACCTTTCATCTTTATTGTTGCAAATTTGAATAAAAAATTATGTTTTCTTTATTTTGTTCCAGCAATCTTGTGGGTTTGCAAAGTGATACAACTCATATCTGACAAGTTTTTCCAGAAACCATAAAATGCAAGAAATTTGTTAAGTTAAATATCCTGCCAGCTAGCTTGAATGGAGTAATTACACATCATGTATGTGGATAAAACCTTACAGCTGCATAAACCACATTGTACTACAAGCCCAGTTCTGGAGAGAGAATAACAAAGAGGGGGAGAAAGAAAATGCAATTACTCAGGCTTTTATACTGTTTTATCAGTGGGTAATAAATCTCACTCCTTCAGAATAGTATTTTAACTGTATTTCTAAATACTTTATTGTGTGATTTTGTTATAGGCCACATCAGGAATCAACTATGATATCTCTGCAAATTGTGTAATTTCTTTTTTTTTTTCTTAAAAAACAACAACAACAAAGTTTTCCTTTTTTTGTCTCCACCTTTGCTGACTTTAAGAGGTACATGCAATTCTACATAGAAAGAATATAATAAATCCAGTTAGCTGATGCTACTTTTTCTATAGAACTAAATACCTGTGGAAATGCAAATTATGCCAAAGATTTTTGCTTTCTGTCATTCAAACACAGGCTAGGGGTGACCAAGAAAACAGTACCCCTTCCAGTAAAAATGCTTATTTATATTTACAGAAGCTCTGAAATTCATCTTAGGTCTCCTACTTTCCTTTGTCATTTTTTTTCTTTTTTCTCTTTGCATATTATCTTTAGAAAACTCTTTTGAAAGGAGGGACTTAGTATGTTTTACTTACAACATGTATTTGTAATTTTGCCATGAATTATACAGACATTTCTCTTTAAATGGTTAAATTCAAATATATCTAGATATTTTATATCTCTGTACCAGAGATAAAGAGTTTTGTTGTGGAAAATTAATTCAAATTTAAGAGACAGGCTTGCCTGAAGACATATCTTTCCTTAGCCCAACTGATACATATTGGTGGAAAACAAACAAACAAAAACAATATTTAGGGTATTTTAAGCCCTTCTGGGTAGTCTTACAGATTTGCGTTTTCTAAAATACTATCAGTAGTAAAGCTTGATCTGTTCATCTACTCGCATGTTTTGTTAACACAGAGCAAATATTTTAAAACTTCAAATCAGCCAAGAGCTCTTGCTATTTTTACCCAAATATTTTACCTTTACTTGGTCACAGGACTTACTATTTGTCTCTTGATGAAACAAGTTTTTTTTGTTTTTTGGTTTGTTTGTTTTTCTTTTTTCACCTTCACCTTCTGGACTAGCATCCAGCATTGATTACATTCAGCCTGAGGAACAAGCAACATCAAAGAGAGGTACTGCCTCCAGATTTACTTCGGCATTTCATCTTCCATGTTAAGCAATGTATAAATGGCCCACATTTACAACTCTCGTAACAGGAAAAACCTGCACCAGGCCTTCTGATGGAGGAGGAGGAGGAAGGAAAGGAAGGAAATAGGTGAGAAATGTAGGACCATGGCACTAGAGGAGGCATTACCCTTGTATGATGAACAAGCACAGCTCCTCTGCTGGCCTTAAATTCATTGCTGTAACCATGGCAGCAGCATGGTCAGGCAGGCATTTCCTAGGTTTCTTTCTTGAATACAAAACCCACATGTTTCATAAGTCATAACCAGAACTGATTACTTTTTACAACACTAATAAAGATATCCAAGCCCACAGACTAAACCCAGGGCTTCTTCAGCAAACCACAAGTTACATTCTGCAGCAATGAGACTGCATGCAACAAAAGGAAGAAGTTTTTAAGGGTGATCTACTATAGATCATCGGAAACAGACATCACATGGGGAAACATCTTGAGCTAACCTTAATAATCAAGTAACAATATTGTGCATGAGGGGCCTGTTAGCTGCTTAAACTCATCAAGCAAACGTTTTGTGACAAAAATGAGTTTGCATAGAATTTTTTTTACATTTACTTGTTGTACTAGACAAGAACCTACTTTAACGCTGACATGTTTTGGCTGGAACACAGCAAGGATAGCATGATTTGCACTATGACCAATATATGTTGTTGTTGTCATCTTACCACCAACTCTTTCAGCGTGTTGTACATTTGCTGCTTATTCTAAGACTCTACTGAGCGTTGTGAGTGGTTCATCCGGAAAGGTATAAATGACAGTTGTCGTTTGTTTACTGTAGCAATTCTTGTTGCAATAAAAATGCTAGTTACACAATAGGTTGAAGGTGTTAGCCAGAGAACAGCAGGTCTATGTTTCTCTTCTCATAGCCCCTGTCACTGCCTAGTCAGTGCTCAGTCCAAAGAAAATTTCTGGTCTTTGTTGCAGAGGCTTCTGTTAGATTCAGCACCTACAAATTTTGCGCTTATCTTGGTTTTAGTTTCATGGGCATGTGTGTAGGGTGTAGCAGCCAATTCTCTAAAGAATTGTAACTGTTTTTTAATTGAAGGAAAGTTGTCACACCCTGCAGTTTCAGTGAAGCTTGGCACATCCCAGACCAGCTTTGCCAAGTGTGTCAGAAATACTCACTCTGCAACTGTAATTTTGTAAAATTCACTGCCTGGTAGAAAGCATGACTACATAACCCTCAAAACATTGTTTTGCAGATGCCTTTCTTTCACATTATTCTTACTGTATTTCTCATCAAGTACTATGACTCCGCAAATGAGCAGGCGTGTAAAAAGGTAGTAGTAGAGAAAATTTCTCAACCATTTAATGAAATAAATTTATCTTCCAATCTAGCTAGAGGATATGGCAATTTTTAATAGCCATGAGACTCGCACTGTAATAGCTTTCACTGTTGTATTCAAATGATTTTCCCTTCTTTTCATTGAATCTTGTACTGGATTGCAGAGCATTTTATCCTCTGAAGTTCTACTGTGCTTTTAACTATGTGCAGCTCTTGTAATTTCTCAGTCAGTACCAGAAACAGGCTGTCCTCCTACTTGAATGGACATGACCCAATGGACAATCCTAGGAGGCCTCTCCCTCTGTATACACCTTGAAGTCCCCTCACTGAATGGGGAGCTGAATGGAAGAAAAGCATGCATGCCTCCGCACATGGGAGAGGTTTTGTTATTTAGCCCATTCCCACTGAGGAAAGAACTGAGATGCCTAAACTGAGGAGTACAGCCTTTAGTGCTCCTGCCCAGAAAAGGAGCCCCTCTCAGCCTTGTCACTCTGCTTTGTGGTTATGGTGACTCCTGTCCCCTCTCTTCCCTTTCACCAGGCACTCAGGAGGCACACAGCAATGCTATTCCCTAGGAAGTTCTCCTGTCTCCCAATGCAGTAGGAACAAGTCCTCTTCGCAATTCTGTCTTTATTTTATCATCTAGCCAAATATCCATAAGCACAAGAGTTCTAACAGTGCTGTTACCCATAACACCCACAACATAAGTGGCTTAGTCAGATGATTGTGTAACGGCAGCTGTCATAATGAGTCAGAAATGCCATCATTCACAAATATATTAACAAAACAAAGTTATTGGCCATGAAAACCTTTGTATCTAATAAACGGTTAGTCATTCCAGCTCTATCTACATTGATCCCTGGTTCTGAAGCCCAGATGGTTTGGAAATGTCAAGATGATAAATAGATCCACAGCTAGCATATATGCTTTGAGCAGGGTCAGGGGTTACCCTCTCCTGCTCTAGCCAAGGAATAGGTTCAGCTATCCCATTTCTGTGGTCTGTGTAGCAACAAGTATAGAAAAGCCTAATAGAGGTCACAAAGAGTATCCAGGCATCTCACAGCAATATGCTCCTACTAGTAACTATAGGAGGAGTGGCAATGATCAAGTGGTAGTCACTAAAAATCAGATAGAAAGAAAGCTCTTCAGGAAAGCATTTGTATATCAGCTTCCCCCAAGATAGAATCAGCCGTCTCTGTGTCACTCTTCACTGATGCCTGTCTAACCTGTTTCCAGAAACCTTCAGTGATGGAGACTTCATAGCCTGCCTCAACATCTGTTGCCAGCCTCTATATTTCTCCTCTCCTCTCCCTTCTTCTTCAATCAGATTTTATATATTTATTGGTTTCTACCAGTCTTCTAATTTCCAGGTTAAACAATTATAAACCTTTCATATTCTCCTTAACAGATTGTTTCCTAGACTTCTTGTCCTCCTTCCCTAGCCTTGCTGTTTTGTTCTGTATCTTTCCTGAAATACAGTGCCCACAATGTACTCCAGATGATGCTTTGCAGATGTTGAATACATTAACTTGGCTCACTATCCAGCCTGTACTCTTCCTGCTACATCTAGTACGATGTTTGTCTTTTTTTATTTTATTTTTTTTTTCCCAACTGCATGACATAGCTGACTGATAATCTGCTTTTTTTCCCCTGCATTCCACTCTGGAAATGAAGCCAACTGGGACTTTGAAGCTCAGTGGGGGAGGATCTGGTTCAGTATAGACAGACCTTTTGATAAGCAGCCCTGTAGACTAATGAAGTTTCTCAAGTACAAGCACAAGTGTGAGAAATCTGGCTGTAGAGGAATCCAATCCCAAACTAATGGTCAACTCCACAGATTCTCTGAATTCATCTGCCTTAGAAGAAGGCTCATGCACACTGCTTTGTAATGACCTCTTCATGTGTCATCACTGATCAAACAGAGGAATTATTTATGCTCATCTCTTGAGAACTGTCTACCAGTAAAAACTAGTTATTTAAGTTCTCTGTCTTGCCATTCTGCTTGTTGTAGCAACAGTGAATAGAACTATTGGGAGTAAGAAGTTTTTCCCCTTTAATTGTACTGGAGCTTCTTTAACACTCCAACCACTGCCAGTGGCCTCTACACTACCCAACTGAACACACCACAGGCTCAGAAAACACTGCTGGGAAAACTTATCCTGCATCTGAACAGAAAAACTAAAATATTGCTATCTCTAGGTCTGAATTTAATATGTCACAAGCATTAAGGCAATTGCATTAAAATAGATACACTAGAAGACAGATACCTGTCCTTTTGTTCGAACTGTGAGGGCAACAGACTGTTCAGGGGGCTGGGTGCATAAATTGAAGTCACTGTTCATACTTTTCCTTTTTTGGTCCTTTCAGTGAAATAAGTACTATTTACAGGATTATGGTCCCCAGCCAAATTCAGAAGACTGTCCTTTTTTTTTTTTTTTTTTAATTCCAGTCATAACTGGTCACTAGTAAAGCACATGACGAAATGAGAGTTCCCCACACACTAATTCATCACAGTTTTGTTTATGTCACATATCAGGATTTAGTAATGTGCATTTTTCCTGGATGATCTGAAAGTTAGTATTTTTATTTTGTAAAGCACTTTGAGATAATTGTCTTCCAATTTAAGCACAAAAATATGGATTTTTCAAGCCTTTTGAAACCAATTAATAGCTACAATATGTGTCACCTAATCCATATGCCTCAATTCTATTGAAGTCCAACCCCAAGAAAAGATCAGATGTGATATTTTCATCCCTTGGAAGTTAATGGCTAAACTCCCATTAGCCAGGTCCTCAATACCTATTTCTAACATGGTTATGATTAATTGAGAGCTTCAGACTAATGAGCTGCAGATGATGGCAACTATCCGCTATCATCAACTGGAACCTTACTTCCATTATGACAGAAATATTGAGATAAGAAATCATTCTGAGGAATAACATTAGCTGAGTTAAAACTGAGAATGTACAAATATGAATAAGAGAACATCCTATCTTTGATAGTTTAGATGTATTTGACTGCTGAAAATCAACAGAAGACACTGATGGTGTATTTGGGTACAGGTTTACTGCACCCAAACTAAGAGACCCCAAGGCCTTTAGTACTGTCAAGTGGGGAAGGAATCCTGCATCCTGCAGCAGGGAAGATACTTCACAGTATCACCCGACCCATTTTACCGTCACAGGAATACTTACAGGCGGGTGGGGAACAGAACAGAAAGGTGTACCCAGCAGCACATTTCCTGGTTGCCTTCTGTGTACTGTGAGCTCTGTGTCAACAACTCAGGGTTGGCACTGGCACAGTGCTGGAATTGCTCCAGGCTACCTCCTCATTTCTTCACTTCAGACTGTTTTCTTTTCTTCCTTATGGTGAGCTGAATGTGTGTTTTGATAGCACCCAGAAAAGTCAAGCAAAAACAGTGCACCTACTGAGTAAGCCACAAGGCAATCCTTGCCCTGAAGAGCTGATAATTGCCATCCAAGAGGATTTATTATGAGGATTATAATAATTACAGCTTTTTTACTTTTTAATGCTGGACTTAGTTACATGAAAAATCCAGTTTTTGTTTTAAAATTGTAAAAGTCCTTATTTTCCCAGAGGAAATGAAAATACTTTAAAAATGTATCTGTGTCTATTCTAGTGATTCCAGCTACAAACAATAAATGAAAAGGTGACGCTTACTACTTGTAAAGCAGTATGAGACTGGGCAGGGACACTCAGCACATTCCTTTAACTCTTGAATACAGGCACACTGTTACCACTGTTTAGTTTTCAGCAGATGTGGTTTTGTTTTGTTTTGTTTTTTCCAATTGCCTGGTATGTGGTAGTATGTTGGGACCTAAAGGGAGAGATTAAAAAATAAATAAATTAAAAAAAAAAAAAAAAGAGAATACATACTCATTAAAAAGCCATAAACTATCAAGCACAAATGAAGGAAAAAAAAAAGTGCATTATTTTACAGCTCCATAATCAAGTAATCTAAGACAGGTTGCTCCTGCTGGGGGGTTGTGGTAAGAGCCATTCTGTTACAAAGTTAGTGACAGAATAGGGGCACACGTTGCTCCTGAGTACCTCTTGAGCATGAACCCAGAAATCTTGCAGAGTTTTAATATGTGATAATTGTTCACTTCAGTGTTGAAGGCACTCAGGAGGTTAAAAGCGATGCACAGATCTTCCCTCAGCATTTTTATTTCACATTTTTTAAGATTGTGTAGTGTTCAGTCATATCCTGCCTTGTCACTGTTAATAAGTAGGATGAGGGATGCCAGTGTGCTAATGAACACTTAAGTATATTAAGTAAAGAGGAACAGTTTCCCCAGGAGAAAATGAAAATGTCCAGGGGTTTCAGTATCTCTTACCTTGGAAATAGGAGCACTGTGTTAGGATAAGGAGGTATAAGGCCTGAAAACCCTTTACACATTGATCCCAGGTCTTTACAATTCTTAAAGTCCTGTGTAAAAGAGAAAAAAAAAAATGCTCCTCTTCCTACTCTTTCTGCATGTTTTCTTTTTGGAAGTAGACTGAGAGTGATGAAGAGCTTAGTTTTGCCACAGCCAGTAATGCAAAGCTGAACCAGTGTTTTCTGTGTTAGATATCTGGCATCTCTCACGTGGGGCAGGCTGTATCCTTGCCCTGACCAGAGCTCCTTGGCATTGCTGGCACCAGCCAGGTACCTGCACGAATCCCACCCCAAAGCAGAGATGTTTTTTTCCCATTTTGCTGTTTTTGTGTTCACTCTGGAGCTGGGATGTCAGAGCAGAGACAGAGGGACACATTGTCCCCAGGCTCCACTTGTACAGATCACCTCGACCTCTCCTATTCCACAAGAGGATACAAACAACTCCCAGTAAGGCCAAAAGGAAACTGTTTTTGGAGAGACCGCTCCAGGGGTTCACTCAGAGGTTACAAGTATTCATGTCTGAGCCGGCTGGGGCTGCCTCCTGCCTGCTCCACTCCATGTAAGAGGTCTGAAGCCAGATATCATGATTTTTAGCTCTTTAGTAGAGGTCTTCATCATGAACCGCCACCTAATTACCTTCCATAAATCCTTCAAAACTTCATACAATACTTCATTGTAGACTCCTACGACCTGTACCAAGTATTTAATTAAATACTTTAAATGTAATTTATCTCTTTAAGTAGAGGTAAATTAATCCTATTTCAATTATTTTTGTGGGTAGGCTATGATATGCATGTTATAAAAAAGGAAATCTTTCACCAACTCAGGAAACATAATACAGGAATGACTCTATCCTAGAAAAACCAGCTCAACCAGCTTTTCTGCCAAACTATTAACAAACCTAAACACAGTGGGAGAATAAACTCCAAAATTTTCCTTGGTTTGAATCCCTGGTATTGCAGTAGACAAAAATTAGGTAGAAAAGCCTTGTGGTTCATTTTGCAGAAAATGAACCAATTCACAGCAAGAAGGATAGTATTGAAGCTGTCATCACCAACTGATATGTTGAATCGGATATGGGAAATTAACCTTTGAAATTCTATGAATATAGCTTTCACCAACCAAATATTTGTGAAACATTTAGACTTTCTTAATTCTTACCCCTGAGCTCCTAATTAATTTTCCATCAAACCTATCGATGATAGTTAATACACTGAGTACTTTCAACAGCCATGCAGAATTTCCATGCAATTAAAATAAAAGCACTCCTGCACTTCAGCATTTTATACCATTTTGAAAAACAAACAAACAAAACCAAAAACAAATAAACAAACAAACATTCATCAACTGCCAGAGGACTATATTAATGTAAGATCACGTTCTTTACGGGTAAAACTATTAACCGTATTGTAAAATGTGGAAGGGATGAGGGATTGACAAATTCACATTCTGCACGTCAGGCAGGGTATTACATGTCACTTCTGCATATTAAAGTTTTTGCTCACATAGTTTGGGGTTGTGCGGTGATTTCATGGATCAGGGGCAACAGGGTGACCCAGGCTGAAACACACCTCCGAACCTGGGTCACGTAGTGAGTGACCACCCTGATATTTCCCTAGCTGAGTAATGCACAGGCAGTTACTACATAGGACATGTTTTAACACAAGGTGAGTGAAGGCATCTGACTGAAACCCCTTAGCCAAAGAACAGCCAGAGGGGCAGGTGGCTCACAGTCCCACAGCAGCCACACAGTGCAAAGTGGGACAACATCCTCTGAGGCAGGGAGCTCAGGCTCCTCTGACATTACTGCAGATAGACACAGCAGAATGGGAGAAGCTGGCATCCAACCCCTACACCCAGAGAAGTATTTACTGCATCCAGGTCCAGTGGGCTGGAGACTGGATTTAGCCAAGGAAGCTGGTGGGTGTGAGTTCATTGCAGAGCCTGAGGGAACTTCCCCTGGAGTGGGGAAGTCTGGCAGGTGAGGAGACCTCCAGTCTCATCCAGCCAAAGCAGTACTCAGCTGGGAGTTGGAGATGGAGGAAGGGAAAAGTAGCTTCTCACTCAGAAAGAGCCAGAACAGGGAGCCTTATCAGAGAATCCAAATCTTGCTTCCACTTTGTGCGTCCCCCCAGATGCAGAGCAGTTTTCAGCAGCAGGGAAAAAGGAAAGGTGTCTTGATTCTGTGCCTTGCAGCAATGGCCCTGCATTTGCAGTGGGCTCCTGTATTGCCCTGCTATGCTCAGGAGATAAGAGCAGGACTGCTAGGTACAGTATTGTGTGCAATCACTGTCTCCTGCCACCGCCAAAGGAAGCCTGGGCAGACACCGAAACAAAGTAGCATTCAGAAGCTGCAGCAAGGCTGAAGGGAGAATTTTCTTCCTCCTCTCATGGTCCTTCACAAAACACTAAGGGTGAAAATGGTCGCTGTACACGTGCAGCTAATCACTTGCAAACCCTAGCCACTCTGTTCCCCACATTTCTAAGCACACGTTGACTAAGGTTGTAGATGCTATGAGAATGTTTGCATGAGACTATTACATAGCTGTAGGTTAGATGTTTGACAAGTTTCAGCTAAATAGAATAACAAATATCACTAAACCTGCATAATAATGATAGCTGTGTTTTAAATGCTAGCTTTTTCTGGGGGGTGGGTAGCATGGTGGTCCTAAAGTTCAGGCCAAATGACTGCATTGGATCTGATAAGGAGTTTGTGGCTTTCACCAAGTTGTGCAGACAGTGGAAGGTGGGCTGAAAAGCTGGAGGAGATGAGGCAGGTTCCTGCTCTGCTGAACAAACAATGTGAGAACAGCTGGATGGCTGTGTGGGCAGCATGTGACTCAGCATCGCTCTGTAGATCTCCTCCTCATGTCCTTTCTTAGCAAGGGCAGTTTGCAAAAAGTTTTCTGGAGTCCTGGCCAAACAGCATACTTTTTCCATTAAACTCACTTCATTTTAGATGCTGCTCTTTGCTTCTAAACAGACCACAACCATGCTGATAAAATAGTTACAAAAATGTTCCCTATCTCTGTGTTTTTTTAACAAATATCCTAAGCAGTACAAAAGCAGTCCCCTTTCACCTCAATGACAATGATCACAGGAATTCACAAAAAGCAATTTGCAAACCACTTGAACTATGGTGGAACAGCATACGTTGAAGCTAGAGGGATGGGTCACTGAAACTATGAAAAGACCAAATATGCTCAAAACCAGACAGACAGACACATCCCTTTCATATCAGAGTGCCTCAGAACTAAGGCAAATGACCACACTATTCAAAGGAAGGCCCACTGGCCTGGATGCCATCCACATCTTCCAAGGAACTTATGGAATTTTCTTGTATCCCCAGCATCCTTTGGCAAAGAGCTCCACAGATTTCTTACCTGCTGGTTGTCCTCTGCACAACAGGTTTGAAGCTGGCTCTCAGTATTTGAGTAGATGGCCCCAGCCCCTAGTTCTGCACTGACAGAGGTTGCAAACGGCAACTGACTGCCCACAGTGTTGTCTTTATTTCAGATTCAAGAGTTAATGTCTGCTCTGTCAGCTTTTATTGAGTAACTTCATCCTGAAGTTACTCAACATTTTCAAAGATGTACCATAAATATTGCTGGAATTTGTCAGAGCCTAAACTGTAAATGTGACTGTACACATTGTCTATTATTCCCAGATGTAGAAGTTAAAAACTAGATTGAACAGGATTTAAGTTAAGAGGCACGTATGTCTATTGCTTAACTTCCTTCTATTTAATTTATCAGCATAAAACTGCAATAGAAAAAATACTAGTCTCTGCCAAACAAGGCAATCCCAAAACAGTAATTATTTCTTTTTACTTGCAATGTGGTCTCTTGAATGCTAATTTCACATACTGCTTAAATTGTTGTAAGCCAGGACTGCAGCCACATGAACTGCCTGACCTCTCAGTGCCCTTGGACATTTGTGCATGTCTCTGAAACACTCCCTCTTTTATGCCAACACAGGCACGCAAAAAACAGACTGGAGGACTGATCTTGGTGAAATTCTGCCTCTGATTGGATTCATTTCCCAGGGCCCCTGTGAGGCTGTAGGGACGTATGGGCCAGCAGAACTGGGGAAGAGTGGGACAGTGCAAGTCCACGCACATGCTGAGAAAAGAGAAAGCTATGACCTTAAAAGTATTTATACTTTTCACCCTTAATCCTACCAGATGGCTATTGTAATATTTCACTGTCATAACTACTATAAAAGTTTTAATTTCCAGGTCATTCTTTTTGATTTCTAATTTAGATCACTCGTAAATTAAGAACATATTAGTAAAACATGATGAGACACCAGAAAATATCACAGATACTGACAGATCAGCTAAATGGCCAAGTCAAATGCTCTAAGTGGAATTCATAGTCAGAGGTTAATAAATGTGTTATTTTTTTACAAGGAAGGCACCTACAATTAGTCAGGAAATGTGGTTAATATACTATATTTCACACATGCAAGTTTCAGTGCAATTCAGACTAGCAGCATAACAAACTTCAGAAAATACAGAATAAAACATGATAGATGCTACGCAAATGTTAGATTCAGTTCCCTTTCCCATTTAGGAAAATAATATTATGATTCAACAAATCATTTATTCATCTCAAAGCATTTACTACTTTTATTGGTCATTATAAATACTGATTTTCAAGGAAGACTCAGACAGGTCCTAAAAATAGAGATTTGATTAGGCAATCATAAATTTACAGACATTTAGTATTAGAGGGTTTTCAGATCTGGAAGTTTTGTTTTTAAGTCTGGAAAACAGTTCCAATGCTGGAAAAAAATCATATAATTTTGACATCAGTCAGCACTGTTCTGAGTGAATGTCAAATGTCCATCTGTTCTGAACTAAAAACATGCCAATGAAACTTCCTGTGAAGCTCTCAGAATTCATTTCCACTTTGTTTTTTGTAAACATTAATTGGAATCTAAAAAGACACTCTGACTAGACAGTATTAGCAAATGTTTAATGGCACAGGCAATATCTGACAGTTGCCGATAATTTCTTGGATATTGAATCCTGGCATCCTCTCACAACTGAGAATGGCATTATTGCTTGGGGAAGTCCCAAGTTCCTAGGGAGCCATTAACAATTTTCAGCCAGAGTCCATCCCTCCAAACGCTGTCCCAGGCGTTATCTACACTAAAGTGTTTACATAATATCCATAAAGCTGACGTAATTGAAACCAACACCTGAAACTGAAGCAGGCAAGATACACGGGCCAAATCACAGCTCAGATTCTGACGCCATTTCACTTCTGCAGTTCAGCGTGCGTGAAAGCACAACCTGCCTTTTACTGACAATGACTTTGCTGGAGTATACCTACAGCTTTAACTTGTTGTGCATGTCATGACACTTTATTTCAAGGACCTGCAAGAATGGTTGCATAGACAATTTGGAGACCCCCTCACCTGCTGTCAGAATCTTTTTATCTCCTCCGTTTTCTGTAGAATATTGCTACCTTCTTTCACAAAGAGCAGTTGGCATTTTGACCATGGAGTCTCACTGTCCCTTACTTGTGCTGTTCTGCCTCCTTCGTACCAGTTCTGATCCCCTGGGAAGCAGGACTGCTATTCATTACCACTACACCTCTTCTGGATTAGTTAGCATTTTCCTAGCTCTTGGATTAGAGAGTGTTTTCCTATCTATCTCTTGATTCAAAAAAATGCCATCTTTGGCACAGGGGACATGGTGGGACTATGAAGCTGGAAGTGCCACTCCCTCTTTTGATGGCTGATTTACCTTTAGACAAATAAAGGTAGCCAGCTTCTGAAGTCTCAGTCATTGTATTCTTCTCTTTCTCTGTCTGAGTGTTCTTCCTGATATGACTCTTCCTCCACACATCCGTGTGTGTCCACTTCTACTTTCCTCCTCTGTAAGTTTGTCATGGATCTACTTAAGCATTGAACAGTACAGTGGAACGCTGGAAAGCTCTCAATAGATAAAGGGATCTTGAGGGGAAAAAAAATAATGCATTTCCAGGTCACCACTCACAAGACATTGTTTTTTACCTTGACTTGTGAATTCTCTTTCTATTGGCTTGCCTTTGCTAAAAGTGAGCTAGAAAAAAAAATCCTCTTCTGATAGTGTTCTGGGGATTGTAGCATGAGGAGTAGTAACTGTGTGCTAGCAGAAGGAAAACACTAGAAAAACATGCATGTTTCTACTGAACTGTGAAACTTTAAGGGCCAGTGAATGCAGATGCATCAGGCAGGCAATGTCATTCTGCCGGCTGGCAGCACAAGGAGAGAGAACGGAAACAACCAAAGGCAGGAGTGAAGGTAATGGTCAGGCTAGTAACTACATTAGCATATCTGTAGGTTATTTCTCCCGTGGGTTATACTTGCTACAGATTACTAATTCTGAGATATATGCCCACAAGGCAGAAAAGGAATCAGTTCAAAAAGTCACGATAAAATCAGAAGAGCATCTCGTATTCCAGTTTGCTTGTACGGCATTCTCCCAACCTGGATTAGGTCAACACAGGCAGAAGGATCAACCCTTAGAGATTGTTTTTAATCACATCACTTAAATGAAGAATTATTTATTTAAACTTTTAACCTGACTGCCCAGGAAGTGAGGGGAGAACACAATGTATGCCTTTAGCATCCTAATAAGCACTTGGTTTTTCAGACATCTATGTTCTACATGTAAAATAAGCAAAAGCACCAACAATAAATCAAACAATTTCCTGCTTATCCCTCGAGGGATAAGTCACACACAACTATGATGGCATCTGTTTCATACATAGGATTAGTTTCTTTTAAAGCTTTCTTGCCAGAGAAAGACTGAAATTTCTGGCAGCACTGATTTCCTGCAAATCCCCTCCCACATTTTGGGCTGTCTCCTCGCTTTCCAATGTCTGTCTGTGATTCAGTCAGCTGCCAAATCTCTGAGATCTTAATGCTGTTTTTTAAGGTGAACAGGTCTGTGGATCAATGTCACCCTCTTCTTGTGTTTTATCTCAGACTCATAAAGCACAGCTCTACCCACTGTCCACCAAACTTTATGGGTTTAGTCCTCAGTGCCATAAGAAGATGCTTTACGATTTTCCCTCTGGGCTGACGGGTCAGTTGGTTGCAACACTGCTGTCATCTCTGTGTGGTTAGGAAAGAAAAATGCAGAAAGGCTTGTACAAGCTTGTCTCTCCAGTGTGAAAAATAAAAAATAAAAATAAATAAATAAATAAAACAATACAAAAATAACAAAGAACTCAGACACCCTGCTATTGCCTGAGTCATGATTGCTCAGAAATGATGAATGTGACCTGAGAATCTGAACTCTTCCCAAGCTAGAATCAGATAAGAGAGGGCCTGGATAGTATTTGAATAGCATCTGCTTTTGAACAGAGCCACATGAGTGCAAGACCACAACTTGACTCACAACGTAGAATATCATGTGAAATCTTACTGCATTCAGAGGCCCAACAAGAGTAAGATGACTGAGGTCAGTGTAATAGAGGACTGGGTTTTATTCTGCTAGGGACATTGCTGCAGAGTCACCAACAGCTGGACTGGAAGAGTTACTCAAGGTAGGTGAAGAGTAACTGGAAGAGTTACTCAAGAAGTAGGTGAAGCTTCACCTGCTTCTCCTGCCAAGACGAACTATACATACCTACATCATTTCTGTTTGTGTAAAACAAACTTAAAATTGCCAGTGATTAGGGCCACACTGGCTCCCTAGGAAGTAAGAGCTCAATACAACTAGTGGCAATTGTTAGAAACTTTTTCATAACGTATAACCCTGCTACCTTTTCAGTCAACCCAGTGAGCACTGAAAACATGTACCAGCTTTGGACATACTTGAATATGTCATCATGTCTGTCCGTAACCTCGTTTAGGATAAAAAAAAAGCTCCAAATATTTTTCAAATACTTCTAATTGTTCACATATTCTCTGGACTTCATTCAGTTTTCTTTACAGAAGACGTGGACTGAGCTGAAAATATCCTTCAACAAATAACCTACTAGTGCTGAACATAGGAGGTATTTCTTCATATATATTAGACAAAAACACAACTTGCTGCACAACAACACTGTTGACTCATTGAGTTTGTGATTCATTGCAATAATTCAGATCATTTTAGGAGGAATTGTTATTTTATACACTCTACCCTATATTGTTTTCAGTGCAGATGTAGGTGGATTAGACAACAATTGTAATAGACCCATACTGAAGTTATGTGTCAATGCCCTTCAAAACAGTTTTACAAACTAGTATGTACAAACAGCAGCTCAACTGAAACAAAAGTGCATGCAAAAGAAAGGAAGCATGTATGCGAAAGAAAGTGTGCATGCAAAACTCCTCAGTTTGGATTATATACCCCCATAATCATTTAAAATTAATCTCCAGAAGGAAAACCTGAAGATTAGCTGAGGAACCTTTACCTCTTCCTACTGCATAGGGTTAACACTTCATTATACTCATCATTTTGCAATCTTTTGCTGTCACCAGAAAGATTTAGCTTAAAGTTTATGACAAAAACTGTCCCTTGGAACTGGCATGGTTTCACTACATTGCTAAAAAGGAATACAGTAGGTAGAAATGGGCTTTTAAGATTTTTTATAATGCTTGCAACATTTTCAGTTATATAATTAATCATTAAAGTGATACGTTAAAACTGTAATGGTTAATGATCTTAAAGAAGATCCTTTCTTAAAAGTAATTTGGTGTTTGGATAGACCTATAGTATCAATAAAAACTAAGCTACATTTCTGATAAACCATCAATAAACCTCTTATGCAAGATGGACCAATGGGGTTCTGAAAGAGAAAGACATGGAAAATCCCTATCTAGTTCAGCATGATTAATATTGTGATTAATTTTCTGCCACATCCTTCCCCATTATATTTCTGCTGCAAATAGGTTGCCTCTCTAAGCATGTAGCTCTTTAATAATCTTGTTTCCATTGTCATAAGGCTGACCTTATTTTTAATCCCAAGTGTTGGTGCAAATTCATTTATCAGTGTCTGCTTGCAGGTGGCATTCTCTGGAGAATGGCTGGCTATTACAAAGGGCACATTAGCACCCATTCCAACAAACATGCCAACACAATTAACAATGTTGCTTTATGTTGAGCTGTTACTTTTTTTTTTCCACCCTAAACTGAATAATAAACCGTTGTTTTACTTACTGCAGGTAACAGAAAGGCAGTAGACACGCCAGAGGAGAGAACTAGTGGCTGCACTGATGAGTTGCAGGCAGTCTGCACACACCTTCCTCTGAATTGCTATCTATGCAGGGAGAATAATTCCCCAGTTTACAACAGTAGTAGCATAACAGGTCAGTACCAGCTAAATGCTGGAACCTTGAGAATACCTATACTTGTGAACAGAGGTATAACGACTTGAGATTACCTGCTTATTCATGAGCACACACTCCATGCAATGCACCACAGAAGAGATTAGATGTAATGTCACTAAACAATGAGACCATAATGCCATAAATTAATATGCTAACCATACTGTCATACCCAGGACTAACACCACCGTAGCAAGCTCATCAAACACACATTTACCATGGATAGAATTTCTAAAAATTGCAAGGATCTTGGGGTAGATAAGGTACGAAAGGCAGTGCAAGTGAATTCCTACAGAGTTAAATTAAATGGACCTTTGCTACCAGAGAAATAAAAACAATGTACAGCTGTTGCCTATTACCCCTCATTTCCTAGGATCCTGGCTGGACACATAGTGTCAAGGACATATGTGACAACTACTATGCAGAACCTTATAAGTCTGCCAGTAAGCCTGACAAGAACTGAGCAGGAAATACTCCAAGACCTATTAAAAGGCTCTGCCAAAAAAAAAAAAAAAAGCGGGGGGGGGGGGGGGGGGGGAAGGGGGGTGACAGACTGTTTAAGATGACAGTTTCTGACATTTTAGGACTAAGAAACAAGGACGAAGGATAGAGAACTTCATTGTACTGAAGTTTTAAAAGTGAAATTATTCTCATTCTTTTATTTAAATCAAACTTCAACCTCTCTCCTTGAACCCTAGCACACTGCACACTTTGAAGCATATTTTAAGTGCTTGTGCCATCACTGCAAGACATACTGATTTTTAAAGTTAGGAGATTTTTATTTCCTCTCCCTTCAAAAAAAAAAAAAGTTCTTTTGCACTTGAATAATTAAATAAAACAATCCATATGTTTGTGTAAGGTATATGACACGAATAGTCATCCCTTACCTTTTTCCCCAACAGACACGTGATTAGATTACAGTAAACCACTTGCTAAAAAACACACTGGCTGACCAAACTCAGAAGTTCACAGGGTGACCCAAGCACAGAAACCAAGCTCTGTATATTGAAAGTGTTCCCATCCCCTCATCCTAGCACAAGCAACTGTACTAGCACTGACAATTACCTTGCAATGAAGACACATCCACTTCTCAGTTAATAAAGGGGTACAAAGTATGTTTGAGAAAGTAATATATCTTCGGGATTAAGTCACACCTTTATGACATTAAAAATGAATTACAGATGTAAAATGAATTACAGATGTAAGATGTAAGACTCACAAGCCCTGCAAAACAGTAAGTCCCCTCCAGAGCCCCCATGCTGAACTGTGTTATTACCACCACACGCAGCAGATACTCAAAAAGAGAGGGAGAGTACGTTGTAAGTTACGCCCTTTGCCCAAAGATGCACAAAACTTTCCTGATAACATGCCCCAGCCAACCATTGGTAGAGCAGGGAGTTACAAGCTGCTGGTAACTTTTGTTGTTGTCATTTTGAACATGCTTTAAGAACAAACACTGCCATGGCACAAGTGATGCATGTGTTCAAAGATCCCTTCATCCACTGTATAAAGTGGCAAGTTGATTCGTCCTAACTCATTATATTTCTAGCAGAAAATAGGTAGACATAACACACATATATATATAATGCTATGTATATAGGTGTATATAACTATATGTATCTGTATATGTAGCAGAAAAATTGCATAGCAGTAAAAAAAAAAAAAGTACCAATTTGTAATAGAGGACTGAGGTTTAATTGTAGAATATCTGGGTTGGAAGGGACTCACATGGACCATCGAGTCCAACTCCTGGGTCCCCAATAGACCAACAAAAATAACCCACAAAACACCAGATCATGTGTCTCAGAGCATTGTCCATGTCTTGAACTCCAGCAGCTCAGTGTCACGACCGCTTCCCTCGGGAGCCTCTTCCAGTGCCTGACCACCCTCTTGGTGATGAGCCTTTTCCTGATATCCAGTCTGAACCTCCCCTGTCACAGCTTCAAGCCATTGTCTTGGGTCCTAATAAGCACCTAAAGTTGCATACTTTCCTTCTTTTGATGGTTTGAATAGGTGAAGAGGTGGTTTGAAGAGGTGATTTGAATAAGGGCAAAAATATGTCTATCTTCTACTATACACTTTCCACGTCATGAGTGAGAACTAAATTGTAGACTACAAATTGGTAATCTTCCTAGAATTTTTTATGCCTGCTGAAGATGTTAACTAGGAACACTGACTTGATAAATGTAAATAAGTAGAACAAAACCAGAGCAAATGCCTTGCTAGCCACACATAGATCAAGCACTAGAAACTGCTGCTTAAACTGCTCATGACCACTAGTTTGTTGAAAAGTAGGTTGAGAGTTCTCCAACACTAAAGCTACCTGACACTCTTCTTTAACTTCTATTTTTAATTACTTGTGAATCTCATGAGATTTTGAAAGATGATCTTTATGTCAATTACATGTTTCTGAAACTCCTGTGAACACCTAGCCAAGCTATAAACTTCTGTTAGCTTGTTTACCTTCCATACAGAGGCTAAGTTCAGAGTTGTATTTCCAGAAGATGCACAGGCAATGATGCTTGCTTCTACACAGAGCCATGGAACTTCTCCAGCTGCAGCTCTGACCCATCATGGGAGAGTCTATAACAAATTTTGTTTAGTGACAGAAATGTATTCTTTTCTCTTTTGTTCTCAGTCCCTTTTCTTGTTGCTAGATCCAGGCTCTCTGCTTGAATGTAAAGGGGACACAGAAACAGACTGGACAGAGTAAACCAAGAGAAGATGGACAGTGAAAACTGGAACTGGGTGATGGCAGACAGCAGGAGAGCACTGGCTAGAGCAGACACTAATGAGAGAAGGACTGAATACTTCAGGTCTGAGAGGGAAAACATTAGAAAATCGAAACCAGCGCATATGTACATGCCTGTTTGAAAGGGAGATTAGATAAAAAAACAGTTGATAAGACTACAGCTCATCTGACAAGGTGATTAGGAGCAGGATACTAAGTACCCATGAAGCAGTCTGTAATGGCAAAGTAAACAAAAAAAGCACTGCAACTGAGAAAGGAGACAGGGAGGAAGTCTGGAGGGATGGGCTATGACTTTCCTGGTGCTCAGCAGGGGGGCTGAAACTAAGATGAGAAGTCTGTAAGCAGACTTAGCTGGGTGGATGACACATAGGAACCAACAGGTGCTGTGAGTGATGACAAATAAGTAAAAAATCATGCTTTGAGTAAGGAGTGACTTATAACAAAGAACCCAAAAAAGAGAAGGCCTGGAGCTCAACTCAGACACCCAAAACTTCCAAGCACATTTATCTTTCTTTATACTCCATTATCTGTCTGTGAAATGAGAATAATGCAGACTTCCTACACTCGTAGTCAGACTTCATGAGCATCACAGTACGCAAAAAGAACAATTCTGTCTTCAGAGCAGCATAGAACAGAGTACATTCATAATATACTCATTAAAAAGAAAAAAAAAAGGGAAAAAAGCAACAAGTTTATTACCAACTGAACACTGAGCATTCTGCAGACTAACCAAGAGAGGTGGGAAACTACTGCTGTAACTCAAAAGCCACTTACTTGTCTAGAGGTGTGAATTAGAGCTGAACATGTTTTAATTTTGGAATTTGGCAACTTGCATGCCTGATTTTTACAAACCCCAAAACACTCTTAAAATTCATATTTATGTATATAAATTGAAAACAATTCTGGCATTGCACTACATTCAGTTGTATTACTCTTGAAATAAGTATTTGCAAAAATAAAGTTGGTGCTCCCTGAGCCTAAGAGAGGCTGATAATGAAAGCATCCCTTTCTTGTGCTGGGTTACCCATACAGTACCACAAATGTAATAGGTTAAGCAAACATTACACATTTTCCTACCTGTTTTTCATTTGACAACACAAAGAAAAATGGTTTGAAACTTGGCAAACACAAAGGAATACTTTGAGTCAGCAGGAGTTACACTGTCCCAAAGAAACACCCCTTTGGCCCCAGTCCTCACTAGCACATCTCTATTCCCAACCGGCTCCCTCCAAGGCACAGTTCAGCGAAAATCATGGCAGTCTGTAGTGGGTTTATGTGGCAAGCTTTTGGTAGCAGAAGGCTGCAGAGGTGGCTTCTGTAAGAAGAATCCAGAAGCTGCCCCATGTTAGAAAAGGGCCTGTTTCAGCTGGCTCCAAAGGGACCCGCCGCTGCCTAGAGCTGAGCCAATAAGTGATGTTGTTTGTGCCTCTGTGAAAGCAGATTGAAGAAAGAAGAAAAAAAGAAAATTGCTGCACAACAGCCGCTGGGAGAGTGAGAACCAGCCCCGCAGACCCCAAGGTCAGTGAAGGAGGGAGAGGAGGTACTCCAGGTGCTGGAGCTGAAATTCCCTCTGCAGCCCCTGGTATACCACAGCAGAGCAGATCTCCATGCTGCAGCCTGTGGAAGAGCCCCTGGTGGAGAAGGTGGACCTGCCCTGAAGGAGGTTGTGGCCTATGGAGAATGCTCTCCAGAGCAGATTCCAGGCCGGAGCTGTAGCCCGTGGAGAGAGGACCATGCAGAGGCAGGTGACCTGGCAGGAGCTGCTGCCCGTGGGGGACCCGTGCTGGAACAGCTTGCTCCTGACGGATGGACCCCATAGTACAGACCCGTGTTGGAGCAGTTCTTGAAGAGCTGCAGCCTGTGGGCAGCCCATGCAGGATCAGTTTGGGAAGGACCGCATCCCATGGGATGGACCCACTTGGAGCAGGGGCAGTGAAGGAGCAGTGGAGAGTGTTATAGACGGACTGCAACCCCCATTCCCCCAGGCTGCTCGGGTGGAGGAGATGGAAGAGGGTGGATGGGGGGAAGGTGTTTTTAGTTTGCTTCCTTAGTTTCTCACTTCTCTAGCTTGTTAGTAATAGGCAATAAAGTTACTAATCTCCCTGCTCTGAGACTTTTTTGCCCATTATGATAGTTGTTGAGTGATCTCCCTGTCCTTATCTCAACCTTTGAGCACTTTTCACTGTATTTTCTCCCCGTTTCCCTTTGAGGAGGGGGATAAAGAGAGTGGTTGTGGTGGAGCTCAGCTGCCACCTGAGTAAAACTACCACACAGCCTTCCCGTAAGTGGCAGGTCAAACAATGCATCACTGGCTGTAACTTCATAAAAACGTTAATTAAACATGCACTTTGCTACTCTTCTAATACAAACTCAACAAACAAACAGCATTACAGAAGCACAATAAAAGCCATATATGGAGCACTCAACACAGGTGATCTGGGGGGATTTCCCCCTCCCTAAACCTCAGACACCTTCACTTCGAGGCATCGTACCCCGAAGACGTCACACTGCACACACAGCCTATTACTTCACCTGGTCCGTCACGCACCAGGTATGCTGTGCATGACGACTAACCAGATGTACTCCAACGTGATTTCTAGCACCGCAGAAGACTCCACAGCCATTGCAGGCCACGTCACCCAAAACTTAAAACCTCAAAAGCAGCCCCATGGGCTGGCCTAGTTGAGGGTACAGGCGGGACTCCTCGTCAGGCACCTGCCACAGGCGACAGCCTCACCTCCCTACCCTGCGGCCGGGCTCAGGTAGCAGTCGGAGAGCAGATTGAGGAAGGGCCGAAACCCTGCAGGACACCCTCGGCCCCACAGCTGAGGCACCAGCCGCGAGGCAAGGCACCCCACGACCCGCAGTCCCAACACGACCCTCGCCCCCAGCCATTTTGGGGCGGGCTCCGCGCACCCCGCAGCGGGGCTCGCCCCCGCCATTTTAGGTGCCGCCCCGCCAAGCCCCGAGGGGCGGTCCTGCCCTGCCGGTACCGGTCAGGCCGCACCCTCCGCCCCCTCCTAGCTCAGGTATCAGGCGAAACTGGTCGTGCGTGCGGGACAGGACAGGACAGGACGGCAGCGGCCGGAGCGCGGCGGGAGGGACGATGGCTGGGCGCCGCGGGCTGTGCCTGTTGCTGCTCCTGCTCCTGCTCAGCGCCCTGCTGGAAGCCGTCACGCCCACAGGTGAGCTGGGCAGCGCCGGGCGGGGTGCGAGCCGCCGCTGCGGGCACCGGAGCCCCGCGGCAGGGCTACGGCAGAGGGGCGAGAAGCGGCACCGCCGGTGCTGTGGCTGAGGGGGACGGCGGGGCGCAGGGCGAGGCGATGGGGCTTGATCGCGTTGGGGCGCAGCCCGCCGGACACCGGGCAGGGTGCGGGGAGCCCCGAGCAGCGCTGCGGGGTCGGGGCTCGGCCGTGTGGTCGGTCTGAACGAGGCATCGCCAGCATCAGGTGCTGCTGTGCCTCACCTGGATCTCAGCAACTCGCCTAAAGGTGTGCGTAAGTGAAAGGAAAAACCCTAGCTTTTCAGATCTGGAAGAAGAAAATCAGGTTCTGAAGTGAAGACGACAGTCTTTTTTTTTTTTTCATTAAAAAAAAAAAAACTTAATTCTTATCTTTGTTATTTTATATTGCTTTCTGAACGTAAATACCGTTTAAAAAAAAAAAAAAGATTAAAATTTCACCGCCCTACAGTTCATGTTTTGCTACCTTTTTATAGTAAGCCTCCAAGTCCCATTGCCATATCTGTGCACTTTGCACTGTGCCTCTCTGCATTAGTTCTCCCTGTGCCTACTTACATAGTAAAAGTACATGCATAAAGACTATGTAAATATTGAAACCAAGCTTATGGTAGTTCCTATTTTCTCAGCAAATAGACACTAGATATTTAATACGTGGTTATCACCTGCATGGTCAAACCAGTGCATGATGGTATCAGATATTTTATTTTGTTCTGTTGTGTGGTATATTTTGCATCACTTTGTGCTACCTAGAGTTGTTGTAGGTTGTAACAAACGGATGATAGCATCCTTAAAATCTTAAGGCAGTAAAAATCAGTGAGCCATTAGGTGCAAATTTTGTGGTTGACAGCAGAGTTAGTGATACCGGATTGCCTCTTGATATCCCAACTATCTGACTGGGGAAGGCGTAAGCTGTATAGGGGACAATATCAACTTGGGTTGGAAAAGGTAGTCTGCTTAAATGTTTTATCAGGTTGCTTGACCTTCTGGTGTTGGGAAGTGAGATGAGCTGGAAATGGTATTCCCCTCCCAGCCAAGGCAGATGCACTGCAAGTCAGGGGACATGACTGTTTACAAACAGGCTAAGGCACTTGTGGGGTTGTGGTGAATCTGTGCTGCAGAATCAAGAGCCTTAACCTTAGTCCTGTATGGGTGAGTATTGCCACCGTGACCTAAGATGGTTTAGATACTCAGTGCTGCAGGGCAGACATCATCCTTCGTTTGGTGTGATGGTGTATATCTTCTAGACAAATAGCAAAGCTAGCGATGTTGAAACGGTCATCTTGTGGGAGAGAGTGTGTTTGTTCCCATGATGCCAAGTAAGCTTTTCCTGTGGGCAGATTAGCAAGTTAACTGCATTCTCTGTATGTGAGTCAGGCAGGGTGAAACTGTTCTTGGAAAAAAAAAAGAAAAAAAGAAAAAAAAAACACCACCACCAACAAAAACCTCAATTGTTATGGAAAACAGCAAGCAGAGAAAGAGTAAGAAAAGGAGTAGAAAATGCACATACCTAACAAAGGATTGGTTGCTCTTGGAGGGAGTGTTAACTGCAAAGAGAAACAGGATACTGAAATGTCTCCCTGTATGCATGCCAGCTGGGCTAACAAAAGCTGCCCAGTATCTGCAGTCAGAAATTTTGAGGCCAAAACTGAAACATATCCTTCAAGTAAGCATAAAAGCAAAACTTGGTGCCTGAAATCATATGTTTAATTTGACCATGCCTTCAAAAATAGAATAAATAATAAGAAAAACTTTATCTCACTCTTACAATACCAAGTCCTGTTTGTGGGTCATGTGTCTTCCAGTCTATTTTGTGTCACTCTTGCTCTTCTGTGACATCCTAACACTCTAGGTTTTTGGAGACTATGCTTATTTCTTTCCACCCAGCCTATGAACACCAATGGCAAAGCATTGCTTTTGTATCTGGTCACAAAATATTTATTTAAGTCTTTTGAACGGAATATGAATAGTATGACTGCAGTTTGATAAGGTAAACTACTTGTTGATGTACAGCTGGACAGTGCTATGCTAAGCTTTATTGTGGTACTCTGAGAACTGCTGCCAGCTTGTAGTAACGGGTCTGAGCACTCTGGGACCTTTCTCAGCCAACCTAGGGAAAGAAGTATTGCTTTTTATCATTTACATCTAATGTCTCAATGAGCTATGTTCTTTAGGCTGATTCTATATTTTTCTATTCACACCTCAGGTTAGGGACCTGGTTATTCTGTGATATGCAAGCAAAGTTTACAGTCCTTAAAGGTATTGACATAATCATGTGACTTGAAGACCTGACAGCAGGATTTGTGTGATTCTGCCCTTTTGTAATTATACCACAAATAGGTCAAAATGAATATTTGTCATTGCAGTTTATTTTCTTTAGGACTGTTCTGCTGATATAATTTAGACAAATCTTTGCAGTAGACTGCACAAAGACTGAAGTCCATGTCATTGCACTGGCAAAAAGCTTTCTTACGCCACAGTCTTCCAGTGAAGCCTGCCTGTGTCTTGAACTTGACAAACCCTTGCTAACTAGAGCTAGGGTAACTTAATTCAAAACTCTAAAGAACACCAATATATGCCATATTTCTGTACCTCTTTAGGAAGGAGGTCACTCAGACTAGGCAGGACCCTAATACAGTACATCAGGCATTTGTAGTACTAACTTGAACAGCTATCTAGAGTTGTGCTACTTTTGAGAATCTATTGTGGAAAACACACATACTTGTGTGTTTATTTATTTATTGTATGATAATTCTTGTCTTCTACATTCATAGAATCATAGAATATCCGAATTGTAAGGGACCCACAAGGATCATCATGTCCAACTCCTGGGTCCCCAAAGGACCACCCTAAATAAATAAAGTCCATGTGTCTAAGACCGTTTTCCAAGCTCTTCTTGACCTCTGTCAGGCTCAGTGCCATGACCCCTTCCCTGGGGAGCCTGTTCCAGTGCTTACTTTAAAATGTAAGGTGTTAGTCTAATTTATTCCTTGCTGGGATTGTATCAAAACTACTGTTTATTGAAAGACAAAAGCACCATCTTTCAACACTCTTCATGGCATGTTAAATACAGACCTGCTTGCTCAATAAAACTCTTCTTTATACTGTTGTGTTTTATGATGTTGCTGTTTTCGTTGGTGGCTTTTTGGGGGGGGAGGGAGTGGCTAAAATTATCCACAAATATTGATAGAATTTGTGATACGATTAAACTACTCTTACAAACAATCATGTATCATGTCCGTTGAGTCTAGCTTGGTGGATATATGACTTTTTAGAACAGCGTGAGTTCTTTGACAGTATCTGTGCAGTTTAACTTGTCTGTACAAGAGGACTGTGTTGAGTATGGAAGGTGTTGTGGTAGGGGTCTCTGGACTGAGCCATCTGAAGGCTGTCATACAAGACAGAGCGGTCAGGAATGTCTGGCTTGCGTATATGGTTTACAGGTTCATGTGGCATTCAAAGAGGTTGAGAAAAACCTGAAGTGATAGCTTTCTGGTGTAGGAAGCAACCATAGAGTCACAGAACAGCTTGTGTTGGAAAGGACCTTAAAGACCATCCAGTTCCAACCCCTGTCATGCACAGGGATGCTACCTACTAGACCAGGTTGCTGAAAGCCCTATCCAACCTTGTCTTGAACACCTCCAGAGATGGGACATCCACAGCTTCTCTGGGCAACCTGTTCCAGTGCCTCATCACCTTCTGAGTGAAAAATTTCCTCCTAATATCTAATCTAAATCTCTTCTCTTTTAGTTTAAAACCATTCTTCTTGCCCTATCTATTTGCTTGAGTACAATGTTGCTTTCCAGCGACCATACCTGGCAGCTCTACTGATCTAGTGGTGTGAGTAGAAATTGTAGAGATTGCTTGACCATCTTATCTGTGAATTAGAAGGACGCGACAGATGACTAACTTTAAGCATGAAGATGCAACAGGGCCAGTCTCTTCATATTTTACTTCAGATATAGTGCAATAGACATCTGTCTTCAGAGGTCACTTGAGCATAGCTTCCTGCTTTGCATTCTGACTGTTTCAGTTCTACCTAGTCTGACTGAGGACAGCATACTGTCTTTAATGCACAGCTGGGTTTGAGGCCATCTTTTCATCAGCAGATTGAGGCCGAGAAAACTTCTACTGCAGATATATTGTAAGCATGCTGGAAAGTTCTAGAAATTCCAGCATTTGAGTAATCTGGCAGTGCCATGAAAAAAGATAATTGTGCCCCTGGGTTACTTGAACAAGTTTGTTCCTACAATCTGAAGAGTTAAAACACCTGACAGCCATTTCAATAATGTATTGTTTTATTACTGGTGAGGTGGAAAAGCATTATGGTTACTGATACACAACCATTAAACAAGGATATATGTGCATTTTGGATAGTAAACTAAAATGAAGGGAAGAAAAATTGTCAAGTATTTGAAAAGCAGTCTAATTTTTCTGTTGATAAGACCCTCTTTAATTCTTCAGTGTAAATCATGTTGTCTAGTTTATTAAATAAAAAAAAAAAGGAAAGTTATGTTTGCACTTCAGTAACAGTGACTTCTCAATATATTTTTTTTCTAGTGAAAAATATAACCACCAAGCCAAAAGGAAGAAGTTTTGTGGGCCAGAAAGTTACAAATGCAAATAATGCCTCTGGGGAGTCCTACAAAGTGGATGACTTTGCAGCAGAAGTCCTTACAGGAAAGCTGACTACAGTTTTTCTTCCTATTGTGTATGCCATTGTCTTTATCATTGGTTTGCCAAGCAATGCCATGGCCATTTGGGTCTTCTTTTTCAGAACAAAGAAGAAACATCCTGCTGTGATTTATATGGTTAACTTGGCATTCGCAGACCTTCTCTTTGTTGTATGGTTCCCACTGAAGATTGCATACCATGTAAATGGCAATAATTGGCTATTCGGAGAAGGTCTTTGCAAAGTGCTTGTTGGATTTTTCTATGGAAATATGTACTGCTCCATTCTTTTTATGACATGTCTCAGTGTGCAAAGGTATTGGGTTGTAGTGAACCCCATAGTGAACTCAAGAAAGAAGTCTGAAATTGCTCTGGGCATCTCTCTTGCTATCTGGATACTGATTTTGCTGGGCACCATTCCACTGTATCTTGTTAATCAGACAGTATATATTTCAGCTCTTAACATCACTACCTGCCATGATGTGTTGCCTGAAAATGTTTTGGCTAAGGACATGTTCAATTACTTCCTCTCACTTGCAATTGGACTCTTCCTAATCCCAGCTCTCGTCACTGCTGTTGCTTACATACTAATGATTAAGACTCTGAATGCTTCCAGCTCAGATATAAACACTGGGAAGAAACGAAAAAGAGCAATCAAACTCATTATTGCTGTCCTGTCAATGTACCTCATCTGTTTTACACCTAGCAATGTGTTTCTTATTGTGCACTATTTACTCATCAAAAAATACAACCAAAGCCATCTGTATGGGTCATACATAACTGCACTGTGTCTTTCTACTCTGAACAGTTGTATTGATCCATTCATATATTACTATATTTCAAAAGACTTCAGAGGCAATCTGAGATACGCTCTTCTTTGCCGAAGTGTGCGAACTACACGGAGGATGCAAGTTTCTCTCTCATCAAATAGATACCCCAAGAAATCCATTTCTTACTCTTCAAACTCAAATGGAACCACTGAATCAACCTACTGAGTTTAGTCCTAGAAGAAAAGTGAACTCTTACTACTGTTGTTGAAAGGAAGACAAGAAAGTTATTTTGTATAACAGAACACCTTTGCTTTTTGACTCACATTGAAGCCTGGATTTCAGAACTGGCATCTGCTTATCCTTTATAGAAATAGCAAGCAGATAAATCTTCAAACCATGCTGGGAAAACAAATAATGACATTTCTGATGCTTTGCAGAAGTGCTGCTCACCTCAAAGTGTGTTGTGGTTGAAGAAGTTTTTGTTCAATATTGAAGCTGCCAAAAAGGCAAATGTCACTGGAATGTTATGTAGAGTTTCTAGTATATTTAATTAACAGAGAAATCTGTTTTGTTTGGCTTTAACTGTAATATATTAAACACATTGTTTGTATGGGACCTTGCACTGTGTACATGCTTAACACTGAATGTTTTTTGAAACAGTAGTGAGAAGGAAAGGAGAATCTGTTCCACCATCTTGGTGGGGGTCCAGCAGCATGAGTGCTTATTATCTTAAGTATAATGTAATCTTACTGTATTTTTAAAATTTTCATGTTGTAAATACTAACATGGTAGTAGTCTGGTAAGGTTATCTTTTTGAGTTGACCAGCTGAACTTGTTATCAGCTAGCACTGAGCTAAATTAAATGTTAGTTGAGATGTTGAGATAATATGCTGTTACTTAATACTCATGAGTACCTGATCTTAAATGGGTCCGTTTAACAAAATTTTGATGAATAGGTTTGATTTTTATATAATGTCTTGTATTTTTTAAGATATCTAATACGATTTTTTATAACACATTTGAGTTGTGTGCTTTCTTTTATGCATTTATATGCTCTTCAAAAGACTGAGAAGTTCACCTTGCTGGGTTTCAGGTAGCAGAGATATCGTTCCTATTAGTGAATTAGAAGTCTGACTTTTATAGCTGTAACATATAAATGTGTCAAGTAAAAACACCAAATGATACATTTCATTAGAGCAAAACTTTATTCCCTTATCCGTAGATAACTAAACCAAATGGTTCCAAATGGTTCAGAACTCTGGGGAAACAATGAGAGATAAATCATGTTTAGATTTCTAAATATCTTAAATCCTCCTCCCCCGCGCATTTGTGATCACTCATGAATATGCAATCACATCAACTTCTCTAAAAAGCTGATGGTATACATTTGCTGGTAGGATTTAGATACATTCTCTCAAATCTTGCAATCCTGGTAATTTTCACCAAGCTGTACATTGCATGAGCATTAAAGTGACCTGACACTTAAGTATAGCGGGATTTCTGCAAACACAAGCAAATAGAAAAGCTGTCAGTCCAAAAAATACTCTGATTTTTGGTGATAACTCACTGATGTTTCAGTTGTTGCTAAGCAGTGCTTATGCTAAGTCAAGGACTTTTCAGCTTCTCATGCTGCTCTGCCAGTGAGGAAGCTGGGGGTGCACAAGGAGCCGGGAGGGGGCACAGCCAGAACAGCTGGCCCAAGCTGACCAGAGAGGTGTCCCATACCATATAGTATCATGCTGAACAATAAAAATGAGGGATAAAGAAGGAAGGAGGGGACATTGGGAGTGATGCAATTTATCTTCCGAAGAAACAGTTATGTGTGATGAACCTTGCTTTCCTGGAAGTGGCTGAACACTTGCCTGCTGGTGGGAAGTAGTAAATGAATTCCTTGCTTTGCTTTGCTTGTGCATGTGGCTTTTGCTTTACCTAGTGAACTGTTGTTATCTCAACATTTGAGTTTTCACACTTTTATCTTTCCAATTCTCTTCCCCCACCTCACCTGGGGAGAGTGAGAGAATGGCTGTGTGTTGCTTAGCTGCCTGCTGGAGTTAAAGCATGATAATGTTTTAAAGGTGATGAATTGTCTGTGAGTGTCCGCATAATACCACAATGATATCACTCATGATCAATGGATGACTCTTACGTTGCTGAAAAATAATAGGCTTAATATAGCCATTCAGTCTTGGAGGGCTGTTGTGTTCCTGAAATTGTAGAAATTGAAGAAACTACAACTTACAGAAACTACAATCTTGTGTAGCAGTATATATTGCATCAAATATATCTAAAATACTTCTTTCTGTAACATCCCAGAAGTTAAAGCATAGCTTTTTCAGTGCTTCCTCACTTATGGATTGAAAAAGCAGGTTGCAGGGAAGAGTCTTTCAACTCTTACCTACAACAGAGGTCTGCCAATGACATGCATAAGAGTTAGGCATTACTATTGTGTAGTTGAAAGCTTTTTGATAAAAAGTTTTAATTAATAGAATGGTTTATCTTTAAAGAGATTGTACCATATGTGACATAGTTTGGAGAAGACTGTTCAAGGAGCCCACAATCATCTATGTGCTCACTGCATGCTGTGAAAAGCTCTTTTTAGTTGTGTTTCTTTTTATAGTATAGATCACTAAAGTCCATTTTGATTTTCCTTCACTGTTTTACTGATATCATCTGGGTTTTATGTTGGGATGGAGAGGAGGGTGAAATTCTGAGTTCTACTGCTCGTGGGGATCATTATGCTCTGCAATGAACTATTGTGTGGTTAGGAGAGAACTGATACTGAGGATTTAATCAAACATTCAACTGTTTTTAAGATCTGTATCTCCTAAATAAACAATGCTGCAAGTGTGTCTTAATTTGCCTCAACCCAAGTGCAACAAAGAGCAAACTAAACTACAGATAAAGAGGAGGAACCCATATAAGAATTGTCTTGTTTTCTTGTTCAGCTTTTCTTCAGCTCAAAACAGGGACAAATTGTAGCAAGGTAAATCCTTACTTTTGATACAGGTATCCCATCTATAGCTGCATTGCAAATCCTTATCCTAATTTAGAATAAAGGGTTAAATTTGCTCCCATTAATGGGACAGGCAGGTCATACTCTATGATACAGACTATAATAAAAGAAGTTGCAAGTTTAAACAAAATGTATATGAGGTTAGAATGTTGTAAGCCACTTGTTATCGTGGAAGAGCATCTTAAGCTGTTGTCCTAGTTTTGGCTGGGATACAGTTAATCTCTCTGGTGGTTGCTATATAATTGCTACATAATACTGTAAGTCATCACTGCTATGGTTGCTGTATGCCGTATCAATGGTATTACAGTCAACTGGATTAACGAGGAATTAATTTTGATGGAACCGAGCAAAGAGCAGTGGTGATGGAACCAGAACTGGCTTCAGCATACAGCAGTCCAACACCAGCTCTTCTGCCCTGAAGGACTGTTATGACAGATGGAGCCCAAAGCCATTAACTAAATGAATTCAAGAGCCATTTTGGAAGGATGGTGCATATTGTGAAGGAATGATATCTGTCTGTATATGTATCAAAAGACAAGAAAGTTAGTGGCGATTAATTGGGATGTATTGGAAAGTGGGGTACCGTGACATAGATGGTATAGAATAAGGGGTGGTTTTTGTCCTTGTTTCAGCTGGGATAGAGTTAATTTTCTTGCTGGTGCTATGTTTAGGATGAGAATAATGCTGCTAACATGCTGATGTTTCAGTTGTTGCTGAGCTGTGCTTATGCCAAGTCAAGGCCTCTTCAGCTCCTCATGCTGCCCTGCCAACGAGGAGGCTGGGGGTGCACAAGGAGCTGGGAGGGGACACAGCCAGGACAGCTGGCCCAAGGGGGCCAGACGGGTGTCCCATGCCACATGGCGTCATGCTGGACAATAGGAATGGGGGAGTTGGCCTGGGGGTCTGTCACTGCTCGGGGTCTGGCTGGGCATCAACGGTGAGCAATTGCATTGTGCATCATGTTCTTTGTATATGCCTTTATCATCATTATCATTATTATTAATATTGTTACTACTACTACTGCTACTATGTTTTTTTCCTTCATTTTCTGTCCTATTAGACTTGTCTTCATCTCAGCCCACAAATTTATCTTCTTCCGATTTTCTCTCCCAACCCACTGTGCGCAAATGTCTGTCTGGTGCTGAGCTGCCTGCTGGGTTACACTACAGCAGCTGCTATGCTACAATCCTGTTTTTCTTACCCTTCTTTCTCAGGCACCGGTTCTTATGCAGCTGAGTAGGAAAGCAGGTTAGGGAGTTGATTCAACAGAAAACTAGCATTACTGAAGAGGATTGATTAAAGAATTAAAGATTACAGAAATTTGAATTAATTCTTTTAATTGACAATTGTGTTTGTATATAGCCAGATAGCAATGGAGCAAGAACAGTTAGCCCAGGAGGGTGGGATAGGCTTCTAAGCTTTCTTTGAAACTGTGTCCTCAGGCAAGACTGATTGGTATAAAGGTAGTCACCTTCTGCTATTAAAAAAATATTATATATTATATATAAATACAAATATTTTCCTGAGTGCTAACTTTGCAGTTTAAACACCAATCAGTGCAAAACAAACAAACAAACAAAAAAAAAAAACACACCCCACTCATAGCTTATATGAGGTTGGGATGCTGTGAAAAATAATCCTTGAAAGTGTCAGGGAGTTAGAAATCAATGTAATTTGTGTGCACAGTGTCATGGTTTCACAGTCAGCTTGAGCACGTGCTGCAGCTAAGAGACTGTAAGGCGGTGTTTCCTCTAGCCTGACAGCTTTATCACACCATTCCCTCATATTGTCACAAGCATGTATGACCTTGTGGTGGATAGGATCACTGAAGAGTAATCAGTTAAAGTTAAACCTGGAGGGAGGCAAAGGTTACTTTTTTCTTGAAACAGCTTCCGCCTGGTTTGCTGGATGAGGGCTTGGCTGAACACCAGGGAGGGAGGCAGTCGCTGTCTTTCACTGTCAGCAGCCGTGGATCTGCAAGACGAGTTGAAGCACAGGAGCTGTGAGGCCTCTGTCTAACCTTTTGAACAGTGAGCAGTGAACCTCCACACATAACAATGGCTCTGCTGGCTCAGACCCAGAGCCCACTGAGCACAGCCTGCTCATCCATGCTTCTGGAGGTCTGCAAGGCAGTAAGATGTCAGTAGCTGTGTCAAAAAACAGCAGAACTGCTGAACAGGGCACACGGTCAACGTAACAGATTGACATTAGTTGTGGCTGGGGAAGTTTGTCACATTGCAGTGCCACATGAATGATATGCTATGGAGCTGTCGCAATGTACCCTGAAGCCCAGAGGAAAAGGGAAGGGGGTGAGGACAAATGAAGGCAGGAGGAGCTAAACTCATTGCCATCTGTGAGAAAAACTGCTGCTACTAAATATTAATCTGTAACTCAAACTGCATGTGTGACAGCAACAAAGAGTAGTTATAGGCAAGTACCCACAGAGGAGCAAAAACAACGCAAGCAAGTGCCATATACCCCACAATACTCTCCCAACATCCAGCACAATTTTCAGCACAATGGCTTCATTAAATCTGATGTGGCTGGTCTATTTTAGTAACATCATTTAGATGTCTTGCTGTGAAAATCAAAATCATTTTACTTCCTTTGAATCAGGATCATACAAACAATCATGAAGGTTGCAGAAGACCTCCAAGATCATCTGGTCCAGCCATCACCCTACCAACAATGTCACCCACTAAACTGTGTCTCTAAGCACCACATCCAGACTTTCCTTGAACAACCTCAGGGACGGTGACTCCACCACCTCCCTGGGCAAACCTTTCCAATGCCTGACTACTCTTCCTGAAAAGAAATGTCTCCGAATTTCCAACCTGAACCTCCCCTGGCACAACTTGAAGCCATTCCCTCTGGTCCTATCACTAGTTATCTGTGAGAAGAGGCCGACTCCCAGCTCCCCCCACCTTCCTTTCAGGTAGTTGTAGAGAGCAATAAGGTCTGCCCTGAGCCTCCTTTTCTCCGGACTAAACAACCCCAGTTCCCTCAGCCACTCCCCATAGGACTTGTGCTCCAGGCCCTTCACTAGCTTTGTAGCCCTTTGCTGGACGTGCTCCAAGGCCTTGATGTCCTTCTTGTACTAAGGGGCCCAAAGCTGAACACAGTACTCGAGGTGTGGCCTCACCAGAGCTGAGTACAGGGGGACGATCACCTCCTGGTCCTGCTGGCTACACTATGCCTGATACAAGCCAGGATGCTGTTGCACACCTGGGCACACTGCCGCCTCATGTTCAGGCAAGCATCGACCAACACCCCCAGATCCTTTTCCTCTGCACAGTTTTCCAGCCACTCTGCCCCAAGCCATTAGCATTGCATGGGGTTGTTGTGGCCAAAGTGCAGGACCTGGCACTTAGCCATGTTGAACCTCATCCCATTGCCCTCTGCCCATCAATCCAACCTGTCCAGGTCCCTCTGCAGGGTCTTCCTACCCTCTGGCAGATGGATACTTCCCCCAAACTTGGTGTCATCTGCAAACTTACTGAGGGTGCACTCAATTCCCTCATCCATAACATCAGTAAAGATATTAAAGAGGATGGGTCCCAACACGAACCCCTGAGGAACACCACTCGTGACCAGCTGGATTTCACTCCGTTCACCACCACTCTCTGGGCCTGGTCATCCAGCCAGTTTTTAACCCAGAAAAGCGTGTACCTGTCCAAGCCATGGGCTGCCAGCTTTTTCAGGAAAATACTGTGGGAGACTGTGTCAAAGGCTTTGCTGAAGTCTAGGTAGACTACGTCAACAGCCTTTCCCTCATCCACCAGGCAGGTCACCCGGTCATAGAAGGAGATGAGGCTGCTCAGGCAGGACTTGCCTTTCGTGAACCCATGCTGACTGAGCCTGATCAGGCTGACAGTCCTCTAGTTCCCCAGGTCCTCCTTACAACCCTTCTTATAGATGGCCATCATGTTAGCAAGCCTCCAGTCATCCTGGACCTCTCTGGATGACCATGACCACTGATAGATGCTGGAAAGTAGCCCAGCAATCACATCCACCTACTCCCTCAGCACCCTTGGATGGATCCCATCTGGCCCTATGGACTTGTGACAGTCCAGATGGAACAGCAGGCCTCTGTTTCCACCAGAACTGTGGGAGGGTTCTTCTGCTCTCCATCCCAGACTTCCAGGTCAGGAGTCTGAGTACCCCAAGGATAAGTGGTCTGACTAGTAAAGACAGATGTAAAGAAGGCATTAAGAACTTCAGCCTTCTCCTTATCCTCAGTAGTCATTTTCCCCCTTGCTTCCAGTACAGGATGGAGATTCTCCTTGGCCCTCCTCTTTAATGTATTTGTAAAAACATTTTTTGTTATCTGTAGCCATAGCGGTCAGCTTGAGCTTGTGCTGGACTTTAGCCTTCTGATTTTCTCTCTGCATATGCTGGCAATTTCCTTGTACTCTCCCCGAGTTTCCTGGTCCTCCTTCCAAAGGACATGAATTCTGTTTTGCTCCCAGACACTCAGCTAAAGTTCCCTGTTCAGCCACGTCAGTCTTCTTCCCCATCGGCTCATCTTAGGACACACAGGGACAACCTGCTCCTATGCCTTTAAGACTTCCTTCTTGAGGAGTGTTCAGCCTACCTGGAATCCTCTGATTTTATCCATACAGAGTCTACCTTAACATTCCCAGGCCTGAGCTCAACAACATCGAAACACTCTCTAATATAGAGAGCTATGCCACTGCACCTCCTTTGTTGCCTGTCCCTTCTTAGGAGCTTATAGCCATCCATTGCAGCGCTGCAGTCATGGGAGTGGTCCCACCACATTTCAGTGATGGTGACTACGTCATAGTTTGCCTGTCGCACAATGGCTTCCAGCTCCTCCTGTTTGTTGCCTGTGCTGTGTGCATTATTGTAGATGCACTTCAGTTGGGCCATTGCCCTAACCCCCAACCCTGGCATTGCTCCCCAAGGCTCATCTCTGTCAAGCCTCATTTCTGCTATCTTCACTGGTAGACTTTGGCTCTTAAAGGGGAGGAGGATGAATGAGCCTGTAACTGCCTTACCCTTGCCACGTGCAATTTTGTAGGCTGCTGTCAGTTTCTCTTCCTCTCAGCTGATTTTCAGGTTGAGGAGTCTTGGCCAATTCAGTCACTCCAGTACTGACACATTCACCAAGGCCTTCACCTTCCTATGTGCTGTCCCTCAGCTACACATGATATTCAAGCCACATATGATGGAGTGATGACTTCTGTTTTGTTCCCTGATGCTTTCCCAATAGCTCGTAATGTTTGATTTTATTTTCTTTCTTCTCTGGAAAACTGTTTTGGTGTTTTCATGCAACTGCTTGTAACTTCAGCATATCACTCCTGAGCAGTTACAGTCATTTTGCAACACACATAATTCTGCATGCAATTATTTTTGCATACATAATTCTGTATGGCAAGCTAGGACGTTTTTCCTCTATGCACCTTACTTTACAGTTATTCATATTCGTTTCATCTGTCTCTTCATTGCTCAGTCAGTCTTACAAGGTTCTTCTGCAATTATTTGCAGCCTGCCTAAGTCCCCACTGTCTTGACTAACTTTGTGTCTTTGGCAAACTTTTATTCCTCACTGCTCAAACTTTTTCAGAACAATTATGAAAATGTAGAACAGTACAGGTCCAACACTGCTCTGGTGAACTGCCTACATTGTGAAGACCAACCATTTTCCTCGTGCCCTTTGTTTTCTGTCTTCTACTCTGCTACTTTTCCATGATAGGACCTTCCACAGCTGCTTAGTTTTCTTTAAAAGCCTTTGATAAGTAATTATGCCAGAAATGTTTTGGAAATCTGGGTAGACTACCTGCTGGATCACCCTTGTCTTCATGTGTGTCCTTCTTCTTCCCAAAACTCCAAAACATTATTAAGCCTAGATTTCTCTTTACAAAAGCTAAGCTGGCTTTGCCCAAAAAGATATAAAAGTTCCACAGTGATGGCTCTAGTTATAACCTCTACTAACTGGCTCAGTACAGATATGTGGCTCACAGGATCATAGATCCGTGGACCCTGCAGAACTTGCTTTTAATTATGCATTGGCTCCTAGCATTCAAGTGCAATTTTTGCAAGAGGCAACATACTACTGTTATGAATTCAGCTATTTTGTTCCTGAGTTTTCTCATTAATCCTTGTTGAATACCATCTGGGCCCAACAATTTTAACATTCATTTTGTAAAGCCTGAAGACATGTAGCACCTGTCTAGATAGGTAGCTCTCCTGGGAATCAAGCAGTATGATGTCTACCTACCATAACAGTCCTTTGGAACTCAGGTTTCATTATCACAGAATCACAGAAGGTTGAGGTTGGAAGGGACCTCTGGAGGTTATGTGGTCCAAGCCCTCTGCTCAGGCAGGGCTACCTAGAGCTGGTTGCCCAAAATTTGAATAAATTTAGTCAACTCAAAAATAGCCAGGAGGGATTGTGTTACCTATGTTTTTTCTCAGGAGTAATAACATTCTCTGCACTTAGAGATAAACATTTTCCAGGTGCTGTTTGCTGGCAGGACCAGTATAACAGGCTGACTACATAGTCAGCTATGTGTTTTCTAGGCCAAAGGAGGTGGAGATGCTTTGGATAATGGAAAAAAAAATGCTAGTGACTGTGAAGGATGTATTGATCACCCTGCAGAGACACTGTGACTTGAATCCTTCAGGACTAACTTATCTAGTGTCAGCCAGCATGACATAAGCTTCACAGTGTGGCTGCAACCAGCTTTCCTGGTTGTCTGTCTCTGTGGTGGCCAGGAGAAGGAGGAAAGGTACATGTGGTCCATGCACAATGCAGTGTTTACATGAAGATAGATGGGATCATAGTGGTGCTGGAGTCCATAAACCATCCAGAACTATTGGTGTGATTCAAACACCGGAAAAGAGCCAGTTTAAGGCTACTATGGTCTACCTGGGATTATCTACTTGGACTTGTGCAAAGTGTTTGACACTGCCCTGCACAACACCCTTGTCTCTAAATTGGAGAGACGTGGATTTGATAGATGGACCACTCAGTAGGCAAGGAATTGGCTGAATGGTCATACTCAAAGAGCTGCAGTCAAGAGCTCAATCTTCAGGTGGAGACCAGTGATGAGTAATGTTCCTTGGAGGTCCAGATTAGAACCAATATTATTTAACATCTTTGTTGGTGACATGGACAGTCACTTTGTGTGCACTTTCAGCAAGTTGTGCCAGGGGATGTTTAGCTTGGATATTAGAAAAAAATTCTTCACAGAAAGCATTGTGAAGTACAGGCTGCTCAGGGAAGAAGTTGAAGAAGTCATATACAGAATCCTGGCTTGTATCAGAAACAGTGTGGCCAGCAGGGCGAGGGAAGTGATCGTCCCCCTGTACTCGGCTCTGGTGAGGCCGCACCTCGAGTACTGCGTTCAGTTTTGGGCCCCTCTCTGCAAGAAGGACATTGAGGTGCTCGAGTGAGTCCAGAGAAGGGCAACGAAGCTGGTGAGGGGTCTGGAGAACAAGTCTTATGAGGAGTGGCTGAGGGAGCTGGGATTGTTCAGCCTGGAGAAGAGGAGGCTCAGGGGCGACCTTGTCGCACTCTACAGGTACCTTAAAGGAGGCTGTAGCGAGGTGGGGGTGGTCTGTTCTCCCATGTGCCTGGTGATAGGACAAGGGGGAATGGGCTAAAGTTGTGCCAGGGGAGGTCTAGGTTGGATATTAGGAAAAGCTTCTTTACCGAAAGGGTTGTTAGGGATTGGAATGGGCTGCCCAGGGAAGTGGTTGAGTCACCACCCCTGGAGGTCTTTAAAAGACGTTTAGATGTAGAGCTTAGTGAGATGGTTTAGTGGAGGACTTGTTAGTGTTAGGTCAGAGGTCAGACTCAGTGATCTTGGAGGTCTCTTCCAACCTAGATGATTCTGTGATTCTGTGATTCTTCTTCTAGGTCAAATTTCTTATTAGTGTGCTCTTCTTTACCCACAAATGAAAGAGCCATCTGTATTCACATAACATGCTGGAGAGTGTATAATCTGTAATCTTGAAGAAGGGAAGCAAGAAAATGTGAGTAACTGCAGCACTTGCCACAGATTCAGTATTGCTGAGTAGCTATGCTCTCCCCTAAATGGAAAAGAAACGCATAGATAAAAACAGAAATTAGGAAGCAGATGTTCTTGGTTTTGGCAAAACCCTACTTACCACTCATCTAAAGCAAGTGGGAAATAGCAAAATTGAGAAAAAACTAACAAATTAGATAAGCAAAATATATATTCATGGAGTAAGAAAAACAGAAAACTGCAGGATTAAAGGTAACATCCTTGCACCATTTATGCTCCTGTTAATTGTTTTCATTGCTTTTGCTACAGGACTAACACATTTGAAAACTTTCAATATTTTCTTCATCATGCTCCTAAAATGATAGTAAGGACAACTGTAGTTAACACACGCAATTAAAAGCACTCGCTCTACCTTACATGAAGTTTCATAAATTTAGAATATTTACCTGAAAAATATCCATACATAAATTACATATTTTTGTTGTACATCTATTTTAAACAATTAATCATTCTCCATTACTATCTAAAACCAGCACTGTTTCTAATACATCTGTGACTGTAGGTCAGAGTAAAGCCTGGTGGCTGGTCAAGCTTAGTATCCTGTCTGCAAAAGACCACCCAAAATAAAAATAGAACAATATGGCATGCAGCGGCACTTCTCCAGAATGATCTCTCAACTTAAATACATGATCTCTCATATCTCACTTCTCCAGAATAATCTCTCCTATCTTCTCCTGAATTAATGTAAATTTCATACAGTGAATTGGTGGAGCTTCTTGCAAAAGATCTTGCGCATGATAAAAGAAGATGAAGAACCAAGACTTGTTTGACTCCAATGAGGCTTCTGTAAGCTTCAGTGGATGCTCCCTGGTGTTTATAGAAAGAGTAAACAAGAAATCCCTACTGCAACGCTTCAATGCCTCTTGTTGTTTTTTAACCCTCTATTATTATTTCCAAGGAGTAGTCTTTTCTCTGGACTGAAGAACTCTGATTTGCTTAATTGTTTTTCCTTTTGTAGCTACTTCGTGCTTTAGATAACTTTCATGGGTTTTTGACCTTTTTTTTTTTTTTTTTTTACTTTTTTCAGTTTGACAATAACCTTTTTAAGGGAGAATGATAACAAGTGTTAAGCACCAAAATGAAGTACTTTTAAAACCATCTGTTGTAAACTGAAGGCCTTGTTCCCAAGTGAAGATGGGTATCTCAAAACCCAAGATAGTATATCTGTTTGTATATACGTTTGTATATATGTGTGTTTTCCTTTGTTAATTTGCTTTGCGCTCCTTTATCTTGCTGCCTCCTAAAAGAAGTGGTGATAGAAAAGATGTCTCCTGAATGCCCAAGGATTTGTTCTTGACAAGCACCCGTTGCTCCCAGTCCCCCGTGGCAGCATTTCATTGTTTCATTGGCAGCACTGGGGTCTTGTTCATCTTTCTTGAGTAATTCCACAGCTTAGTTCTGTGAGTTGCCATTTGTGGTCGTCAGCGTGTTTGGGGCTGGAACACTGTTTTCTCCTTCTCTGAAAAGCTCTTTGAGAGGAAGGAGGGCTGTGGGGAAACCGGGAGCACTCTGCATGCTGGGGAGTCATTTCTCCCCGTGCTGAGGTTGACACAAAACTTCCCAATCTCCTCAACCTTTCCCTTTCAGCCTTCCAACAGGCCCCTGACTCCGAGTGCCTGCAGCTGCAGGTTCCCTCCCAGCGCAGGTCTGTGTTTCAGTGCATGGGGCGTTTCTGGATGCGTCTCCTACAAGAGTCGGGAGCGTGAGTGTGCAAAAGTAGCGCCGTCCCCTGGGCTTTTGTTTTTAATCAGTCCCAGTTTGTTTCCGGCAGTCAGGTTTGTAACCAGGAGGTAGCCAAGCCCACTGGGAAGAAGTTGGCCTAAAGTGAGCTGTGATGGCCAGCCCTGGCAAGGCTGGTGCGTGGGAGAAATGTGCAGCAAAGCTATGAGAGGCGCTTAATTTCCCAGGTAGAAAGCATGGTTCTCTTTGATTTCCAGCAGCGGGGCAGCCCCCCCAGCGGCTGCACGTTGGGTGCGGAGCGCATGTCAGGAAGGGGAATTCCCTCAAGCAGTTCCATCAGAGCAGATGAGGTTTTTGTGTTAAATGTTGTTCCTTTCTTGTACACATGTGATCCCTCGGTGAAAGAGGGAACAAACTGGTTTCCAGACCCATGCCTGCAGACTGGTCTTAGATTAGGACACTTAATCTGCTTTGAAATTCTCTGGATGCCAGCATCCGAAGAAGCAGTGGCTGGTGCACTCGCTCCTTCTGCGAAAGGCAAAGCCCCACAAGTTTTCCCCAAGAAGGGCAGGAAAAAGTAGCCGATGAGGTTGTGAATCAGAACCTTTATTTAAGCAACGTTTGAGAGAGACGTGTGGTGGGGTGAGGTGGCGGGGAGACGTGCCGAGCTCTCAATGTCCAAAGGCGCGGAGCCCGTTGGCGTGCTTGTAGGACCGGACCATGGCAGGGTAGAGACGGGGTCCTTGTGTGCTTTCTTCTCCTTCAGTGGCTGTGGTTGTAGAAAGCTGCACCAGCCTTCAGGCCAGTGGCCGCAGAGGGAGAGGGCAGAGGAGGGAAAGGACAGCGGCAGACCTTGCTCTGCTCTGGGCTTTGTGATGGGGTAAGAAAGGAAAATGATCAAAAAGAGCAACCCCAGCCCACAGCCAGGGGCAGCCCCTGCACCCCTGAGCAAGGCTCTCCCAGCCTCACTCCAAGGCCGTCCATCTCACGTCTCCCTGGCGGCCAGGAGATGCCCATCATAACCCAACCGTGTCGTCTTCTGGTATGGTGTGAGACCATGGTGGGGAATGGGTTGGGGCTGTCTTATCTGTCCTGTAGAGCGTTGGCAGTTCTTCCTGCCAGCTGAGTTCTCAAGGGGAGAGAGGCCAGGAGTGATCCGTGGTCTGGTCCCATCGCTGTCTGAGTCTGGCTTTAATAAGAGAAGGAACAAACCGCGGAGCATCTTCCTGTGACCACAGGCTGTCCAAGGCTCTCCAGCATCTCACCACGTATGTCCCTCTGCCATCGTCCTGATGGAGCGGTCACTGCCGTCCTGGCCAATCGTGTCACCTTCCTGCTTGCTGTGGACCCTGGTGGGTGTGGGTTGGGGCGATCTTACCTGTCCTATAGAGCATTGGCAGCTCTTCCTTCCAGCTGAGAGGTCAAGAGCAGCGAGGCCAGGATTGTGCTGTGGTTTTGTCCCATCGCTGTGTGTTTCTGGCTGAAAGAGAAGAAGCACCAAACGGAGCAGCATCCCCCGGTGACCACGGGCAGCCCCTGCCTCTCTGCCCAAGAGTCTCTAGCGTCTCACCGAGGCTGTCTGTGTCCCGTCGTCCTGATGGAGTGGTCACTGCCGTCCTGGCCTGAGCGTGTCACTGTCCTGCTTGCTATGAGACCGTGGTGGGGTGTGGGTTGGTACTATCTTACCTGTCCTGGAGAGCATTGACACCTTTTCCAGCTGACTTCTCAACAGGAGAGAGGCCAGGAGTGTGCCGTGGCTTCATTCCATCACTGTCAGTGTGTCCAGCTGTAATAGAGGAGGCGACAAACCGAGCAGCCACCCCCTGTCAGCACTGGAAGCCATTCCTTCCTCCCTGCACGAGGCTCTCCCAGCCTCACAACAAGGCCACCTATCTCGCATCTTCCTGATGTCCAGGAGATGTTTGTTGTAGCTCAACCCTGTCACGTTCCCACTTAGCGAGGCGAGACCGTGGTGGGGAATGGGCTGGGGCTGTCTTATCTGTCCTGGAGAGCATTCACAGCTCTTCCTGCCAGCTGAGTTCTCAAGGGGAGAGCAGCCAGGAGTATGCCATGGTCTGGTCTCGTCATGTGTGCCTGGCTTTAATGAGAGAAGGAACAAACCGCGCAGCATCCCCCTGTGACCACGGGCTGCCCAAGGGTCTCCAGCATCTCACCAAAGCCGTCCCTCTCCCGTCGTTCTGACGGACCAGTAACTGCCGTCCTGGCCTGAGCATGTCACCTGGCTGCTTGCTGTGACAGCATGGTAGGGTGCGGGTTGGGGTGATGTTACCTGTCCTGTAGAGTGTGGACAATTGTCAGGCACAGTGCTGGAAAGGAGTGGCCAGGTGTGTGCGGTGGTTTGGTTCGGTCAGTGTCCTGTAGGGTGCTGAAAGCCATTTGAGGTGTGGGCCTGAGGAGAGAGGAGAGACGAGCTGAGTTCCTCTGGCTGAGTGTGTGTCCAGAGCTGAGGCTGGAGCAGCAGGAGCAGGCAGCTGAGCAGCCTCCCTGTCAGCACGGGCAGCCATCTCAGGCCTGCGTGGCCGTTGGGGCCAGTGTTCCGGGGCCGAGGCCGTCCGCGCCCCTTTGTGACAGGGGGCACCCCCTGCCTGCTGTGACACGGGCAGTGCATCACTGCGGGGTGGCAGCAGGTGATACGGAGCCCAGGCCTGGGCCGGGGGGTGGAAAAGGCGCCCAGGGGTGTGTGCAGGGCTGCAGGGCCGTGCCAGCAGGCTGTGGGAGCGTGCTGGGGTCCGGGTGGGGCTGTGCTGCCTGCCCTGCAGAGCTCTGAGAGCTCCCCGCCGAGGGGGAGAGGCCAGGAGCGTGTCCCGGTTCGGTCCCATCGCTGCCTGTGCGTGCGGCTGGAAGAGGAGAGGCAAGCAGAGAGGAGCCCCCCGGCTGCCCCCCATCGCCGCGCAGGGGGACACGTCTGTTCCTGCCCACCGTGGAAGCACGAAGGAAGAACTAAGTGAATAATAAACATGGAAAAGCCCAAAGCCCCGGGTTGTGATTCTGGGGAGGGGAATCGAGTAGCTGTAGCAGAAGTTGCTTTGAAATGAACTTTATTTCAGCTAAAGAGTAAAGTTGAGGAAAAACTAAGAAATCCCAAAACTCTACTAAAAATGAAAGCAACTGAAGTGGTGTCAATTTTATACGTCATTTGCAGGGACACTTCCCTTAACAGAAAGGATACTCCTAAAGGAAACTGAAGGACATTGTTAAGATCAGTCTGACCTCTAGCCTGACCTCTTTGTGTGACCAAAATCAGTCCAATTCTGGTCAAAATTCTGCCTGACGTCGTGCAAGGGGGCTCCGCTGAAGCCAGCGGAGTTCCCCACGCAGTGGGTCCCCAGCCCCAGCGACAGACTTCAGTGACCCTTGTTGGTCGCTTACCAGGACAAAGTGGCATTTGGCTTCGTTTGACCATAAGTGAATGCACGGAGCTTGCAGAGCAGCTTCCGTGTTGCTGCATGAGCACATCAGGCCGTTGGGAAGTTCAGCCCGCGTTCTTGCGGAGAGCCAGGTTAGAATAAAGCAGGCAATTGTAATGGGAATGAGGGAACACTGCCTGGATGGCCTGCTGCCTCCCCACAAGAAAGAGAAGGCATTTCTATACAGAGTATTTTCTCCTCCTTTCCCTACCTACAAATACTGAACGTGTAAGAGTAAGTCAGAGGTTTCTTCCCCAGGAAAAAGAGGGGGAAAGTGTGCTGAAGGGCACGGCACATTGCAGAGAACAGTGACCCATCTGGAGGCGAGAGAGGCTGCAGCGCGCAGTGGGAGGCACACCCAAGGCTGTCCAACGTGGCCCTGGATCCCGCTGAACAAAACTGCTGTCAGGGACGTTGCAGCTCTCAGCTCCCAGCTGTTCCAGCCCAGGGTTTCCTCTTCCCTTGCCCCTCAGGGTGCAGCAGGCTGCGGTTTGCCAGCTTTGCCATGTTCTTCGGCTTTCTCTCTGGAAAAAGGCATTCTTGGCATTCCATTTTTGCCTCTGCAGGGGGAGTCCCTCGTGGCACCTTTGGCCCAGGCTGGGTCAGCTGGAGCACCTCCCCACAATCTGCGGGGCGGAGGGGGGAATGGCAGCCCTCTGGGGAGAGGCTGGCGGTGGTGTGGCATGGACAAGGCTCAGGCGGCTGGAGCGCAAGCACGCTGTGCAGTGGCTGATGAGCCCCTTGTGCGCAGCGAGGTGCGGGGGGGGTTCTGTCCTTGCAAGGCTCTGCAGAGATGTTCCTCTGAACCACGTGTGGCTGGAAACATGCCTGCTGTTTTAATCCAGTTCAATTTAACTGGAGTTAAATCCAGGTGGAGGCCGGTCACTACTGGCGTCCCGCAGGGCTCAGTACTAGGGCCAGTTCTCTTTAATATCTTTATCGATGATCTAGATGAGGGCATTCAGTGCACCCTCAGTAAGTTTGCAGACAACACCAAGGTAGGTGCATGTGTCGGTCTGCTCGAGGGTAGAAAGGTTCTGTAGGTTCCCTCCCAGCGCAGGTCTGTGTTTCAGTGCATGGGGCATTTCTGGATGCGTCTCCTACAAGAGTCGGGAACGTGAGTGTGCAAAAGTAGCGCCGTCCCCTGGGCTTTTGTTTTTAATCAGTCCCAGTTTGTTTCTGGCAGTCAGGTTTGTAACCAGGAGGTAGCCAAGCTGACTAGGAAGAAGGTGGCCTAAAGTGAGCTGTGATGGCCAGCCCTGGCAAGGCTGGTGCATGCAAGAAATGTGCAGCAAAGCTATGAGAGGCGCTTAATTTCCCAGGTAGAAAGCATGGTTCTCTTTGATTTCCAGCAGCGGGGCAGCCCCCCCAGCGGCTGCACGTTGGGTGCGGAGCGCATGTCAGGAAGGGGAATTTCCTCAAGCAGTTCCATCAGAGCAGATGAGGTTTTTGTGTTAAGTGTTCTTCCTTCCTTATACACATGTGGTCCCTTGGTAAAAGAGGGAGCAAACTGGTTTCCAGACCCACGCCTGCAGACACCGGTCTTAAATTAGGACCCTTAATCTGCTTTGAAATACTCTTGATGCCAGTGTCTGAAGAAGAGGAGGCTGGTGCACTCGCTCCTTCTGCAAAAGGCAAAGCCCCCCAAGGTTTCCCCAGGAAGGGCAGGAAAAAGCAGCCGATGAGGTTGTGAATCAGAACGTTTATTTGAGCAACATTAGAGAGAGACATGGGATGGGGTGGGGTGGCGTGGAGGCGTGCCGAGCTCTCTTTGTCCATAGCTGCAGGGCCCGTTGTTGTGCTTGTAGGACCACAGTAGGGTAGAGACAGGGTCCTTGTGTGCTTCCTGCTCCTTCGGTGGCTGCGGTTGTAGAAAGCTGCAGCAGCTTTCAGGTCAGTGGCCGTGGATGGATTGGGCAGAGGAGGGAAGGGAGAGTGGCACACCTTGGTGTGCTCGGGGCTCTGTGATGGGGTGAGAAAGGAAAATGATCAAAAAGAGCAGCCCCAGCCCATGGCCAGGAGCAGTCCCAGCCTCCCTGCGTGAGGCACTCGCAGCCTGACAGCAAGGCCGTCCTGCCTGTGTCTCCCTGACAGCCAAGAGTCAGCCGTGTTGGGCCAAGCCCATCACCTTCCCGCAGGCAGTGAGACCGGGGAGGGGAATGGGTTGCGGTGATCTTATCTGTCCTGGAGAGCGTGGTGAATTCTCCATCAGAGTGCTGGAAGAGAGAGGCCAGGAGTGTGCCATGGCTTCATTCCCTCACTCTCAGTGAGTCCACCTGTAACAGAGGAGGTGACAAACAGAGCAGCCACCCCCTGCCAACACTGAAAGCCATCCCTTCCTCCCTGAGCAAGGCTCTCCCAGCCTCACTCCAAGGCTGTCCATCTCACGTCTCCCTGACGGCCAGGAGATGCCCCTCGTAGCCCAACCGTGTCATCTTCTGGCATGGTGTGAGACTGTGGTGGGGTATGGCTTTGGGATCGCTTACGTGTCCTGTAGAGTGTTGGCAGCTCTTCCTTCCAGCTGAATTCTCAAGGGCAGCGAGGCCAGGAGCGTGCCGTGGTCTTGTCCCATCGCTGTGTGTTTCTGGCTGAAAGAGAAGAAGCACCAAACGGAGCAGCATCCCCCTGTGACCACGGGCAGCCCCTGCCTCTCTGCCCAAGAGTCTCTAGCGTCTCACCGAGGCTGTCCGTGTCCCGTCGTCCTGATGGAGCGGTCACTGCCGTCCTGGCCCGAGCGTGTCACCTGTCTGTCTGCTGTGGACTGTGGTGGGTGTGGGTTGGGGTGATCTTACCTGTCCTGTAGAGCGTTGGCAGCTCTTCCTTCCAGCTGAGTGGTCGAGGGCAGTGAGGCCAGGATCGTGCCATGGTCTGGTCCCATCGCTGTGTGTGTTTCCAGCTGTAAGAGAGGAAGCCAAAAGAGAGCAGCCTTCCCCTGTGGCCAGGAGCAGACCATGCCTCCCAGCCTAAGGCTCTCCCAGCCTGACATTAATGCCGTCCAGCCTGTGTCTCCTGACAGCCAAGAGTCAGCTGTGTTGGGCCAAGCCATCACCGCCCGGCCGGCAGTGAGACCATGGTGGGGAATGGGATGGGGCTGTCTTATCTGTCCTGTAGAGTGCTGGCATCTTTTCGAGCTGAGTTGTCAAGGGGAGAGAGGCCAGGAGTGTGCTGTGGTCTGGTCCCATCGCTGTGTGTTTCTGGCTGAAAGAGAAGAAGCACCAAACGGAGCAGCATCCCCCTGTGACCACGGGCAGCCCCTGCCTCTCTGCCCAAGAGTCTCTAGCGTCTCACCGAGGCTGTCCGTGTCCCGTCGTCCTGATGGAGCCGTCACTGCCGTCCTGGCCCGAGCGTGTCACCTGTCTGCTTGCTATGAGATCATGGTAGGGTGCGGGTTGGGGTGATGTTACCTGTCCTGTAGAGCGTGGACTATTGTCTGGCACAGTGCTGGAAAGGAGTGGCCAGGTGTGTGCGGTGGTTTGGTTCGGTCAGTGTCCTGTAGGGTGCTGAAAGCCATTTGAGGTGTGGGCCTGAGGAGAGAGGAGAGACGAGCTGAGTTCCTCTGGCTGAGTGTGTGTCCAGAGCTGAGGCTGGAGCAGCAGGAGCAGGCAGCTGAGCAGCCTCCCTGTCAGCACGGGCAGCCGTCTCAGGCCTGCATGGCCGTTGGGGCCAGTGTTCCGGGGCCGAGGCCGTCCGCGCCCCTTTGTGACAGGGGGCACCCCCTGCCTGCTGTGACACGGGCAGTGCATCACTGCGGGGTGGCAGCAGGTGATACGGAGCCCAGGCCTGGGCCGGGTGGTGGAAAAGGCGCCCAGGGGTGTGTGCAGGGCTGCGGGGCCGTGCCAGCAGGCTGTGGGAGTGTGCTGGGGTCCGGGTGGGGCTGTGCTGCCTGCCCTGCAGAGCTCTGAGAGCTCCCCGCCGAGGGGGAGAGGCCAGGAGCGTGTCCCGGTTCCGTCCCATCGCTGCCTGTGCGTGCGGCTGGAAGAGGAGAGGCAAGCAGAGAGGAGCCCCCCGGCTGCCCCCCATCGCCGCGCAGGGGGACACGTCTGTTCCTGCCCACCGTGGAAGCACGAAGGAAGAACTAAGTGAATAATAAACATGGAAAAGCCCAAAGCCCCGGGTTGTGATTCTGGGGAGGGGAATCGAGTAGCTGTAGCAGAAATTGCTTTGAAATGAACTTTATTTCAGCTAAAGAGTAAAGTTGAGGAAAAACTAAGAAATCCCAAAATTCTACTACAAATAAAAGCAGCTGAAGTGGTGTCAATTTTATACGTCATTTGCAGGGACACTTCCCTTAACAGAAAGGATACTCCTAAAGGAAACTGAAGGACATTGTTAAGATCAGTCTGACCTCTAGTCTTGGTGTGACCAAAATCAGTCCAATTCTGGTCAGAATTCTGCCTGACGTCATGCAGAGGGGCTCTGCTGAAGCCAGCGGAGCTCCCCATGCAGTGGGTCCCCAGCCCCAGCGACAGACTTCAGTGACCCTTGTTGGTCGCTTACCAGGACAAAGTGGCATTTGGCTTCGTTTGACCATAAGTGAATGCACGGAGCTTGCAGAGCAGCTTCCATGTTGCTGCATGAGCACATCAGGCCGTTGGGAAGTTCAGCCCGCGTTCTTGCGGAGAGCCAGGTTAGAATAAAGCAGGCAATTGTAATGGGAATGAGGGAACACTGCCTGGATGGCCTGCTGCCTCCCCACAAGAAAGAGAAGGCATTTCTATACAGAGTATTTTCTCCTCCTTTCCCTACCCACAAATACCGAACGTGTAAGAGTAAGTCAGAGGTTTCTTCCCCAGGAAAAAGACGGGGAAAGTGTGCTGAGGGGCACGGAACGTTGCAGAGAACAGTGACCCATCTGGAGGCGAGAGAGGCTGCAGCGCGCAGTGGGAGGCACACCCAAGGCTGTCCAACGTGGCCCTGGATCCCGCTGAACAAAACTGCTGTCAGGGACGTTGCAGCTCTCAGCTCCCAGCTGTTCCAGCCCAGGGTTTGCTCTTCCCTTGCCCCTCAGGGTGCAGCAGGCTGCGGTTTGCCAGCTTTGCCATGTTCTTCGGCTTTCTCTCTGGAAAAAGGCATTCTTGGCATTCCATTTTTGCCTCTGCAGGGGGAGTCCCTCGTGGCACCTTTGGCCCAGGCTGGGTCAGCTGGAGCACCTCCCCACAATCTGTGGGGCGGAGGGGGGAATGGCAGCCCTCTGGGGAGAGGCTGGCGGTGGTGTGGCACGCACAAGGCTCAGCCGGCTGGAGCGCAAGCACGCTGTGCAGTGGCTGCTGAGCCCCTTGTGCGCAGCGAGGTGCCGGGGGTGGTTCTGTCCTTGCAAGGCTCTGCAGAGATGTTCCTCTGAACCACGTGTGGCTGGAAGCACACCTGCTGTTGTAATCCAGTTAAATTTAACTGGAATTAAATCCAGTTGGAGGCCGGTCACTAGTGGAATCCCCCAGGGCTCAGTACTAGGGCCAGTTCTCTTTAATATCTTTATCGATGATCTAGATGAGGGCATTCAGTGCACCCTCAGTAAGTTTGCAGACAACACCAAGGTAGGTGCATGTGTCGGTCTGCTCGAGGGTAGAAAGGTTCTGTAGGTTCCCTCCCAGCGCAGGTCTGTGTTTCAGTGCATGGGGCGTTTCTGGATGCGTCTCCTACAAGAGTCGGGAGCGTGAGTGTGCAAAAGTAGCGCCGTCCCCTGGGCTTTTGTTTTTAATCAGCCCCAGTTTGCTTCTGGCAGTCAGGTTTGTAACCAGGAGGTAGCCAAGCCCGCTGGGAAGAAGTTGGCCTAAAGTGAGCTGTGATGGCCAGCCCTGGCAAGGCTGGTGCATGCAAGAAATGTGCAGCAAAGCTATGAGAGGCGCTTAATTTCCCAGGTAGAAAGCATGGTTCTCTTTGATTTCCAGCAGCGGGGCAGCCCCCCCAGCGGCTGCACGTTGGGTGCGGAGCGCATGTCAGGAAGGGGAATTTCCTCAAGCAGTTCCATCAGAGCAGATGAGGTTTTTGTGTTAAGTGTTCTTCCTTCCTTATACACATGTGGTCCCTTGGTAAAAGAGGGAGCAAACTGGTTTCCAGACCCACGCCTGCAGACACCGGTCTTAAATTAGGACCCTTAATCTGCTTTGAAATACTCTTGATGCCAGTGTCTGAAGAAGAGGAGGCTGGTGCACTCGCTCCTTCTGCAAAAGGCAAAGCCCCCCAAGGTTTCCCCAGGAAGGGCAGGAAAAAGCAGCCGATGAGGTTGTGAATCAGAACGTTTATTTGAGCAACATTAGAGAGAGACATGGGATGGGGTGGGGTGGCGTGGAGGCGTGCCGAGCTCTCTTTGTCCATAGCTGCAGGGCCCGTTGTTGTGCTTGTAGGACCACAGTAGGGTAGAGACGGGGTCCTTGTGTGCTTCCTGCTCCTTCGGTGGCTGCGGTTGTAGAAAGCTGCAGCAGCTTTCAGGTCAGTGGCCGTGGATGGATTGGGCAGAGGAGGGAAGGGAGAGTGGCACACCTTGGTGTGCTCGGGGCTCTGTGATGGGGTGAGAAAGGAAAATGATCAAAAAGAGCAGCCCCAGCCCATGGCCAGGAGCAGTCCCAGCCTCCCTGCGTGAGGCACTCGCAGCCTGACAGCAAGGCCGTCCTGCCTGTGTCTCCCTGACAGCCAAGAGTCAGCCGTGTTGGGCCAAGCCCATCACCTTCCCGCAGGCAGTGAGACCGGGGAGGGGAATGGGTTGCGGTGATCTTATCTGTCCTGGAGAGCGTGGTGAATTCTCCATCAGAGTGCTGGAAGAGAGAGGCCAGGAGTGTGCCATGGCTTCATTCCCTCACTCTCAGTGAGTCCACCTGTAACAGAGGAGGTGACAAACAGAGCAGCCACCCCCTGCCAACACTGAAAGCCATCCCTTCCTCCCTGAGCAAGGCTCTCCCAGCCTCACTCCAAGGCTGTCCATCTCACGTCTCCCTGACGGCCAGGAGATGCCCCTCGTAGCCCAACCGTGTCATCTTCTGGCATGGTGTGAGACTGTGGTGGGGTATGGCTTTGGGATCGCTTACGTGTCCTGTAGAGTGTTGGCAGCTCTTCCTTCCAGCTGAATTCTCAAGGGCAGCGAGGCCAGGAGCGTGCCGTGGTCTTGTCCCATCGCTGTGTGTTTCTGGCTGAAAGAGAAGAAGCACCAAACGGAGCAGCATCCCCCTGTGACCACGGGCAGCCCCTGCCTCTCTGCCCAAGAGTCTCTAGCGTCTCACCGAGGCTGTCCGTGTCCCGTCGTCCTGATGGAGCGGTCACTGCCGTCCTGGCCCGAGCGTGTCACCTGTCTGTCTGCTGTGGACCATGGTGGGTGTGGGTTGGGGTGATCTTACCTGTCCTGTAGAGCGTTGGCAGCTCTTCCTTCCAGCTGAGTGGTCGAGGGCAGTGAGGCCAGGATCGTGCCATGGTCTGGTCCCATCGCTGTGTGTGTTTCCAGCTGTAAGAGAGGAAGCCAAAAGAGAGCAGCCTTCCCCTGTGGCCAGGAGCAGACCATGCCTCCCAGCCTAAGGCTCTCCCAGCCTGACATTAATGCCGTCCAGCCTGTGTCTCCTGACAGCCAAGAGTCAGCTGTGTTGGGCCAAGCCATCACCGTCCAGCTGGCAGTGAGACCATGGTGGGGAATGGGATGGGGCTGTCTTATCTGTCCTGTAGAGTGCTGGCATCTTTTCGAGCTGAGTTGTCAAGGGGAGAGAGGCCAGGAGTGTGCTGTGGTCTGGTCCCATCGCTGCGTGATTCTGGCTGAAAGAGAAGAAGCACCAAACGGAGCAGCATCCCCCTGTGACCACGGGCAGCCCCTGCCTCTCTGCCCAAGAGTCTCTAGCGTCTCACCAAGGCTGTCCGTGTCCCGTCGTCCTGATGGAGCCGTCACTGCCATCCTGGCCCGAGCGTGTCACCTGTCTGCTTGCTATGAGATCATGGTAGGGTGCGGGTTGGGGTGATGTTACCTGTCCTGTAGAGCGTGGACTATTGTGTGGCACAGTGCTGGAAAGGAGTGGCCAGGAGTGTGCCGTGGTTTGGTTCGGTCAGTGTCCTGTAGGGTGCTGAAAGCCGTTTGAGGTGTGGGCCTGAGGAGAGAGGAGAGACGAGCTGAGTTCCTCTGGCTGAGTGTGTGTCCAGAGCTGAGGCTGGAGCAGCAGGAGCAGGCAGCTGAGCAGCCTCCCTGTCAGCACGGGCAGCCATCTCAGGCCTGCGTGGCCGTTGGGGCCAGTGTTCCGGGGCCGAGGCCGTCCGCGCCCCTTTGTGACAGGGGGCACCCCCTGCCTGCTGTGACACGGGCAGTGCATCACTGCGGGGTGGCAGCAGGTGATACGGAGCCCAGGCCTGGGCCGGGTGGTGGAAAAGGCACCCAGGGGTGTGTGCAGGGCTGCGGGGCCGTGCCAGCAGGCTGTGGGAGCGTGCTGGGGTCCGGGTGGGGCTGTGCTGCCTGCCCTGCAGAGCTCTGAGAGCTCCCCGCCGAGGGGGAGAGGCCAGGAGCGTGTCCCGGTTCCGTCCCATCGCTGCCTGTGCGTGCGGCTGGAAGAGGAGAGGCAAGCAGAGAGGAGCCCCCCGGCTGCCCCCCATCGCCGCGCAGGGGGACACGTCTGTTCCTGCCCACCATGGAAGTGCGAAGGAAGAACTAAGTGAATAATAAACATGGAAAAGCCCAAAGCCCCGGGTTGTGATTCTGGGGAGGGGAATCGAGTAGCTGTAGCAGAAATTGCTTTGAAATGAACTTTATTTCAGCTAAAGAGTAAAGTTGAGGAAAAACTAAGAAATCCCAAAACTCTACTACAAATAAAAGCAGCTGAAGTGGTGTCAATTTTATACATCATTTGCAGGGACACTTCCCTTAACAGAAAGGATACTCCTAAAGGAAACTCTGAAGGACATCGTTAAGATCAGTCTGACCTCTAGTCTTTGTGTGACCAAAATCAGTCCAATTCTGGTCAGAATTCTGCCTGACGTCGTGCAGGGGGGCTCTGCTGAAACCAGTGGAGTTCCCCACGCAGTGGGTCCCCAGCCCCAGCGACAGACTTCAGTGACCCTTGTTGGTCGCTTACCAGGACAAAGTGGCATTTGGCTTCGTTTGACCATAAGTGAATGCACGGAGCTTGCAGAGCAGCTTCCATGTTGCTGCATGAGCACATCAGGCCATTGGGAACTTCAGCCCGCGTTCTTGCGGAGAGCCAGGTTAGAATAAAGCAGGCAATTGTAATGGGAATGATGGAACACTGCCTGGATGGCCTGCTGCCTCCCCACAAGAAAGAGAAGGCATTTTTATACAGAGTATATTCTCCTCCTTTCCCTACCCACAAATACCGAACGTGTAAGAGTAAGTCAGAGGTTTCTTCCCCAGGAAAAAGAGGGGGAAAGTGTGCTGAGGGGCACGGAACGTTGCAGAGAACAGTGACCCATCTGGAGGCGAGAGAGGCTGCAGCGCACAGTGGGAGGCACACCAGAGGCTGTCCCACCTGGCCCCGAGTCCCCCTGAACAAAACTGCTGTCAGGGACGTTGCAGCTCTCTGCAGGGATGCTCCCAGCCGCGCCAGCCTGGGGTTTGCTCTGCCTTTGCCCCTCAGGGTGCAGCAGGCCAGGTTTGCCATGTTCTTTGGCTTTTTCTCTGGAAAAAGGCATTCCTGGCCTGGCCGTGGCTGGAGAAGCAGAAATCGTACTTTATCGGAGTGTTGCCCAAGCAGAGATGACTGGAGACGTTTTTGCGTCTGCAGGGGGAGTCCCTCGTGGCACCTTTGGCCCAGGCTGGGTCAGCTGGAGCACCTCCCCACAATCTGTGGGGCGGAGGGGGGAATGGCAGCCCTCTGGGGAGAGGCTGGCAGTGGTGTGGCATGCACAAGGCTCAGGCGGCTGGAGCGCAAGCACGCTGTGCAGTGGCTGCTGAGCCCCTTGTGCGCAGCGAGGTGCCGGGGGGGTTCTGTCCTTGCAAGGCTCTGCAGAGATGTTCCTCTGAACCACGTGTGGCTGGAAGCACACCTGCTGTTGTAATCCAGTTCAATTTAACTGGAGTTAAATCCAGGTGGAGGCCGGTCACTAGTGGAATCCCCCAGGGCTCAGTACTAGGGCCAGTTCTCTTTAATATCTTTATCGATGATCTAGATGAGGGCATTCAGTGCACCCTCAGTAAGTGCGCAGACAACACCAAGTTACATGCATGTGTTGATCTGCTCAAGGAGGCTCTGCAGGAGGATCTGGATAGGCTGGACCGATGGGCTGAGGCCAGCTGTATGAAACTCAACAAGGCCAAGTGCCGGGTCCTGCACCTGGGGCACAACAACCCCAAGCAGAGCTACAGGCTGGGAGGCGAGTGGTTAGAAAGCTGCCTGGCAGAGAAGGACCTGGGAGTATTGGTTGATAGTCAGCTGAATATGAGCCAGCAGTGTGCTCAGGTGGCCAAGAAGGCCAACAGCATCCTGGCTCGTATCAGAAACAGTGTGGCCAGCAGGGCGACGGAAGTGATCGTCCCCCTGTACTCGGCTCTGGTGAGGCCGCACCTCGAGTACTGTGTTCAGTTTTGGGCCCCTCGCTACAAGGAGGACATGGAGGTGCTCGAGAGAGTCCAGAGAAGGGTGACGAAGCTGGTGAGGGGTCTGGAGAACAAGTCTTATGAGGAGCGGCTGAGGGAGCTGGGATTGTTCAGCCTGGAGAAGAGGAGGCTCAGGGGCGACCTTATCGCACTCTACAGGTACCTTAAAGGAGGCTGTAGCGAGGTGGGGGTTGGTCTGTTCTCCCATGTGCCTGGTGACAGGACGAGGGGGAATGGGCTAAAATTGTGCCAGGGGAGGTTTAGGTTGGATATTAGGAAGAACTTCTTTACCGAAAGGGTTGTTAGGGATTGGAATGGGCTGCCCAGGGAAGTGGTTGAGTCACCGTCCCTGGAGGTCTTATAAGAGACATTTAGATGTTGGACTTAGTGATATGGTTTAGTGGAGGACTTGTTAGTGTTAGGTCAGAGGTTGGACTCAGTGATCTTGGAGATCTCTTCCAACCTAGACGATTCTGTGATTCTGTGATTCTGAGTCACCATCCCTGGGTGTCTTCAAAAATGTGTAGAACTTAGTGACATAGTTTAATGGTGGACTTGGTAGGGAGTAGATTGGATCTTAGAGCTCTTTTCCAACCTAAATGATTCTATGATTCTATGAGTCTAAGTCTGTGGCTGAAACCCACCTCTGTGCTCTTCCACACTGGAGGGAAAGGATGACTTCCACCTGGACTTCAATGGGCTTGAGAGGTGGGCCTGTGTGAACATGATGTTCAACAAGGCAAAGTGCAAGTTCCTGCTACTGGGTCAGGGCAACCCCAAGCACTAATACAGGCTGGGTGGAGAATGGATTGAGAGCAGTCCTGCAGAGAAGCACCTGGGGGTGTTGGCTGATGAGAAGCTCAACATGAGCCAGCCATGTGAGCTTGCAGCCCAGAAAGCCAACTGTATCCTGGGCTGCACCAAGAGAAGCGTGGCCAGCAGGATGAGAGAGGTGATTCCCATCCCCCCCCCCCCCCCCGGCTCTGCTCTTGAGACCTGGAGTGTTGCATTCAGCTCTGGGGCCCCCACTATAAGGAGGACATGGATCTATCAGAGTGAATCCAGAGGGCCAAGAGGATGATCAGAGGGCTGGAACACCTTTCCTGTGACGACAGGCTTGGAAAGTTGAGGTTATTCAGCTTGGAGAAAAAAAAGGCCAGCTTGAATGGGGCTTTGGGCAGCTAGATCTATTGGGAGGTGTCCTTGCCCATGGTGTAGCTAGATGATCTTTAAGGTCCCTTCCAACCCAAACCATTCTGTCATTCTGTGGTTCTTTGTTTCTATGATTCTATGATCTGTGCTGTTAATGAGCTGCTAGGTTCTTTCAGATCCAAGCTCCGGTGTATGTGTTTCAGTAGAGAGGCAATGTACCTAAATGTAAACATATTTACAATTTGACTGTGTTTCTGGGCTGGACATGTCCACTCCCATCTCTCTATGTGTGTCCTGCTTTCCAGTCACATATGCTGCCAGCTGTTGAATGTTCTGTGAGTCAGCCTAACACTCACCTGGGTGTTTTGTTTTGCCACAGCAAACTCCAGTAGACAAACCATGTGAGAGAAACAGCGCAATCTCTGATTGCCAGAGCCATGGTAGCAAGAGTCCTAATGTGACTGTAACACGGAAGCTGCACCTTTGCATGTAAAACTTGTTCCATCTAGTCTCTGTGGGATTGTTACACTGGTTGAGAAGCACAGGTATGCTAATAAAGTTATGTCAGTATTTGGAGTACTTTACCAGCACAGTCTGTTGGTAGCATGCTCATCATATGGATTAAACCTTATTCCTTTGTTTGTTCTGAAGGTGTCAATAATATACAGTAATGGGCATTAATGAGCACCTCTGTAATGAGGCAATATGACAAAATGTGGGAGGAGAAGAAAAGCATACATGTGAGCAGTCTGCATTTAGGAGTTAAGAGAAATGACCCAGTAGGACAGCAACTCTCATCTCTATTGGTTGGTCACCTCCAGGTAAGGCAGCCCCCAAAATATGTCCATTATGTCAGATAGCTCTGTGTGAACTGTGGCACAGGGGGATGCTGTTCATAATTTATGGCAGTAATAAAGACCAATGTATAATTATTCCTAAGGTTGGCAAAATTTTAACTGTCAAGCATTGCATCCATCAAATGACAAGTGCTCTGGCTGAGAACAAGCATTAGCTGTGAGAGAATGTCTACCTATTGCAGTTACCAGCTATGTTTGGTTCAGTTCTGGGAACTGAATGTTCAGCATGTTTGAGAATGAACTTTTAGTGCAGTTTACTTGCTTCACCCCACATTACAGTGCTTGTCAGCTCTCTGGTCATGCAGAGGAAGAAACCAGTGCATGGAGGTATTTCTGCAGTGAGGGACACCATCAACATTCAGTTTTTCTCTACATTGGGTCTGAATTCAGGGTATTAAGTATCTCTGGTGCTGTGTCTTAGGAGCAGGGTCTGTACTTCCTCTGGCTGAATGTCTGTGATGGCGACTGCTGTACCACTCAATCCACTGTGTGATGTAGGGAAGTAGAGACAACTTGCATTAGTCCTGGCTGGGTCTGTATTTCTGAGCACTTGGAAAACTACAACAATTTAACATAGGAAAGCAAAGGCTATGCTTCCTCTTTGGAGAGGCTGGTTTGCTGAATAAAAAGAAATGAAGGAAATAATTATACATAACACAAATAAAAATAAATAAAAGATGCAATAGATAGAGGGAGTTTCCTGAAGGCTCTCCTATGTCATTCATTCATTTACAAAAGACAGGGGTGGGATATGAAGAAAACACAAGAAGCAATAGATGAGTCAAATGTCACTGTGGGCTAGGAAGAGAACACCATGCTCTAGTGCTCACTGGCATTTGGCTGGCAGTGACTCAGGACCAGAGTATACTTACAGATTGACATGCCATGACCCCCTGACATTTCGTCTTGAAACTCCAGTCAAGCAAATCTGTTTCTTTTTCTGTGAGTGGATGAATGCAGTAACATACTTTACAGTGTAAAAATATTGGGGGAAGGACACTAATTCATAATGTGTTGGGTGCAAGTGATGCTGTATCCCATTCAAATTACTTTTTAGGTTAAAATCAGTAATGTGTCCCATTTAACTTTGGGTGTACATCATGCGCCAACTGGAAATGCCAGAGGTGGCTGTATTGTGGTGATGCTATTTGTAAGCTGGCATGGAAGGTGCCATTCCTGTGATGGTAAAATAGAACTCTAAAATGAAATTATGAAACTACTCTGTCATAGTTTATGAATACTGTGTTGTATATACAGGGCTGGTTACCTGGGAGCTTCCCATGTGACTACATGTGGTTTAATTGGTAGAGTCAAGGAGCAGACAGTGAAAGACAACAATATCTGCCCATACTGCACCCCATAGTAACTGTCTGAGCTACTGCTGGACTGTGGGGAGGTAGCTGAGCCTGAGGAGCCTCATTCAGCTCCTGCAGCCCACCTGTGAGGGTTTTGGTTAGCAGGGTCAGCCATGGAGGGCATGATGGCATGCTCCAAGGTGACTTGTGGTCAGCTGCTTGTCAGGGAGCTGTTTGGAGCAGTGTTTCTGAAGAGTGCATGTGGATTTGCTCTGATTTGCTATTGAAGGATGTAGAGCTGTCTTCAGCATAGATAAACTCAGCCCAGAGAGAGCTCTGAGGAGTTAAATTCTGTAGAAGTAGCCAAGAATGTGCTGAAGAAGGGCAGACAGCAAAAGAGAGAAAAGAGAAGCTAGTCCCTCCTACAGCTACCTTCACTCTAGTAATGCCATGTTTTCACTTTGGAATCTCTGGTTGGCCTTGGTTTGGCAGGTAGGGAAGATCCTGGCTCTACTGACATAATGACATGGGACATTATGGAGCAGAGCTAGCACTACCAGAACTGGGGAAATTGCAATGCCTGACTCTGCTGCTAAGGCCACAGTTTCCACTGCCTTCCACTCAAATCAAGATAGCGGGGCTTTGGATAAGAGAGATGTCAGGAACACTGTTGTTTCAAGATCCTTTTCTCTGTCATGTGGAGTTTAAGTTTAAACAATATTTAGTATGAGTACCAACCATGGAGTCACTTGTTATCACTGGACACCCAAAGATGCTGAACCAGACCCACCAGACATGGTTGGGGAAAAAGGTGACCATTTTCCTGAGGACCATTTTGGGGGACTTCTCTACTTAATGGGGTCACCATCCTGTGCACTGAGCTACACATGTATCTCATGTTAGCTAATACTTAGTTTCTCTTAGCAGGAACTCACAGTGCCTTTGTGTTGGCTAGGACATTCCCTCTTCAAAGGAGAGCAAGCTCCTCCCAGTCACTTTGCACTTGGACAGGGAGATGAGACGCACATCTCTGCATTGTTACCTAAACATCCTATATGATCAGATAGATGATACAGTGGGAAGCTTAGTATGTCTAGCCTAGTAGCCTCCCTCCTTCCTCCCAGAGCACCCTCCTCTCCGTCATTCACACAAGGATCCACAACTGCGTCATTTAAGTCGTAGGTGCCAGTGCTTCCTTGGCTCTCCATGCAGGGTGTTCCCACAGAGCAGGGACTTCACTGTAAATTTGCACCCCCACTTTTGCATATTAACTTCCTAGCTGCAGAAGACTTGCGGTATGTGTACCATACTCAGTACCATATCTGTGGAGAAAGGGCACAAAGCATGATGGGGGAGTGTGGCTTCTCAGACAACAGTCAGAGAGTAATGTACCAGCCAAGCTGTCTGTCCAAGGTGGTAGTATTGGTGATATTCAGGAGCTGGTCGAGCATGCTGTTCGTCAGCTGCAGCTCAAGGGGAACGAATTTCAAATATAGAATCATATTTTCTCCAAAACATCAAAACAGGGCCGGTACTGTGATTAAATGCTCCCTCTTCTGTTTTCAGTGGATATTGCACGTTCTCTTCAACGTAGACAAGTGTGAAAGATTTAATTCACTTTTCTGTCCAGATAGTTTTGCAAATCTCCATTTCAAAACACACAGATCTGATGCTAGAGAGGGAGAAGAACTTAACAGCTGAAATTAAATATCCCTGCTAAGCCTGGGATCAGGAAAGAGGATTGCTAAGGAGAGATAAAGGGCTCCTGAAGGGTAACTTTGGAAGCAGGACATTGTCATAGTGTCTTCCAGTCTCCGTCTTTTTTTTTTTTCTTTTCTTTTTTAATCTAAAACACTGTTAAACTGAACTCTTCTGAGTGTAATTTTATCTGAACAAGAGGAAGTCTTGTAATCCTCAGCTTTCTGAACTAGTATGACATGCAGAAGTTTATTACCAATAATAGCTGTTTTGTTTGTTTATTTGTTTGTTTGTTTACTTTATTTTCACAGCTTCTGAGCCCATGTGAATTTTGTTCCTCATGGAAATGTTGCTTCACCTGCAAGTCTGACTGTAATTTAATGCATGTTTACCATGGTCATTGTAGCTACTCTGTGCAAATATCTCTGTGTTGGTGAAGGTGGTAACTCAGGCTGCTTCACAAGTGGAGAGTGATCCTAAGTAACAAATAAAAATATTTCGTAGGTAAGAAATGAGTCTCCTCCACCCTTTAAACAGAGTCCCATTTGTACATTTTTACCAGTCTTCCATCTTTTTCAGGGAGGAATTGTAACATTCTTACAAGGTAATGCAAGCATGCTTCTGTTTGGTATTAAGGTCAGGACTGGGGCTGGGATGTAGCTTTGGAGTGGCAACACACCTTGTCAGATGAGCCAATGACTGCTGAGAGTGCTGGACCTGTCCTGTAAGTGGGGCTGCATCATAAGAGGAAATGGTGGGAGCATCATCTTCTCATTTTACGTTAAATTTCTCTTCATAGTAAACAAGAACAAAGAATGGGGAATACCTGGTCTCAGTACCCTGATGAAAATCTACATGTTTTGTCATATCATTATTTAGGAGCTTTCCATGGGCCAGTAACATCCATAATTTCAATAGTTGGAAGTTGTTGTGAACTTGCTCTGGGAGTGTCATAATTTTATTTAGGTAACCATTTGACTAAGAGACATCAATGCCTGTTATACTCACTGTCTCAATGACCAGTGGAAGGTGGAAAGTACACACGGAATTAGTAAAGATACCATAATTAGAGTGCTAGAGAACTATGGCAAGCACTGTTTTCTGCCGTACTTCTGCCACAGTATAACTCCAAGGAGATGTAAGAGTCCCAGGTGTTCACTACTGCTTCTTGCTATCTGAAAACAGGAATACTTACATTTTTGTACCAAAATGAACATACTTGAATACCTAGCTCAACACAATGGAAAAAGCTGGTAGCATGTACTTGCCCCTCAAGAACCTGACAGTTATTTGGATCTGGTGAGTGAACTCATGAAATGGGAATTCTCTAGAATCAGAGAGCAAGGAAGGGTGGTGATATTGTCAATTTTTAATCCATAGATGACAGTGCTCTGTATTATCATCAGAAGTATGTATGAAATTTCATTTAGTAGCAGTCTTTATATTTGTGTCAGCAGATTTGTCCTGTCTTCTCTGGAAATACCAGTGGGATGTTCATTTTTTTTAAGAACCTTTAAGCAATGCCAGAAGAGTAATTTTGGAAAAGTCTTTAAATAAAAGCAAAACTGCATTTCACTCTAAAATCAAGGGCACGGGGGGGGGGGGGGGGGGGGGGTTAAAAAAATATTTGCCGAGAAAATAAAAGCTTAAATTAAAAAATGCTGCAGAGCATGTCAGTCATTGGCATTCCCCTTTTCATTGCTCAGGGACTTTGGTCAAATATCTGAAAAGCAAATAACAGAAATTCATACAGTTCTGATTATGAACAAATTCCTTTTCACTGAGATGTATGTCTCTCACAAGTATGATATAAATGTTATTACACTCTTATGGATAATGAATGTAGAAAGCTCACACGAATAAGGGAGTTTGGATGGAACTTTTGTCATGTTGTCTGGGTCACAAAGAGTATAAACTGTGCTATGTAGCTATTTAAATTAAAGAGAAGACCCTCCAATCAAAAATAGAATATTATTCAGCATGTTTGGGTGGAGATAAGAAGGAAGTTCTGTGAATTTAACACCATCTCTTTCAAGGCTTTGTTACAGGGATACTTTGAAAACAGGGTAAGAGCAATAAAACATTACTCAACCTTTTAGAAGTCAGCAGAGCAGTAAATTTCAAAGTGGATTTATGCACGATTGCTCTGTTTTCAACAGCAGACATGACAATTATTTTTAGCAGCACAAAGAGAATGCTTGTAATTGTTCTGTGGGCTTTCTCTCTGTCACAACTTCAACTCATCCATTGTAACTCACTTCAGCGATTTTATTCCAGTTTATTTCCAAATTTTAATAACATATTTTAACCATGATCTGTATTGGTTGAGTTATAGTTCCACAGACGTTTGTGTCTACTTCTTCTCTTCCAATGTCGAATGCTTTTGTTTTTATTATTAGAGGTGTTTGCTGAAATCTAGTCCATTCAGTCTACTTCTGTGCATCTAATGTAGTGGAATTGAAAGCGAGATAACTGATCAGCCATAGCAAGATCATGAGGAATGACTCACAACCTCTTAAGAGGACCTTATGCTGCAGAGTGAAACTTGAGGAGGTCTGCTAAATGTAGCTGGAGTATGGGTCAGGGGGCTGACATGAAGCCCAGGAGGTCATCATGTTGTCTGACATGGAGAACTCAGCTGCTGACCTGCAGCTCAGAGGAGGTGCCTGTCAGGGATGGCAGGGCTGGGAGCTCCTGCTGCTGCTCCGCAAAGGCAAGGGATGGAGGCATCACAGCAGGGCAATGTGAGCTGGGTATCACTTGAGTGTATCTGCACGGCACTCAATTCTCAGTTTCTTCTCCAAACAGAAATGAAACATGCAGCCCCAAATTCCATGTTAACTCTCAGCTGTGAAGAGAAAATGATGCCCTTTGGCTTTCTTTGTTCCTCCCACCATTTCAGCTGTCTGTGGTTCACACATGCATGCAACATATCTCTGGGCCATCATTTATGGTGTTCATTTAAACATGAAACAACCACTAAATTTCCTTGCATTTTAAAGACAAGTAAACCTATTGTACCTTGGAAACAGATGCCTCTGGCTCTCTATTTGCATCAGCTTTTTTAACAATCAGCCTGGCTCCTGCCGAGACATGCATTGCTCAAATAGTACTGGTACACCACCATTCTTAGTGCTATTGAAAATCCACTCTTCTATCCCTTGAGCAGATCCCTCGGAGCAACAATACCTATAATAACAATGAGACCATATGGAGAGGGCTGCAAGTACTTCCTGATTTCAGAGTTTTGCTTTGTTCTGACCTAATCCTGGAAAGGTCTATTTGGTCTGCTTTGGACTTCTTAATGAATTTTCTCCCTATTACAAAATTACTGAGACATCCATTTAAACCACATGCCTAGAACACTCATCCAGTCTCCAGTGATATGCATTTCAGAGATGTCTCAATGACACAGGTTTTTGTATTTAGTAGTTGTCAATAAACATTTCCCAAGAGATTGTCATAACAAACAGCTTCACCATTTAAAAATATTCTTCTGTTTGTTTTGACCTAGGCTTTTTTTCTTTTTTTATTTCTTCTTATTGTTATATTGGTAAAGACCATGAATAATTACTTCTTGCCTTCTCCACACCACTCTCGTGCATGGACTTCTTTCACCTCCCTAATCAGTTATTTCCTTCCACAAACTGTGATGCCTTGTGTATTTAGCTGTTTCTAACATAAAAGCTGCTTCATACCTTTGAACACCTTTTCTGCTCTTCTCCTTGCCTCTTCTAATCCTGCTGTACTGTTTGTAAGATGAAGAGACCAGGACTACTACAATATTGAAGAAGTGAGCTCCCTTATTTAGTGGTTTAAGAATATTTCTTGTTCTGTTTTCTATTTACTTCCTAAACCTGTTTTTTTTTTCTGTTTTTTTTGTTTATTTTTTTTTTAATTTTTATTTTATTTTCAGATTCTTACTGGGCTTACATTTACATTTCCTCTCTCTATGCAGCTTTATATCAACACAAGCAAAAACAACAACAAAACTCACAACTTCATTTCTTCATTATTCATTTCCTTTTCCAGATCATGGGTGAATATGCTGAATAGTGCCTGCCCCAGCACAGATTCCCATGGATCTCCATTGGTGGTTTCAGTTCACTTTTAAAGAACAATAATTCATTCTTTATTTCTTATCTTTAAATAAGTCATGCACCTTTGCAAGTCTTTTCCTTTTATCCCATGGCAACCTTGTTTCTTAAAGAGCGAGGAATCCTTTCTGGGCACAAGGTAGACAGCAGTCACTGAGATCATCTACTCATGGACTCCTTCAGGGAAATTTTGAGTCATGACTTCCTTTTACTTTTCCCCAGTATATACATGTTGTATGTTCCCCCTGTTCTGTTTTTCATGCTAATGTCCACCTCTTTATCTACTATGAACAGCGATTTTACTGTTCAGCAGCTCTCTGGATATTGCAGGGCATGTCTCAAACTGATATCAAAGCAGATTTCAGCAAGTGGCTCCTAGCAGAGCACATGGTTCATGAACCTTGATTTCGTTTAGAGCTATGGGGTGGATACCATCCAGTCCTGGTAACTTGTTACTGCTTATTTTGAGGATTTGTGCTACCATTCCTTCTACGCCCACTTTGGTTTGAGACAGATCCGCCAGCGTGTCCTTTTCTCTGTCCTGTGGGAGACTCCCCAAGCTCCACCACAGTGAAAACACATGCAAAATATTTATTTAGGTCTTTTTCTATGGCTTTTCTTCCCCTTAAATACTTTGTATATCCTGACTACCTACTGGCCCTCAACGCCCTCTTCAGGCTCCTCAATCCCATTGCATTTGAGAAAGAATTTGTGTCGTTTTGCAGACTGCTCCCCTAACAGCTCTTGAGAATACTGCATTACTCTGTTCCTCCCTCTTCTTCCATTCCCCCTCGAAACAGTGGCATTGGTATTAAGTGCTTCTGAACGATCTTTTTCCCACAGCAAATGGTAAGCTTGAGATGCATTATTAAGGATCAGATGTTTCCATGCATGCCTGTTGCTGTCAGCTGGCCTTTCATTAGTGGAATATACAACCTGAATTCTGCAAAACACGTGCCTAAACCCCATTCCTTTAATACTGAACTGTGTTAAGTACTTAAATTACCTGCAGAGTTTGTAGCTTTAGGTACCAAGCCATGAGAAGCTGGAGTTCTTTTTCTCTGTAATTTTTAACATTACTCCTCATTTTGCTTATTGTTTATAAAGCAGAACTTTATGCAAAGTTTGCTGTAGTAACGCAGTAGAGAAACAACTATGGGTGTCCTGGAGCAGTTGGGAGAGTCTGACTCCTTGGGTCCTGCAGTCTGAATCGTTTTGGTAGTCATTGCTAACATGAGATCTAGAAGTAGCAGTTCTTATGCAGGACACTAAGGGGCAGCCCCAGACCTAAAGTTTTTCTCATTGTTTTATAAATATACAAATTAAGACAGAACTTTGTTCAACTCGTTTTTTCATATTGATTTAATATCAACAAAGCCCACAAATATTGAATCAATCTAGTCTGCAGTGTTGTTTTTTTTTTTTCCACTTCCATCTTTAAACAGTTATCTATTTCTGCCAATGCAACAGTGACAAGGAAGATGAATTTATTTGACATTTATCTCAAGAGTCAGCCTGTTTGAGTTTGTGGTTTGCAGACAGAGCAGAGAGTATGGAAAAGCTGCTGGAAGCTCTGCTTTGGCGTCCACCCATGCATCATAACATGGTCAGGTGCATACACATGTGCAGTTGTACAGGCCTTCACCACTCGGAGGAGCTCCTTGCCACCAGAGAGCAGTTGCATCAGTTGCGTCAGCCCTAGGAAACCTGCTCCCAAAGTAATAGTTTCGGTATGTATAGATGGAGACTAGAGAACCATGGAAAGGAGGGGCTGAGGCAGGACTCAGTCACTGGTCCACCCAGGGCCAAAGGAAACCTGTGGAAGAAAGAGAATCCTGCTTTCTTGTACTTCAGACCATGCCAGTAACTGGAGGTGCCTTCCTCTAGGCTCCGGGAAAAACTACAGCAGGAAAGGGATTTCTTTAGGTTACAAAGCAGGGAAATCATATGGAGGACATTGTTTAGCTGTCCATACGTATTCTGCACATTGCTGAGCTTTCAATAGTGGAGAACATCCTCTACAATGCTGATATCATCATGAAGCAGAAAACATCTCATTACACCTTGAGCCCTCTGAAGGCATCTCCATTTACTAATTCATCTCTGTTAGCTTTCCTGTTTCAAACCAGTGATAATGGACAAACACTACTTGCTCCCACATGCCAATGCATGAGACAGATCTGAAGTACTCTTCCACACAGGGGCAGCTTAGGAGGAGCTTATGCTGAAAGAGAGTATGAAGGGTGGCAATAATTTTCTTAGTCACCTGCTACAACCTGTTGGGTGACTTGGCCACAGTCCTGTGACACAGCTGGAGTTCACCACAGCCTGCAAGGAGAGGTACCAATGGTACCTACCTGGAAAAAGTCTGGGGAAGGAACTGGACATTGAAGTGAGTTAGGAAAAAGGCTGCTGGGTGTTGAGACAAACTTGAATGAGTTGGTTGGAACAAACATGCCTCAGGAGGGTGGGTTTGTCTTATCCATCAGTGGATTTATCACAAAGGGAATTACTATCCTGTTCAGAAGGTGTTGTACTGTAATGTCAGCTAGCACAGACAGCTGGAGTGGAGTGCATATTCTCCAGTTACTTGGAACTGGTCACCCTGCTAGATGAGGCATAGCTGTGTCTGACACCATGGAACTTTACACTACTTTGGTATCCTTCCTTGGTGTAGATAGACGGAATTAAAGTAATAAATGACTCTGCAGCAGAGCAGGGGATCGCAGCATGCAGGGTGTCCCTTCATCTCAGAAAGAGCAGACAGGCATTGGAAAGGCTTGCCCAGGGAGGTGGTGGAGTCACCGTCTCTGCGTGTGTTTAAAGAAAGGTTGGACCTGGCACTTAGGGACATGGTTTTGTGGGTGATATTTTTGGTAGGGTGATGGTTGGACCAGATGATCTTGAAGGACTTTTCCAACCTTAATGTTTCTATGATTCACCGAGGCCCCTTCAAGGCAGCCGAGGTAATTCATGCTGGAGGCGATGAAATCACTGAGAGAGGCCTGAAGGCTATCAAAAGGGACTTCAGGAGATTGGGGCAGTTACTGGATGGAGTGGGAGCACAGGTGGTTTCCTGCTTTCCTTATCCCTTCAGTGGCAGGGAGGGATACTGAGAAGACCTAGAAAGCCCAGATGATAAATACTTTGCAGAGAGTCTGGTGCCATGGCAGGAATATTTTTATTCATTTTTTTACCGTGGGGAGGTTTACTTGGCACCTGGCCTGATGGCTGCAGATGGGTCCCACCTGTCACAAAGGGGGAAACGGATGCTAGCCCAAGAGCTGGCAGAGCTCATTGAGAGGGCTTTAAACTGGGAATGAATGGAACGGACTGGAAATGAGGCTTGACAGAGATGAGCCTCGGGGAGCAATAACAGGGTTGGGGGTTAGGGCGATGGCACAACTAAATTACATCTATAATAATGCATGCAGCATGGGGCAACAAACAGGAGGAGCTGGAAGCCATTGTGCGGCAGGCAAACATCTGTCTTTACCAGTCAGACTGCTTATCCTCAGGGTACACAGCATCCCCATCTGGAAGTCAGGGATAGGGAGCAGAAGAAACCCACACACACAGTTCAGGTGGAACAGTTAAAGGCCTGCTGCTCCACCTGGACTGTCACAAGTCCATAGGGCCAGATGGGATCTACCCAAGCGTGCTGAGGGAGTAGGCGAATGTGATCGCTGGGCTACTTTCCATCATCTGTCAACAGCCTTGGTCATCCAGAGAGGTCCAGGATGACTGGAGACTTGCTATTATGATGGCCATCTATAAGAAGTGTCGTAAGGGGAACCCAGGGAACTACAGGCCTGTCAGCCTGACCTCAGTGCCAGGAAAGGTGATGGAACAGATCATCCTGAATGCAATCAGGCAATTTATGTATATGTGGAACAACTGGAGGATCAGGCCCAGTCAGCGTGGGTTCACGAAAGGCAAGTCCTGCCTGATCAGCCTCATCTCCTTCTATGACTGGGTGACCTGCCTGGTGGATGAGGGAAAGGCTGTTGACGTAGTCTACCTAGACTTCAGCAAAGCCTTTGACACAGTCTCCCACAGTATTTTCCTGAAAAAGCTGGCAGCCCATGGCTTGGACAGGTACACGCTTTTCTGGGTTAAAAACTGGCTGGATGACCAGGCCCAGAGAGTGGTGGTGAACGGAGTGAAATCCAGCTGGTCACAAGTGGTGTTCCTCAGGGGTTCGTGCTGGGACCCATCCTCTTTAATATCTTTACTGATGTTATGGATGAGGGAATTGAGTGCACCCTCAGTAAGTTTGCAGATGACACCAAGTTTGGGGGAAGTATCCATCTGCCAGAGGGTAGGAAGACCCTGCAGAGGGACCTGGACAGGTTGGATTGATGGGCAGAGGGCAATGGGATGAGGTTCAACATGGCTAAGTGCCATGTCCTGCACTTTGGTCACAACAACCCCATGCAATGCTACAGGCTTGGGGCAGAGTGGCTGGAAAGCTGTGCAGAGGAAAAGGATCTGGGGGTGTTGGTCGATGCTTGCCTGAACATGAGGCGGCAGTGTGCCCAGGTGTGCAACAGCATCCTGGCTTGTATCAGGCATAGTGTAGCCAGCAGGACCAGGAGGTGATCGTCCCCCTGTACTCAGCTCTGGTGAGGCCACACCTCGAGTACTGTGTTCAGCTTTGGGCCCCTTAGTGCAAGAAGGACATCAAGGCCTTGGAGCGCGTCCAGCAAAGGGCTACAAAGCTAGTGAAGGGCCTGGAGCACAAGTCCTATGGGGAATGGCTGAGGGAACTGGGGTTGTTTAGTCCGGAGAAGAGGAGGCTCAGGGCAGACTTTATTGCTCTCTACAACTACCTGAAAGGAAGGTGGGGGGAGCTGGGGGTCAGCCTCTTCTCACAGGTAACCAGTGATAGGACTAGAGGGAATGGCTTCAAGTTGTGCCAGGGGAGGTTTAGGTTGGAAATTAGGAGGCATTTCTTTTCAGGAAGAGTAATCAGGCATTGGAAAGGTTTGCCCAGGGAGGTGGTGGAGTCACCGTTCCTGAGGTTGTTCAAGGAAAGTCTGAATGTGGTGCTTAGGGACATGGTTTAGTGGGTGACATTGTTGGTAGGGTGATGGTTGGACCAGATGATCTTGGAGGTCTTTTCCAGCCTTCATGATTCTGTGATTCTATGTCTGTATATACAAATCTCCTTCAGAAGCACAAGGAGAAAGAATGCTTGTATAGCCAAAATGTCATTTAATAACTTCAGTTTAGGGTTAACAAAGGTTTTCTATGCTATTTTCCAAAGAACGATAAATTCCTATACAGCCTGATGTTACCTCTACAAGCTAGTAATGGGTTGTTGCTCACAGAGGAAAAGGTGGCTCATTTTCTGGAAGAAACAGAAGGAAGTAGTGGTTGGTGATGCTACTCTGTCTCAAGTATAGACAATACTTTGATTCCTGGCCTAAATGAGTATTATAAGATAAATGTCTGGTACGGAAACAAGCAGACTTCAGTGAGCTAGTCATTTCAATGCAAAAGTAAATTATTTATTTGGATAAGAATATACAATATTGTCCAACATGGCATGCAAAAGAGAATGGGATCAGGGTAAACTTAAGCATTTAAGTGTAATCTGTTAGAAAATATCTCTAAAGAGTAAATCACCAGGTTTAAGTGATAAAAGCTATTAGGAACATCTTTAATAGCTCTTTGCTATTCTGCTCTCTGTGGGGCTACAGCAGTTAAAACAGCCTTGAATATATGAACTGGAACATGTGGGGAAGACAGACATGCCTGATGGAACAAGATAAATCAGTCAAACAGGCAGATATGGAAACAGAACAAAAATGAAAATGCTAACACTGCTAAAATTTAAAAATATTTATTATAACTTTACAAGAAATACTGGTTCAAATGTAGTCTCCTAAAAGCTCTTTAGTCTATATAAGTAAGCTCTTTATTCTAATCTAGTATACTTAATCTAATGTAAGCTTTTTACTGTACAGTCTATCTGTCTTTCTGAGCCTTGCAATGCTCCCTGTTGCTTACAGTCACAACTTTTGCCATATTGGGGATACAACATTGATTCAGAACACGTGCATCCCAAGAACAGAGTCAATCTGGGAAAAATAAATAATGACAGGATGTGGGTGGGAGGCTGACTTGCCTTTCCCAGTGCAATAACTATTTGTGAGAAAATATTTCCCATGTGTATTCTGGCAAATTGTAAAAGCAGATGCCCTAAGCATGAGATCCTCCCTCTTAAATTGAGCAGTATTTTATTGTGGCTTAGGCTGTCACTTTATAGGCTTCTCTGGCTTAAAGACATCCTGTATTATGTTGCCTTAGGAAGATACCAAGGGAAAATCAGTGTGATCCAAAAAAACAAAACTACTTCTTCCTCCCGGATAGCAGACCCAGTCATGGTCACCACAAGGCAGAAAGCACTCGCTAAAGCACTCACCTAAAAGACTGTGGCAACCCAGACTGAGTGCCTGCCCAAAGATGCAGCTGTTCAGGTCTCCGGCTGCAGGGAGTACCTGAGCCTGTTGCTGCCAACAATGGGTGACAGAGATACTACTTGCATGAGGTGCGAGCAGGTGGAGAATCTGATCAGCCTGGTGGCAAATCTCAAACAGGAGGTGGAAAAATTAAGAACCATCAGGGAGTGTGAGCAGGATTTAGACTGGCAGAGTCACTCCCTGCCATGCCTGAGAGAAAGGCACCAGGGCAACACACCCCAAATAGTGGTGGACCCCCTGCCCTGTCTCTGTTGGGCAGAGGGAGGGTACCTGGAAGATGAAGAAGAATGGAAACAGGTCCCTGCTTGGCATCACAGGCGAGCCCCCTCCCTACCTGCCTTGCCTCACCAGGTGCCCTTACCCAACAGGTTTAAGGCCTTGGGGGTCGAGGGACAGCATAGTGAGGATGTGGGGCAAAGTCCACCCAGGAGGCTGTCTAGGGCAAGGAAGTCGACTCCATGCCTCAAGACTTCCTCCACCAAGAAGGGAAGAAGGATAATGGTCTTAGGCAACTTCCTTCTGAGGGGAACAGAGGGCCCCATATGTTGGCCAGACCCTACCCGTAGGGAAGTCTGCTGGCTACCTGGGGCCCAGGTCAGGGACATTACCAGGAAGCTTCCTGACCTTGTTCACCCCTCTGATTATTAGCCATTAGTGATAACTCAGGCTGGCAGTGATGAAATATCAGAGAGAAGCCTAAAGGCTATCAAAAGGGACTTCAGAGGATTGGGGCGGTTACTGGATGGAGTGAGTGTGCAGGTGGTGTTTTCCTCTATCCCTTCAGTGGTAGGGAGGAATATTGAGCAGACCTGGAAGGCCCAGCTGATTAATACATGGCTGAGAGGCTGATGCCATCACAGGAATTTAGCATTATTTGATCATGGGGAGGTTTACTTGGCACTTGGCCTGATGGCTGCCGATGGTTCCCACCTGTCTCAGAGGGGGAAATGGACTCTAGCCCAGGAACTGGCTGGGCTTATTGAGAGGTCTTAAACTGGAAATGAAGGGCGTTGGGGGGGAAAATTAGACTTGATAGAGATGAGCCTGGGGGAGCAGTCACAGGGTTGAGGGTGAGGGCGATTGTGCGATTCAAGTGCATCTATGCCAATGCATGCAACGTGGGCAACAAACAGGAGGAGCTGGAAGCCATTGTGTGGCAGGCAAACTATGACCTAGTCGCCATCACTGAAATGTGGTGGGACCACTCCCATGACTGCAGTGCTGTAATGAATGGCTACAAGCTCTTCAGAAGGGACAGGAATCTAAGGAGGGGCAGTGGTGTGTCTTTCTATATTAGAGAGTGTTTTGATGCTGTTGAGCTTGGGGCTGGGAATGATAAGGTAGAGTCCCTATGGGTAAGGATCAGGGGGGTGGCCAACAAGATGGACATCCTGGTGGGGGTCTGTTATAGACTGCCAAACCAGGATGAAGAGATGGATAAGGCATTCAATAAGCAGCTGGCAGAAGTCACTCAATTGCCAGCACTTGTCCTCATGGGTGACTTTAATTTCCCAGACATATGCTGGAAATACAATACAGCCCCAAGGAAGCAATCTGGGAGGTTCCTGGGTGCATGGAAGACAGCTTCCTGACTCAGCTCGTTAGTGAGCCTACCAGAGGGGGTGCCCCACTAGAACTTCTGTTCACAAACAGAGAAGGAATGGTGGGAGATGTGGTAGGGAGCTGTCTTGGGCAGAATGACCACAATATGGTAGAGTTATCTATTCTTGGTGAAGTCAGGAGGGCTGTCAATAAAACTGCTACCTTGGGCTTCCAGAGGGCAGACTTTGAATTGTTCAGGACACTGGTTAGGAGGGTCCCTTTGGAGTCAATCCTGAAGGGCAAAGGGGTCCAGGAAGGCTGGATGTTCCTCAGAAAGGAAGTCTTAAAGGTGCAGGAGCAGGCTGTCCCTGTGTGCCATAAGATGAGCTGGAGGGAAAGAAGACCAGTATAGCTAAACAAGGAACATTTGCTTTGTATTTGGGAGAAAAACAGAATTTATGTCTGTTGGAAAAAGGGACAGGCAAGTCACAAGGAGAGTACAAGGAGGTTGCCTGCATATGCAGAGAAAAAATCAGGAAGGCCAAAGCCAACATGAGCTGAACCTGGCCGCTATTATTAAGGATAACAAAAAATGTTTTTATAAATATATTAACAGTAAGAGGAGGGCCAAAGAGAATCTCCATTCTTTACTGGAAGCAGGAGGGAACATGACTACTGAGGATATGGAAAAGGCTGAAGTTCTTAATGCCTTCTTAATATCTAGAGACCTGCTGCTCCACCTGGACTGTCACAAGTCCATGGAGCCAGATGGGATCTACCCAAGGGTGCTGAGGGAGTTAACAGATGTGATTCCTGGGCCACTTTCCATCATCTATCAGCAGTCATGGTCATCCAGAGAGGTTCTGGATGACTGGAGACTTGCTAATGTGCTGCCCATCTATAAGAAGGGTCATAAGGAGGACCCAGGGAACTTCAGGTACTGTGTTCAGTTTTGGGCCCCTCACTACAAGAAGGACGTCAAGGCCCTGGAGCATGCCCAGAGAAGGGCTACGAAGCTGGTGAAGGGCCTGGAACACAAGTCCTGTGGGGTGTGGTTGAGGGAAGTGGGGCTGTTTAGTCTGGAGAAGAGGAGGCTCAGGGGAGACCTTACTACTTTCTACAACTACCTGAAAGGAAGGTGGGGGGAGCTGGGAGTTGGCCTCTTCTTGCAGATAACTAGTGACACAACAAGTAGGAATGGCCTCAAGCTGAAACAGGGTAGGCTTAAGTTAGAAATTAGGAGACATTTCTCCTCAGAAAGAGTAATCAGGCATTGGAAAGGTTTGCCCAGGGAGATGGTGGCATCAGCGTCCCTGGGGATGTTCAAGGAAAGGTTGGACCTTGCACTTAGGGATATGGTTTAGTGGGGTGATATTTTTAGTAGGGTTATGTTTGGACCAGATGATCTTGGAGGTCTCTTTCAACCTTAACGATTCTATGATTTTATGATCTATATCAAGAGCTGATCGCTCCCACAAAGGGCAGAGCTTTGCTCAGCTTTCAAAGAACAAGAAAATAACATGATTTTTTTCCTGAGCTCTCCATCTCAACGGAGGAGGGGAGTAGCAGCTCCATAGAGCCAATATGCTTTTCAACAGGGTGTATATCTACCTACTCCAACTAAAAGGGAAGGAATCACTCATAGCTCATTCTGTCATTTCTCAGATTTACAGGGCAAGGAACAACCTCTATCCTTTCAGTAGACTCTAGTGAAATCATATGGACTACTCATTCAGTAAGGCTAATATCTATTAATGCTTGAGCAAAGATGGCAGAATTCAGACCTATAGAGTATTAGCACCATGTCATGTGGCAAATCTGCCTTTCTGCTTCTGACATATACATATTTTATGCCTTATACATTCTGACAGAAGCAGAAGGTGCACTTTCATATTTTTTTGGACGGGAAGATGCTTGTGAAGATTTACTTTCTTGAATAACACTATATGAGTGCTAAGAAATCCTAGGAGATTCCTCATAATTTCCTTTTTAACCTCATGTAGACTGAGAATGTCATTCGTAAACTCCAATGCTGTAGTGGCTGGGATGGAGTTGACTTTCCCTGCAACAGCCCTTACATTGCTGTGCTCTGCACTTGTAGCTAGAAGAGCAGTGGTATCACACCCGTGTTGTGTCTATTGCTGAGCAATACTAGCACAGCACCAGGACTCCCTCTAACCCCACAGAGCCAGCAGGCTGTGGCTGGGTAAGAGGGGAGGAAGGAACATCACCAGGGCAGCTGACCTAAACCAACCAAAGGGATATTCCATAACACATGATGCCACACTGTACTGGGTCGGGCTGGGATGTTAACTTTCTCTGCAGCAGCCCATACAGTGCTGTGCTCTGCACTCGTAGCTAAAACAGCAATGGTATCACACCAGTGTTGTGTCTGCTGCTGAGCAGTGATGGCACAGCATCAGGACTCTCCTTAATTCCCCTGGGGGTGGGCAAAAATGTGAGAAAAGAAACATCACCAGGGCAGCTGACCTAAACCAACCAAAGGGATATTCCATACCATATGATGTCACACTCAGCAATAAAAGGTGGAAAAAGGAGGAAGAGGGGAGGGGTGGGCTCTCGTTGTGAAAACGTCTGTCCTCCTCCCGAACACCAGCTACGTGCGTTGAGGCCCTGCTTCAAGGACGTGGTCAAGCATCGCTCATTTGTGGGAAGTAGAGAGTAATTTCTTTCCTCTGCACTTCCACATAGCCTTTGCTTGTTTCGCTTAGTTTTCCCTTTCCCCCTCCCTTTTCCCCTTTCCTTTTTCCCCTTTAGTTAAATTGTTAATTGTTTAGTTAAATTGTTTAGTTAAATTGTTTAATTAATAATAATCTTTCCTTAATAATTATTTTTTTTCCTTTAATTAAATCATCCTTATCTCAACCCATGAGTTGTTCTTTCCTTTACTTCTTCCCCTCCTCATCTAAGGAGGGGGAGGGAGAGAGAGGTTGTGGTGTTCAGCTGCCTAGCACGGTAAAACCACCACACACACTCAGCAATAAAAGGTGGAAAAAGGAAGAAGAGAGGAGGGGTGGGAGGAGCGGCTATGTGCGTTGAGGCCCTGCTTCAAGGACGTGGTCAAGCACCGCTCACTGGTGGGAAGCAGAGAGTAATTTCTTTCCTCTGTACTTCCACGCGAACCTTGCTTTTTTTTTATTTCCTTTTTCCCCTTTCCCTTTTCCCTTTAGTTAAATTAATTAATAATAATTTTCCCTTCATAACTATTTTTCCTTTAATTAAATTATCCTTATCTCAACCCATGAGTTGTTTCTTTCCTCTTTTTCTTTCCCTCCTCTTCTGAGGAGGGGGAGTGAGAGAGCAGTTGTGGTGGAGTTCAGCTGCCTGGGAAGGTAAAACCACCACAAATGCTTTAAAAGAAAGGCTTAGCTATAAATGAGTATCCTCCTTTGTGCAGGTCATGATGGTGAAGATCACAAGAAGGTTCAAAAATAACAACTGTTTAAAAGGACTGACAGAAGAACTGTTCTGAGAAGAGGTATAGGACTTTTTTCTGCTGTAGATATAGGCTGAAAAATTTTGTAAGCATAGGTAAACAAGCTCTCTTGTTTTTATAGTGACCTCTGACTTTCTCGCAGTCAGAGGGGGTGCTACTTGAGCACAGAGATTGTGAGAGACACTACCATGGTTTGTTTTTTGCTGTAAAATGGTGCATATGGGGCTGGCTTCTCAGTAGTCTAGCTTTGGGTCAGAAAACAAGTGGAGGTGTGCTATTTCTGATTAGTCCTAAATAGCCATTTGTTATGGCTCAAAGTAGACAGAAGAGGGCTGAATTCTGTGCCAGGCACAAAAATACCTCTGGGGTTCTTAAGACACCTTAGTAGTGCACGCTAATTCTGTTGAATCAAGCTGGACCTGAAAGGCATCAGCATGGAGAAGACCTGTGGCAAGAGGTAGTCACAATGTGTGTATGGTGACAGCTTATGGCACCTGCTACACGAACAGGACGGCTTTGCATTGGACAGAAACATGTGTGGGTAGCTGGCATTGAGCTACAGCGGTGCTCATGCAGCAGACAAAGGTGTGCAGCACCGGTGAAGGATGGAGTAATTGTGGCTCTAGATTTGAGTGATGACATTTCCCAGCTTCCCAAGCATCCCTGTTCTTCCGGGAAAGCCAGCTTTATGTGCTCATCTGAAAGGGTGAGGTGTTTTATACTCTGGGTTTGCAAAGGGTTTCTTTACACTAAGTCAGGAAGACTTTCCAATTTAGGCAGCAAGCGATGTGGAAGCCTCGTTGGGATTTCAGGTCCCTTCAGCACGGCTGCTCCTGCCCACCCCCATCTTGTGCCCAAATGCCAGCCCCAGGACAGAAGCCGCATGAGGCAATGCCCTGAGGGGCGGCTGGGGGACTGGGCTTTTCTGGGAGTTTACATGTAGCCCCTGCAGGACCTTCCAGGCACACCTCATGCTGCCAGCCCCCCAACAGGCCACAGTGCCATCGGCGCCATCTGACCCAGTGAGGTCGGGGAGAGCTGTGAGGGGCCGGGTGTGCATAGGCGGCTTCTGTGGCAGGGTTTGGCCGTGTGCTCCGGCTGCTTCGCGTGGCTTGGGCGCCATTTGGAACCAGGCAGGCCCAGGGCTCTGGGTTCTTCGGAGCTCCTGTGGCACATCACTTGTCAGCTGGATTGGCCGCAGAGGGACTGTGAGCCGTTTTGCCATTGTCTCGTTCACAATTATGGGTGGGACTGCTCCTCCATATGTAAGGGGTGCCCATGGTGGGGGAAGGAGAGGAGGGATGTAGATGGAGAGGATGAGGTTTGTGGGAATCATCTCGCAGCTAGCTCGCACTGAAGCTGTGATCTCCACTTTGTGCTCGTCTGCTACATTGCATGCTTGTTTTTCACAGCTAGGCACAAACAGTCCAGGAGGCTTCTGCACAGCACGGATGACATCTCTATCACACAGGCAATGGAGGAGCCAATGAAGAGTGGTGTGCTGCTGGACCTTGCACTAACAGATAAGGATTGGTTGGAGATGTGAAGGCTGGCAGCAGTCTTGGCTGCAGTGATCATGAGATGGTGGAGTTCAGGAGCCTTGTGTGGAGGAAGCACGGCAATGAGTAGGATTGCAATCCTGGACTTCAGGAGCGCAGATTTTGGTCTCTCCAGGGACCTGCTTGGAGGAATCCCATGGGTTAGGGCCCTAGCAGGAAGGGGTGTCCAAGACAGCTGGCTAATATTCAAGCATCGCTTCCTCCAAGCCCAAAAACAGTCCACCCCTATGAGGGAGAAGTCAAGCAAGGGGGGCAGGAGACCTGCAAGGATGAGCAAGGAGCTCCTGGCCTAACTCAAACAGGAAAAGGAAGGATACAGAAAGTGGAAGAAGGGACAGGCCACTTGGGAGAAATGTAGGAATGCTCTCAGAGTATGCTGCAATGCGATGAGGACGGCCAAGGCCTATTTGGAATTAAATCTAGCAAGGGACGTCAAGGGAGACAAGAAGAGATTCTTCAAATACATTGGTAATGAGGAAAACTAGGGAAAATGAAGGCACGCCACCACTGAGGCTGCCATGCCAGAACTGCTAGAACTTCTACACCAACTGGAGCCAAAGACAGCCAAGTGGTGTGCCACAATTGATACTGCTAATGTGTTTTTCTTGACCCTTTGGCAGCAGAGTTAAGTTTCTTTCTAGTAGCTTGTACAGGGTTCTGTTTAGGATGAGAATAATGCTGCTAACACACTGATGTTTCAGTTGTTGCTGAGCTGTGCTTACGCTAAGTCAAGGCCTTCTCAGCTTCTCATGCTGCCCTGCCAACGAGGAGGCTGGGGGTGCGCAAGGAGCTGGGAGGGGACACAGCCAGGACAGCTGGCCCAAGGGGGCCAGACAGGTGTCCCATACCACACGGTGTCATGCTGGACAATAGGAATGGGGGAGTTGGCCTATGGTCACATTCTCTGTCTGGTGGCTCGTCATCATACTCCCTGGCTGTCTGGCTGGGGATCAGTAAGTATTTCGAGCAAAATCAAAGTATAAGTAACTAAAAATAATGTAAAATGCATAGAGAATTATAACAAGTAAAAAAAAAAAAAAAAAGAAATTAAAACATTTGATCAATATAATCAATAATAAATCAATTACTCTTTAGTATTTTTTGTCTGTTTTCTTTATTAAATAGGAATAAAATTGAATTTGTCAGTGTAAGTAGGTTCATCATTTAAAGATGTGCTGGCTGGGGAGCACATTGTCTCGCTGTCTCGGGAGCTATAAATGTTTTCATAGAGATGAATGCTGTAAATAAATAAATATTACATAGAGTATAAAATAAAAAAAAAGTAAAAATATTAGCAGAGAAAGCAATAAAAACATTATGTCCATAAAATAATAAATCAAGTACTATTTACTATTTTGTTCATGTTCATTATTAAATAGTATTAAAATTGGATTTCTCCTTGAAAGATGTTTCACAGTTAAAAATATGGTGGTTTGCTGGCAGGGGAATGATTTTGATAGTTTTGGGGCAAGTTCTGCTGCTTTACTTGGGATTTTTTAAAACATGAAATAAATGTAACAATACAATTAGTGGGAGTATGTTTTCTAAATTAGAACTGGAATCATAATTCTACTAATAAAATCCTACTTGAAGTGACATCATTGGTTAATCTTCTGGTTTTTTTTACTGGGTGGTTTTGGCAGGTAGCTATTATTGAGTGCACCCTCAACAAGTTTGCTGATGACACCAAGCGGTGTGGTGTAGTTGACATACTGGAGGGATGCCATCCAGTGAGATCTGGACAGTCTTGAGAGGTGTGCCGTGTGAACCTTATAAGCACATTCGTGCTGGGGAGCACATTCTCAGGCTGGCTGGCTGGAGAGCAATAAGTATTTCTGGAGAGATGAACACAATGAATAAATTAAAATAGAAAATAAAAATAAAAAATAATAAGCCATAAAAAGATAGAAAATAAAATAATTTGATCAATAAAATAACATATCAAGTACTATTTACTATTTCACTTGTGTTCTCTATTAAATAGTAATAAAATGTAATTTGTCAGTGTAAGTAGTTTTACGGTTCAAAGATGTGCTGCATCGCTGGGGAACATACTCTTTGGCTGTGACCATACATTGGTAACAAGAAGAAAACTAGGGAAAATGTGGGCCTGTTGCTGAACGGAATGGTGCCCTTGTGACATAGGATACAGAGAAGGCAGAGTTACCAGATGCCTTCTCTGCTTCAGCTTTTACTGTGAAGGCCAGCCCCAAGGAATCCTAGACCCTTTGGACACAAGAGAAAGTGTGGAGAAAGGCAGACTTTCTCTTGGCTGGGGAGGATCGGGTTAGAGATCATTTAGGCAAACACCATAGCCACAAATCCCTGGGCCCGGATAGGACGCACTCACAAGTGCTGAGGGAGCTGGCCAATGTTATCGGTACGCCACCATCCAACATCTTCGAAAGGTTGTGGAGAACAGGGGAGGTGCCTGAGGTCTGGAATGTCATGCCAGTGTCATGCCAGCCTTCAAAAAGGGCAAGAAGGAGGACTCAGGAAACTACAGGCCAGTCAACCTCGCCTCCATCCCTGGACAGGTGATGGAACAGCTCATCCTGGAGGTCTTCTCTAATGATGTGGAGGAAAAGAAGGTGATCAGGAGTAGTCAGCATGCATTCCCCGAGGGGAAATCATTCTTAACCAATCTGAGAGCCTTCCATGATGGAATGATTGGCTGGGTAGATGAGGGGAGAGCAGTGGCTGTTGTCTGCCTTGACTTCAGCAAGGCTTTTGACACTGTCTCCCACAACATCTTCATAGGTAAGCTCAGGAATTGTGTGTTAGGGGAGTGGACAGTGAGGTGGATTGAGAACCGCCTGAATGGCAGAGCTCAGAGGGCTGTGATCAGCGATGCAGTCTGGTTGGAGGCTGGTAGCTAGCAGTGTCCCTAGGGAGGTCAGTACTGGGTCCAGACCTGTTCAACTCACTCATCAGTGGCCTGAATGAAGGGACAGAGTGAACCCTCGGCATGTTTGGTGATGACACAAAACTGTGAGGTGTGGTACACCAGAGGGCTGTGCTGCCATTCAGAGAGACCTGGACAGGCCAGAGAGCTGGGCCAAGAGGAACCTCATGAAGTTCAACAAGGGCAGGTGCAGGGTCCTGCACCTAGGGGAGAATAACCCCAGGCACCAGTACAGGCTGGGGGCTGACCCGCTGGAGACCAGCTCTGCAGAGAGGGACTTGGGCGTCCTGGTGAAAAACAAGTCAACCACGAGCCAGCAGTGTGCCCTTGTGGCTGAGAAGGCCAATGCTGTCCTGGGGTGCTTTAGGAAGAGCATTCCCAGCAGGTCAAGGGAGGTGATCCTCCCCCTCTACTCAGCCCTTGTGAGGCCTTGCTTTAACTTCTTACTGTAAGTAAGTTAACTTCTTACTTTAACTTCTTTACTGTAAGGGTGACAGAGCACTGGAACAGGCTGCCCAGAGAGGTCATGGAGTCTCCTTCTCTGGAGATACTCAGAACTCGCCCAGTCATGATCCTGTGCAGCGTGCTCTAGGTCAGGACCAGATCATCCCCAGACATCCCTTCCAACCCTAACTGTTTTGTGATTCTCTAGTTCTCTGATCATTCCACTTTGAGCGAAAGGTGGGATTAGACACCTCCAAGGTGCCTTCTCACCAACGCTTCCATTACTTGGCTAGTTGTAACAGGCTAATTCAGTCATGAATGGGGAAGGCACCAACCTTCTCTGTGTCTCCAATCATGCTGTTGTTCTGCTCCATCTGTCAGCCATGTGCCTGCTCCGGTGTTGCTTCTGTGCTTACCATGGCAGACACCAGAATGCAAGGGAGCATCAGAGGGGAAATGGTGGCTGTTGATAGATAGTTATGTATTGCTCTGACACAGGAGTGCTCTCAGGTCACATTATCCTTAGTTATCTTCAGTGCTTCCAGATAACATATAAAAAAAGATTGTGTCAGAGTTTTGAATGGAGGTTTCGAAGCAGTGGGCTGACAATCATGAACCTTGTAGTAGCTTCTGGGAGCTGATATCAGTGGAGTTAGAAGATCTCTGCTGTCACTGGAGCCACCAGCAGAATTTCCCTGTCCAGAAAGGGCAGGTATGGACAGAGCAAACTGAACGGACATCTAAATAAAAAAGCTCAGTGCAGCTGCTCCCTGTGTAACGCTCATCATGGAATAGAAAGTTCTTACCTAATTAGTTGGAGTGAAAGGAGCTATTGAGAGAGAATACACAGATTATATCACTGTATAAATTACTGAGATGATGTTCTGGTGACAATGGAAAAAAAGAAAAAGAAAAAAAAAAATTCTTTATTCTGTCCTGGTGAAGATAGCAGTTCTGAAAGTTTATACTTGCTGCCCAAAAGTAGACCTTGCATGGTCTCTTGTAGACCTTGCATGGGTAATTACTTTGCAATGTTATTCATAAACCAGACAATAGATGTAATACATGCACAAATAGGAGGATTTTATACCAATGAACTGACTCAACTGTGTTTTTTTGTATTTTTTCTGGCTGTGGGTGAAGATGTTGTTGAATAAATGACAAACAAAAAAAAGAAGCTTTAAGTTTTAATTGGGTAATGTTTCTGGGCAATAGTTGTGGGCATTAGTGAATCACAGCCCTACACAGCTGTAGCTGCACAGCAGACAGTCTCTCTCCATATGCTTTTACTTAGCATCTGCAATGGCACAACATATGTCAGGGATATAACTGAGAGAGTTGCGCTGCAGCTGATATCATGCACCTCCATCCCCGCATACAGAAGATGAATGGAGGGCACCTCTCCTCCCGAGCGCTCACCTGGCTCCAGGAGGGAGTAGGTCCCTCTTGTCGTAGGTCAAATTTCCAGGCTGGTTTCCACCAGGACCTTTTCTGAAATTAAACTGAGCATTGTCTCCTCCTAACCCAGTGAGTACTCACAACCGCAGTGATGGGAGGTGAAGGAGCACACCCTGCATTTCTGTAATGTCTGCAGAGACCTCTAGCCTAAGGAGCCTGCCTATTGCTTCAGTAACAATGCTTTACATATAGCCACCTCCAATAACAGTGGGATCCAGCATTTCTGTTTAGTGCCGCTTTCTGCCAGAGAAAACTCTTGCCCATCAGACACTGATGAGACCCCTCTGGTTGTGGAGGTTTTTCACAATGGTGTGGATGAGAGAAGTGTCGCATCGTGAGGCAAAGGAGGCAGATAGAGGTGTGGGCTGAGTTCTACTGTGGAACTTAAAATTATAGGTGCCTAGAGGCTTTTGGAAACAAACAACATTGCCTACCTCCATTCTCTGTCCTCCAGGCTGGGACAAAAGTGAGAAGCAGCCACACCTGTGTACCTGTTGCCGTTTGTCTGTCCATTTGTGTAAGCTGGACACACATGTGCAGCAGGTGGAGAACTTCATGGAGGCAAAGCAAACAAAAGCAAGAAGCTTTCCATTTCATATGGCTGTCATGAAAACTGTGGGTTTTTGGTGCTTTGAGTGGTAAGTAGGCTCTACCATGATGAAATTGCTGCTTATTGTGTTCCCCAGCAGGGCTGGCATGTCTCTGGGGCTGGGACAAGTGAAGACCTCTTGGGGGAATATTGCTTAGTAAAAGAGATGTTGAACTGCACTTTTTATTCCACAGGGAACCAGCTCAGAAATAGAAGTATGGAGATGATGTGTATGTGGTAACCTGTTCAGCCAAGCTGAAGGGAATTTTGCATCAGTTGTTCAGAGGGCAGAGAACTGCAAAAGCATCTCCTGCTTGGTACGAGATGAGCATGTGGAGGATCCACAGTCTGAAAGCAGGATGCTGTCCTCAGAGCACGTTTGCCTCTTCAGTTCATTTCAACTGAGTTGACAAAAATTAAACCAAGTCTACCGGTCTGAGCAATTCCAGATACACCTGTGTCTGAAACTGGTTTTGTCTGGAGGACATGTGTAGTATGGCAAGAACTTCATTCATCAAGAGCCAACATTTTAGGCTTATTGAGACGTCTGACAGTAAAAATAAATGTCTCAAGGGATTTGTTGCAAACTCATCTACAAGCCCACTTTTGGATGCTCAAATATCCTTGAGGATGGGCTGCCAGTACCTCAGCATTTAGGCCCACTGCTGTAGAACTGCAGAGAGATTAGAAATATATATATATATTATTTTTTTTTTGAAAATGGGAAAAAGTTATTTTATACTGACTTTTATTGTTAGCATTTTCTAATTTTGACTTTCAGAATCCCAGATGTGCATTTTTGTAAAATGTCAAATTATAAAAAATATATTTTATGTTCCACACACAGCCCTCTGTGCTGCCTAGTAAATATTTTAGTGACCTATTTAGAGCAAGCGGCTTTTGTTGAACACGGTAGGTAAATACAGAGGGAAACAGAAGCCCTGTCATCCTTGTGACAATTATACGACCATCTCTAATCCACCCTCTCAGCCTGATAAACAAGTGTCTGTGCATGAGTTTTGAACAGAAGGTGACTATCACCTTCTGATCTGAGTGTTTTCTTGCAAATACTTCAGTTAGCCTGTAAAGCAGGTAAGCAGTAATACTGTTTCTTTATAACTCCAGTCTTACCTTGAATTTGGTTCTGTTTTTTTTTGTTGTTGTTGTTTGTTTGTTTGTTTTTGTGTTTTTTTCGTTTGTTTGTTTGTTTGTTTTAAGCTTTCTCCTGGGGCTTAATCAAAACAACGTGTTTCCTTTCACCTGATTTCTAATTCTAGTTATTCTTTGAGTCAGATACTTAATAATGAATTGCATTTCCATCTTTTTTAAGTTTTAGTGGTGCTTCCCTTTCTATTTTCTTACTGCATGCTTGATGAAGCAAACTCTCTGGTGTGCCTAGCTCATAGTTGTTTATTCCAGGTAATTTACAGGGAGAAAAAATCATCCCAAACAAGCAATTCCAAATAAAGTGAAAGCCATTGCTCCTACCCTTGCATCTCTTTATGATTGGTGTCTCATCACCTTAGAATCAGGTATGTTAGGAGCCTTCTGTATAAATGTTCTTTGGCTGTGGTTTCCCATTGATCCCATTTTCCTGAGGAAACTTTTGGATGAACAGTGTACCTTCATTCTGCTTATGTTCTCAGCTATGGGTGCAAGAGGTTTCCTTTTATATCAAATGGATGCGTGGTAGAACACTTTCTCAAGTGAAGGTTTTCCTTTCTTTTTACATTTAGAAGTATATGTTAATGAATTCAGGACAATGTTTTATTTTATAACAGTCTAGACTTGTTCACACACATTTGACAGGATGGGTCAGCTGAAAGCCCATTTTCTCAGTGCTGGTAACAATTTCCGTCTCCAGCTAGCTCTCCATCCCTTCCCCAAGGAAGGACTTTGACTCCTCTGCCATGCCACTGATTCTGGGTCTTTGTCCCACAGCTCTCCTGCTTGCTGCTATGTCCACACCACTGGAGGATGCTATGAACACCTTGATCAGGATTTTTCATCACTACTCTGGCAAAGAAGGAGACAGATACAAGCTCAGTAAAGCAGAACTCAAGGAACTCCTCACCAGTGAGCTCACTGACTTCCTTTCAGTAAGATGCAGCTCCTGAGTCTCTTGAGTTTCTGTTTCACCGGTGAGATAAGCAGCTATCAAAGTGTTCAGGAATAGCATCTCCTTACACAGCAAACATCCTGCCATAGCCTCTCAGATGACAACTGTCTTTGCAGAGCTGGAAAGAAGGAGATGAGATCAAATTTCGCATTTGAAAAGTGTGTTTTCAGAGGGTGATCTGGGCCCCCAGTTCTCTGCTATGTGCCATAAGACAGGCACTTTGTGCCTTGCTTGCTGTGCTTTTGGACAGAAGGGCCAGCAGCAGCCAAAACTAGTAACAAAATTGATGCTGGATCAGGCTTTATTCATTTGTTTGTTTGTTTGTTTTAGTAATAGAGCAGAAATAACTCATTCAAAGATTCAAATTCAGCAACCAGCTCTCAGGAAACAACAAAGTAGTTTGCATATCATGTGGTATGGGACACCCATCTGGCCCCCTTGGGCCAGCTGTCCTGGCTGTGTCCCCTCCCAGCTCCTTGTGCACCCCCAGCCTCCTCGCTGGCAGGGCAGCATGAGGAGCTGAAACATCCTTGTCTCAGTGTGAGCACCGCACTGCAACATCTAAAACATTGGTGTGTTTTCAACACTCTCTTCATCAAAAATCCAAACTACAGCATTGTGTGGGTCTCTATGAAGAAAATTAACTCTGTCCCAGCCAAAACTATGACACTATGGTCATGCAATAGGTGAGATCCAAGGTCCATTATGTTCTTGGAGGCCTAACTAAATCATACCCAGCTGTTACTCAGGTTTATGGGAAACCACAGACATACTAGAGCTGCTTATGTGTCCCACAGTGTTACTAAGATAACCATTCAGGGATAAGTATTTTGATATGAATATCTCTTTACATGTTTGCTGTGTTCTTCATTACACAGCATTGACACTTGATGGAATAATGACCTGATCCATAATAGTTTTTCTGTATCCTCTAAATTGTAAGGATTTTTGTGGACCCTATCACCATCAGTAGGATTTTTTTATACATTGTATCCATTTCCTTGAATTGGATTTTCTTTTAATCTTGGTTATTGATTTATTTTCATGAGATTGACTGTCCTTAATCCCACTGAATAGGATGTGTTGTTTGTTAAGTAGAGATATTCTGAATGTGTTGAATGGAGGTATAATATGACCACTTATAAACAGTCTCTTGAAGAGCAAAGTACTATTTGTTAGGGATGATGCAGAGAAATTTCAATTTTTATTTATTTATTTATTGCACATTACAGATCAGACTTGCGCTCAGCAGCTCCTAAAACCTGTTTGATTCATTTCAGTGCCCATTTAGTACTTGTATTCCTTCTAAGAGTTGCACTGTTACAGTTTCTGTAGCTGCGTACCTTTGGGACTCCAGACCTACGTTTTTAATGTTATGACTCATGGTATATTAGTATTTGGGTGCATATTTCACTCACACTTTTATTTAATAGCATATGGGCTTGTGTCATACCGGTGGGCTGCACCGTCAGGTGTGTTGTAATTATCCATTCAAGATCTGCCCTGCTAAAACACTTTTTTTCTCTTAGGGCCAAAATGATCCCCTTCTGGTCGATAAGATTATGAAGGATCTGGACTCCAATAAAGACAATGAAGTGGATTTTAATGAATTTATGACTCTGGTTGCAGCTCTGACTGTGGCATGTAATGATTTCTTTGAAGAACAACTAAAGGAAGAAGGATTTTAAAAATGCTCAATACAATCAATCTCTTCACCACAAATGCAATGAAGTATGTCTAGTTAGCTAGTGCTTATCAACATTTAGTGAATGCAAACCATCATCAGTCAAACTGCTACTGCAATAAGACAGCTATAGACCAGATCAACAACTGGTGTAAGCTGGACCAAAGACATCTTGCACTACTTGAGATCTGGCTTTTAGTATTCTCAGCCTTTGCACTGCAGGTGTCTGTAACACACATTCATCAGTTTCCCAGGTCCTGGGCTTGGGGTGGCAGAGCACTTGGCAGGAGTTAAGACTTCAATTTCATAAGTGTCAGTGGAGCGGGAAGTAAAAGGAACATGAATGTTGCTTACATACTTTCAGAATTGGAAAATTTGGAATGAGACATAGAATTTGCAATTTAGTTTTCAGTCATTCTGTAACGAACATGTTTCTGCAGGTCACAGAAAGCTGTTTGTTTTCTGATCAGCTCTGCTTATTCTAACGCCCTTTTTAGTTGCTGCTCCATACCTCCCAGCACTCTCGTATTTCAGCTATGGTCACAGCTGCCTCCTGCCGCCTGAGCAGATGGCATTGCTTGCCGTGATTATGGGTTCATTTCCCCCAATCTCCCCAGCTTCCATTTTGTTGTGTTGGCATTACTGCATCCCAGTGGTCCACCTCTTTGTTCGGCATAAATGAATTTATTCATATGATAAATTATTCAAATACATAGAGGTTTTAGCAAGCTGCTCTGAGGGTTGATGGAAGAACTGGGTCTTCAGGGGAAATGTAAATGCCTGCTGCTTTCACTATTCTGGCACCCTTAAGAGGAGGGCTTTTAGAGGACCACTTGTGGAGGATTTCATGATGGGATCCCAGAGTACAGCTTCATCATATGAGTCATCTGACGGAACAATAATTTCTTCATGTGCTGATCCAACTCGCTGCATGGATGTGGTGTAAAAGGGGCAGTGGGATCCCACAGCCAGACATGGAGAGAGAAATGTTTCAGTGTTAACCCATCCTTGGACTGAAATAAGTGTATATCTAGATTCCTGTTTAAACATACTTCCAAACCCCTGCAAATCCTTAGTGACAGCATGTTGCAGCTTTTTTCTTGCATGGAGTGCTCTCATTGTTTATTGTTTTTTGGTTGGTAACTTCAAACTGTAATAAAAGGTGTCTGAATTAAGTGAAGATTTTCTGTTTGTGTAAGAGGTCAAAAAAAAAGGCAAGTTTGGGGTGGTGGTAGAGGCTCTTTAACATAACAGAAGTCATATAGTATTCACAGAAGGTCTGATACAGGAGCATGGCAAAAAGTATTAAACTGGCAACAATTGCACAACTTTTTGCCCCCTGTGATGTCATGCACTTTAATATCATTGCAGTTCTTGGACAAGGGTGGCAGCAGGACCAGCCAGAAAGTCCAAGACTTCTTTCATGGTCCTGCAGACTGTTTCTGGTCTCCCAGAGTTTCCCCTTCTTGGGTGGAAGGGAGAGGAACACAGTCTAAACCTTCACCCCAAAGCTACAAGGACTCAGGTTGTCTCAGTGAGGACTGGTTTGCCCATTACAACTTTCAAGTAAAAACCTTTCTGGAAAGAAGCTTCAGCTAGTCCATAACCCCCCTGCCTATCCTTGGTGGGACCCTAGACACTCAGCAGTTTGTGTGTTGAGCATAGCTGTGGGAAGTCACAGCTGGGGTCAGACAGGGAGAGATGCTGCCCTGCTGAAGAGGGTCTGTGGAGCCATTTCATCAGCGGAACTGACTGCAGACTGAGTGCCCCCTCATTCCTCTGCAAAAGGGGCTTGCTTGCATAAGATCCAGAGGAGAATGACTCAGATGATTTTTATTCCAACAAAAGTTTTATAAAACTTCATAAATGACTGTTTGGCTTTGCTGGTTAGGTTTTCCTGGTTGCTGTTTTAACTACAAGAACAACTGTTAAACTCTATCATCACCCAAGAAGAAAGTATTCCATACATAAAACCAGAGACCAGAGGAGAAAATGCTACAAAGCACATTCAAATTCTAGAAAACAAAAAACCCCTGGCACAACCTGGGGTCTTGGGGCAAGGCACTTGCCATCCCAACCCTGGGCTAACTGTGGGCTGACCCACTGCACCAGGAGGTCATTCCTCAGTCATTCTTCTCCTGCCCATGACAACCACTGCTGCATTTGCAGATACCACTGCCAGGAGAGATGCCTAAAATCTTCCTTTTTCTGGGGAAGATCACATCAAAGTTTTGAATTGCCTCAGAACCGGAGGGGGGGTGGGGGAGAGAAGAAAAAAAAAAAAAAGAAGGAGAAAAAAAGCTGTCAGCAATCTTCTTTTCTGTAAGCAAGCTTCAGGATGGAGAACTGCATTGTAGCCACTCTCGCTGGCTATGCAGGAGGGTGTTTGTGTGACCAACCTCACTACAGACATTTTGTCCTGTAGACATGAACTTTTTGATTTAGCTGCTCTTAAAAGTAAAGCTATCGTCTTTAAACATGAAGCTACTATTTTTTTTCTCATTGTTTACTGACACTTTTCTTGCTGACTTCAAGTTTTCCTGTAGTTCACAAATCCAGGAGCCACTTTAAAGTTTTACATGAAGAGGAAGCTTGTTGTGTGGGTTCCTCCAAAGTCTTTCAGCTTTAGGAAAGATGTCTAATTATGGGCATTTTTTCATTTGTGTTACCAGACTGTCTGAAAAATCAATAGAAAAGTGAACACTGCAATATGGCCTAATATTTTCAAGTTACATTAAAGACCAATAAAAATCCAGTGATGCCAGACAAGATATTTTCTAGCTATTGTGAAATTGTTTTCCCTGACATCTAAAAAGCAGATTTTGAGAAGATAAATGGCATTATCTTGAAAGCCTCAGCCTTTGCCTTTTGCTTTTATTTCAGTTCAAAGGATACTTGAAGTGGCAGTGCAACTTGATGCACAAAGCTTCATGCACTATTGGTAAATAAATTTATAACCTCTTCAGATTTGGTGTCCAACTGCTGATCTCAAAACACTGCATGTGACACCACCGGTGCTTTGAAAGGGAGCAGTCCCTCCAAGCTCTGACTTACTGTCCGTGTCAACTGGAAGGCAACATTTCTTTTGCTCTACAGCACTGTAGGCAGTGTCAAGCCCAGTGGAATAATCATCATCCTACAACAACAGTTCCTGCTCTTAAAGGTGAGAAACAAAGTGGCCTGGGGTTGTGGGAAATGAGAATACCATGCACACCTATTTGGTCTGGGAAATCTGGATAGGACTACCTTTCAAATCCTGGTGCATAACTCCTCATCCTTGGCATCCCTATACATAGGCTGGCAATCTCCCCGTGCTGTCAGTACAGTGCCTGCTCTTTTGAGACGTGCACTTTCCCCTTGGCAGAGCAGCTATTTCCTCCTGGGGCAAAGGCTCACAGGTCTCCCCTACTGCAGCAAGCACTCCCATGGGTGTACAGTCACAGCAATGTGCTGGGTCTATGCAGTGTGCTTGATATGGACTGTGTCATCTCAAAACCCAGTACATGTATCTCAGTGAAGCATGGCTTCATGGTATCCCAGGCAGTTGGAGAATTAACACTCCCATGCATGCAGGCCAGAGGAAGGTGGGTCCAAGCTCTCCTATAGCAATGCAGGTCCACGCCAATTTACTCAGCAGTCCAAGTCTGAGCCCCTTCCCACTACAAGTGTTGCAGGCTGTGCTGCAGTATAAAGCAGAGAGTGGCCAGGAGGGAAACTCTTGGCCACGACCCAGAGCCCACAGTCGCAGGCTGGCACCACGCAGAAAGAGTTCAGTTCCTCTCATATTTCCACCCAGAGAAGTTGGTTAAAAGGTCAAAGACAGGACTTGCCTCTTAAATCAGATTAATCTATATAAAGGTTTTTGACTGGCAGGAAGATTTCTTAGACTGTGATGTGATGTCATGTGCATGTCTAATAACGGGTTTGATTGACAGGGTAACAATTAATAGATGTGTTTTTAGGGATAATTAAGTCTGTTGAATGGCACTGTATTATTTGAAGAAAAAAAGGGGTCACATTTTCAGTTTTATCTTTCTTCTTCCACATGATACTGCATGAGAGAAGATTTTTTGTTTATGATCTAGCAATCTTTTTTTTCTAAGCAAGAACATTTTCATCCATGTCCTTTCCTAATAGCTGGGCTACATGCCCTTGGGCAACCATCAAACAGAGCAGATGAGTGAACTTCTCCAGATACATTAAAAAATAAAAAAGTCTTTTTAAATACCAAATTCCAGCCACCTGCAATCAGTTATGTAAGAGGGGGGCTACTCCCAAGGAAGAGAACTGCAGCTGCATCCACTTATTTTGCCCTAGCAAGTAGATTCTCAGCTGATATAAAACAACAAAGTCTATTGCACTTAGTGGCATAATTTTGCAACAGCTGAGGACATGTACTTATGACTTTAAATTAGCCATCAATGGAAAGTTGTGCTTCTGTTAGCTGGTTGGCTAAATAAGGACATATCTGTAAAATTGCAAATGTTGCAACAAGGCAGCTGAGAGGAAAACAGGAGAAACTGTTGCTCAGAGTACAGGTATTTGTAGGACAAATTTAAGCGAAATGTTCCTGTGGTTTGTCTGCTTTAAATTCCAAGCTGTCCTCTTGGGTCTTGGTTGACTTTGTGTATTGCAGAGCAAACAGTCACAGTATGGGTACCAAGTATCTCTGCTGGTGGAGTTTCCCCTAAAGCTCCATGTGTTAGGATGACTGTACTTTCACATCTGTTGCATGAACCCAGAAAAGCACTGTACAGAAACATGGACAGGAAAATCCTGTGGTTAGAACAACTTGTGAGGACCTGAAGGGCAAGTGAACCACCTGGAGCGTTAGATAAGGTTGTGTTTTGTGAGCTAAAAAATGTCAGGAAACTGAGAACACTGCAAAAAACTGCATCTTCCCTAGCTCTGACTGTGGATATTGAGTGGTAGCAGCAAATAGGTCCATGTGGTTAAGCAAAGGGCAGTTGGAGAAGATGCAGGTCTGGAGAGCTCTGTACTGTTAAGCTGTGAATGTCTTGACTAAGAGAAACCAAAGCTTTTCTGTCTTTGCATCAATGACCTATTCTACAGCTGTCACTCAGGGAAAATTTTTGTCATTTTTTGTTGCCCCAGGAAACAAATTAAATGAAATCAAATCACGAGAATTTGAAAGCTGAGTTTGATTTCTCTCTGCAGTGAAAAAACATGTTGGCAGACCTGAGGTAAAAGATGGTCTGTGAAATTCCTATCACGGTCTAAGCTGTCTCTAGGCTTCAGGAGGTGGAAGAATGCCAGGTGATCTCAAAGTCCTTCAATGTTTGTTTTTTGCATTGACACGAAACACTGCAGTACTTCTGTCTAGAAGCGGAGGAATTACATGCATGTGAAAAAGGGCTAAGTGGTAGGAGCAGCTGAGAGGATAAATACATCAATATGCTGGGTATGCTGGCATCTCTTATCTGACTCATATTGACTAGTTGAACTGTGTTACACTCCACAGTATTTCTGAAATGGCCCATTATTGTAATACCTAACACTGTTGGAGACGATCATGTTGAATCACAGCTCTTTCCCTGGATGAGTGAGAATCAATCAAGGAGACAGTCACTTCAGCTGAGAAGTACTTGTCCTTGGGTAGGAAAAGTATCTCATGATATCACTTTTTGAAGGGGGGCTTTGTCAGAAAGGAAGTTTATTCTTCACAGTGACCCAGTTCTAACAAATTTTGGAATTTGGCATGTGTAAGTACTAAGATCTTTCAGTATATCCAAAAATTATATTTTATATTCTAAGGTGACCTCAGCACTGAAAATAAAATGACAAATGTTCTGGTAATTCAAATCTGGGAGAGGAGAGGAAGCAGTGGCTTGAGCACCCTGTGTCCTCTGCAGGTCTGGCACGTGATCTGATGTTTGCCTCCAAGTGAAGTGCAACAGTGTTCAAAGTGCAAATTATGCCATGTTCTGGGAAGGAAACTGCTCTTCTCCAAGGATGCTGGGACTGGCCAGGGCAGCTACTATATTAGGTGAAGACTGACACAAGCCAGTGCAGATCTGTTGGGATGTAGACATGGAGAGAAGTAGGACATAGAAATGAAACATCTACCAGATCTCTTGATTTGGAGTCACGCTGCACTTGCCTGTGTGTCCAGTGTTAAGATATTCCTGTCCTAGCACTTCAGAGGTGACATCCCAGGTGGGCAGATGTCCTGCGCCTCTCCTAATGCCAGAGCCATGGCACATGCCTTTGCCCATCGCCCCCTCCCGCACCTCTCTTTTTCTTCCTGGGAGAAAACTTTTTTCTGCTCCCACTTCTCGGCCCCAACTGCTTTGTGTAGTTGCTGTGTTGAGTCACAGGCAGAGCTCATAGTGATCATCGCCCTCAGGGTAATCTCAGTGTCTGAATATAACATTTGCTTGATTATTTGTAACCCGCTAAACTGCGAGCTTCGCAATCCTTGTTCTTACTCAATGCCATAAATAGTGTTAATGCAACACTTATCATCAAGCCTGCACAATGCCGATAGTCTTTCTGTTCACCAATCCACATGCACTTGTCATTTCTCTAAGCTACTCAACAAAACAAATCACATATCTCTTGTGTTAAACTGCCCAGAGTTAACAAGCTACATATACTTCACCTTACAGAAAGTTCAGCTCTATTTAAGGCCAAATTATTCATACGCACACAAGTAACAGAAGTGTCATTACAGAATGTACAGATGTACTGCAAGGCTTGGAGGAGGTGGTGGATTTTGCTCTACCAGCACAGAGAGCTGGGGACAGCAGGTAGTAACCGAAGTCAGTGACAGAAATGACCATTGCCTGAAAGAGGAGGAGTGCTGGGTTCAGGATGGGTCAAATGATACTTGGAGATTTGTCTGACCCCAAAACCATGGGTAGAGTAAAGGTATAAAATGTGATCTTGAACTCTGCACTTTTGGTGCTGAGTATGCCCTCTTTCAGTTGTCATTGCAACTATGATCGGGTTTGTGTAAGAGAAGCATATCAAAATATTGATAGGGACAAATTAATTACTTTAATCATGTTGAGGTGTACCTTTCCTGTTGTATGACAACTGCCTGGCTGCTTAAACTGTTTTTTTTCCAGTAGTTACACTGGTGCATTTTGTAGAATGGGTGCTTACCCACTAATAACTGCTGTGGCAACAAAGAAACTCACATCTCATGCCACAAGTGGTCCCTGGATGTAGTCTTGATCCTGTAGTCATGATCATGACAGTCCCAAGGGTTCTGGCAGTCACAGTTTGGGTCCTACAAATGACAAGGGGTTTTGAGATATTAATTAGCTCTCCATTGATTTTCTGTGCTATAGGTTGCTCCCTGGCCAGGACCTGGGCAGAGCAGTGACCCATTGCCATGGGGTGTGGTAGTCAGTGTGTGTGCTGGATACACAGGGAGATTTGGCACCATGTCTTCACAATTAACTGACCCTTATCAGCCATGAAAATATGTAGCGTGGCATAACCTGTTAGTGGAGAGGGGACCTGATGGTTAGTGATGGGACGTGGCTGCAAAGTCTCACTCCTCTTCTTCCTCCTTCTTCTCCCCAGCACCTGCAAGGGAGGAGGCAGTAACATGCTGAGGAGCCTGGGGCAATGGAGATGTATGGGAATACAAAATCTTCCCCACTAGCCCTCAGAATCGATGTGAAGTGTTCAGTAATGATCTGTGAGTACTGAGGGAGGGATTCAGGGACTTCAGTCTTTCCTGTGGTGACTTATAGGATAAGGGAAATGGACTAGAGGCAGGAGCTTCCTCAGGCAGTAGATGATCTTTGGACTAGATGATCTTCAAAGATCCCTTCCAAATGAGCTATTTTGTGCTATCATTCCCTTTTATTCTAAACATTTGGCTCTAGTTTCACAATCCCTCAGGCTTTGAAGCAATGTTCTGTGTAGGTCTATATTAAGGACATAGTTTCCTAATGACCCCTGCAGCTGTGATTTTTCATGCAGCCTCACCTTTGTTTCCTTTTCCATGGCATTTTTTTCAGACCCATAACTGATAGCTAGCACAGAATTTAGTAATCATGGGACTGAAAATTTGACCCTCACAGTAGTATTTATGACATTTTAGAGTCTCTATATTTCTTTGCCTCTTTATTATAGAATAGTTAATCCCACATTTCAGGAATAATACACTGAAGGGATTGCAGCCAGTTGAATGGCATACCTCTGTAATAAAGTGCAAGTGGTGTGCAGCAATCCCTTGTCTTCAAAGACACAGACACTGGTGTGGGACCTGCTGCCATGTGAGAAACAGCAACAGCTAGATAGTGCTACATTTCCCGGATGCCACAGGAAAAGCGGAGTCTTACTTAATTCTGAGATAAAGCAGGGATAAGCATAAGGGAAATACATGTAACTCAGCACAGTGATTATCAGCTGACACAGCAGGAAGGTTAAACCACAGCCAGAGGTCCTGCACATGCTTCGCCCTGTTTCATGTCTCCAGCCGGGCTGAGCATGCATGAGAAATCAGCATGAGCAGCTGAGGATGGAGTGCCTGAGGCAGAAATCCTTCTTACCCATGCCATTGGTGGTGAAGCACCATGGGCTTGCTGCTGTTCTGAGCAGGCAGAGGATTTGTCCGGTGTGGATGAACAGGGGAGTCCCTGTGGGACATGCAGCAGTCTGTCACTGGGATGTTCCCTGCGGCGTGAAGGAGCCAGGGCTTGCATGGGGATGTGGCTATACAGGAAAATTAACACTGTCCAAGATTCTGGTGTTAGAGGGAGGTTTGATCTGCTCTGGCGCTTGTGCCAGGAGTCAGGCTGCAGCCCAGGGGAATTAAGAAATACAGGGTTTAAAATATGATCCAAATGAGAAGACTGAGGTTTTCAACAGGTATATCACAGGAAATCCAGGAGCTGTGGTTTGTGTGGAATCAGAAAGCTCCAGGGTTCACTTGGGCATAGGGGGGGATTAGCTGCAGGGGAAATTTCCACTCTGAGGGGAGGGAATGGTGGCCACAGCCTTTGTTATGCTTGTGAAGAAGCTTGTGTGGAAATATAATGATCTTTCACAGGAATTCAAGCATGAAAGAGTGCTGTTTAAGGGAGCTGGGGCTCCAAGAGACCCTTTTGGAGACCAGGGGTCCTGTGTGGTTTGTAACACCCAGTCCCTGTTCTCATCAGCAAGGCAGCCCTAAGGAGCGCCTGTAGCTGGAGCACTGCTTTCTGCAAAGTTCAGTTCCAAGAGCATCGTACACAGCCTCACCGTACCAACCACCTTACCTGAAAGGAGAGGAAAACACAATTACTGACTGCATTATAGCACAAAGCATCACTTGATCTCCACAGGGAAGAGTAAACAGGGCTTGTTTCACTACTCTCTATTCAGCTGTATTTTCTCCACCTCTCACCACAGCTGCAATCTCTTTCCTCTGAAATAGCAGCTGACGAGACACCTACAAGCTCCCAGCATTATGTGGGGGAATTTTCACCATGGGACAGGCAGCTGTGGGCACCCAAACCCACCCACAGACCCCAGCTCTAGCAGTACAAAGCTCTGCAGAGCCTGCGGTGCCACCACGGTGTAAGGCAGGTGATGTCCTGCTTCTGCTGGGCAGGAGACAGTTGCTCCCAAGGGTGCCTTATGGCCACAGAGGTTTCTGGTGGAGTGGAGGTGTCACAGTGCGAGATAATCTGGTCCATAGCAGGGTTGGATTGGGAATGTGTTTTACTGTGTTATATAATCTGATGTTAACAAAACAAAATTGTCCTATTAAGTGTTACCGTGACTCAACCCAATTAAAAAAAAAAAGAAGGGGGGGGGGGGCACTCTTCTCATTTGCCCAAGGGTTTGTATCACATTTAAGGTGCTTTTCCCTTCCAAAGTGCCCTAGGGATATTTTGAACCCTGTTTAAACTGCTGATTTTTTTTTTTGCTTTGTTAGAAGTAATCACATCTGACAAGTTCAGCTTCATCCTTAAGCACACGCAGAGCTGGAGCGAGGGACTGTGCAGGCGAGGGGAGGCTCCAATGCTGGAGGGACTCCTCAGGGTTTGGGTGGGCTGGATGACCTCCAGAAGTCCCTTCTACATCAACCATTCTGTGACTGTGGCAGCCCCGTGCTTTAGGAGGCAGGGAATCACCTCTGGTGCTGGGTGGCTTCGTGAGGAGGCTGGGCAGGATGTCACCGTGCCTCTCTCACCAGCTGCTGCTGAGCACAGAGCTGAAATGCCAAGCAAGAGGTGGCACAGAGGAAACGGAAAGTTGCATGAGTGTCCCTGCTAATAGTGAGTTCCCCATCCACAGCAATAGACATCTGGGTTTAGTTTTTGCAATAACGCCATGCAGAATATTTGCAATGCTCAAAGCAAACTCCTGCAGGTACTGTGTCAGAACCACGAACCCTTTGTAGGCCCAAGATGGCTCCTCGCCTTTCTCCACCACCCTGAAGATTGTAGTACAGTCCTCGCACCTCTTGGTGCCAGAAGCTTGCTGTCCTATGGCCCCAGGGTTACCTGCTCATCTGGACACCCCACCAGGTAATGCTGTGCTAGCCCAGACCTCAGCTATTCCCTGGGAAGGGTTTAAAACATTGGTGTTGTGGTTGGTGTATTTTGTCAGAGCAGAGCAGATCACAGGTGATCTAAATTAGACAGGTTTTGCTGCAGTGTCATCTGTCCTTCACTCCTTTTTGCAGATGAATTCAACCAAATCTTCAGTAAGTGGTGAAATCCTCAGACAACTGAGCACTCTCCCTCATTTAGTGAAGGCATCCAAGGAGGATGCAGCCACTGAGGCCTAGGCCGGGGGCCGGCAGGGTAAGTGCAGGTGCCCCGGCCAGAACAGGGGCTGGGGGCTGCCAAGGGCTGGGAAGATGAGGAGCAGGGTTCTTACTGAGGCTGAAGTAGATCTTCAGCTACCACTTCTGGGGACTTTGGTCAAATCTCTGTCATTTCCCAAACAAGCAGCAAGCTGCCTGCTATGCTGTGATCCTGACTTTCTTTTTCTCTTCAGAAAGCAAGCGTGTGATCAGAGAAGTGCAAGAGGCTGGGCTCTTCTGCAGCCCCTTTGGGTCATGCAGGTTCCTGGTGGTCTCTGGGGCACCTCACACCACCCCGAGCAACCTCCCAGCCATCCTCTCACAGGCTGTGGCTAAGCCCTGCAGCTTTCCTCCACAACTTCAGTCCCCAAAGAACTCCAGAGGATTTAAATTCTGAGCTCCTGTAGCGCTTCTGAAGATGCTTGCCTAAAATCACAGTTAACAATTCAAGGCAAGTACATGAAGATGAATTAATTCAGTCTTGGTTCATTCAGCAATTAACCACACAGTTCCCTGAAGCAGTTTTAGCAACCTTTGAGTACAACTTAGTGTCAGAAGTTCAAAAACATTTTCTGTTTCCTCTGTATTCTTTATGCTATTGAAAATCATGCAGATATGGCATACTCACAGACGTGCTATGCAGATACTGAGGAATATTATAGTTTAAAGTAAACTCCAAACATAAGAATTATAGCATAATAAAGTCAGAGCGTATAGACAGAATAAGATTTTTTTTGCTATTATTGTTTGACCATCAAGTGGTGTGAAACTGCTGGCAAATGTTTCTGTCTACCATCCTTAAGAATGAAATCAGGAGGAGCAAAGTTAAAGCTCTGCAAGTTTGGATCTTTTTTTTTTTTTTTTAAGTTTTACTGAACCAAAATGAGACTTTGACAGAAAAGCATAGCTCAGAAGGTGTTATCAAGATGGCTGTGATGGGCAAAGTGTATTTATTGTATGCACACCATCAGTGGATGTGCACACTCAGGGTCAGAGGAAAATTAGAGTACGCCATAAAACTAGTCGGTAAGTTCATGATTTTCAGTACTCTGCAGAGTTATGAATTTTAATCTCCAGGTTCATCCTTTGAAGGTATTTCTCAGGTTTCCCCTGAGGATCAGGGATGAGGAACAGCAGTATCAGCAGTTCTATGGGAAATACTCCCTTAGGAGCCCCAAGTTTTCATAATTTCTGTGTGAAAGCTGTGTCTGCTGCAGAGGACTGTCTCTTTTTCCCACGTACTTGCTGCAGACCCCTTTGTGCCCCCACCACAGGCACAGGACCAGGAGGTCAGTGTTGGTGCTGCATGCCGTGGGGCAGCAGGAGGAGCCCTGCAGGTCTAAAATGCCCTGAGACCGGAGGGGAGGAGGAGGGAGGGATGCTCTTTGATTCTCACTTTGCTTTTGAGTAACTGGAAATCACCATAGGGAGCGAGCGCCCTGGCTGTGCGGGAACACGCTCTCCTCCTGGGAGCTTTTCAGCTCCACCAGACAGAGAAGTAGAAAAGACATCTGCCAGCAAGGGGAGCGCTGTTGGCTGGGGAATCTGTGGCTGTGATTTGGACCCTCGTCATGCCCACGTACTGTGTCACTGCGAGAGGAATTCAGTTACCATGGGTTACCCTATCAGTACGGGGACCAAGTGCCTCCCCTCCCAACAGCTCTATAAAAAGAGTCGCTGGAAGATGCCCTGGCGGCTCCTGCCTCCCAGCACAGAGCAGCAGGCACTCAGCGTGGGCAGAGAGGGGTGCCAGCATGCTGTCTACTTTCCAGCTTCAGTGCCACCTCATCCTCATCTTCCTGGCAGCCTACAAGGGGGAGACCAGATACCTAGAGGTGAGCAATGGGGCTGATGGCTAACACGCCTTGATGTGCTTTTCTGCTCTCTTCTAACTTTATTCCCAGCTCCCGAGAATTGGGATTTGACTCTCCTTTTCTATTCCCATTCCCCCTGCACCTGACCACAGGTGTGACATTAATACAACAGCTCTCCTGCACTTTCATTTATTTGTCCTTTTCTCAAACTTGCACTTTTTGCTAAGTAATAGAGACACTCTCTGTGTGCTGAGCTGGGCTAACCTCTCAGGTGCCAGGTTTGCTCCTCCACAACAGCAGCCTGGCAGCTTTCTGACTAAGCCCTTGCACAGCTGCACCCTTCCTGGAGAAGGGATTTAATCTGCCAGCACCTATTATAGAGAAGTGCAGGGAGGGGGCTGCTTTTTGCTTTGCCCCAGCCTCTTCTTGCCCTGTTTCCCTGCCAGGTGAGGGATGCTGGTGAAGATGAGCCCTTCCTACTTCTCAGCGAAGATCTGAAGCGAGAGCTGTCTGCAGGACAGATCTACCGGCGGTCGCTCCGTGAGTTTCTTCAAAGCTCTGCTGGGTCCCTCTGAGGAGTGGGAGATTCCTGGGGGGGTGAGCTCAGGGTAACTTGGGAGTGACAGAGCTGCAGGTGCATTTTGCAAGGCAGGGGGGAGATGGGCAGAGTGTGAAAACCTCTGCAAGCTGTGGCTGAGGCAGAGAGCTCAAAGAGGGGCTCTGAAGGAGGCTGGGGGTCAGAGCTGGGATTCCACTGATGGGAGGAGGTTGGGGGTCATCCACCTGCAGTCACGGGCAGGGTCTGTCTCCAGGGGAAGTGGTGGATGGAAAAGCTGTGATGAGGGAGAAATACGAAGGAACTCAGTCTTTGTACACTTGTGTACACATGCAGATGCAGTTTTCTGCTCAGAGATGCTGTGATGTGTCATTTTCCCCCACCACACCTGCGAGCATCCCCCATTGCTTAGCCATCTCCCTCTCCTCCCCACTGACTGGGTCTCAGTGCAGGGTCTCTCCTCGCTCTCCCCTTCCCTGTGCAGTGGGAGCAGGCACTGGGTCTCCCTCCTGAGCAGGCAGAGGCAGCAGCTCCCGGCTCTGTCCCTGCAGGCTGCATCGACATGCTGAGTATAGAGGGGCAGTTCACCTTCACCGCAGAGCAGCCCCAGCTGCACTGTGCGACCTTCTTCATCGGCGAGCCCGAGGAGCTCATCACGATAGACTACGACTTCGTAAACATCGACTGCCAAGGAGGCGATTTCCTGAAGGTAAGGAGTTGGCAGCTCCCGCTGCTTGTCCCTGTCCCTGCTCCGGTGTGTGAGATGCTGGCTGTGTGTGGAAGGGGCAGTGCACACGAGTGTCTGTGTGTGCGTACAGAACAGCCTTTTACAAAGCATCCATCTCTGGGACTGCTCTTCCTCCTCCCTGAGGTGCTTTGGTGGCATCCCCACCACCACCACCCCCATAAATCAAAGTGCATCGCAGGCAGGGGATCAGTCTCCAAACTGCAGCATGGTCTCTTCCGAACTTTTCCAGGAGCACCTCCACTGAGTGTCTGCAGCTGGCAGACTGACCGAAAAGCTTGGTCAGTGCCAGCCGAGGCTCTCAGCCCCCTTAGGAGGGTTTTCTTGTTGCCTCTGTGATAACATAAATTGTGTGAGGAGATAACGACAGCCCTCTGAAATGCTATTACTTTGTGAGGACCTCCACTCACTGCATTAACTTGTTAATGTGTGGATTGCAGGAAAGACTATCAAATGGCTCTGCTAGAGCATGCCCCAAACAGAGAGAGGTCCGTGATGCAGAGCCATTTATAGTCCAGAACTAAAAAAATTTTACTGGAGCAATTTGGTGGAAGACAGATGTGTGACCAAGACCTGAACTCAGTTTTGGTGGTGAGGGGAGGTTTGAAGGTACCTGCCTGCTCCCTTTGCCTCTTGCTCTGCCCTTCGTGCACAGCACAGAGCCCCTCCTGAATGGCTGCAAGCTGAGCTGCAGGGGGGAGGAGGAGGAAAACTGCCCTTTAGCCCTGTCCTTGTCCTTCCCCTGGAGAGTCTTGTCCCTCCGTCCCTTGATCGGGGTCTCTCCAAATGTTGCTACAGGATGATTTCAAGGATTTTCTTCCTAGACCCATAGATATTTGTGAAAACTAAAAAAAAAAATAGCAAGCAACGTTCAAAACTTTATAAAGGTTTCCTTCCTCTGATTATGGTGTCCCCAGTTTCTCCATCATGCTACTGTATTCATACAGGCAGCTTTTCCCTGGTGTGATTTGGGCAGCCACTTCTCACAAGTTCAGAAAATTTGCAGTTTTAGCAAATCTGGAGACCAGTTCTGCAGGTCTTCCACCAAAATGTCCTACACATGCTCACATCAGGATTACTCACCACAGCAGCAGCAGGATCTGGTCCTCAGGTTTGCAAAGCATGATCGGAGCACAAAAGAAGTTATCAGGTGAGAGTAGGCAGGAGGGAACTGGAAGTGCAAGGAAGGGAAGGTAGTTACCTTCAGCTGTGCTAGGGTTAACACAGATTTCCAGTTCTGACACATTTCTCACAGGTCTCCCTGAACATGGTGAGGGCAAATTTGTTGTTATTTTTGTTGTGAAGGAAAGATTTGTAGAGGTTGCTGCTTAAGCTCTAGCCCAGTAGGCAGCATTTGTTGTGCTTTCTAGTGATTACAGTGAGCTGAAAGAAAAGACACGGGTGAGAGCAATCCCCCTGCTGATAATTCCTCCCCAAAGATTTATCGTGGTTTTCTTTTGGACTGAAACACGGATGCTCTGGGGGGCTCTGGGCACATTGAAGACAAGCTGCAAAACATGGATGGTGGAAAATTACAGGCAGGTCAGTGGACATCATGTCCATAGCTCAAGAGTGTGACTTTTGTTTGATGTGGCTTTCACATTAAAAACTAGTTTTAGTAGCAATTGAACTGCAATACTAATAAATCAAAAAACTGATATGAATTTGATGGTGTTGGAGCAAAGAGAGATGTTTCCCTCAAAAACAAGTCACCAAAATTGTCAGCTGAAGGAAATAAAAACATTAAAATTTATATCCATCCCATTCCTAAGTATTGATTGAAGCTTGAATTATTAGTTAAATGTTAGGAAATAGATAAATGCAAAGATTTTTTGGCTTTATCTAGGGGCTTTTAACAAGCCATCTGGTGTCAAAATAAAACAGTGTAATACTTTACACTTCTCTTTTCTGCTGAGAGGATGATATACAAAAGCCCTGGTTTCAATTATTGAACCCCTATAGGTATTTGATGGCTGGATACTCAAAGGAGAGAAATTTCCTAGTTCCTTGGACCATCCCCTCCCCACTTCTGAAAGATACACAGACTTCTGTGAAAGCGGCAACATGCAGAGGAGCATCAGGTCATCGCAGAACGTGGCAATGATCTTCTTCAGGATTCACCAGCCAGGCAATGGATTTACTGTCACGGTCAAGAAAACTACCAACCTCTTCCGTAAGTCTTATTTTATCTAATCAAATGGCTTACATTTGGGGTAGGAAGCAAAACAAAAAGTGTTGGTTTGCACTGAATTCTCTCTCTGACTTTATCTGCACCAACACAGTTCCAGTGACTTTTGCGGAGCTGCATGCATGGGGGTTTGACTCAGGCTCAGCTTGTGTCTCAGGAAAGAAAATTAGAGAACTATAAGAGAGAACTTAATAATTTCTTCTGTATTCAGGACAAGAAGGATCTTTCTTTCAAAGATGATCTCTTCAAATCTAATATTGTTGTGTCCTGTCACATTTGGCTTGAACGAATAGTATTAAACTAGAGATTTTAATCTGAGCGACTTCTGAATCTGGGTGAACAATGAGGAAAAAGTATTTGAAAAAGTTCAGCAGTACAATCAGTATATGAATAGTAACATGGAGAGTGATATATTATCCCAAGGACCTACTTGCAAGTTATTTCCCTGAGCCCATGAGTTAGCAAGGCACAAATAATGGTCACTTGCATCACTTTTCCAAAAGAGTTCAGGACATTTACCTTCAGTATTTAAGCTGTTTGACTAATTAATCTGATTCATCTGCCTTGCCATGCAAAAAATGAATCACAGAATCATCCAGGTTGGAAGAGACCTCCAAGATCTCCAAGTCCAACCTCTGACCTAACACTAACAAGTCCTCCACTAAACTATATCACTAAGCTCAACATCTAAACGTCTTTTAAAGACCTCCAGGTGAGAGCATGTCTGCCCTGCCCTTACTTTGAGTTGTTAAGACATGAGCCTGGACACTGGGTATCCAGGCTGGTGTGGCTTTGTGCCCATGGACCTGATCATTGTGTGCAACTGCTGGAGCTCACTTCTGTCCATCACCTGCTGGCCAAAGCAGGCCTTCATTGTCTGCAGAGAGGATTCCTTGGGTTGCACACACCAATGATAAGTTACTACCTGAACTGATGATTTTGAACTTCAAGGCAAAATCAGCATTTGCCTGCTCTAGTTTGAATGGGATATTTCACAGGGTAAGGGAACCCCAGTTATGAGGAGCAGGACAGGACTTGGGGTTTTGCTGGCAGTATCGGGCAATGACAAGTCAAAGATAAGTGAAAACCCTTCATCCATACTGAGCTTTAACTGCCAAAAAGTAGGAGTCCCTGAGAATACAGGTCCCTGATGTGTGGATTTGGGGTGTGAGCTCTCCTATTGATGGTTTCACCCTCAAATTCTGCCAGAGCCCATACTTCACCATAAGCACTGGGCAGGGAATTTCTAGGGAACAAATGCCAGGCAAGAAAACCTAAAAATATTGTATGCATACTTTTCAGCATTTGGCTTTAACTCTCAGCTGTTAAATTGTTTGTTATTTGTTTGTACCAAAAGTACACGATTTTGCTAAATGTGGGCAGCAATGGCTGCACAAGTAACACCTGCACCTTCTCCTGTGCCCCAGCTTGCAATGTCATCTCTCAGACGCCCTCGGGAAGGTTCACCATGGTCATTCCTCATCAGCACAGAAACTGCAGCTTTTCTATAATATACCCAGTGGTGATAAAAATATCCGATCTCATCCTGGGACATTTAAATGGCCTCTTTCTAAAGGTGAGTGGTTTTTGTTACCTAATAAATCACTACCACGTGCATGTTTTCTGGGCATGGACAGGGGAGGAAGGGGTGAAGAAGGGATGGCCACAGCACTGGCTGTTAGGGCATGTGTGCTCCAGATCACGTGTGTGCGCACCATGGGTGCTGGCACCCCCAGAGACCAGAGCTGGGTCTGTCTCTGCTGCTATTGTCTCTGTAACATTGCAGAGGCAATCAAATTATGCAAAGTGCCATTAGCACATGTAAATATTTCTTACTCTTTGTTACAGCAAGCATTTCATTAGAAAGAAAAGAGTGTTCTCTCAGAGCTGTCTGTCTGCATTTAAACTAATGAAAGCAGGAAGCACTCTGAACAGAGAAAGGAGACGCAGGTTAGGCAGTGAAGTATGAGCATGGTGAAAAAACAGGTGAGTTCACTACAGGTTGATCCCCTGCTCAGTGTGCTGAGCATCCTCTGCTCTGATTGGTCTGATGCACGGCATTTGATGCTCAGTGATGAGCAGACAGGAGAGGACAGGAGCTGTTGGTAGCACCCTGGGCCTGGGAGGTCCAAAAAGCTGCAAATGTGAAAATTTCCAGAGGGATAGGAAAAAAAAAAGTTTGTTTTCTGGTTCCATTGAGACTGGTAGCTGAGGTCCTCCACGGACCTGTGTCTGAGCAGCAGTCAGGGCACACAGCTGACACGAGCAAGGTGCTGGGGGAGGCATGACATGAAAAGACAGAAATTCAGCAGGCAACTGGTGGAAACAGGACAAGAAACAGTGAAAAAATCTCCGTCAGGATAATACACGGGGCTCTGTTGCTCACCTGTGTTTTTTGTTTGTTTGTTTTGTTTTGAGGGGTTTGCATCAAGGAGAGCTTTAAAGAAAAGTTTAGAGCAAAATGATGACACAGCTATTTGTGTCTGTGTGTGGTACCCCACCAGCAGACAGCATAAAGGGCAGCTTGAGTGAAACTGCAGAGATGATCTGTTTTTGTCAAGATAAAAAATGAGCAATAAATGTTAGCTGTATGTGCTGATCAGCAGCAGGAGCTGATCTGCTAATTCTGCAGAAAAAAAAAAAATTGATTGGAGGTGGGCAGGCTTCAAAATTCAAATGAAAAGAGTAAATAATACCAGAGGTGGAGCTGTTAGGAGTCTGATAGTGTCTTAAGAGTCCTGAGACTGCACAACCCAGGCTGCAGATCCACTGGAAAATGGATCTGGGGAAGTCCCTAGAGGGAAGTGAGGAGTTTTTAAGAGATGTTTAAATTGTGCTTACACAGTAAAGGGGAACAAGATGTGGGCAAGTAGTGAGCAAGGAAAGGGCTGAGCACAGATGAGAAGTGCTCAGGAAAAAGGGTCAGCCTTGCAGTGCAGATAGAGACTGGCCAGACAGAGGAAATTCAGCTCACAGCACGGCGCATGAGGGCAAAATCAGGCACGGAATTACAGAAGGTGTGGATTTTAAATATTCTTTGGCTCAGACCAGTCCATAGCTATAGCCTTGCTTTACATGCTGTTTTCACAGGGACACTCGCTCTTCTGCACTACAAAGAGGGAGACCCCCACTCTTGTTACAAGAAAACAAAGGCAAACAAAAATTTAAATCAAATGTAAAGTTTTAATACATAAGAGGAAAAAAAATCTTCCTCTATTACAAGTTAGCTAGAAGTACCAGTATGCCTGATCAAAAAGCCAATGTCTCTGTCCTGCCAGGAGCTCCTTCTCTGCTCTTGAAGTCTGTGAACCAGCAGCTTCAGGACTGATGGTTCAGGATGGCTAGAAACAACTTGTCTCAAACCAGACTTTGAGAGATGGCCCATTATTCCGTATCGGGCAGACAAGGGACCACAGCAGGGACTATTCTCTTAGTCAGAACAGTGCGTTTTGGTGTCACTTTCTGCTTGAGAATCTGAAAGTGAGGTTATTTTGGAGCCTAAGTTACTGCCTGCCAGCTGAGTGTGGGCATGTGTGCTGCCCCGTGACCCTATTCATTTGATTACACGTCTAAGCACCCAGAATCAGATTCCTTACTTGCACTGAAAGCAACTGGATCAACATCTTAACTGCAAGCCAGTGATTTTCCAGAGCTCACTTAGGTCTTTCTCTGAGAGTCTCTTAAAGAAATTAACTTACAAATTGAAGTACTATTTATTGATTGGGATGAGAACAGCCTTGATTTCACACGGATTTGAGCACAAAGTACTCTAAAACCTGCTGTTGACTGCAGTCTCATCTAGGAAATTGCCATGTTTTAATGAAAACAACAAATAACTTTTAATCTCTGTCTTCTTAGAAACCATCAGCAGGCTGTGCAGGAGTGGGAGATTTTGTAGAGCTGTTGGGAGGAACTGGCTTAGACCCATCCAAGATGTTTCCACTAGCTGATCTCTGTCACTCCTTTCATGGGTCTGGTGAGTACTCCTTCTTCCACTTACCTCTGCATGACAAAATACCAAACCAGAGGGGGCCATGCAAAGCCCTCTCAAACCCAGGTTTCCTCTAGACTGGTGAACTTCACGTGTAGCAGAACATGAGAGCTAAATCTCTTTGAGCCTGCAGCTGGGGAGTGTGATGCAGCACACCCATGAATACCTTCACTTGCCCCTGCAGTAATTATAATAACAAGATTAAGTTATATAAATTTTTAAAACACTTTTCCTATGACACATATGATTATTAGTGTCAACAGACAGACAAGCCTGGAAAGTCATAATAAATGAAGGTAGAGGAGTTACATTTTCAGTTCAGGCATTTTTTTCTCACTTTCACTGTGTTCCCAGTGCCTTCTTTTCCGCTGCAGAAGCAAAGCATACCCCAAAAAGCCTCAGAACCCTCACCCACTGCTTTGAGGCTGAACCTCTTTCGCAATTGTGCCATGTCAGTGACCTCCTTCTCCACATAGAAATAAGAATTCCCAGTTTCCCTAATATTTAATTGAGGAGAGAAAGCAGTGTTGCAGTGATGAGACAGACAGACCTCTGCAGCACACAGATGTGGGGCCGAGGGAGTGTGGTACCTTGGAGTACCCTCTCCATCACCTTTCAGCACACCACAGCCTAATGGTCCAGGCACTGCCAAAAGCCTTAACAAGTAAGCACTGGAACTGAGCAAGTACTGAGCACTGCAAAGAGATTAAAGCACGCTTTCCTGGCAGCATAAAGGAAGGAAAATCCCATCCTGTGTCTCTGCTCTCCCAGCGTTTCAGTGTTGTTAATTTTGGAGATCTCCAGGATAGGGTGCTGCTGTCCTCGCCTGTCACTCGTGGTATCTAACCAGTGAGTGCAAGCATGTATAAATTCCGTGTCATGTCTTTAGCTGAGACCGCAGATGGATGGGAGGTGAGCAGCATTCGTATGAGTAAAGGCTACAACATTTAATGAAATAGCCAGGCCATTATAAAGTAAAACTAACAAATGCAGAGGAAGGCATTTAGTCAGCAAAGCCACTACCAGGCAGTCATTACTACATCCAAAAGTGCTTTGTTTCCAAAGCAGTATGCATTAGTGCTTTGTAATTCCCAACACTACATATCACTTCTCCCTCTTCTGGTATAAATTTATCCTTATGTCTCTATCTCTTTTCCCTAATTAGCCCAAATGAAGATTGGTTGTGACAATACTGTGCTACGAATGGTCTCCAGTGGCAAGCACATCAATCGTGTGACGTTTGAGTACTATCAACTTGATCTGCAGGAAATAGAAAACAGAAAGGAGAACAGCATTGAGGAATTCTGCTTCCCTAGTATCTGAGAAACCAGGCAACATGTTTTCACACAGTTAATGACAATAAGGTTCTGGTGAATTTAAAAAAAAAAAAAAAAGGTATTTTTCCTTTATCAGCTGGCGTTATTGAGCCTTTCTACAGTACAAGCATATTCCCTTTTTTTCCCCATACAAATCAGTCATTCTCATGAGCAAGCAGGAAAAAGTATATTAATCTTTGTTACTACCATGATAATTTTTCTGCAATATTTAGGATAATTTACTATATTCAAAATCAATAGCAAGAAGAGAAGTCTATGTTTCCAATATAAGTACTATTAGGGAAACAGACATAAATCCTCTGTGTATTCAGTCTGAGCACACACAAAACTCATAATAAGTATAAACTTCACATGGTTAACATTATCCTTTTATATCAGGAATAAACAAAAAAAAAGATGGTGGAATACATTTCCAGTTTTATAAAAGGAAATCCAGCATTAGTGTGTGCAAAAATGACTTGTTTGGTTATGACTATAAATGTGCTATTTATTTCTAATGACATGTTTTTAATAAAAATTTATAGCATGGAAACTTCCTTACACAAACCCAAACATGAATAAATACATTCCAAGAGTTGGCAAAACACTATGATGTTGTATTTTTCTGGAGAGCTCTTTAAAACATTTTTGTTGAACTTCCCGAGTCTTGTGCATTTTTCTGGAAATTATCGTTTTGAACATATGTAGCTGTAAAACTGTGGACTATTAAAGTAATGTTATGGGCAGAAATGTGTTTAACAGTGTTGCCTACACCTTCTTATGCAGCACATGCCACTTACAAGCACGTTTCCCATTTAAGGTTTTTGGTCAAATGTCCAGCATACATGTGAAGTCAGATACATAAATACATGTTATTTTTCTCATATTTGGTGACCCAGAAGAGGAGTGTAAGCCTGGAGAGCTCTAGGAAGCACAGCAGAGGACCAGAGCTGTGTCCAAGCTTGGCAGAGCGTGGATGGATTTGTATGTTTTCTGGGAGTGCTACCTGGCAAACGTGGGGGCAAACAGCTTCTCCTCTGATGTTCAGTTAACAACCGATGCTGATTAATCCCCCTGCATGCCTGAGACCTTCAGATCTGATATTTGGCTCTTTGTCTCACACTCAGTCACCAAAAATCAAGTGTTCTGAGTAGTCAGCAGCTCTGAAGTTCATCCCCCTGCCTCAATAGAAGTTGGTGAAAACTTCAGGATGTCTCAGGCTCTCTCTTCGTAGGGTTTGATAACCTAGTTCTGATTAATAACTGACTTGATAATGAAGGGATATGTCTGGCAGCTTGGTCAGCCTTGGGTGTGTCCATGCTGCGGGGCTGTGTTTATGGAACAGATGAGGACTGTGTGACTATTTTGCTTTGTTTCCCCCCCAAATCAGACAAAGCCTCACACTTCCAACCAACAGCTTGGAAACTCTAGCAAAGGTGAGCACTCCCCAGGATGGGCCAAAAGGGGACCCAGGACCTGCAGCAGTGGGATCATCCTGCTTCTGGCTATCCCACGGCATGGGGCACCTCCAGCTCATGTCTTGGGGCAGGGGATCTTTGGCCAGCACATCCCTGCTCCAGTCCCATGCAACCTCCTGCAGGTGTCCGAGGCCCCTGCTGCGGTGTTGGTGTGTGCAGGAGACCTGGCCACCCAGCACGGAAACATTGGTACTCTGAGGCAGGAATAAAAAATAATTGTAGTTCTATGAACTAGCTTTTGGTTTTTGTTTTGTTTTGTTTTGTTTTTTTTCCTGAGGAAACTTGCAGTGATGGAGGATTTCTGTCTCCCCAGAACTCCTAACCATATCCAGCCCCAACAGCCTTTCACAGGCACGCTTCAGCATAATGGGGTAGGTTATCAGGAAGGTTTAGGATGGAATTCAGAGATCCCTGTATCAGACCACGCTTACCCATATGCCTATCTGCAAACTGGGGAGAAGGAAAGGTCTTTAAAATATTGCTCCTTGGTCACTGAGAAACATTCAGTGGGGAGGAGTGGAAAACTCAACAACAGAGTTCAAGTCCGTCAGCTCAGGACTAGGTCATGGATGAAGATAAGCTCACCATCTCTTGCTTTGTGTAGTTTAGTAGTGGCATTTCCCTTCTTTCAGCTTTACGTGAAACTTTGCTTTCAATCCTAATGCAATTTAAATACCTCCAAAACAGCAAAGCCTTACAGAAAAGATACTTAACATTCAGAGGTTGGAGATTAGTCCCTCCAAATTATAACTCAGTGGACTCTGTTACTAAGGAAACTTACCGTTATAGATGGAAAAGAATGGAAAAACACTTTGTGGATGACAACGCTAGCTATTGCTATTGCTCTGTGTGTAGTACTCAAGTATGAGGTGTTTTTACTGGAGCTAGGAGCTTCACCTATTCTTATTAATCAACATACATTTGGACAACACCATCAATCACACCACCACAATGTGTTGACTGTCTTGAAAAAAAAAAAAAAAAAAAAAAAACCAGACCCCAGCCTGTCCTTTGGTTTGTGTTTTAAGCTCTACCACATGTAAAAAAACAATAGTCACTGCAGCCACTATACCTCTATTTACGGATGCTCTGTCATTTCAGAAGCTGCAGAACTTCAGTCTTAAGATATCAGCTCATAGCTGTCGAAGGTCACAACTCCTACAGTGTTTGGTTCTGAGAAGGGAGGAAATAAGGATTCTCTTTAATGAAAAGAAGGGAAACAAAGACAAAGAACAAAAAAAAAAAAAGATTTTTTTTTAAATGAAGGTTTGTAGAATATATATATATAAAGGATAAGATATATGTGAATAAGATGACTATCTTGTTAAAAAAAAATGATAGAGAAGAGCAAGGTTGTAGTCTGGAGGCATACAATTAAAATACAAAAACACACACACCAAAAAAATGCTTCTAACAATAGAAATGGAACAAAAGTGTTTGAAGGGGGACTGTATGCAAATCTTAGCTTTGAGAAGACATTGTATGTCCAGGGTTTAGACACCCTGAAATCTTGCATCATAGGCAAAATAATCAAAACTCAAAATTAACATTAAAACCCACAGAATGTCAGGGGATGTGAGTGAATGTCTTAGTGAAGACTCTTATATCCAAGAATGAGCCACTTTTCTTCATCGTTTTGGTTTGGCATCACCACTGACTTTCCCTTAGAGAAGGGTGTAAAAGGTGAAATGGTACCACATCAGCATCTCACAGCATAGAAGCACCTTGCTAGACTTAGAAAGAAAACTGCTAAACTTTAATCAATGGGTTAGCAATTACTGCAAAACTCTTCAGCACCACAAGAACTGCAAAGGGTTAAAAGATGTTAATTACACGAAAGGGGAAAAATCAGCTATTCCTATTGGAAACTTAACCTTGAAAAACAGAGAGATGCAGCAAATAAATTAACTCCTACATTTCTGTAGTAACATGAAAGGATCAGTCAGCTGAAATAACTTTTGTCAAGTTTTCCGGCAACGGAATGGGAAACATTATTATGGGACCTACCGATAGCGAACTCATGCCAAGAGCAGGTAACATAGGTTGATAGAGACTCATTCAAGCTCTTTGGGACCGTGACAGAAAAAAAACTTCAGGAATTAAAAGTTATTCTTGATAAGTAAGGGGTCAGTAGAAATGTTTTATTAAAATTAGAAATGCTGCCTTTGGAGGTAAAAAACTCAGCAGAACAACTGTAATTTAGGAAGACATTTCAGTAGTTTCTTGCCTGGTGAGATGACCTCTGTTCCCAAAATCAGATTCTTTGTTCTTGAAGCACAGTGACAAAAATTCAGGGATTTGTTTGTAGAAATGTACAATTCCCTGCAATAATACATAATAGTCCTTTTAAGTTAGAATTGTTCAGCTAAACTGATGTTGATTTTATCTTTCATGCCTGACAACGGAAACAAGTGCTCAGACAAAGACAAGTGCAGTCTTTCTGAATGGTGGTCTGAATGACTTTTGAAATGTCTCCTATCTGCTCTTCTAACATCGATTCAATGACACCATGTCCTGCTTTCCTGCTTTTTCCTGCTCAGTGGGGGGCTGATCGCATGGAGTGTGATTTGTAATTCGGAATGAGGCTGAATAGCAGGGTAAGTAGATTTGCAGAATGAATTAGGTGCTTGATCATATAACCTCCTTCCTACTGCAAGTCTAGCCCCGAAAATTTGAAATATGTCTTCAGGGCCAACACACTGCACTGATTTCACACTCCAAGCAGATTTTATGCTACCTCTGCTTCTGCCCATATGATTTTGTGCACATAAGGTGTAAAAGGCTCTGAGCTCCGCTGTCACACACTGGAATGAATATATGTGGCACCAATTATGTAACAGGGACCAAACTCATTTTTAAGAGCATAAAGAAATTTCACTTTCTTTCATGAAATGTACACTTCTTAGGATCTCAAAGCTGTACTTACTCAGTTCTAAACACAAGCTAAATTATACTTCAAGGAAGTGATTCATTATAGTCATTTTTATTCAGAGCCTCATTACTTCTGGTATCTGAGTAACTTTCTTGTTGATAAATTGACACAGATTTCACTTTTTTTTTTTCTCCACATTGCTTCTTATCTTTAAAGATCAGCAACAACTAATCATAGCAACTATGGATTTTGTACGCACATCATTTCCTATTAAAGGAAATGCAGTGTATTACACGTGAGTCACTACAAAATGAAGTTTTCATTATCTGTTCTTCTGAATAAAATTGATATTCATGGTACCGTGCTGCTGCAAATTACCATCAAACCATCAATTACAGTGTTGACTAATAGTTTTTTTTTTTATAACTTTGCCCCTCAACATGAAAGCAGGCAGTTTTATAACCACAATTTGCCTTTCCTCTCTATTCAGTGCCCCCCAGGGGGACTCACACAGCACTCTGAAGGACCTAAGTGTGTCCTTCAAGTCAGGTGCATAATGCTGCTTTCATGCAGGACATGTTCACAGATGTCCCACCATGGACAGTTCCTCCCCCAGGCTGGCAGCAGAGGTTTCCCAAAAGCAGAATGGTGCTCCTCAGTGTCACCCAGCACTGGAAGCTGGGACAAACAGAGCTGGAGGATAAATTTCTTCTGACCTCCAAGCTCACAGGCACGAGTGCAGATGCCCAGCTCTCCTCTTTCCCTGACGACACATCCCCAGCTCTGCCTTGCTTGTGCTCCAGGAGCCCATGGTGGGTCACAGACAATAACATCGCAGCCTCCCACTCCTGAATGCTCCTGGTGAGTCTGAGCAAACTGTTACGGAGTGAGGGTGATCTCAGCTTCTCTCCCATGGGAGATGTCCTGCCCAGATACTTCACACTGCTGGTGGGAAGTAGGCACTTGAAGAGGGCTCTCCTTTGTGTGTAAGAGCAGCAGAAGCTGTCCTGTCATCCAGATCTGCCCATTGGGACCCACTGACCATTGCACGTTCCTGGTATTATATTGTATATTTAAGTAAAATGTCATGTAAAGTTCAGTCATCAAAACAACCTGAGGAAATCGTAAAGGTTATGACTGAGTATTTATCACACAATAAAAATAAAGATTACAGAATCATCACAATAGCAGGTGATAAAAGATCATAATAATTTGTCTGAAGAACAATTATTCTGCCTTAGGAAAACTCAGCTTTAATTAACTGACAGATAGAGGCAAATGCCTGCAGCACAGCAGAGCTGGCTGAGCTCAGGCACAAAAGCTGGGTGATGATGACTCCTTCTGACATCTCATTCAGATGTCAGAGCTTTGATCATCTGATGAGGGAACTTGTTGAGATCCTTGTCTGATTCTGCCTTGCTGGCCCTGTTCCCTGTGTGCTGTTGTCGTGGTGAGAAGTTGTGCAAGGTGCCCAGCCCAACAGGAGCTGGAGATGTGCCCCTCGACAGCCTGCACAGGGTGCTGGTGGCACTGCAAGCCAAACCAGATGTCTCCTGACGGCAGAAGTATCTGGATGTGGATTTTGCAGATCCCAAAAAGCTCTTAAGTACAGAGTTGGGGGTGCAGGGAGAAAAAAATTAACATTGTTGAGGAGGTTTCATATGCAACTAGGAAGTCTATATTCACAAGGAAAAGATACACCTCCTCTGAGTTTTGTGAACCAAGAACTACATTAGCAGATATCACAGCAAGCAGTTCCAGCTTTTTTGTTGTGGCTTCTATGAGAATACCACAAGATATGACAAATTGAGCAACAGTTCTAAGTATCTCTTGGCTTCAATCCCTCTCAAATTAGGTTCTGCAATAAATTGATCTTTAAACTGGGTACCTCTTGGAGGAAGTCTGAAAACAGCCCTCAGTTTCTATTTTTGGAAAATAGAATATTTGGAAATATTTTGGATTGGAAATATGTCTTTTTTTGCAAGGCAAGGGGAATTGATAAAGTGTTTCTAGCATTGCCATAATTTAATTAGATTTAAATCAAATCCTACTTCAGTCCCACTGTTTATAACAATAAATTGGAAGACAAAATGAAGTGTCACAAACAAAAAGCCAACCAAATGGGATCTCTGATTCTTTAATCAGTCAAGCTTCAGCCTTACCTTAGGGAATGTGTAGGCAGTTTCTTATTGTATGAAAGATCACATGTCTTCATGCTGTTGGAAGCTCCCGGGCTGAGCTGAAACTTTGAGGAAAAAAAAAAAAAAAAAGGCAATATCACTGGCATTACTAGCTAAAACAGACTCCTGCTAAAGTAAACAGGTTTCCCTTAAGTAGAGATGTTGAAAGGTAGAAAAGACCAATTTAGAGGCAGAAAGAATCAAATTCTCAAAATAAAAGACAAAGAAGAGATAAATCTGGAAAGCCTCACAGAGCTATCCCCATGTAACACAGTCCATTCTTAATGCAACTGACGCAAGTGTTTAGCGTCTCATTAAATCAAAACATGTAGCTATCTTGGGAGGGAGATGGTTTTAACTGATCCATTTGTCACTACAGCAATATCAGCCCTACCTGTGCAAACACAGTTGTTTTGTTTGTTTGTTTGTTTGTTTGTTTTTTAACGTTAGAAACAGATACTTCACGAAACATGGAAATTTCTGTATGTTTACTATCATCATTTGGTTGGTTAAAAACAGATAATGGGGACTGGAAAAAACATGAAAACTTCTCATTCTCAGCTCATCTGAGCTGTCAGTCTCTACATTCAGTCAAATGTACAATTTTCTGGGGAGCTGGAAATGCAGTGGAAATGCAGTTTGGCTCAATCAGTCTAAGATGAAGAATGGGATAAACTGAATCACTGGGGATTTGCCCCAGTGTCTTTTTCTTGTTCTTACTCCAAACCAGCTTAATTTGGGAATGTGATCCATCAGAATTTGTTCCTGTCTCTCAGCTTAGAGAGTTGTTCTTGCTGTCTTCACATGCAAAAGTGGAGCATGAGAAAAAAGTTCTGGCAAGTGTATATTTTCATACTTTATAGAGGACACATCAAAGTCAAGTAGGCTTTGGAGCCTGCACTGCATCCAGTGCAAAAGGAAAGTCAATGAGAAAAGGCCAGGCTGGTTCATCATAACTCAGGGGTACAATTATATTACTACAGAGATGCATGAGACCCCCTCATCGAAATATCCCACTCACTTCAAAACTACCGTCACAAAAACTGTAGCATTGTTTAACTCTTAATAACAAGATCACAAAAATGGATCATATGTATGCTCATGTTTCTTGTACAATTCATTAATCATTATGCATAATTAGTTATTGATTACTAGTGTATTAACTACTATTTTGTATACAATTTTCTATACAATTTCTATTTATTATTTCTATATATGAATTATTATAATATCTATTTATTTTTCACATTATTATGGTTATAATAATGATATATAAATTATTGCTATTTTCTATATCAGGACATTGTTTCATTGAAGGTTTCTAATAAACCAAGGTGTTCTATGGCATGCAATAAGCACACAAAACTCAAAAATGCAGTAAAACTAATAGCACGGTAACTTGGAAGGAAGGAAGGAAGGAAGGAAGGGAGGGAGGGAGATACCACAGCTGAACTAGCATGTATTTGCAATAAAAGCAACAGACAGAAGCAGCCTGGTCTAGTGGGCACAGTGTAAGGGAGGGAACTGTGGCCATGGAGGAATTCTGGTTCTTCATTTAAAAGAAAGGGGAGCCCTTACCTTAACTGAGATGGGGTTGAAAGTGTAAATGCCAGCCTTTTGCTGGGATCCTTGCAGGGGTCCCCGTGGGTGACAGTTCTGATGTTCTGCGGCCTCCAAACTCACAAAATTGTTCTGGTGGGAGAGGACCTCAGAAGATCTTCTGGGTATGGGCTTCCAAGTTGCACTAGGTTGCTCAGGACCTCAGCTGATAGAGGCTAGAGTTCCCTACATACAGTGAGTCCATAACCCAGGTGCTCCTCCTATGACCAAAACACCTTCTCCATCACAAGTGGACCTGGGAGAAGTGGCAAGAAAGGTGGGCACCCTGGCCAATGTCACAGACACCACCGGACAGCTGGCATACCAGCACTAGTTTAGTATCACAGAGAGTCTTGAAGCAGATGGGCAGTAACAGTGTCCCTGCTGATCAGCAGCTCACCCAGCTTCACTATAAACGGAGACTCAGTCCGCCAGCAGTGTTGAAGAAGGCCTCCTAGACTTCTGGTGCTAACATGACCACTTTCAGTGGCATCTCAGTTCTGACAACCTGATGTAGGACAGTAACCAGATGATGACAGGGAGACTATCACAACAGACACTGAAATTAAGCTGTAGCCTCCACGTGTAGGTAGTAATATACAATCTATAGTGACTAGTGAAGTGATGCTGCGACATGTGTGCATGTACACGTGACATGCAGGGGAGACACTGGGTATGTAAACACACAGGCCCAGGAGGTGCCCTCTGAGATAAGACCTTCTCCAGACTGATCACTGAATGATCTCCACAGATGGAGCCATCTGCGATGTCAGGACATTCTTGCTAGTCATAGGTAGGAGCATTGCCCAGGAACTGTGTGGTTCAGACCTCCCTGAAGCAGACATCCCAACTGAATTGGTTGCCAAAACCCTGCCTGTGTGGCTCTATAGACTAGAGGACCCCTGATCATCACCTGAGTTGCAGGTGCTCTGGAGATATCACTTGGCTACACCATAGAGATATTTAAAATTCAGGCAGCAGTCTTAAGTAACTTCTGCACAGCCAAAATAAATACAAGGGATTATTTTTCATTTCTGCTACACAGTTACTTTCACAGCTTTAAGGAAAATGATTCTGGATTGAGATTTTTGGAATATACAACCTGAGGCAAACCCAACAAGTGAGTATGAAATCTCTGAGAAGAAAGTATGGGAAATGCTGCCCTACTTGTGACTGAAGTAGTATCTTTAGAAAGGGAGGGTAAATACAGTCTTGTGAGAAGAGAATCTTAAAGAAAGGGCATTGCGCATACATGGAACAAGAGAACTTACGTAAATTCAAAGCGATGTTCTATTTTTGCTGCTGTTAATTAAATGTTATCTCGCGTGCTTCATGCTTACAAATCACTTCAGCTATTGTCAGACCTCAAGTAGCTTCCCTTCATTTCTTCTTCTTCAATGAAACCAATTTGAAAGTCTCTTTCAGCGATTTGCTTTTAATTGGAAAGCACTCCCAAATGCAAGCCTGAACAATGTGGTCACTGATGTGCATTGATACTGATTATTTGTCAAGTCCGTATTTAAAAGGGAACATCTGACTGGAATCTGTAGTGTGGTTTATTTTCACCATTTTGCTTTTTCCCCCCAAGACAGGGTGAGCCTCAGGAGCGGTATAAAGCAAGGCGACCACTGGGACTCTGCCAGAGAATCACAGAGACCCCAAATCATTCAAGACGAGGTGCCGGGAGCCTACACAAACACATCAGTAAACAAGGCTGACGGGTGGGTTTTATTCATCTCCCCATCATCTCCTCATGATGGTAGAGACAGGGGGAGGGAGGGTTTAAAGCTGTTTCATTCTCTGAAAATAAAAGAAGCCAGGAAACAAGTAGTCTTTTACCCTCACTAAACATGTGGCTCCTCTGCTGAGCTGTCAGATGATGCTTGTGGCTGAGGCTGGAGTCACACCGCAACCCACTGTGTCCCGTCCTCCTCTGCTTCCTCCTCCTTCTGCCTTCTCCATCATGCTCTGGACTCCTCTTTGTGCCACTCACCTGGCTGTCAGCCACATCAGTCCTCCACTGAGCTAGGGAAATGACCCAGCTCAGAGAAGGACCCGGTATGGCAGTGCAGGACGGGCAGGCACAGGCAGTCAGGGCAAGAAAAGGGTGGAAACGTGATCTCCCCTTCCTTGCAGGGCCAAGTCACTGCTGCAGCTGAAGACACTCCTGGCTTGTTGGGAAGAACAGGGAACGACAAGATGATTAGTGATCCGCTAGTGCTTCAGGTTCATGAAGTGACTTTTGCTTTCAGGGGACAACCCATGAGATAGAAGGGTACAGATGGAATATCTTAGAGGAGAGGATTTCCCTTTGCAAACCTCGGAGCACGGTCTGTGCATTAGACATCCCTTTTGTTTTCTTTGGTATTAGTATGTAGGAAAAAGATTCAGAACTGATATCCCTCTCATCTTCTATTTAAGTGGCCTTCCCAGGAAAGTTGGAAAAACAAGGTGTGACTTGAAGACGTAAGCTGCAGATTCCATAAGGAGAATAGCTTTACTGGTAAACAGCATGTTAAATCTGTCCTCATGTTGCACACCTTTAAAAAGAGATATCAAGTGGCACTATCTTAATTGAGCATTAGAAATAGGTCTATTTCTCTAGCTAATATTTTTTCCTGGCTTAATAGCTCTCTTGAATAGGTTATCTGGCTTTTTACGATGAATGTGTAGTGAAGATTTCTTTTTCTTTTTTTTTTCAGGTCTGCCATGCAATGTATTTTAACCCAAATAATATGTTAACCAAGGATAATTCTAATTACACAGATCGCTTGGTCAGTTTTAATTAGAAATTAAAGCAATCCCTTTATTTGTCATGACATCTAAATTGTTTTTATTAGTCCTTATCTTCCTCATAGGCTCCAGCGCATGAAGGATTCATGTCTCACGTAGGTCCTCCCTGACCGTAGTGACCACTGCTGGGGAGCAGAAAACCTCAGCTCCTCACAGACGTGCTCTGCACCCACTGAGACCTCACTCTGACTCAGCAGCGATTACTCACTGTAGAGGGATTAACCCCACCTCTGGTTTACCGCAGAGTTTTCCCACTGCTACCTTCATAAACCATTTTTTATCCCACTGGTATTTGTATTTTCCACGTTGTCTGTTAAATAATGAAAAGCAAATTGGTCTTTAATAGGGGCCCTGGCAAGGGTCCAAAATCTCCCACCCTTCTTCCCTCAAGGCTGACTTAAAGAGAATGAGCTAAGAGATACACAGTGAGATCATCTCTTAACTGTAACGGCATTAGGCTTTTCAGTCCATTTATTTTAGCTGATACTTGGATAAGGTTGAAGGAGCCAGTACTTTTAGATGTATGCATGAACTGAAATCCACTGATACATGACTATTTTTAAACAAAGAGCAAAAATGTTTCAGATAGATAACACAGAATTAATCCAAGCCAAAACATGAGTTCATATTCATCAAATAAGGTAATTACAACATGGGAGAATCTATAGGCTAAAACTGTATGTTGAAATACAACTATTCCTTGGTGGGCAAAACAGAGAGACTCCATTTTTCCCCTTTTATGATATACAGGTAAGTGAATATGTCAGGAGAACATGTGAATGGAATGGCACAGATCTGTTATTCTGGATGCTGACTCCTTGGATTCACTGGAAATATTTATGCTGCTGAAAAGGGGAGTGTGAGGCACCAAGCCAGGCTGCCGAACCACCTTCTGCCCACGCTGGGCAAGTGCTGCCTGGCTCAGCTCTGGACCAGATCCCTCCAGTGCAAAACCTGGGTGCATCTCAGAGTGCAGGTTTTTTTATTTTATTTTTGTTTTTGTTTTTCCAAGTATATGGACCAGCCTGTTATGTAACTAGATTACTCTGCCAAAAATGAACCTCCAGCAGGGTCTGCACAGTTGTACATCTCTCCAATACCATGTTTGGGAGCTGAAAAGCCACGTCATGACTACCAGCCAGACTAGCACGCACAGTACTAAACCAGAAAGTGAATATGTGGGTGATGGTCCTCATCCAGCAGAGGCCAGTGAGAGGTGCTGCCTCCACGCGACCCCATCTGTGCCGTCCCCTTTCTACTAGCCTTGCTGAGGATGCTGTGGGGCTTATGTCCCATGCTGAGGCATGCATGTAAAATGTGGTGGAGGTGTACCAGGTACACTCTGGAGGGGGGACTGGGCCTCAAGAGCTGGAGACCCATGCAGCCTGCTCTGACCTGGACGCTCCCAGACCTGGGTGGCCTCAGTGACCAAACAAAGCTGCCCAGAAATGGCTATGGAGGTCATTAACATGCTGCCAGCTCCTGTGGATACAGCTATGACCTCAGCAGGGTGAGAGGTCACTCTCCTCTGCACAGATGTTTTTCTTTTTCATATCACTTTTATTTTTTTTTCTCCTCTGGGTCTGCCCTGGTCTGTATCTTTCAACCAATGGCTGAAAGCCTGTGACCCATCAGTCCATAAGACAAGTGGGCTAAAAAGCTTCATGTAGGCTTGTGGGTTCACAGAAATTCTAAGAGGATTACATGTTTCACACCTGCATTTTGCTTGCAGTGAAGCTGAGAGCAGAAGGGAATTGTCACCAGCAGCGGAGCTACATTTTATCTCTTTGCTATTCTCTTGCACACTCTCTGCATGCTCATCTTGTCTCAGTCAAAAGGATATGTCAGGTGCCACCCCAGCTTTTCCTCCAAAAACACCCAGCATCAACCATACTACCACTCCAGGGAGTGGCCAACAAGGGACAGTTCTTTGGTAAACCTCTCCAACTGCTGTTTAAATGAAACCAGTACTTGACATTTCACATGCCTTTTACTGCAAGAAATGATGGGAATGAAAAGTGTTCTGCATCTTTTATAAGGAAGGTGTTCTTTAACAGCAATTGTTTTCAGACTACTGAGCTGGTAGAGGTCTTTACTCAAATCCTTAAATTTTACTTATCTTTCAAATGAGATGACCATGTCAGGCTAACTTATCTTATTGAGACACATTGTTGTGTCTTGTCCCGCACCTGATGAATACAAAGCCTAGGACATAAGAACAAAGACAGCTGACAGTTGTGCTAACATTTTGAGCTCCTGCATCCAGTTCAGTTATTAACATAGTTATAATCACAGCTATGACCAAAGTGTTTTTGTTTGTTTGTTTGTTTGTTTTTTAACTAGCAGTGAATATGCTTTTATTTTAAGCTGCAAGATAAACTTAAGTTACTACCCAAACACTCCATGTTTATTTGACTACTTGGGAGTCATGGAAATAGTTTTTTTTTTACGGAATTGGGGTGAATGAGCTCCAAGCCTGCACAATCAGCAGCAAAAACACTGAAGCACATTTAAAACTTGTGTTTCTTTCTCACCACCCCCCAGTGAATTTCTTAAGAAATGTGGTGGGAAGACACATTTCGAAATTTAAAAGAAACAAATACATTTTGCGTCTGGGAGAAGGAAGGAGGATGGTATTCAGTGCATCTAAACTGTTATTTCAAATGGTTGAAAGATATTTTATGTTCAATTAGCTCTAATTTTTTCAACTTAAGATACTTCTCAATTTGGCTGTGTATGACTTTTCAGTGTCAATTTATTTTATTAATTATTTTAGTCAGAGAAGGGGTTAAAAAGTCACAGCAGTTAGGTCAGCATTAAAACATTTCCATGTAGGTTTAAGTATGGCATCATTGTAGTTAAAGCCCCATGTGAAAACCACTGGGTTACTGATCAAGCACCAGAAATCACCATTATTATAGTCAGTCTAGAGTAGACATGGAACAGGATACAGATAACCCATACACTTGTAACAGGAAATGTTGGTGGTGGCCTTGGCATTATTGACAGGAAATCAGTGTTTTTAATCCTCCGTCTGACCAACACCTCATCTTCCTGCATTGCAAACCCACCTAGTACCTGGTGAAAAGCACTTGGCAGTGGAGAGGAGCTAATTTTTTTTTCTTTATGACACCTCCCTGAGTAAGGCAACTTTGAGGACCTGCTGTCTTCTGTACCTGAAGCATATCTTAATGTACACTTTAAAGCTGAATAAAATTAATTTACTAAACAGGCAGGCAAGTTTTAAGGAATCAGGGGTGGTATTTAAACACAGCTTCTGAGAGCTGAGGATTATCATGTTCATCACATTCTTCACATTCATCATGTTTACCGTGTTCATGATGTTCATCATGCTCATGATGCACTACTTCCCAGCTTCTCCCCAGCCACACCAGGCCCCTGGGAGGTTCCTCCCTCACCACCCAAAAGCAAGGCAGGCTGCCAGCTCCTGACTCCCAGCTCTGGTCCCTGACATGCGTAGTCCCCTGAGCTGAGAGCTTTCCTTCACATGGCTATGACCATAAAGACAAATCCTCTCCTGGGAGAGATCCTGGGGAACACGAAGCATTCTGGGGCTTCCTGCAGCCATCTGCTCTGATAATCGTTTCAGCCATGTATCTGAGCTCACGCCTAGCTGCATCAGAGCAGCAGTGCTTAGGACAAACCACTGTGAAGTCCCCTCTTCTGCTGAGGGAGGGCAGGACTGGGTTCATCATCCCTGACATACACCTACAACATTGCCTGGAATGGACATACTGGAGACCTCTCCCAGTTGCTTCTTCCTCACTTTGAATCTTCTCCCCTTCCAGTTGTGTTGACACAGGTTTTTGTGGGGCTGCACTGTACAGCAGAACAGGGAAATGGGGCGGGATAAAAGCAACTGTTTTTTCCTTTATCAGAAAAGACCAAATAGACTCACATAAGGGGGAGCACAATGGGATGAGAATACATGGCTTCATGTGGAAGGTGGAAACGCTTTATGCTGGCATTGCAGTGTCACTGGAAGCTATGACTGAACCATAAAGACCTTCCAAAATCCAAATTGATTGTTTCACTGTAGGTATGATAAAGACCCCATCTCAGACCCCATCTGAGGTCTTTGCATTCTCTGAAGCATAAATGAATGATGAAGACTGACGTGAAATAACATTCTGCAAATATAATATGAGCCCACTTCTCCTGTGTCATTTCTTGAATGCATCCAAATGTTCACAGCAGACTAACCATTCATAAGTTATTAGTGTTGGCTTTGTATATCTGCTTCTTTCCTCAGGTGCTAGGACAAAAAAAAACTAAATCAGACTAGTATTTATTGATATTCAGGCATTCTCCGTCATCAAATTATGCTTGAAACTGGTCTGTTTGATTTTAGTTCTCTAAAGAGCCAAACACAAACAAATGCATACTGGCAGTATACACAGCAGAGAACCTTCCCCCAGGAGAAATCAATGGAAGTGTATTGCTAAGATATTTGTGAGGTTCCCCTGAAAAGACCATTCAAAAGGAAAATGCAAATTCCAAATAGTCATTATCCCCTTGGCAAACACTTTCTAAATCCTTTTATTATTATGTGGAAAAAACAAACAAACAAACAAACAAAAAACACTTCTTTGCTTACATGAAAAAATATGCTGAGGAAAAACTATGATTTTGTCAGCTACTGTAGTTAAGATTTTAGCTTCACATAATGGAATATAACTTATAACTTCTACAGATGATGACATAATTTACTCACCTTTTGCCCTGTGAACTCTCTGGGTTTAGCGATTGATGCCTTAAAGGTTGAAAGTAACACCAGATGAAGGATCAGGGAGAAAGAATGGAATTTGATCAGTTCAGACTGCAAAGAAGAAGGTATAGAACTCATACCAGGAATGCAGACTTTTGCCTTATTTCTCTCTCTCTTTTTTTTTTTCTTTTTTTTTTCTTTTTTTTTTGGGGGGGGGGGGGCTTCTTACTGGTTTATCCCAAGAGCTACTGAACACATCTTTCATTATCTTTCCTTTTTGCTCTTTTGTATCAGGATCTTGCAATTCTACACAGCAAAATGGAAAACTGCTACATACATTTGTCAGCTAGTCTGAAATTGAGCCTGTTTTCTTCAGGTGTAGATAAGATCTTGCACAGTAACTTTCAATTTTCACATAGAAAAGCATTTAGAAAAAAATGTAGTGTATTTCCTGGCATGTAGCTGTCACTTTAATATGAATGTCTCCAAAGAAATATATTTTTTATATAACATAATTACATTTTATCACAGTATCTGCTTACGAATTCATTTCACATTTTTGCTGCAGTGCTACCTCCTCTGCTGGCCCAGGTGATAACTTTGTGATGGCATTGGTGAAGCAGATAAGAGGGGAAAAAGGAATCTCTAAAATGTACAGGTTTTGAAAATGATTAGTTACATTTCTGTTATCATACGTATTATATATGGGTTTCTTTTGGAAACAATTATCTTAGTCTCCAGAATTAGGTTTCAGCTTGAATCCTGTATGATTTATGGTTCTTTTTTACCCACTGTATGGAATAACACAGATTGTTTCCACTTCAAGTTGTTATTTAAATGCTAGTAGAAGCTGGATTTTATGCAAGGATTTCTCAGTTTCTCAGGTACCCATATATAGTGGGTAGTGAAATACATCATGTTTCACTTCTTACAAATGAGCAAAGACAAAAAAACTCTTCTTAACTCTGATTAGGGGAAAAAAAAAAAGCATTCAGACCCTGATGTTCAACCCAATGAACTGTTCTAGCATTTTTTATTTTTTTTTTATTTTTAATTTTTAATTTTAATTGCTTTATTTAATTTTGTTTCTGGATTTTTTTTTTTAATTTATTTCTTTTCTCCCAGGTTGGTGTTTCTATATTTTATGACCTTGGGGAATGGTGACAAAAGGCCATGTTCAATAGCTCAATGGCAAGTGCAACCCACCACATCTCCCTACACCAGCCTGCGACCCCACGCAGCGATGTTGCATACAAGCCACCAGCCTAACAGGAAATAGCACAGGCAGCTCAGTGCTGCAGTGGTCTGAAAAAACCTTGCAGGGCCTGTAGGTGTTCAGAGTGATGAGATCATTTAAAGACATTCTTTAGATAAATACACAGAGAAAGGGATGGCTTGATAAGGTTCCTGCACAAAAGGATGGCCCCGTCAACTCTCAATGATTGTGGTCTGCAGAGAGGTAAATGTTTTACAGAAGGCATCCTGCATGTTCTTCTTGCACTAAGTCATTCTAGGTGTATTTTGGTCTTGTCCAGATCATATTTTAGTTAGCCCTGAGTAGATAGACAAGAACTGAGATTTTCCTCTAAAAAACTTTGAAAACTCCCTGACATCTGGTGGAGGATAATGATTAAGACTCATGAGGATCTTGAAATATTTCCTCACATAGGTCTGAGTCATACTTTCAGACCAAGAGGAGAGTGTGCTTGGTATACAGAAGCTGAAGAACAGGCAAAATAAGTTATCTGACTGCTTTCTCCTAACTTCTTGCACGGGTAACTTTTTGCAATGTAACATTTGCACTGGGCCAGGAGCTGAGCTCCTCGCTTTGAAGTGGGCTTTGAGAACATCCAGGATGCTTCTGTGCAGAGCTCAGTCTGCACGCAGATCAATTCCTGTTCTGACAGGAAGGACTGTTGTTGATTCAGAAATGTTTCTGCTGTTATTGTGTTAAAGATGTATCATCTATAGCTTAAAAACTTGAGATATCTCTTTGAAGGCCCCAAAACTATAAAACCATCTGTTTTAAGATATTTCCAATCAAAATTAATGATGTGGCAGGCTCTGGTGGAAATAGGGTATTGAATTCAGGCAGCCTTGTAATCAACTGTCAAGCTGGACTGTGGTATCCGCAATAGACACCTCTGATCACATAGAAAATAAACTGGAAGACTGCATTTGGAAACATAAAAAAAAATACACATGTGAAAGAGCTGTCAAGCCAATTGCTCCAGACTTGCCACCAGTGTGCAGCTCAGAATTATAATTATGCTGTATAAAAATATATATATTTCTTCTGAGACATTCGCATTAAAATGACAGCTACATACCAAGAAATACAGTACATTTTTCTAAATTTTTTTTTTTTTTATACAGAAATTGAAGCTGCTCTGCAGGATCCTATCTAAACCTGAAGAAAGCTGGTAGGCAATTATCAAACCTGAGGATGAACTGAGCATAGCTAAATAGGTATGAATGAGCACAGAGGCAATTTGAACTGTGCTTTCCAGTATTGTGTTAATAAATATATTCAACAGGTCAGTGCAAAATTAGAAGAATGCCTTGTTAAGTGTAAGATCTGCACAGGATCCCCAGACTAGGCAGGAGGGAAAGAGGCAAGGGCAAGGATAAAACCAAGGCTGAGCTGAACAAAACCCTGCTCTCGCAGACAGATGCACATGGGAGGAAGTGGTAAAAGTTCTGCATAACCTGGCGTGGCCTTGTGGCTGAGCCTACTCTGAGCAGGATGTTACACTAAGGACCTCTGGAGGACTCTTCCAATGTGAATTGTCCTATGACCCTATGGTCACACACAGACTGTATGGGTATTAGTGCTCAAAGGTGGAGAGCATCATAGTTTTCTGAAATAATTCATCACACTCGGTAACCACTTAATTTATAAATGTGATCTCTATGTTCATCCAAGCATCCACTACACTTCTGAGTAACAGTGATGACTTCAGTGACGGCTTCCTAAACAGACAGCATCGTGCTAATGTTGGAGCTGGAGTCAGATTTGCATTCAGATACCGTATAGCCCATTAGTACCTGTCATGGCTTGACAGAAAGAGGTTTTACCACATCACAGGATTTTAGGCATCTGACTGCTTTTTAAGGATTATTTTAAGAAAGGAAGACACCTACATTTGGAACCCTCTTTGTAGGACATCTTAATTTAAGTTACAATTAAAATAGGCAACTGAGAATTTAGATAGAGTCATTATAAGCTACAGCAGTGGCCTACCTGTCATCCACAGCCTCAAATTCACTTGTGATTGGAAGAAAATCTCCCCTGCTGGTCTTTGGTTCAAACAGACTCAGCACAAACCAGCATTTTCTTTGGTCTTCCTCAGAGAAGGCAGTTCCCAGCCCGAGCAGCTGGCATTGGCCTGAGGCCAAAAAAACGGCTGAATGGATGGATTTAGGGACAGAGTCATAAAATGACTAATCAGAACCTCAGTACCTAACTCTCTGAATAGTCACACGCTGGGCTGACATTTTCAGGCAGGTCAACTCTAGATGGCCCAGTTATTCCGTGGCATTCAAATCAAACCTTACAATGTGTCCCTATTAGGGGCAATCATTAATACCCAATTTTGCCAATGCTAAAACACTTAGACGAAACACCAGGTGACTCTGCAAGCTCTTGAGACAAAAGCCAGTAATGAATGTGTGACCTGCTGAGTAATGAGCCCATTTCTAGGTAAAGACGAATGTTTATTTGGGAGCAATCTTATGGTTCACTTCACCTGAAAACCTTCTCAGAAAAATGCAGATGCTGCCTTACCAAATTCCAAGGGGAAACATCATATAAGGAATGCTCCAGGGGTCTCAATTTAAAAATGCTTATTTAAAAGGTTTTCACAGAGAAATCACCGGGGGAAAGAGCTTTGTAGACATCTGCTTGATCAGATTTTTCCAGGACGTCTATGAAGCCTTTTATTCACAAACTTGCCACAGTCAAATTCTTAGCTGTAGAAAAGAACACATAACTTATGGACCACTAACATGTACCATTACTGTGGTGACTTATAAGATGGGTTAGGCACTCATCACATCATGGAGCACTGAGCACTAATTATTTGCAGCTTCTCATAGCAAAGCTGGATTCCAAGATGCCCTGCACTTTTATTTTGAACACAAAACCAAACAAAATCAAAAACAATCTCGAGCTGGAATTTTAAGCAATGGAGACAAATGTTTTCAGTGAGACTTGGAACATACAGAATTGTTAGCACTCGGTGTGTGGGCTTGCACTAGGCGTGTAGTGACAGGCCATGTCTTATCTGCGTAGCACATACCTTCTTTCAGCTATGGACACCTTAACTCATCAGCAATGAGTTCTTCCACAGATAGTTTTTGTAGGGTTTTTGCCAATCTTCTGCATCTCTTGGGCGTTTCAGGGAAATTGATCCTTTCCACAGACCAGATTTCTTGTGATCAATGAAATCTTTGCACACTGATTATAGAAATATCAACCTTATTTTTCCTCTATCTCCTGCCCCAGCCTTCTTTTTTCTATTTCAATCAGCGACTCACAGATTTTCTAGCTAGAATTGAAAATACAAGCCCAACTATCAAATGACACTCCCTGCTGTGACCCTATTAGAATTGCTTTGGTCCCACTGGGGCTTACAAGTCACAGCCCAGGGACTGGAGATCCCCTAGGTGCCCCAAGCAAACTCAAGTCGTCTTGGAAAACCATGCTGCCTGCAGCATGTGCTTACAGTGCAGTCTGCCAGCACTTCATAGAATAGAAGGGTCTTTCTGAACAGCCTGAAGTGGTAACATTTCCAGCCACTGTAATCAGGTGTCACAGAGGTATCTTAAGAAATATTGTGTACCTACAGATGAGACACCTTCTTTCACACACTAATGAAGTTTCTGTGCTATTTACAGGGCAACTCTGAACGTGAGACATCCATGACCATTACCACATTTATATATCAACTCTGCACACTGATAACTTCGTCTTCTGTTTTAAAGAAAAGGAAAAAAATTCAAAGACTGCTTAAGCTAGTAGGCAAAATAAGAAGACAGACACACTGTCTGTCACACATCTCCCACATTTTTGGGAGGGTTCTCATCTGATTAGAGAAGCAACTGAAAGGCAAAGGCATCTGTTGCCCATGTGCAGTGGATATTCTGTAAAACGTGCCTCTGAAGCTTTATCTGCACTGTGCAGTCAGTCCTGAATTAGCAGTTTATATACTGGTTTCTAGCAAGCAGGTTCATTTACAAACTGCTAGCACTGTTGACAGACACTAGCCTGGGGTCTTAGAAGTGGCTCGGCTGTGTTAGTGTGATACCTAGCTAGCAGCAACAGCTAGCTCTATCTTAAATCTGTCACTAAAGGATATGGATTTCAGCTAAAGGGAATCTTTTTCATCCCTGGAAGAAGATCTGGAGTATATGTGTGTGAGACTAATTATTTAAAGCCAGTAAGTTGCTGGTTATGTCTGTAGCATTTTGCAGTTAAATATATGTATTAGGAAAAAGTAGTTATTCATTTAAAAGCTGGTGTTAGTCAGGGATGAAGAAGGGAGACCAGATACTTTTAGAGCCCAGCCACACAACCTTGCAGTGCTAGAATCTTTCTTACTTCTTCCCATCAGGCAACTTTCTAGTGACATTAGGCAACCTTCAACCTTCTGTCCTGCCGGATTCTGCACATCACTGTATAGCCAAGGTCTTGCAGCTCTGAGAAGCAACATATTTTCCTCTGAGAGACAGAACACCTCAGCAGCCCATGTGAGTCCTCAAACACTGCCCTGCTATATGAGCAAGAGGCAGCCAGAACATCGTGCGTGGGCTGAGTGCTGGGGCCAGGCAGGATGCAGCCACCACTGCAACTGTAGCCTCGGCCTGCTGTGCCAGCTGCCCCATGGCCACTGCAAGAGGGACTGCTTTTCTTTGCAGGCACCTTCCTGGGCCAAGGTCAGTGAGGAGGATCTCGGTCTTGGGCAGGAAACTCGTGCTCTTTCTTATGCTAGCTGTGACCAAACCATAAAGTGGTGGGGAAGGTGGCAATTTTCCCCATGCTGTAGCTGGTTACTGCTCTAATCCTTTCTCCTGCTCCTTCTGTTTGTTTGAAGGAGTAGCAAAGAGTAGCTAGAGTCCCCTAAAGAACATTTCTTGCCTCCTTTTAGCACCAGTGTCACCAAGGATCTGACCCCAGAAGAAGCCATATTCCATCTGCAACCTCTTCTTCCCGTCTGCCAGCCTTAGTCCCATTTTTCACTCACCAGACCAAGGCTTGTGGGCTAGATTCTTGATTGCTGACAATGACTTTCAAAGAGACAAGCCTCTAGCCCCAGATATCAGCTCTGAGGAGTTCGAAGAATGTTCTTTCCCTCAACCGTCACCGCCTGCAGTCTGGCCTGGCAGCCCACCTCTAGCTCCTACACACAGCCCTGTAGGGCACCACAAGACTGAAAAGAGATAAAGGATCAACATGGTCAAAGAAAGCTTCAGCACCCAGCAACACAGAGAGGGCTGTGGGGCTTGATTATGAAGAAAAAAAAAAAGTGTGCTGTGAATTTGTCCAGATTTCTCTGGAGATTCATTAAACAAAGTCTCAGACCTTTGCTACCAGTGGCCTGTTTGGCAGCCATCTGGCCCCTCTGAGAGTTTTAATGATTTGAAAATTTATTTCTTTATCAGTACACTATAGCTGTTGAAAAAACTTCCTAATTCTTACCCAGTTTCATATTTGAAATTGCCCAAAGAGTAAACAATGCTTTTGTACCTCTGTCCCTAATGGCTATTCTGGAAAACACAGACACTTCCTATTCACATACCTTGAAAAAATAAACTAGCATAGGACCGGATTTTTTTAGCTGAAAAGCTATTAGTATATTCCTGAGGGAGCAGGCAATTATTTTGTATGTGCAATGTAGTAACAGAATTCTCCCCTAAGCTCTCTCATTAGTCAGAGCAAAATGTAGAAGTTTTACCCCGAATTATGATGCTGGGACTAGTTAATGACTAAGAAGTCACTTGAACAGAGACATGACAGTGAATAGCATTACACGTTTATGCTACAGCATTCCTGATGTGAGTAGAAGGGCTAGGATCATTGTTACAGATACGAATAGCAACTTTTAGATGTGTTTGTGATCCATGTGTAGTGAAAAAAGGGGTTGCTGAAACATCCAACCCAGTCAACACTAGCAGCAGGGACCAGAAGAGTCAAGAAAGAGTGAAGAAAAAAAAAAAAAGTTGTTAGCATCATGTATATTTTAGGTCTTGATTCAGTTTTGGTACTTTTTCAAAGTTGTTTCATCATCACTAATTCAGCAGCTGTATCAGCTATCAAACACACCAGTAATGGTGAGAATCCTGGTTTTCTTTCGGCCTCACTTGTAGCCAGTCTGTGAGCAAACATACGCCTTCAAAAACTATCCTTGCAAATTGGAGCTCTGGGGTTTAACTGATAGGTATCTTCACAGAAATTTTGTGGTAGACTAGTGCATGCGAGTATACATACATAAATTGTAATGAAGATTTAAGAGAAAAATATAATACAAAACAAGCTGTATAGGTTATTCATTATCAAGATGATTTTAAGAAAACAGGAATATCTGGTAATTCTGTAATGGAAAACTGGGGGAAAAAGGCCATGACCACTGGGGGAAGCTTTTAACTTTCTCCTGTATATTCCTTTGTCATCCTTGGACACAGTTGTTACATTCCCCTCCCTGTGAGCTTGGAGGCTAGTGAAATTGCCACTATGAGCTACTGCACTGTACATATTTGCAGGAGAATCATAACTAGTTTAAGTACTAAAACAAACAAACAAACAAATAAATAAATCTACATATGGGATATTCATTACCTGATGTAATAGATTTGTACAGTTTCCATTTACCACCTTTACACAGAGAAACAAGCCTCTGTTGCTCTATGTCTCCACTGTATGTCACCAAAAGAACAGAATGACAAAGAAAGATTTAACCAGGATTAAAAAGCTCTGGTGCAATGGATCCCACTACAATCAAGAAAAAACATCCAAGAAATACCACTTAAAGGTAAGGGTCTGATTAAACCAAAGGTTTGGAAGCAACTGGTTTGCAAGAAAAGTCTCAGGGGAAAGAAACCATTGTTACAGCTTCTGAGGAAGAGAGAAAAGGTTTGATCTGAGAAATGCCTTAAACCCATGGTCTTGGGAGAATTTTCACTCCTAACTTTTCAGCTTTGGAACACAGACACATTCCTGTTTACTTGCAGTGCTCTTCTGACAGACAGCAAGAAGAGAGTGCCTTCTCTGAGGGAAAGGTAGAACATCTACCTGTGAACTGACAAACTTGAAATGCTAGTTTCTGTGGTTTATTGATGTTTGGGAAACCAGCTAAGCAGGGTGCCGGGAAAATAAAGCCATGAGTTTCACCACGATGCAGAACGATCCCTCCAAAACCGTGGTATCATATCCCCTGCTACACCTCCCCTCTTGTTTTTCAGAGACATCTTCAGAGGTGAGCTGAACCTCATCTGTTGCCCTCACAAATATAATTTTAAAGTTTATACTGAAAGACTCCATTCGAGAGGGAAAACTCTGAATAAACTACAGTCCAAATGCTTTCTTCCAGTGCACACCAGCCACCAGAGAAGAAGCCACAGGAGAATCATAGGGGCGTAACTAGAAACAGGATATCATGTTGAACATTGCTTATTTGACACAACTTTTGTTCCCTTCCAAAAAGATGGAGGCTGTTCTGGATGTGAGGAATGAATCAGACTCAAGAGGCTGCTGAGAATGATGAAGAGCTAAAAACCTGCAATCTGAAATGTTACTTTACCCCAGAATAGAAAAGATAGTAATTTTTGCAAGGAAAAAAAAAACATACTAGATAAAAATCAGATGTGTTGCCTATGTCTCAGCTCAAAGAAATGCAAAAGTTAAAAATTTGGCTTCATATCAAAACTGCTGACAGCCTGGACATTGACTTTCATATGGATCTCATTTTATTCTCTAATAATTGATACTGAATATTGAGAAATATTTGTCCTGTGTTTTACATAGACTAAATCCAATTTGGCTTGTATACAGAAAATAAATCTGCTGAGACTATCTAAATACAAGAAAATTCCTGTGAACTATCAGGTAATTCATATAACACACTTATTTAAAAAGTTCACACCTGATTTGCTCTTAATTAGAACCTCAGCTTAATGCATCGCGAAATGGAAGCTTATATACCTCCCTTCATGGCTACAAATGCCTACAGCAGTTTCCTGATCAATCCCCCAGTTATTTGTTAATTAACTGATAATAAACCTATAGAATTTCTCATGAAATATGAGTCTGGGGAACAAAGCTGCCAGTTTAATTAACTTGGTGATAAGGAGCTTTCTGTTTCTTCCACAAAACCTCTTCTATATTTTTGCTTGTTTATTTGTTTTCTGTCACAATAACCCAGGTAAAAAGGAATGTATTCGCAAGAAAACAAATTTTGAAGGGAGCCTGCTGTCACCAATTTGTCTACATTTGCATTAGAAGTTCACATCTGCACTCTGCCCAATGTTGCTGTGTTCCTTTTGATTTTTAATCAAAACAAGAACTTAAAAATTATGCAACCTGTAGTATGATGCTGCAGGGAGGAGATGGGAAAACCGCAACTTACACAGCTAGAGCCTAAGTACTGCAGATCATCTAGGTGGAACACCTGCATGTTCACCATGTGATCTGCGTCATGGAGAGGTGGGCAAGCTTTCCACCCAGGCATACATGATAACTCAATCACAGGCAGGTTTTTGGCTTCTTGGCTTTTTGGCCCGTGTGGCTGCTTCTCTTGACATAACAATCACAGTCGTCTTGACTTCTGGGACATGCTACAGGCAGAGGTGTGCACAGTATGAAGGCAAACCATGTGCCTATGTCACTACCCAGCTCTTGCTGGATCAAGGTTTGCAGAGGCCAGGGTGAGGACCAGGAGGAGCATCAGCATGGCTGGTGGAGAAGTGCAGATGGAGCAGATGGAGTTGGGATTGAGAACTGGTACCTGGAAAGAGTGGGAGGGCATCTTCCTTGGGTGCAAGCACACCACAGGCATGGGCCACAGTAATACCTTGCCCCAAGAAGAGAAATAGCAATCTGTCCTGCTGCTTCACTGACAACAGGGCATGACACAAGCTAACAAATCCACCTTGATGGTTATGCTGGTGGAAAAGTCTTTAGAGCTGACTCTAGCATCCCAGAGGAAGCGAGCTACAATAATTTTGGCATCATTAGCAGTGGATGCTCTTCATTCTGGGATCTCCTTGTGAACCCCTGGGACTGAGCACTGCTCTCCTCAGAGAACAACCTACATTTACCACTGTAACACTTGCCTGAAATAAAGTTTTTGCCTTTGCAGCTGAGCAAATTTATTTGTAATGGCTAAGTGAAGATATCAGATGTTCGGCAGCTTTATGCCACTGGAGCAAAGTGGAATAGCTTTTACAAAATGTGTAACAAGGGTTAGCACCTAAGCCAGGAGCTGAGGTTGGTGTTGCCTCTGTGACCTGCCCCTGCATGTTGGCAGATGGTGACACTGCTACAGCTCTGTACGCAGGTGTGCCTTTGGGAATGAGCTGATCAGGGTGTAATGAGAAAATGCAGGAAATGCAGTCACTTGCACAGCAGGAAAGAGGCAACCTTATTTGTTCCTCTGCAACCCACACCAATAACAAGTTCAAAGAAGAGGATCCAAAACAGAGCATCTTGGGTGCCTATGTTAAGGTGTCTGTTCACTGTATGGTACTAGGCACAGGTATCTCCCACTGGCAGCAATTCTTAAGGAGAACGGTACAAAGATGCTGACTATCTCAGACACAGGTGGGTGACTCACTCTCTCTAGGGCCCCAATTACCACAGAGACAACAGGCAAGCCTTGATCTACCACTGTGCTAGCAGCCCTTAGATCACATTATCTCAAGGGACAGCAACAAGCTGATTTTGTTGGCTGTCTCCAACAACAGTTGATTCAACAAAGCTAAGATTTGCTATTTTTGTCATGCACTGCTTTGCTCAGCTCCTTAAGAAACCCTTGGTGAAGATGGCCAAGGAGTAAGACTACAAGGAGTGTAAGGCCGGCTTCCACAACTCATTCAAATCAGCTTTACAGCACTGCTTTTATACCTCTGTGTCATTAACTTGCTTGCGTGCCCAAGCCTAGGCTGTGTGAGGAGAAGAAGAAAACTAGTTTAGAAATCTATTATTTTGCCTAGATAGGCAGTTTTCAGGGCTGGTTTTCAGGGCATTAAAAAAAAAAAAAAAAAAAAAAAAAAAACAAGCCTTAAATGCCATCTAGTGGTAAAAGCTATTTTCACATTTCTGTTTTACAGGGAAACGCAGCTGGAGAAGGAGCACTGTGCAAGGTCATAGATAAACTTGTTTGGATAATTAGAATTTCCTTCACTTTCTTATCCTGGAATTTAGTAAACGTAGAAGGACTGTGAATAGAGGACATATGTTCACAAGACTTAAGCTCTGCACTGTCTTACTTTCAAGTGAGCAGGATCCCTAGTTGTGAACCAGGACCCTGTCCTTGTAGGAGGAAAAAAGGTCTATCTCATATGTGCAAAAGGTCTCTGTCTGAAACCAGAAGCCTCAGCGTGCTGGGTGTGGAGCCAGCTACACTATGCAGGGACAAAAGTTACCTCTTATGCAGAAATTTTGCAGACAACATATTCTAGAGTATGTTAAACCTAATACTAAGATGCTGCAGCAAGGCTGTAGCAAGGAGTACCAAACAAATCACCAAAATGTAGTTTACTGATTCTATTTTAAAAAACCTTGCTGTTTCAAAAAAAGCTGTCAGCATGAACTGAAATGGTATATATCGCATGAATTAGAACTAACATTACTGACCTCTTAGTAAGTACCTTGCATGTCTTGGTACCTTGCAGTCTTTTGCATACACTTCCTGGTCCTGCTTGCTAAAAACCCTGTGCCCCAATGTTCCCAGTGCCCATCAGAAGAGAAGTCACTGACCAGCTGCCTACTGTTTGGAGACATAGTCTTCTATCTGCAGAAATACTCCTTGTGCCTCAAAGAAGATCCTGCTGGAACCCCTGGCCAGCCCAAAAGCAGATCAAGACTGGCCCAGTGACTTTGAGGAAAAGGATGGAGCCCTCTGGCACAATGTAGGCATACTGCCCTCCTGTACGTTCAACTCCACCTTACAGCAAAGGAGTTTTTAATACATTCCCAGGTAATTTGCCTCCTCCAAAGCATCACCATGGGAAGAGGGTAGGCCACTGAAGCACCAAACAAAATTGTGAACATCCATTTCTCTTCAGAGATTGTTCAATTTTCCTCATCACAAAGCAGCATAGGGGACAGACATCACAGCTATGCATGAAGTGATGGATATTCTGATGCTGTGTACGAAGTGCCAGATACTGCAGGTAAGCTGTCTGCGTCTGCACAAGTGAACAGGACAGGTGGAAGGACAGGAAGACAAGAAAAGCAGTCACACTGCAAGACAGCAGGGGGATGTTGGAAAAGACATATTGTAAAAGGAGTACAACAGCAGAGAGCCAGGGAGGGCCAAGCAGGTCCTTTGCCATGGGAGCCTGGGGGGTTAGCGGGGCCATGCAGGAGCTGGATGGTCCAGTCCTGCTGAAGCCTGTCAGGTGGCAGCATCCTCATACATGCTGTGTGACTGGCCGAGCTTCAACACAGAGGTATCAGGCCAAGAGTGTCCCACCACCTTGCAGACAGCTGGACAGATGCATCCTGCAGTCTGTCAGAGGAGAACATGAGGCTCTGAGCTGTCACTGCACAGCAGTGCTCAGGTTGTAGCAGGTTGGGGACAGTTCAGCTCCCATTTTTGGTGACCTTGTCACACAAAACCTGTCAGGAGGCCATGGGAATAGGTTTGCAACATTTCACCTCCTTGTGCTGCTGTCTCTCAGGAGAAGCAGGAACCTTGAAATACCATGGATGAGGACCACATCCTCCACTGGGAAAGGGGAATGAGGAAGTAGGGAGAGCAGCCATGGAGCTATGCACCTGAACGTGCTTCTCCCAGCTGGCAGGGATGCACATCTCCACCACCTCTTCAATTTTCAGCCCCAAGGAACATGTGCCATTTTAAGTGCTGGCATCACTTTTCATCCTTTTTTTGCTGCTTAAATTTTGTGAACCATTATTTTAGAAATTGTGATCGCCATTCAAAGGCCCATGATTAGACTAACATTTTAATATGAAGGTAGTTCAATTCTCTGCATTGAATACAATTTAATACAAGCACGTGCATGAAATCTCTGCTCTTTCATAAAGTGTCTTCCTCCAGCTCAGGTCTATTCTTTATTTACACACATTAAATGCAACCTTTTGGATACAAACAGAATAATTATCAGAAATGAAACAGTTTTTGCTACAGAAAATTCTCAGCACATAAGACATGCATTTCTGGTGAGGAACTACTATGGAGGAGCAAAACTGAGGTCTGAAATTGTGGGTTTGGTTTAAACATATGTTATGCCCTACAGTCTACGCCAGAGCTTTATCTTCCCTTACGAAAGTGCTTTAAGCCAGACAAACTACATTTTTTTTTCCCCATGTCCTTTCAGTTAAGATATGAATAGATGCAGATTTGCATCTTGTCTGCGTGCGTAGGGCAACCTGTAGAGTTCAAGCATTCGATTCTGGCATTTTCTGGTCAGAATAGTACTTAATGAGCTGTGCATGAGAGCGTGACCCAATTGCCTTTGCAGTATAAAGTAGTGTTCATGCTAAAATAACACTGCAGCACAGTATGATTTTCAAGCTTGCATGTCTTTGGGCTTTTGTTTACTGGAAATGAGTCATTTCTTCAGTGGCTGCAAGAAGCAAATGAATAAAGATAGCACTACTTCGGCTTCTAACTCACAGACAGAAAGTGTAATATCTGCTCTCCGTAAGAGCTACATAAAACTTGTGCAGAGTGAGGTCTAATCTGAAACCTATTGTTTTTCCCTGTTGCTATCAAGCTTTAGTAAGCAATGGCATAAGGCCAAACAAACAAAAAACATTTCAGCTATGCCTACATAGACTGCAGTGCCAAGAATAATCACTATTTTGAGTGCTGAGACAAAAGTTTTACAGGCAACAAGCCATCCCATTGTATTCAATAGCCAAAAAGCAAGACACAGAAGCATGCCAGAACTTCACGGCCTGCGTCATTACACACTGCAAACTTTAAAGCCCTCATACTTTTGGAGAATCTTTCAGCAGAGCAAGGACCAGCAATCAAGGAAAGGACAAAAACAAATCTAAACTAAACTAACCTACACTGAAATAAAATAAATAAAATAATATATATATATATTTTTAATTGCACCTTGTGTACATACGTAACTCACACATTACTTCAAGTAGTCAGATGAACACTTCCTCTAAAAGTGGTGCATGACAAGGGACACATCTGCTATCAGGGTCACCAAATATATAATACTCTCATTATTGTCAGGTCTAAAATTTAGGGGCTATGACCTACCAACTGTGATGTAATTGTTTCTTGCACAGAAGTCACAAAGGCTACGAAGTTTACTGTTTATTAATGACTAAGAAGCATTGTGCTCTGCAGAGACAAAGAACAGTTAAGGATCAGAAGCCTGTGAGGTAGAGGTTTGAAAATCAGTGCACTGAGATGGGGCTGTGGAAAAAAAAATAATAATAAAAAATCAGAGAAACCTCTGCAAGTGCCTCTAGAAATCCCAGCAACAGAAATTGACAGAGGAGTGCAAAACTGCATTTCTTTGCACAGATTTAATGCATTAGCTTTGAATGCTGTGCATACGGCTACAATTGCAGTACTCTCAGCCACTGCAATTTCCAGACAGGGTATGAAGTGGTTGTCCACATTATAGGCTGAATAAAATAAAATAAAATAAAATAAAATAAAATAAAATAAAATAAAATAAAATAAAATAAAATAAAATAAAATAAAATAAAATAAAATAAAATAAAATAAAATTAAATTAAATTAAATTAAATTAAAATGTACTTTTAGAAAAAGCGTAGGTGCTAGAACAACATTTCGCTCCCTGAGGTGCTGCAGGTGAAGCTCTGAAGTACCCTAACAAGCCCAGCAGCGGCGTTACGCGAAGGATAAAGACAAGCACACAGCTTTCCGTGCCACAACCACGGTCAGACGTTTATTTAATTGAGCACGCCCGGCCCCAGGACTGCCCCCACGCAGCCCTGCTTCCGAGAGCGGTGTCCGGCCGCCGCCCGGGCCCCAACCCGACCTCGCGCCGCTGGCAGCGCCTCGGCCCCCGCCAGGCCTCGCGTGGGCCCTGCCCGGGGCGCGTCGCCTAGCAACCGCAAGCCGGCGCCGGGCGCACGCGCGAGACCACGGGAGGCGACGCCGCTTCCCGCCTCCCCTCCACCCCTTCCGGGCTTGCGCCGCGCTCCTGCCCCGCGGGCCGCTTCTCGCGCTCGGCGGGGAAACTTCTCGCGCAGCGCCGCCGCCGCCGCCGCCGCCGGGCCGGGCTCGCGGGGGCGCGGACGCAGAGGCGGGCGCGCGCGCGACCCCGCCGTTGGTGCCCCTCGCGCCCGGCCTGGGCGCCATGGCCGGGGCCGGCGGGCGGGGCCGCGGCCGCCGCTTGGTGCCGCGCGGCGGGCGGCGGGCGGCGGGCGGGCGCTGAGGCGGGGGAGCCGCGTCGGGCATGGCCTCCCCGCCCGGCGGCGAGGCGCGGGGCCTGCGGGACCGGGTGGCGGCGCTGGAGGCGGAGCTGGGCTCCTGCCGCGGGCAGCTGGAGCGGGCGCAGCGCCGGCTGCGGCGCACCGAGCGCCTCTACCGCGAGGCGCGGGAGGACGGCGAGGCGCTGAGGAGACAGGTGGGGGAACCTTCCCTTCCCTTCCCTTCCCTTCCCTTCCCTTCCCTTCCCTTCCCTTCCCTTCCCTTCCCTTCCCTTCCCTTCCCTTCCCCGGCGGTGGAGTTTTCCCGTCACGAAAGCTGGCGCTGAGGGAGGGGAGGGAGCTCCGGAAGGCAGGCGAGGTGAAGGAACCGGGGGTCGTTGCTTGAAATTCAGCTTCTCGGCTTTTTTCAGCTGTCTTGGTAGTGGTCCTGGTTAAGTTACTCGTGTTCCTCCTAGTGTTTCCCTTTATTAGTATACTCCTCGTGAGCAGAAATGATGTTTTTCATTGTGGCAACTGTTCGCATAGAAAATCATCTCCTGCAAAACAAAGTTCCACTTAAATAGCTGCAAAGCAGTTAAATTTTGTTAGAATTACAGAAAACTATATGCGGTCTTTTTTTCCCCCCCTGACGCAGGCCTCTAAAATGTAGCTTTGTTGTCTGTAGCATGCTCTTTCTCTTTCAGGTGGAAGAGCTCACTAAGGAAATCTATCATAGGAAGGAGAAAGATACATCTAGTGTAGAAGTACAGACAGAGGACTATGCTGCGTGGTCGCAAGCAGGTAGAGAGAGTGGCGATTGCTCATCTAGAGCAACGATGTTAACTGGTATCTTGTTTGGTGTGGTGCAGCTTTTTGCTTGTTTGTTTTTATATAAAATATATTTCAAGTCTGTATGCTTACCTGCATTAAATTTGGTAACCTCACATTTGCCTTTCAGACCATTTACAGTTTCTTCAAGCCATGCCTTTTAGAACTGTACAATAAAAAATATCGTGGACAGTAGCAGAATTTGTGCTACGGTACTCTGATATATAGTAATCTCAGACATTAAACAAGTGTATGTTGTACGAATTTTTAAAGTACATTAAAACAAGACATGACTTTCTCAGTAAATGTAGAATAAATTCAGCATGGAGGCATGGCCTAATAATGGGCTTTGGTTAGACTACTTATATGTATAAATTTCCTATTTAAGACTAAGGATCCTTAAACTGTTTTGTGTAAAATACTGCTTTGCTAATGTATATAACTTCAACTTTTTTTTTTTCCTTCAGATTATTACTACTATGAAAATTATTATAATCACACTGATACTCAGGACTGTGCATCTGAGCTATCAGTGCAGCACAATCATGGAACTGAAGGCACTGAGCAAAACTCCACAGAGGAGTTAAAGGAGGACATTAATGTTCCTGAAAGGGTGGATAGCACTGGAGTTGCTGAAGGTGGAGAAGAGAAAAATTTCGTCCAGAACTCACAGGTTATAGAACTGTTTGGGTTTTTACTGATCTTGAAGTCAGTAATCTGTTGATATATCATTTAAAAGATATACTTTTGGTCTTGATGTCATTTTATGAAATGCTTTTTTGGTGGTGGTCTCATAAGGGTGGTAGCAGACCTCCTTATGCTTTGAAATTAGTTCTTTTTGTAACATTAGTTCTTTGTGTAACATTAGTCATAGATTGGTTTTTTAAAGTGTGGACATTATAAAACATATGTCCAGTATGTGTTGGAAGCACTGAAAGCCTGGCTATTTTTTATCAACAAAATATGTTTAATATGGCCATGCAGAATTTCACTTTTTTTATGGGATCCCATTTTTTTCTCCATCGATAGAAGTAGGAAACATATAAGGAGAAATAACTTGTTAGGGTTTTTATTTTTTTTTTCTATTGTGTTTTTTTCCCCTGTTATCTAGCCTCTCACTCACTTAACTGTTTTTGTGCCTTAGCATCTAGAAATTGAAATGGAACTGAGAGCAGGCACCTATTTTAGGTGCCTATTTTAGGAATGTACTGAGATATTCACTATGTATTTCTGAAGTGAAACACGTCTGAGAAAAGTCTGGGGGAAAATGAAAGGGATGGGATGGAATGTTGGTCCCATTAAAATCCATGAGAGTATATCAGTAAATACCAGCTTGATTTTTGTCTCCGTGTCTAATAGTCCAGGTAACAGTCCAAGTCCATGGAGCACTAATATTTTTATTTAAAATAGCACACTGTAAAATGCCAAAGAGCTAAAGAGTTTATTTGTAGAGGAAAACCAATTTCTTACTTTCTGGTCCTAGGAAACAGAAGATGCATCAGTACCAGAGGGCTCTTTGGCTGAGAGCTTGAGAGCTGCTGCAGAAGCTGCTGTTTCACAAACAGGATTTATTTATGATGAAAATACAGGATTGTATTATGACCATAGCACTGGATTCTACTATAATTCGGTAAGGGTGGCTTTTGGAATCCTGGGTATTTTTCCTCTACTGCAAAAACTTAATTAGTAAAAGTTGGTATAAACAGCGAACTAAGATCTAAGCTGACTTGAATTAAAATTCTTTAACAGTTAATTTCTGCAATACATTTTCCATAACAGAGCTGTTTGGAGCTTTCTTCTTGTCCTATGAGGTGTCTGTATTTGTACATGCATGAATAGATAGGTGTATAGACTGTCACAAATCCTAGTGGAACTCCTCTGCTGAAAATAGGTTTTGTTTGCAGCATTACATTCAACTTAACTTAAAAGCAAATGTGCCTGTGGTAAACAAAAGTAGTTGTTTTCAGGTGTGTTTCTGTACTTTGTTACTTTTTTAAAGTCTCAAACTATATCAAAAGCAATGATATCAGTCAGATATAGTTATAGTTAACTATAGAAATAGTTAAATATTTGTGTTTGGGGCTACAGATTCCACTTTATGATACAATTGCAGAAAAAAAAAGAGTAAAGAATATCTTCTTGTTCAGGAACTATTTTCTGTATTACAGGAAATGTTCTTGTGTGGGGTTTACATGTCAAGGTTTTGGTAAGAGAGCAGGGGGGCTGTTGGGGTGGCCTCACTGAAAATTTCAGGGACTGCCCTGTGCTGGACACAACCACCTCTACAGCGGCTACACCACAGAAAACAGATGAACCCACTAGAGATAGCCAATTTGCCTCTTTGAAAGCATGTTTAAGAAAGGGCAAAACAAAGTAAGGCATAGGGGATGCCAAGAGTGTGTGGAAACAACGCTTCAAACACCAACATCAAAGAAAAAGGGTGCGGCGGATGTGCTCCAAGTACCAGAGCAAGCATGGAAGGCCATTCCGGAGCAGATATCCACACTGATTCTGTGCAGAGCCCCATACTGGAGCAGGTTGATGTTCTCTTCAGAAACTGTGGGCAATGGAGAGACCACGTCAGAGCAGGTTCTGGCAGGAGCTGTGGCCTGTAGGGGACACACACTGGCACAGATGTATCCTGAAAGACCACATGTTCTGGGAGAGGGCCATACTGGGGCACTGTAGAAGTGTGAGGAGGAAGGAACAGCAGAGAGAAACTGTTACGAACTGACCACAGCCACCATTCCCCATCTTCCTGCTCAACTTGGGCAGGGGGATGTTAGGTAGAGGAGCTGGGAATGAGGGAGTGAAGTTGACCTAGAGAAAGAAGGGACAGGGAGAGATGTTTTATTTTTTGACTTTTTCTCTCACCCTCCAACTCTTTTAATTGATAACAAATCAGTTTTCACCAAGTTGAGTCTGTTTTGCTCCGATGATAAATTGGTACATGATCTCTATCTTTACCTCAACCCACAAGCTTTTCATCTTGTTTTATCCTCCTGTCCTGTTGAGGTGGGCAAATGAAGAAGCAGCTGGGTTTGGGTGTGCCATCCAGCCAGAGTCAACCGATTTCAGATCTTTAGTAGATTTCAGTATTCAGTTTCTTAGCTGAGTGTGTTCTGTTGAGCAACGGGTCTGTCAAAGTAATGGCAACATTGTTCTTAATTTTCATAAAGGAAAATCAACTGTATTATGATCCAACAACTGGAATTTACTATTACTGCGATGTGGAAAGTGGCCGGTACCAATTTCATTCACGAGTGGATCTACAGTCTTATCAGGCGTCTGGTTCTCAGCACACCAAGGATAAAAAAGGGAAAAAGAAGAGAAAAGAAACAGAGTGGAATACTGCAAACGAGTATAAGGTAACTTCAGAATTGATAGATACAAAACAGGCATTGCATTTTCTTTTATTTTGTTTTTTTCATGATGCAACTTAGAGGTTGTGGTGTTTGGTTTTTGGAGGACATATGCTTATTTTCTGAAAGATTCAAGTGTCTTTTAACTATATACAGCAGGTTGATTAGACGTAGCTAATGTTAAAATAATTTTCCCACTGATTAATTAAGGATCAAACTTTAAACTTGGATTCCCTCACTTTTTCAGTGTTTATTACAGTGCAACTGTGTAGACCTTTAAAGTTGAGTATCAGTGAAGCTCTCTAACGAACACACTGGGATGAATTTGGGTTACTCTGTGGACTCGTTTTACAACCAAATTCAGTGTACCTTAATGTCTTGATTTTTTGTTGCTTTTTTTTAAATTCTTGTGATGAATCCAAAGATGAAGCAAGGTTTTTAAATTGTAGAGACACACCACTCTTTCTCTGTGACTATGTATTCCAGAGTTCATTCCACTGATGTTTTAATGTATCTCTACCATCATTTGAGTTTGATGAAATATCTGAAGTTCTAATTCTTGGAATATTATGTTCTTTATTGATATTTTTTTTGGTCAATACATTTTTGTTGTCCATAGTGTGTAAGTATATCTTAATAAGTGATGACTGTAATTAACTTGTATTTTAAGTTATGAAAAACGTAACTTTATTTGGTTTACTGATTGCTAAGAAAACATACAATGTAGTACATAGTGGGTACTTTGAAAAACGTTGGTCACTCCTAGGCATTGTAAGTGCTACTGTCACACACCTATTAAGACACAAGAAGCCTTTTCCTACTGAACACTATTACTGATGTGGAACAAATTCAGATAATACTATTCTACAAATTTGTTTATTACTTAAGATTTGTTGGAATGTATAGATTCCTTTGTTGACCAGACCTCCTTAGTTTGTCTTTCTAAAGCTGCTGCTTTAACCATTGCATAATTTCATTGTAGAGGCCTCAGCAAAGCTGATTTGTTGAAATCTGTAATAATTACGTTAGTGTACAAGCACTCTTAGCTAGTCATTATGCAACCTCAGTACAGAGTTTAAAAATCTTATATTGGGAGTTACGTTACCTGAAAGACTTACAAGCAGATGGAAACTGCTTACAATAAGAACCAGTGAAGGTAAGTTAGATGGATAGTGATAGTTGACTGTGGGTAATGTGAAAATTTCTACTCCTGGAGATAACTTCACATAGAACATTTCTTTCTCGAAAGCCTGGGGTGGATACTTAGCATCTCTGAGTATAATGATCCTTTAGACTTAAGAAGGTAATGCAGTTGTAGCTAAGAGTGTTACCAGCATCTAAGTTGCAGGCTAGCTGTGTGCAGCTAGTGAATTGACATTCTGACACTCCCAAAAGGCATAGTTAATAGAGAATTTTATTCATTCTGTGTCAGGAAGACAACTTGGAAATGAGTCTTTATCATACTGTGCAATTAGTAAATCTCTTAAACTTAGTTATGTGTTGAACTTTTACATACTGACCTAAATTTACAAATGTATTAAAAGTTTTGTGGCATATATAGGCCTAACCTAGAAAATAATGTTGGCAACTTTGTGGGATCCCATCCCCATCTGCTTTTACCATCTGATTGTACTGCAAATAGCTAGCTGTCTTTAGCTCATATTATGTTTAAAAAAAATACTGTTATGTAGCTGGTCTTGTTAACAAATCTTTTCTTTAAGTTTGCACAGCCGCAAGGTAGGAGGTAAACATCCACTTTTTAACCACTCAGTACATTGCTTTATTTGTGAGTTAATTTGATTAAGCAACAAGCTAACCAGCAAAACATGTAAATAGAAAAGTAGATTCTGTAGCATGTAGGTTTGTACGTTTGTGAACAGTAAGTCAAAGGTGATGCCACAGTCCACAAGGACTTTCCTTTTTTTTAACTTAAAAATGGAGAATATGAAGTGAAACTTAAAACAATTACTCTGCGTTAACTTTGAAAAAAATAAAAAGCCTTTGTGTCAGTCCACTTATATATAAATGCAATACTAGATTTAGAAAACAAAAAACACCTTATTGTCATGTCTTACGTAATTGAGTTAAAACACATTATTCTTAGTATGTGGTTGTAACAAGAAATGAATTGATTTTTTTTTTAAAGTTGCATTAATAAAAGATCAGGTTTCTTAGAACAAAAGATTATGGATTTTTCTGTGTTCTGAAAAAAAAGATAAAACAGCTTGTTAGCTGCACAATCCAGTTCATAGGTGTAGAGTATCTGTTGGCAATATTGTTGTCCAGTTTTGTCTGGTATTGCTAAAGGCACTAATTAGTTCATAGTAATTATTGCACTATTTACATTCAGAAAGAAAAACATCTGATTTTAAGTAGAATCTTTTAGTGTTCTTTATTGTGAAATTCTTTCTTCTACACTTATGCCCATCCTTCTTTACTTTCCATTCTGTCTTACACTCTTGAAAAAGTAAAATAAAAGCTATCTCTGAGTACTGATTAAATTTGTAAAGTTCCTACAATTATTTTGAAGTATTTCGTTATTGCTTTTCCCAGTGGGTTACTTACTGTCTTAAATTGTGGTGCTAGCTGGAAAAGCGTCTCTGAACATTATCAAGCTTTTTGTCCAATGTATGCTTTACTCTAGTTTTTTTCCCCACAGGCATTACAAGTAGGAGAATGATTTTTTTTTTTTTTTTTTTGCCTGCTCTGGAGCTGCTAGTGATAAATAAAGCAATATCATAGTCTAGTTCTGGGAATATGTTACAGCCCACCTGAACATTATTATTCCCCTATTAAGATTAGAAGGTTTCTAAGAATGTGCATATGAGGCTGAAGAAGATACTGAGCAGTGGATATAGAATTTCAAGTACACAAACACTTGTTAAATTTGCTTGCTTTCTTTTTCGGCCAAGGGATTTAATATAAGCAAGGTATTGGTAGATACTCAGTCTTAGTAAAAAGTTTTCTGTATCCAAGACATAAAAGAATTTAGCAACTGCATGTGTAGATTATCACAGAAAATATTTCTGTATACACAATACTGGTAGCTATACAGTTTTTACAAAAACTGAGTTTTGATTTACCCAATCCATATAATCTAAAATTAATCTGTTTCTTAATTTAAAAAGAACTGTAACTGGGTCAAACAGTTAACTTTCTGTATCTGGTGACTGAAGGGTTTTTTTGTTGCAATTTAGTTTGTAGCCATTGTGAGAAATTTGGTGTGCTCAGCTATTTTATATATACACTGTCTATTTAGAAATAGTACATGGGATGTTTAGCACTACAGAAGTAATGAGTATTCTCCACAAATACCATGAAGTGTTCATGAAAAGACAATATAAATCTGAGAATCTAAAAATAAAATCATTTTAATGTTAACAAGCAAAATTACCAATCAAGATAATTCTAGTGAACTTCTGGTAAAAAGAATGTGCTTATAATAGCACAAAAAAAGGAGATGAACTCAGAAGGTTAGTCCCGTGATTTATGTAAGAACTTTCTGTAAATATTCTTTTCTTCCCAGTCACCAAACTTCTTTATTACAAATAGTTTTCTTTCAAATTGTGAACCTAAGCATGCTGCCTACATGCATGCTTTTAATAGACAATCGGGATTTGTATTTGAGAGAACGTAGAATTAGCCCATATGCAGCTCTCTTAAGAAGGATTGGTGGAATAGTCTGGAATTCTAAAGCTTCAGTTCTTCTTTATGTAGTGGTAGGCCAAAAAAGTTGAGCAAGAATTACCGTAATTGCATCCTTCAAGAGAAGGACCTTTAAGTTAATTTGGAACACTTTAAACGTTTTTACTTTCTTTAAAAAAAAAATGAATCACAAGGTGGCATAAATAATAATGTGATCCCTGGTCCAATATCTAGTTCCAGCTTTTTCATAAATGTTGGAGAATTGACTGTGTGCAGTGGTGATCATGTAGTTTTACTTGCTGGATTGGGACTGTCAGTGATATATAGCAAAATTTAGGTGCCGTTAGAAGGCTCTCAACTATGACATTTTACAGTTCACTGTTAATTACTGTCCAATAGATTTTGCTTCAGTGTGGCATGCAAAAGTCACTCCTACTATATCCTATTACAGATGAATCCTAGCTACTCTGTACAAGAGATGAGGCTTTTGTAGTAGTATTTCCCATAGAACTCTTGAAGCAGTGATTTTTATTTTTTTATCACGTGTAGTTTACTTTTTGCTGATATTCGTCCCATCTTTAGGTACGTCAGTTGACAGAAACCATGGCTAATCTGAAGATATCTTCTTTTGGATTGGCAGCTTCTGGTAAAGGTAGAGTAGAGATACCAAACACAATAGTCTGTGGATGTTTACCTTTAACCTTGATATACTTACTAAAGAAAAAGAAACTAGTAGTTGATGTCTAGATTATCTTATCTTCCTAAAGAAATTTTTTGCAGCTGCTTCATCAAAATCTGTTCATCTAGAAAGGACAAAAGTAATATATATTTGAAACACTGTATAAGTAAAACATCTGAAGAAAACTTTGATGGCATTCTGGAATATTTGGGGAAAATACATGTTTGGCATAACTATATTAATATGAGGTGTCTTGATTAATCATGCTAAACATTCTTCAGGTAAGGCAAGTTCATGCTTCCTGTGTTTCAGAGCTCCCCACTACTGCATAAATTGACTTTTTTATGATATAGGAAGAGCTTTACTCATTTTATGGCTTTTAATTATTTTCTTGTATTGAAAATACTAGTATAGTGAAGCTAGAAGACAGTAACTGGAGTACTTGTGAAATGTTGCTAGTAAGTGAAAGCTTGGTCATCTGAGCAAAAGAACTATTTTAACCTTTTTGGAAATGTTTCATTAGTAAAATACTGGATTTCAGTAGTATTTCAAATTGAGAGATTCAGTGATAAAGACTTGACATTCAGCCCTTTCTATTAGGGTGTTAAGTATGCATGATTCCATTAAATCATCTACTGAGCTTCCAGCAAAACCAAGAAGCAACAGATGACATGTAAGTGGAAAATTGTTTGTGCTTATGTTTTGTGTAAAGTAAACAGATTTGGAAAACAAATCAATTAAATGGTGTATTTCTTAAAACTGTTTATACACACAGTAATTTAAGTGCTAATTTGTAGGCATGCTCAAGAATTCCATGAATGTGCATATAACTCAGACATAATACAGAAAAAAAGATGAAGTTGTTTGGAAAGAGCAAATGTTTGTCTCACTCTGTCACAATACAGCAAAAAGTATATTTAAATGCCTAAAATATTTTGAATTTGTTACTCAAAACACTTCAGTTACTATAATTATTCATAGATATAAGCAGGCACTTCCGAAGATCTTCGTCTGAGTTGGTTTGTGACCTATCCTTTAGAAAGCAAAACCATCAATTCTTGTCAATATGAACATGATTTGTAGTTCTGAAAAGATCAGTCCACATGAAATGCATAAAAATGACGTGCTGATCTTGAACTATTTCTCTAGCACCTATTCATTGTCTTTGTTAGGGATACAAAAATAAGAACCAATTCAACCCTGTAGTTAAGAAAGTTTTATTACAGATCAGATTCGTTCTACCTCTCAACTTTACTCATGAGTAGTGAGAGAGAAAAGCGAGAGATCATATGGTGATACCCAGTAGATACCAAGCGTTCTAAAAGCTGAATCACCTGGAGACAGTCTGTCCAGCTTAAGACTGTTGGGATTCATCTACAGACTGTTTAGATATTAGGCAAAGCAACATACAAAAAGAAGTGCGTGCCTGAGATCATGGTGTAACAACAGTAACTGTAATAAGCATGAACTTGCATACTTTGTGTCACTAGTTTGGGAAGAAGCATTAAATATCCTGCCACTGAGAAATTAAGTTCATTGCTGGTATTTTTAAGTTATTAAAGATGATACTGGATATTCTGTTTACTGTTGGTTCTATTTTTTTAAGGAATGGCTGTATGGAGGCAACTTACTGCAGTTTTCACAGTTGCGCTTTCATATACGTGTGTTCTGTTAGTACTAGCAGTCATGTATAGTGAAGAGGGATTTCTTCAGCAGAAGATCCCCCACAAATACATTCAGCAGTCCCAGCCTTAATGTTTAGACCTGATCAAGGTGTGTGTTTTAATACAGACTTGCAAAATTTTGAAAGACTAAAAGTCTGTATCTTTTAGCAGCGCAATTTGAAAATCCTCAATTTCATACAAGGATTTATAAATATATAGCTAGAGTATTTCAGGAGTGTAATTGAAAACTTAAAGATTAGTAAATTCTTCAATTCCATCCTGTGCTGCTAACAAAACTCTTTGCTTCTGAGGTTCTGAACTTGCAAAAGAGTCTGTTACTGTAAATCCTTGCCATAAATACATTTTTGTGCTTGACTTCAGCAGAGCAAAGCAGATTGCTGCCTGTGGTGTCAAGACTTCAAGGTTAAAAGAATCTGCGTCTTGCTGATTAAGTGTTTAAACAGGCTATATTTTGTGGATATTCACATGTGTTTCACTTAACTTCAGTGAACAGTATTTTTCCAACTTGATTGTAGTTGATCTCAACAGGAGAGATAGTAGACCCAGAATAGCAGTAAATGAATTCTAACATCATTTATGTTAGCTCAAATACAATTATCTTTGCTTTTGTAATAACTTAAGTGAGTGCTTTGTGTCCTAATTAAATAGGTAAATGAGGTCATTACCTCTGACTTTTTTTCATTTCCGCAAATGTAACGAGTCATTTTTGACTTGTTTGCTTGAGGCGTGTAAGATTATAGTTTAGGCAGAAGGATGAGTATATGAAGATTACTTTTCTGTCTGTATTTAATAGCAGAACTATTTATTGATTTGCTTTCTTAAGACCTGATTGTACTAACAGTGGAAAAAATACTGAAACTGCTGAGAACAAGCTTAATGATTGTATTGGCAGAGAGTATATTCTGTACATAGCCTTTTGTCAATCTCTACGCATTATTAAAAATTTCTGCTTTCAACACATAACAAAGAGTATTGTCTATAGTAGCCAGGCTTTGAAACAGCACCTTCCTATTTTCTAATTTAGAACATTTGAAGAGATACCAAAAATGAGTCCCCTGGACTCAGCAGAGAACAAAAGCTGAGTGTTTGGAGTGTTATACTTGGGTTCCAGTGTGTCAGTCATCTGTTGCTTTGCTTCAGTCAAGTGCTTTGAGCAGGCTATTTAGTTTCTGTGTTTTCAGACTGAATTCTTAAAATTTCTGTAGCTCATGGTATTATGGGAAGAAATACGTTTAGGGTTGCAGAGAATGTCAGCAGACTTGAAGATGCATTTCAGTCCCGCATCCGGATCGTTAATAAAAATGTTGACCACGGCTAGCCCTAGAATTGAGCCCTGGGGAACATGGCTGGCAACTGGCTGCCAGCCAGATGTAACCCCATTCACTGCAACACTTTGAGCTCTATCATTGAGACACCCAGTGGGGCATTAACCTGTTTATCTTGCCGTTGGACCATTTGTTTAGAAGGATGCCATGCAAGACAGTATCAAAGGCCTTACTAAAATCCAGAAAGATTACATCTGCTGCCTTCCCTTCATCCAGTATGCGGGTGACCTTATCACAGAAGGAGATCAGATTACTAAGGCAGGACTTTCCCTTGATGAACTATCACTGTGCCCGATAATAGCTTTGTTCTTTAACTGCCTTTCAGTATCCCCCAGGATAAGCTTCTCCATAACTTTTGCAAGGACTGAGCCTAGACTAATATGTCTGTAGTTTCCCAGGTCTTCTCTCATGCCCTTTCTGTAGATGGGTGAACTGTTGGCTGGCTTCCAGTCAGCAGGGACCTCCCCAGACTCCCATGACCTTTGGTAAATTGTTGAGAGAGGTCACACTATAATGTCTGATAATTCCTTCAGCATAATTCGGGCTGAATCCTGTCAGGCCCCAACAATTCATGAACGTTGAGCTGATACAACTGTTACTTTACAGTCTCCGTGACCACTGAAAGCAAGTCACTGCTTTCCTAGTCATGGTCCTCAAGTCTGAAAACCAGGCAGCACATATCTATCAGTACTATTAAATATTGAGGCAAGAAAGGCATTAAATGCCTCCATGTTTTCCTTATCTGTACTCGTTAGGTTATCTATTTCAAGTACCAGTCCAGTGTTTTCCTTTGTCTTCCTCTTGCTGTTGACATACTTGAAAATGCATTTTTTGTTTTCTGACACGACAGTGACCACTGTCAACTCAAGTTGAGCTTTGACCTTTCTTGTTTTCTCCCTGTGAATGCAAACTGCAGCTCCCTACTCTCCCTGTGAAGCCAGACTTGGCTTCTAGTAGTCATGGAGTTTGTGCCCTAGTTTCAGGAGAGATTCCCTGTTCAGCCTGGATGGTTTTCTATTCCACTCAACTTCACTTGCAGCACAATGGTATTCCTGCTCCTAAGCTCTTAAAAAGTGTTTCTTGAAAAGTGACTAGGTCTTGTGAAATCCTGAACCCACTGGAGCACATTTCCAGGGGACACTGCTGACTAGCTCTCTGAAAAGCTTAAAGTCTGCTCTCTTAAAGTCCAGGATTGCAATTCTGCTAGCCTTTTTTCTCCTTACACCAAAAATTTTGAACTCAGCTATTTCATGATCTCTGTGGCCAAGACAGCCACCTGCCATCACCTCTCCCACAGGGCCTTCCTAATTCTCAAGGAACAGGTCTGGGAGGGCACCTTTCTTAGCTGGCTCACACAGTACTTGTTACAGAAAGTTATCCTCAACATGCTTTTATGATATTTCTAGTTTATGTCTGGGAAGTTAGAATTTCCTGCAAGGGCAACTGATCCTAAGATTTCCCCTAATTTCCTATAGAATTTGCCATCCTTTCTATTGTCCTGGGTGAGCAGCTGATGGTGGACATCTGACTTACCTATTTTATCTGTCCCTTTAATCCTTACCCAGAAGCTCTTTACCACATTGTCCCTAACAACAAGGGTTGTACAGTCTAATCTCTCCATTACATGCAGTGCAACACCTCGTCTGCCCTGACTATCAGTCGGGAGACTCGTCCCACCAAGTCTCATTAAGCAGTGAAAACAGCTATGGGAAAGGAACGAAGCTTAGAGTTTGTATTTTGTTCCTCCTACTGCGTAAACTGATATACAAGCATTTCAGATGTACTTCTGAGCCTGCAGCACTCCCTGGAGCAGCATACGTGTTCCCATTAGCCTTGCCACCCTCAGACGGTGCAGTACCATCCCTTGGCTTAAGCTCAGTGTACCTAACGGTATCCCTCTCCCCCACCAATCCTCATTTAAAGCCCTATCAACAGGTTATATATAGTCTGTCTGTAACAGCCCATAAACAAATGAGTGATGTGTATGAACTGTGCAAATCTTATTTTAGGGTGGATTACTACATCACTGAAAATAAATAGCATAGGCCTTGCAATCCCGTTCCTTTCTAGATACTGTACTTACAGGATACAGGGAGGAGAGCAAGTGTGAGCTTGTAATCATTCAGGTAAAATATGAGGTCATTTAATACTTGTTGATTATTCCTAAGAATCTGCTGTCTTACTGGAAGTGTCTCAACAGTGCTCTCTAAAGTCCTATCCAATAGCTTGACCACTGAGCAGAGGGGAATTCTTGTGTTTTTCGTATAATTGTGCCACTGATGAGTTTTTACAATTTTGGTCAAATTTACATTTTCTCTTGGTAAAGTGAAAGTGCTTTAATTTCTATGGTATTAGCATTCACGTTAGTTTGTGTACCTTGAAATATAAAATGCTCTGTGCAAAAACTTCCTGAAAAGAAGTAAAAAAGTTTACCCACTGTATTGAAAATTTTGATGTTCTTTAAGGCAATTTAATGCATCTATTCTGAATCTGAAAAGGCAAATAGTTCACCAATAAAATCTGATATGTTTTTCATTTCTCTTTTAAAGCCATTTGTTTTCATTCTGTTTTTTTTAAGTTGGTCATCAGGGTTACTACATTCAGAATTACATTTTTCAAGGTACTCTGGCAAAATTGATGTAACATTTTAGAGACATTTCAGTTCAAAAAATGTTGATGGTCTGTTTTCTGCTTGTGAAATCAAGTGACAGTGGAAAAAGCTGCAATAACCTGGTTTGTATGATATGCAATGGAGAAATTTGTTGCGGTAGAAAATGGATTTTCAGTAGAATCTCTTCCATACAGCATAAATTAAAGCTCTCTTACAAGTTCTCTACAGTATCTTGATGAAAACCTTTGTTAAAGCTTCAGTGTTGAAAGGAGGAAGAGCAGGTCATTAGGCAAGCATGGGTGGGAATTCCAGATATTTGGGACCATTCTGGAATGAAACAAGAAGACAGAAACAGAAGGAAGATGCGATGAAGATGAATTAAAGAACTTTAAAACAAGTGGCAAGAATTTTGTAAGAGAGGGAGAAGAGTCATGAAAGCAAAACTGGAAAATACTCAAGATGGTGTTTTATAAGTTTGAAAGTAAGGACAAGAATTTTAATGTTTTGAGAGAAAAGTGCAAAGAGTAATTGAAGGTTAGAAGACGAGTGTAGTCACACCTTCCCAAGTAGGAAATTATCTTAGTCATATCTAATAGAATGTGAATTTTTTTCTACTGAAATGTTGACTGCATGCAGAAAACTCTGGAACTGTAAGCATTTCTTAATAGTTGTAAATTAATTCCTAGTGAAGAATTTAATTCCAAGCTTATAGTATATTTTAGAATAACTTGATCTGTAAAGAATATAACTTTCCTCAAGTGTGGTTTCTGTAACTCCTCTCCAGGATTTGGACGCAGAAGAGCAGAAATCATCTAACAGTCTGAACTGTTTTGCCACTACTGAGCAAGTAAGTTCTACTGAAGAAGAAGAGTCTCCTAATGTAAGAAAGAAGACTAAAATGGACACAAAAATACGAACCAGTCTAACAGCCAAAGAATCGTTTTCCACAGACAGTATAAATTCACATTCACGCAAAAGTACACCAGATACTGCAGCATACACAGATGACAGTAAAATAGTAGACACAGAAAGTGAGCCAGAAGAAGGTGAAATTACAGATACTGAACATGAAGTCTACAGCAGTGAAGATGAAGTAACAAGTGAAGAAACCAGTGATTCAGAAGACTCAGAAAATGAAGGTGAATTATTGTACCTTTTATGTATGTTATTACTGCATTTTTCCAAGAACCCATTAAGAAAAAAATACAGAACAGTTTGGGTAGTTAAAAAAATAAATAAAAGCATCTTACTTGAGATACTTGGGTTTAAAAGTGCTGTATGTTACCTGTATGTTTCTTTTCACTTGCCCTGTAGTTGGAACTAAGTAGTGATGTTTCTGTAAAATCTGTTAGGGGTATAATTTTCTGGGCTCGTGGAAACCTCAGTGGTAGAATAAATGTTTTTACATTAGGAAAGTGTCAGGAGAAAAAGTCTTGCTTAAAATAAAGATTCTAGTACAAAGCTCACAGAAATCCTGTTTACTAGCTCTTCAACTAATATATAGTATTTCATGGAATTATCTAGGTTGGAAAAGACCTTCAAGATCAAGTCAGGCCATCAGTCTGTGCTGCCATGTCCCATAACTAAATTCTTTTCCTGATGCTGTTCATAAACAATCATGTATAATTCAGTGTAAGATTAAATCCATTGTGGTGAAAAGGATTACTCAGTAGGATTTGAAATCGTATGTTGTATTTATTCCAGTGCAACATGTAAGAAATTGGGATAGAGAGGAAACGTGTATGCTTTTTTGTATCAAAGAAAGTGTTATCTTAGGTTCTTAAGACCTCCTCAAGAATTTAGTAATCTCTTGGGAAAAAAAATGGTGAAAAAGTTAATGCAAACATAACAACTGGTGCAATGTACCCGCAAAGGATATCCTAAATCACAAAATGAAATACAAACTATAGAATTTAGAAGTCTGTACTGCAGCCTGGACCGTGCTCACAATTGAACAGTTTGTTTCTTCTGCTTTCATTCTTTCACTTACTCAGCTACCCTGATTCTGATCAATTAATGCCAGTTGAAATGCCTGATGCTAGCAAGCATACAAACTCCCCAGTAATGCCAGAATAGTAAAAACTGGAGACAGTTTCTGTCCTCCTACCTTTTGAGCAAGTGTCTTCCCATCTTGCCCATGTATTCCTACCTGAAACTGTTGGAGACTGTTGATGCAAATGGACATTCAAGACCAGAATTCATACAGCTGTTGGAATATTAACAGATACCAAGGCAAAAGAGAATATATGTACATCTGTATGCAATGTTAGTAAATTCTATGAATTTATTTATATTTTATTTCTGTAAAGAACCAGCTGTGTACTTGTAAGCAATGGGAATTAATAAAATATTTTTTGATTGATAGTTTCATCAAAGTTTTCTCTCAGATGTGTTTATATTTCTTTTTCTGAATGTTGCATATGATTCAGCTAGATAATTGCAGAATGTGTATCAGTTATTTGAAAAATATGGAATATAGGAGTAAAACTGTAACTTGCTGTTAGTAACTTTTCTTTCTTTTCTTTTTTTTTTTTAATAGATGAAGAAAAGATTTGGCCTCCTTGTATCAGAGTCATTGTAATAAGATCACCAGTTCTGCAGACTGGATCACTTTATATTATCACAGCTGTGAAACCTGCTACAATTGGAAGGTAAAACTGAATGGAATTTGTTACCTATATCTGAAACTATACCTGGCTTTGAAAGTAGCATAAGCCACGCAAGATTGTCCCTACTGTTCATGCTAGTCCCCCTACCCTGCAGCAATTGCGAGATTTTCTGACTTTGGTTGACTGACAGTAAGAGACTTCAGTCACATCACGTAATGTTGTGTTTGCTGTGATAACAGAATACGTATTTAATATAGCTCAGTGTTCATGATTTTTTTTTACTGATAACTTGATCCTTTGTCTAAATCCTTACGGCAGCGTAATAACTGGAAGTCAAGAAAGTACTTTTTTTTTCTGGGCAACTAAGATAACTCATTCGGAAAATCAGTATCACCAGAAAGTATATACTGGGCTTCTCATGCAAATTCCAGTAAGGTTGATTCACCATTTTGAAACAATAAATTAGGATTTTTGCTACCCTATATGCATTCTTTCAGTTCTGATATTAAAAATAAAATAAAATTCTGGTTTGTTCGTTGTGGATGATGAATGAATGCTTCCTTAGCAAAATCTCCGCCCCTCTTCAGCTGCTTTTAACTGATGCTGATATGTGTTTTGATTTGTTCTTACAGCTGGAGTGTTTCAGGTACATTTATGTGAAGTTTAGCAGTTAAGAAGTCTCCTTGTAATTTGCATATAGGTCCTATAACAGCTGCATTGTTTCTTCATCCCCTAGTAGAAGAACTAATACATAAATTCATTCCTCTTCCCTCCTACTGCAGTATTTTTGATAGTAAATCTGTATCGATTACTCCTTCATTGCTTGTTATTACCTACCTAATGCTACCAAGAACTCAATCTCAGCCTTGAAGACTGATGCCAAGACGCACTGAAGTGCTTGAAGGATGCAGAGTTCAGACTGTTATTTACAGGCCTTGGACGAGATTAAAAGTTCAGATAGAAATACCAGGTTTATATATAAAAATTTCAAAGTACAGCTTTACTGTATGTTCACTGCCTAATTTATAGGATGAAAGCACATGAGGCAAGTCTCCACATGGTGTGTATATTGTAACATAGTACTTCTGTGTCTGTAAAGGTCCAAGATACTGCAGAAGGGAAACACAGTATTGTGGCTCAGCTGAAATACGTGTTTTGAAAGCCATTATTAAAACTATTTCTACTTTCTCGTGATTTATTTATCAACTTGCCTTTTCAGAGAAAAAGATGTTGGACACACACTTCAGATTCCTGAAGTTGGAGTCAGTAAGGTAATTCTTATTTCTGTTTGCTACAAGGGAGATAGATCTTCGTATGGATGAAGCTTTAGATTTCATAGCTTTAAATTTTGCCAGATGTTAATTTTTTTTAATGAACATTCAGAATGAGATGTGCATTTAGCCACTTCTTCAAAGTTAGAAAAAAGAAAGCATACAGGATTTTACTGTATTGAAATATAATGTAAACAGTGTGATTTCTAAGTCTAGAAAAGCTAAATTTTTTTTTTAATTGGAGTTTTAATAGTCCATGGTTCAATCCACAGTAAATAAATTATAATCTTGAATTTCTTAGTTATTGAACTTGAGGAAAATGAATGGTTATGTTAGGTATCGATTGTATTGTAAAATATCGATGTCAACTAGTTAGAACTTTGTCATTAAAAAAAATCCAGTCCTTATAGCTGAGCTTAGAACAACAGGTTTTGTTTTATTTTTCTATAAGTTTGTTGTATGAATGTGGAAGTTATGTATAGAGAGTTCAAAAATATAAAAATATTTTAGTGACAGATGGAATTTTTTTTGTAGTTAAGAGATGAGAGATAAATTATATGCTCAGTTTTCCTAACTACTTCGACATAAACCATAAATACAGCACTCTAAATTGAAGAAAATGTAAATTGACAGAGATGTCATCTAAACAAAAAAAGGTGATAAAAGCATCTTCAAATGCAAGTATATGAAATAAGCTTTACTATGTCTGTTCCAGATGATAGCTCTGATTAATCAGCTATGTAACATATTTTATACTGAACAATTTCTAGACAAATTTTTTTCCTGCTGTTAATGATATTTTCAGGCATGTATTTGAAGTTGGTGTTATAAAGCAGCAAAAGGTTTTTTTATTTTTCTGCAATAGTATCATTTACTTTGCTTCTTTGTGTGGCTAACAATATCTACCGGTACTTCATGGGTACCTGAGTTGCTTTTAAATATGTTTCATTGAAATAACTGATCATCTACATAAATTATTCCACTTTGCAGATAAGGAAGCAAAGGCATGAAGATAAATCACATATATCTAGAAACAAAAAGTTACTACCAGTTTATTTATCTTGAAACTTATAACTGATAGCTGTGGATCACTTTGTCTTTCGCTTATTTTAAGGGTAAAGTGAGATTTAAAGAAATAGCACCCTGCAGGTTTCCAGATTTAGCATCTTTAGAATAAGTTTGGGTTCATCCTGCTCAGTAAAACAGAGGTAGAATTAAAAGCATTAGCAAATGACCCAGTCAATCTTTCTACCATCACAGGAATATTCCCATTGTAAATTTATGCTATCCAGTCTACAAAATACTGTTTTTTTTGTAGACAGTTCTTGCTTAAAGACAAGAAGGTATTTGGTTTCAAATGAGCACTTTCTTCCCATGATGATTGTTGTGTTTTTTTCACTACTATAACAAAAAAGATCTTTGCTTGTCAAATTCTAAACTCACTTTTTTAGATTTCTGTTTTTTATTGGGAATCTTAGTTGGTTGCAGAAGTTGATAGTTTAGTTTGCTTACTGGCCATTTTTGGAGGTAATGTATGTGTTTGTAAATTGGCTGCTATGTTTCCAAGACTACAGATTTGTTTTCTCTGTTCTGTGTGGACTTGGGACCGTTATCTATATGGAGTTGCAATTGATTAAAAAAAATTGATTTGTTATTATCAGAATCAAAGCAGATATAAAGAACATTAAATAATGGACAGTGATTGTGTCCTGGGCATTAAGGTGCAAGTGAAAGTGAATTACATGAAATTTACAAAAACATGGCACTTTAAGCTATTTCAGATATGAAAGACCAAGTAACCTGAAGCTGTAGAGATTCATATTTTTTATTAATTGCATTTCTTTAAGTATCTTTTTCGATGCCTTCCAGAAAGGGGAAAATTGAGATTGCTATAACATACCTTACAAGGAAAAAATATCATGTATTTATAAGAACAGCTAAAAATGCTTTATTACTAGATCTTGCAATCCTTTAAGTAAAGTATACTTTCTATATTGGAAGTACGTACACTTTTTCAGTGTTGGATCAGTTTATGGTAAAAATAGTTGTATTTTTAATGGTACGCCTTATCTCATGTTGTTGCTGCCCATTCATTTACATTTCAAATATATAAAATCATAAAGCATGGAATATTCTATTAACTGAACCCATTCAGTTAAGTCCCCAAAATATATTCTGAAATCTTACTTTAAAACAGCGTGTAAATTGTTAAGTACATGCTTAATGAGAATATTTCACTTAGTCTTCTCTTTATCAGTTCCATGCAGAAGTGTATTTTGACCACGATTTGCAAAATTATGTTCTTGTGGATCAAGGCAGTCAGAATGGGACAGTCGTTAATGGAAATCAGATTCTTCAGGTAAGTATTTGCTGTAGTGTTGCAGAAAACTGTAGTCATTTTAAAATACAGTATGGCAAATCACTAGCAATGTCGTTGTATGGCTTTTTTCATACAGTAATTCCTTCCTTGATTCCCTTCAGTTTTCGGGGCCACTTGTAATATTTCATGTTTGTTTTATATAAGGAATTAGGAAAAATCCACTACAGTTAACAGTTGCTAGAGTGAAATACCTCCCATAGTTTAAATATTTGTCTGCATTTGAAAGACCAGGCTGAATCATTAGATTATGAGCAGCATTCGCAAAATAGATTTGGTGTCCTGCTTTAGGAACTAATAACCATGGCTGCCAAAACTTTCTTTTGCTATAGCCAAAAACGAAATGTGATCCCTACATCTTGGAGCATGGTGATGAAGTGAAGATTGGTGAAACAGTACTTTCTTTTCATATACATCCTGGCAGTGATACTTGTGATGGATGTGAACCAGGTCAAGTCAGAGCGCATCTTCGCCTAGATAGGAAAAAGGAATCCTCTGGTTAGTCATGTTATCACTGGATATGTTTTTTTTATTATTGGTCCTTACTTTATAAATTTCGTAATCACTTCAGATAGTTTTCTTATGATTTTCTTCTCAACTGACGACAGTTTTACAATACATGGTACTGCATTTTCTTCTTGGTATGTATGTCTATGTATAAAAATGTTAGAACAAAATTATGTTTTGAAAAAAAAAAAATTACATTATTACTTGGAAATTCAATCTTGTGTTCTTCCTTTTAGTTTGCCCAGCACTTAGCAAAGAAGAGAGAGAGTTAGTCAGAAGAAAAGCATTAAAACAAATACGGGTAAAATATGGCTTACAGGTGAGTTCACTGTAGAAATTAAGAGTTTGAAGGTCTACATCTGCTCTGTGACTCCTGTTTTAAGCCATTAATGTGAATTATTATTCCCTGAATAAGGGAAGCTTTTAGAGTCTTGAGTGGTGGTTTAACTCAAGCTTGTCTTTTGTACAGTAAATCTTTACAAATTTCTAAGGAGACAGATGATAACAGGGCATGGAAGTTCTGTTAGAATTTTCGGAAAAGATAATCAGTTCTAATGTGTACAAGATTCCTCATACTGTCGAGGTTAACACTTCTTAAGTCATTGCTGTCCTTACTTCTGAAAGTTAGGTTTGCACTGAATTGCAGTGCTCTCTTTTATTTAGAAAGGGGAAAATGATGAAAAGGGAGAGAGAAAAACTTTAAGTTTTTTGTTAAAGTCTGCTTTGTGGTATAAAAATGCCAACATGAATATATGACAATATTAGAGATTATTCTAACTATGGAATTGCATCTAGCATTTGTAGTAAGTGTTCATGTAGAAAACAGGACACCATCATTTCACTTGAATTCTTCATCTGCTGAAATAATATCAATATGGAATCTATACAAGTAGAACTTTATTCTGAAGAGCAAATTCTTGAGAAACAGGTTATGTGTTGTAACAAAAAGTCAGTCACATGGTATTTCCAGTGGCTTGTCCACATGGTTTTGTGCTTAACTTGGAGAAATTGATCCTTAGTATAAAAAGAAGATTCAAGAGAATCTGCTATTTTACAGACTCCGTGAAATCATTTACTTTTGAAAGAGAACTATAGGTTTTCTGTTGTAAGAGTAAAAATTAATAGTAAGACTTAATATAGGAATGAAGCAGGATTAAGCTGCTTTACTTTTGGAGGCAGAATAAAGAATTTAAAAACCATCTGTCTTGATGGAATTTAATCTGTTTGTAAAGAACACAGAGTATGAAGACAACAAAGCAGTGAACAACCCCAAGTACAAAGACAGAGCAGGAAAACGCAGAGAGACCATTGGCAGTGAAGGAACTTTCCAGAGAGATGATACTCCAGCTTCTGTCCATATGTAAGTGTTTGGGGGAAAAAAGTCCTCTGTGTCCTTCTCTATGGAATCTTACAAAACAGTGATACAGTTAAGTATCAATTAGTAGGATACATTTTGTTAGATTACTAATTATCTGTATACAGTGTTAGGAGAACTACAAAATAATTGTTCTCACTTCCCAGTTCATATGCTATTGTTTTCTCCTCACCTTCCATACAGAATTTATCTTTGCAGTAGGATGTTTAGATCACTTTCTTGCCGACTTAGAAAATCAAGGAACTGACTAGATGTACTATTGACACTTTCAACAGCCTGTTTCTATTTTTTTCTGTCCAGTCCCAGCAATAGTAACAAATTTTTCACCCACATCATTTCTTTCAACTGTCAATATCCAGCCTATCATAGGGTGTGCGTGTACACTCTTAAATGACACTTACTTTAAACTTCCTCTTGAATTATTCCTTTGCTTCTTTGGTTGTTTTTTTTTGTTTGTTTTTTTGAAACATGACCTTGTAGGTGCTTGTAAGTTAGTAAAAGGAAACGTGAGACAATGACATGAGATTCTAATGTGTGTTGGAATGCTTTAGTGGTGAGGTAGTGATACTGCCCTTTCATTAGTGCAGTTGATTCCCACTCACCTATGCTGTATCTTTTAACTCCTAAAAGTCAGCAAGTAGTTCAGAGGGAGTTTTAAGAAAGTTGGTGTTGACCAGAGTCTTAGGATAGCTTTGGTAACCAAAGATATTTATGGGAAAATAAATGTAGAATCACAGAATCATCAAGATTGGGAAAGACCCACATGATCAAGTCCAGCCATCAGCTTGACCTACCCAAGACCTTTCACTAAACCATGTTCCTTAGTGCCATGTCTGCACACCACTTAAATACCTTCAGGGATGGGGACTCCACCACTTCCAGCAGTCTGTTCCAATGCTTGACCACCCTCTCTGCAAAGAAATTCTTCCAAAGGTCCAATCTAAACCTCCCCTGGTGCAACTTGAGACCATTTCCTCATGTCCTATCACGTGTCACCTGAAAAAAAAAAAAGAGACCAGTACCCTCCTATGCAACATCCTTTCAGGTAGTTGTAGAGAGCAACGAGTTGTCCCCTCAGCATCCTTTTCTCCAGACTAAACAACCCCAATTCCTTCACTAGCTTCATTGCTCTCCTCTGCACACACTTCAGCAACTCAATATACTTCATGTAGTAAGGGGCCAAACACTGAATGCAGTATTCAAGAACTTGAAAAAGTTTGCACTAGGGCCTTTGAGGTAGCTCTTAGAAGTAGGAACAACACAGTAGTTGGATCTTGGTTTCCAGAGTTGCATATGCATGCACGTTTTTGTCCTTGAATATTTGATTAGCATTTGCTTTGTATGAACTCTTGCTTATTAATTATCTTAAAATTTCTTTAAGTGAGATCAGTGACAGCAACAAAGGACACAAAATGTTGGAGAAGATGGGATGGAAAAAAGGGGAAGGCCTGGGCAAGGATGGTGGTGGTATGAAGGACCCGGTAAGTCTGTCCGGTTTTCACTTGGAGGACAAAGAAATAAAAGTGCGTTTGCATTTGAAAATGTCTAATGATAAGCCATTATTCACTGGAAACATTTCAAAGTTCAGTGTGGGAGGGAATAATCTCAATAGGACTGATCACAAATCAATTTTACCTTTATCAGTGAAGTATTCTGAAATTTTACTATGATTTAATCACATCAGTGGAAAATGACAGTAAGGTGGTTGTTAAGAAACTGAACAAGGGAAGAGAGACATTGGATTAATAATTTTGTGTTTGTATACAAAGTCTGTCAGAAGAAAGAAATTAATTTAAGTGGTGTGAATTCAAGATAGGCATATGATGTAATCCTTCACTTTAACCAAGACAGCTGTAGCACAAAATTCAAACTACATGATGAGCCATGAGAGAGGAAAAACTGCCAAGTCACAGATCTTTGGATTATAGATGCCAATTTAAAACCTCTGCGAAACTTTAAATGTTTGTGTATGATCTAGGTATAGAAGAGCTGTAAAGAGAAGTGCTTGAGGGAGAGGGGTAATAGTATTATAAAATATTAAGTATTTAGAATACCTAACCTGCAATTACAGTAATATTTCATGTATTTGACAGATCCACCTTCAGTTACATAAGCTGAATGCAGGTTTGGGTACAAGCAGACCGGCCTCAATTGAAGATGTTCAGATCATCCAGAGCAAGAATAAAAAGAATTGGGATAAAGCAAGAGAAAGGTTTGCTGAAAACTTCCAAGAACCTAAATCACAAAAGGATACACCTAAGATTACGCCTTGGGTTAGAGGGACTGCAGAGTGAAAAAATGTGGTTCCACAGCAGGGTAATTCCTGTGTGTAAATAGTTGGAAGAGAATTTATTTTTATTCTTTTTTTTCTTTTGCTAAAGCGGAGGTTTGGTGATATGTAAAATACAGTTGTGGAAAAAATTATGCTAGATTAACTCTAGTATGTTAATTGGTTTTCTGTAGTCTTCACGCTTTTATAAAAACATTTTTAATAGGAAATGAAAGAAACCTAGGGGATATTCGACTTCAAATACTTGAATGTGATTCTCATCACGAGCAGGAAGTTTCTTCAATTGTGTTTTTAACACACAAGTTCATGAAAAACCAAAACACCTGTTAAATTTGATAACCTTAACTTTTGAACAGCGGTTTAAAAGCAAGCTGAAACAAACACCCCACACCCCCAAAGAACAGAACATTGTATTGCCTTTTCCTTTCTTGTATGTTTATTCATGATTGCCATGAAATGCTCAGCAAGAGGTACATGACTCTTAAATTCATACACCTCATTACCAGTCATGTCTCAGCTTACCTTCAGTAGAAAACAAAAATTGTTTTTAATGATCCATCAGTACTCTTAAAAATAGATAATATACTCCATGAAATAAACTACCAGCATTGGTGAAGAAAACAATGTTCGAAGAGAGGACAGCTTGTAGCAAAATTTTCTTCTGTGAAGAATTTGCTTGAGACTTGTTCAGTAAATCTGTATCACGCCTTTTAAAAGAGGGGGTATGTTTAGAAAACTGCTGTCTGTGTGTATTGTTTATTAATTTCATGTTCTGATGCATCCATTGCTGGCAATGGAGTTTCTGCCAGGAAAAAAAAAACAACACACATTTTGGTTGGAAAAGGACTGCCAAACTGAAGCTAACAGCTTGGTATTTATTCACTGTTCCTAAACACAATAAATTATTGTAAATTTAAGCAGTGTGCATCTTGATACTATCTTGTGCATATGCTGGAGGTGAGCACTCTTCTACAATGAGAAAAATTTAATCCAGTTTTAGTCAGATTACAGTTGTGATAGTTGCCCAAGTAAAGGAAAATTGATAGTCTCACCATCTTCCTGGATCATGCAAGCAACTGTCAAGCACTGTGGGGTAAAACCAGGACACGTTGCTAGCTATTTATCTTACTCTATTCTTAGACTCTCATAATATAAAATGAAATACTAATTTGGTGTTGTTTAAATCATTAAAGCACACAGTTTAAACGTAAGGGACTCTTTACTTCAGTAGCATACAGTTAGTGATACAGCTACGAGCACCCTGAATGCCTGTAGTGTTATTGCTTAAAATCAGTTCACAATTCACCTCTGTAAGCAGCTATCTTTTCACAGTTTTAGGTAGTTATGAATTACTGGCTTACTTTGCCAGTGCATTCCTTTTTGTTAACATTTACATTTTCAAAGGATACCTCTCTCTAGCTGAGAAAAAAAAATCTGTATTAAACAGCAGTACAGCAAGTTTTAAGTTTACCAAGTATCTAAAAAGGGACTAATGCTACTAGGAAGAAACAAGAGTCTGCAAAAACAAAGGGTTTGCGTATACTTTTTTTGTTGATGATGTTTGTTTGTTTGTTTTAAAATTGACCTCTATGGTCTTGATAGTAAATCAAACTACAAATCTTAATTTGAAGGGATAAGAACACATTTTGTATGTATCTTACTAGGAACCATAGCATTCGTTCTCCCCAGTTATTCAAGTTACAGCTCTAAGAAGTCAATCACTGGTTCATTGTTGCGATGCAAAAAAAAAAATGAGATGTTGAAAGATTTAACTTTAAAGATTTAAAGTTTGTATCTCATAAAGTTTGTGAAGTAAGATTTAATTTGCTCTGAGAGAGGTACAGTCTCATGCAATCAAGCACGGTCTGCTTTTGGTACTGCAGCTTCCTCTTTTAACAATTCCGTATAGAGGGTCGAAGCTTAGTCTCAGTTTAGTGTTGGTGTGACAAATCCCATTAGCTCTTGGTGCTGCCTGGGAAAACAGAAAAAGCAGTTCCATTAATAAAAGCAATGCCAACAAAACAACTGGAAATAAGGTATGACTAATCCTCATCAAGCAGTTGTGTATCTTTATTGAGAAGACTTTCATTGAGCTAAGTAAGGCTCTTCCTCCCCTACCTGTCATCCCTTAGTAAGCTTAAGAAAAATGGAAGGTGGAAGCCCTCAGTGGTATGCAAATTCTATGTGCAAATGCAGTACTGCTTTCCCTCATGTCAGGAGGAGAGCATGAGCTGCAATTGCACTATTATAATTTTGGAGGCTATAACCAGTAAGATACAGCATGAAGGCTAACTGTCTTACCTTCTCAATCCTCCAATCATGTTGTTGACTTTTCTAACTTACGCAGATTGTGTAATCTTTATATTCATCAAGATTGTGTAATCTTTATATTCATCACTTAGACAAAATTACTTCTCTGCACACCCCAAGTCAAAAGTTTCATTATTTACTGTGTATACATAAAGTAATATTGACAGTGTGTATCATCTTAAAACTGTTGACAACATTACAATAATCAGTTTATACAAACAATTTTCTGTAGTCCTAGTAGGGAATTTTGCAAAGCACCAACTTACCAAACATATTGTAAAATCTAAAATAGACTAAGAGGGGTAGATACGTTCATCTCTTCAGTGCTGAACACCCTCAAGTCAAGTAAACCTTGTGACCCTTACAGTCAAGTAAAAACACAAAGCACATTTATCACTGCATGAAAACCACTGGATTAAACCAGAAGGGGCTCTTAAGTACTGTAAGCATTTGAAATACTTTTCTTAGTCATATCACAGATGAAACTCGAGTTTCTGTTCCAGCAAGAATGGACTCTTTGCTGCTGCAACCATTTGTATAAAATGTACTTTGCACGGGCTTTCAGCTTGTAGATAACATAGCCACAACAGCAGGAAGAGATGTCGAAAACAGCTTTCTGAACACACGGCATTTAAGATAACATTTGCGTAACAACTGATGTTGTTTTTGTATGGACTTTGTATAAATGCTTCTTATCTTTTTGACCAAAGAAAGCGTTTATTCTTCAGCCAGTTGCCTTTCATCCGAATTTTATTTTAACCTGGCAGTACCTCTGTTCTTCCGCATACACGTGTGCTGGTTTCTGTGGCACAGCTAAGAGAAATTAATTAATCTGGATACAGCCCTACAACGCAGCACAGCATCACCCGTTTCTTCTGCTGCTGCCTCTCAAGCTCCTTGGTTAAAGCAGGAATAAATAAATAAATAAAATAAAATAATAAATAAATAAATAAATAAATAAAAAGACCATTAGGGAAGCCACACTTGTGAGGGAGGCCTGCGGCGCAGTGAGGGCAGCTCCCGCCGCTGCCCGCCCGAGCCGGCCGCCCCTCAGCCCCCCGAGCCGCGCCCAGCCGCGGCCGGCCCTTACCTCCCCGCCGCGCCCGCCGCCATCTTGTCTCGTCCGCCCCGCGCGGGGGCGGCTGAGGGAGGAGCGCGGGCTGGGGCCGCGAGGAGGAGGAGCGGGAGGGAGGGAGGCAAAGAGTGGGGGGTTCGCAGCGTTGGGTGAGGTGCTGCCGTGCTGCTCTGAGGGACCAGAATGAGTCAGACACAATATATATATTAAAGAGGCTTTTTGAATGTTTAGAATCAGAAATGATCCTGAGAAGAATGGGTGAAGTCCCAGGAATGGTTTCAAAAGAGAAGTGCCCGTTGGGAGCCAGCACAACCAGCCAAGGGGGCGGGCGCAGAAGTAGCCTCAGCCTGGTCAGGGACCAGCAGCACATCTCAGAAGTTGGCAAGCTGACTCGTAATGTGCTATCGGCTGCCCCTCCGCTGTAAATGGACGGTTCTTCTGCCTCCCCCTGCTCGCCCTCTGTCTGTTCTTCCTTTCCTGATCAAAGGAGTAGGGTGGACTGCCCTTGCCTTTGTGTTCTCAGGCCAAGCCTGGATGCTACTGCGGGAAGTAATGCTTTGGCCAGGCCGTTAGGCTGTGTGAGTCCAGAAAGTCTCCGTGGGTGTTTAGACGAGAATTTGCAGCAACGGGAGTCTCGCAATGAAATCTCAATGTTCAACCATTTCCTCTGCAACCCTTCACTTTCTTCTTTCTTTTTTTCCCTCTGGCTACTTTTGTTTCTCTAGATACTACTGTTTCTCTTTAGATACTACTTTAGCAACTAAAAAAGCAAACAAACAAACAAACAAACAAAAACACTGATTACCATGATACCAGACTTCTTACCACCATCATACTGGTCACTGGATTTGTTCGTGTGTTTGTTTGTTTTAACTTCCTTTTTTTTATTATTTTTTTTTATTCATCATATAACACAATAGGGGGGAATTAAACACTAAAGCATTTAGCAGTGTCGAATGAGGCTCACTGTGAGTCAAATTTATAGTACCAGCTTTTTAACCTCAGGCTATACCTTGAGTATTGTGTCCAGTTCTGGGCTCGAGAGTACAAAAGAGACATGGACATACTGGAAATGGAGTTAAATCCAGTTGGAGGCTGGTCACTAGTGGAGCCCCCCAGCGCTCAGTACTAGGGCCAGTCCTCTTTAATATCTTTATCGATGATCTGGATGAGGGGATTGAGTGCGCCCTCAGTAAGTGTGCAGACAACACCAAGTTACATGCATGTGTTGATCTGCTCAAGAAGGCTCTGCAGGAGGATCTGGATAGGCTGGACCGATGGGCTGAGGCCAGCTGTATGAAACTCAACAAGGCCAAGTGCCGGGTCCTGCACCTGGGGCACAACAACCCCAAGCAGAGCTACAGGCTGGGAGGCGAGTGGTTAGAAAGCTGCCTGGCAGAGAAGGACCTGGGAGTATTGGTTGATCGTCGGCTGAATATGAGCCAGCAGTGTGCCCAGGTGGCCAAGAAGGCCAACGGCATCCTGGCTCGTATCAGAAACAGTGTGGCCAGCAGGGCGAGGGAAGTGATCGTCCCCCTGTACTCAGCTCTGGTGAGGCCGCACCTCGAGTACTGTGTTCAGTTTTGGGCCCCTCTCTACAAGAAGGACATCGAGGTGCTCGAGAGAGTCCAGAGAAGGGCAACGAAGCTGGTGAGGGGTCTGGAGAACAAGTCTTATGAGGAGCGGCTGAGGGAGCTGGGATTGTTCAGCCTGGAGAAGAGGAGGCTCAGGGGCGACCTTATCGCACTCTACAGGTACCTTAAAGGAGGCTGTAGCGAGGTGGGTGTTGGTCTATTCTCCCATGTGCCTGGTGATAGGACAAGGGGGAATGGGCTAAAGTTGCGCCAGGGGAGGTTTAGGTTGGATATTAGGAAAAGCTTCTTTACCGAAAGGGTTGTTAGGGATTGGAATGGGCTGCCCAGGGAAGTGGTTGAGTCACCATCCCTGGAGGTCTTTAAAAGACGTTTAGATGTAGAGCTTAGTGAGATGGTTTAGTGGAGGACTTGTTAGTGTTAGGTCAGAGGTCGGACTCGGTGATCTTGGAGGTCTCTTCCAACCTAGATGATTCTGTGATTCTGTGATTCTTCTTCTAGATCAAATTTCTTATTAGTGTGCTCTTCTTTACCCACAAATGAAAGAGCCATCTGTATTCACATAACATCCTGGAGAGTGTAATCTGTAATCTTGAAGAAGGGAAGCAAGAAAATGTGAGTAACTGCAGCACTTGCCACAGATTCAGTATTGCTGAGTAGCTATGCTCTCCCCTAAATGGAAAAGAAACACATCGATAAGAACAGAAATTAGGAAGCAAATGTTCTTGGTTTTGGCAAAACTCTACTTACCACTCATCTAAAGCAAGTGGGAAGTAGCAAAATTGAGAAAAAACTAACAAATTAGATAAGCAAAATATATATACATGGAGTAAGAAAAACAGAAAGCTGCAGGATTAAAGGTAGCATCCTTGCACCATTTATGCTCCTGTTAATTGTTTTCATTGTTTTTGCTACAAGACTAACACATCTGAAAACTTTCAATATTTTCTTCACCATGCTCCTAAAATGATAGTAAGGACAACTGTAGTTAACACACGCAATTAAAAACACTCGCTCTACCTTACATGAAGTTTGTTAAATTTAGAATATTTACCTGAAAAATATCCATACATAAATTACATATTTTTGTTGTACATCTATTTTAAAACAATTAATCATTCTCCATTACTATCTAAAACCAGCACTCAGCACTATTTCTAATAAATCTGTGACTGTAGGTCAGAGTAAAGCCTGGTGGCTGGTCAAGCTTAGTATCCTGTCTGCAAAAGACCACCCAAAATAAAAATAGAAAAATATGGCACGCAGCGGCACTTCTCCAGAATGATCTCTCAACTTAAATACATGATCTCTCATATCTCACTTCTCCAGAATAATCTCTCCTATCTTCTCCTGAATTAATGTAAATTTCATACAGTGAATTGGTGGAGCTTCTTGCAAAAGATCTTGCGCATGATAAAAGAAGATGAAGAACCAAGACTTGTTTGACTCCAATGAGGCTTCTGTAAGCTTCAGTGGATGCTCCCTGGTGTTTATAGAAAGAGTAAACAAGAAATCCCTACTGCAACGCTTCAATGCCTCTTGTTGGTTTTTAACCCTCTATTATTATTTCCAAGGAGTAGTCTTTTCTCTGGACTGAAGAACTCTGATTTGCTTAATTGGTTTTCCTTTTGTAGCTACTTCGTACTTTAGATAACTTTCATGGTTTTTTGCCCTTTTTTTTTTTTTTAACTTTTTTCAGTTTGACAATAACCTTTTTAAGGGAGAATGATAACTACTGTTAAGCACCAAAATGAAGTACTTTTAAAACCGTCTGTTGTAAACTGAAGGCCTTGTTCCCAAGTGAAGATGGGTATCTCAAAACCCAAGATAGTATATCTGTTTGTATATATGTGTGTTTTCCTTTGTTAATTTGCTCTGCGCTCCTTTATCTTGCTGCCTCCTAAAAGAAGTGGTGATAGAAAAGATGTCTCCAGAAAGCCCAAGGATTTGTTCTTGACAAGCACCCGTTGCTCCCAGTCCCCCGTGGCAGCATTTCATTGTTTCATTGGCAGCACTGGGGTCTTGTTCATCCTTCTTGAGTAATTCCACAGTTTAGTTCTGTGAGTTGCCATTTGTGGTCGTCAGCGTGTTTGGGGCTGGAACACTGTTTTCTCCTTCTCTGAAAAGCTCTTTGAGAGGAAGGAGGGCTGTGGGGAAACCGGGAGCACTCTGCATGCTGGGGAGTCATTTCTCCCCATGCTGAGGTTGACACAAAACTTCCCAATCTCCTCAACCTTTCCCTTTCGGCCTTCCAACAGGCCCCTGACTCCGAGTGCCTGCAGCTGTAGGTTCCCTCCCAGCGCAGGTCTGTGTTTCAGTGCATGGGGCGTTTCTGGATGCGTCTCCTACAAGAGTCGGGAGCGTGAGTGTGCAAAAGTAGCGCCGTCCCCTGGGCTTTTGTTTTTAATCAGTCCCAGTTTGTTTCTGGCAGTCAGGTTTGTAACCAGGAGGTAGCCAAGCCCACTGGGAAGAAGTTGGCCTAAAGTGAGCTGTGATGGCCAGCCCTGGCAAGGCTGGTGCGTGGGAGAAATGTGCAGCAAAGCTATGAGAGGCGCTTAATTTCCCAGGTAGAAAGCATGGTTCTCTTTGATTTACAGCAGCGGGGCAGCCCCCCCAGCAGCTGCATGTTGGGTGCAGAGCGCATGTCAGGAAGGGGAATTTCCTCAAGCAGTTCCATCAGAGCAGATGAGGTTTTTGTGTTAAGTGTTCTTCCTTCCTTATACACGTGTGGTCCCTTGGTAAAAGAGGGAGCAAACTGGTTTCCAGACCCATGCCTGCAGACACTGGTCTTAAATTAGGACCCTTAATCTGCTTTGAAATACTCTTGATGCCAGTGTCTGAAGAAGAGGAGGCTGGTGCACTCGCTCCTTCTGCAAAAGGCAAAGCCCCCCAAGGTTTCCCCAGGAAGGGCGGGAAAAAGCAGCCGATGAGGTTGTGAATCAGAACGTTTATTTGAGCAACATTAGAGAGAGACATGGGATGGGGTGGGGTGGCGTGGAGGCGTGCGGAGCTCTCTTTGTCCATAGCTGCAGGGCCCGTTGTTGTGCTTGTAGGACCACAGTAGGGTAGAGACGGGGTCCTTGTGTGCTTCCTGCTCCTTCGGTGGCTGCGGTTGTAGAAAGCTGCAGCAGCTTTCAGGTCAGTGGCCGTGGATGGATTGGGCAGAGGAGGGAAGGGAGAGTGGCACACCTTGGTGTGCTCGGGGCTCTGTGATGGGGTGAGAAAGGAAAATGATCAAAAAGAGCAGCCCCAGCCCATGGCCAGGAGCAGTCCCAGCCTCCCTGCGTGAGGCACTCGCAGCCTGACAGCAAGGCCGTCCTGCCTGTGTCTCCCTGACAGCCAAGAGTCAGCCGTGTTGGGCCAAGCCCATCACCTTCCCGCAGGCAGTGAGACCGGGGAGGGGAATGGGTTGGGGTGATCTTATCTGTCCTGGAGAGCGTGGTGAATTCTCCATCAGAGTGCTGGAAGAGAGAGGCCAGGAGTGTGCCATGGCTTCGTTCCCTCACTCTCAGTGAGTCCACCTGTAATAGAGGAGGTGACAAACAGAGCAGCCACCCCCTGCCAACACTGAAAGCCATCCCTTCCTCCCTGAGCAAGGCTCTCCCAGCCTCACTCCAAGGCTGTCCATCTCACGTCTCCCTGACGGCCAGGAGATGCCCCTCGTAGCCCAACCGTGTCATCTTCTGGCATGCTGTGAGACTGTGGTGGGGTATGGGTTGGGGATCGCTTACCTGTCCTGTAGAGTGTTGGCAGCTCTTCCTTCCAGCTGAATTCTCAAGGGCAGAGAGGCCAGGAGCGTGCCGTGGTCTTGCCCCATCGCTGTGTGTTTCTGGCTGAAAGAGAAGAAGCACCAAACGGAGCAGCATCCCCCTGTGACCACGGGCAGCCCCTGCCTCTCTGCCCAAGAGTCTATAGCGTCTCACCGAGGCTGTCCGTGTCCCGTCATCCTGATGGAGCGGTCACTGCCGTCCTGGTCCGATCATGTCACCTGTCTGTTTGCTGTGGACCGTGGTGGGTGTGGGTTGGGGTGATGTTACCTGTCCTGTAGAGCGTTGGCAGCTCTTCCTTCCAGCTGAGTGGTCGAGGGCAGTGAGGCCAGGGTCGTGCCGTGGTCTGGTCCCATCGCTGTGTGTGTTTCCAGCTGTAAGAGAGGAAGCCAAAAGAGAGCAGCCTTCCCCTGTGGCCAGGAGCAGACCATGCCTCCCAGCCTAAGGCTCTCCCAGCCTGACATTAATGCCGTCCAGCCTGTGTCTCCTGACAGCCAAGAGTCAGCTGTGTTGGGCCAAGCCATCAACGTCCGGCCGGCAGTGAGACCATGGTGGGGAATGGGTTGGGGCTGTCTTATCTGTCCTGTAGAGTGCTGGCATCTTTTCGAGCTGAGTTGTCAAGGGGAGAGAGGCCAGGAGTGTGCTGTGGTCTGGTCCCATCGCTGTGTGTTTCTGGCTGAAAGAGAAGAAGCACCAAACGGAGCAGCATCCCCCTGTGACCACGGGCAGCCCCTGCCTCTCTGCCCAAGAGTCTCTAGCGTCTCACCGAGGCTGTCCGTGTCCCGTCGTCCTGATGGAGCGGTCACTGCCATCCTGGCCCGAGCGTGTCACCTGGCTGCTTGCATGGTAGGGTGCGGGTTGGGGTGATGTTACCTGTCCTGTAGAGCGTGGGCTATTGTGTGGCACAGTGCTGGAAAGGAGGGGCCAGGTGTGTGCAGTGGTTTGGTTCGGTCAGTGTCCTGTAGGGTGCTGAAAGCCGTTTGAGGTGTGGGCCTGAGGAGAGAGGAGAGACGAGCTGAGTTCCTCTGGCTGAGTGTGTGTCCAGAGCTGAGGCTGGAGCAGCAGGAGCAGGCAGCTGAGCAGCCTCCCTGTCAGCACGGGCAGCCATCTCAGGCCTGCGTGGCCGTTGGGGCCAGTGTTCCGGGGCCGAGGCCGTCCGCGCCCCTTTGTGACAGGGGGCACCCCCTGCCTGCTGTGACATGGGCAGTGCATCACTGCGGGGTGGCAGCAGGTGATACGGAGCCCAGGCCTGGGCCGGGGGGTGGAAAAGGCACCCAGGGGTGTGTGCAGGGCTGCAGGGCCGTGCCAGCAGGCTGTGGGAGTGTGCTGGGGTCCGGGTGGGGCTGTGCTGCCTGCCCTGCAGAGCTCTGAGAGCTCCCCGCCGAGGGGGAGAGGCCAGGAGCGTGTCCCGGTTCCGTCCCATCGCTGCCTGTGCGTGTGGCTGGAAGAGGAGAGGCAAGCAGAGAGGAGCCCCCCGGCTGCCCCCCATCGCCGCGCAGGGGGACACGTCTGTTCCTGCCCACCGTGGAAGCACGAAGGAAGAACTAAGTGAATAATAAACATGGAAAAGCCCAAAGCCCCGGGTTGTGATTCTGGGGAGGGGAATCGAGTAGCTGTAGCAGAAATTGCTTTGAAATGAACTTTATTTCAGCTAAAGAGTAAAGTTGAGGAAAAACTAAGAAATCCCAAAACTCTACTAAAAATAAAAGCAGCTGAAGTGGTGTCAATTTTATACGTCATTTGCAGGGACACTTCCCTTAGCAGAAAGGATACTCCTGAAGGAAACTCTGAAGGACATCGTTAAGATCAGTCTGACCTCTAGTCTTGGTGTGACCAAAATCAGTCCAATTCTGGTCAGAATTCTGCCTGACGTCGTGCAGGGGGGCTCTGCTGAAGCCAGCGGAGCTCCCCATGCAGTGAGTCCCCAGCCCCAGCGACAGACTTCAGTGACCCTTGTTGGTCGCTTACCACGACAAAGTGGCATTTGGCTTCGTTTGACCATAAGTGAATGCACGGAGCTTGCAGAGCAGCTTCCATGTTGCTGCATGAGCACATCAGGCCGTTGGGAAGTTCAGCCCGCGTTCTTGCGGAGAGCCAGGTTAGAATAAAGCAGGCAATTGTAATGGGAATGATGGAACACTGCCTGGATGGCCTGCTGCCTCCCCACAAGAAAGAGAAGGCATTTCTATACAGAGTATTTTCTCCTCCTTTCCCTACCCACAAATACCGAACGTGTAAGAGTAAGTCAGAGGTTTCTTCCCCAGGAAAAAGACGGGGAAAGTGTGCTGAAGGGCACGGCACGTTGCAGAGAACAGTGACCCATCTGGAGGCGAGAGAGGCTGCAGCGCGCAGTGGGAGGCACACCAGAGGCTGTCCCACCTGGCCCCGAGTCCCCCTGAACAAAACTGCTGTCAGGGACGTTGCAGCTCTCTGCAGGGATGCTCCCAGCCGCGCCAGCCTGGGGTTTGCTCTGCCTTTGCCCCTCAGGGTGCAGCAGGCTGTGGTTTGCCATGTTCTTTGGCTTTTTCTCTGGAAAAAGGCATTCCTGGCCTGGCCGTGGCTGGAGAAGCAGAAATCGTACTTTATCGGAGTGTTGCCCAAGCAGAGATGACTGGAGACGTTTTTGCGTCTGCAGGGGGAGTCCCTCGTGGCACCTTTGGCCCAGGCTGGGTCAGCTGGAGCACCTCCCCACAATCTGTGGGGCGGGGGGAGGAATGGCAGCCCTCTGGGGAGAGGCTGGCGGTGGTGTGGCACACACAAGGCTCAGGCGGCTGGAGCGCAAGCACGCTGTGCAGTGGCTGCTGAGCCCCTTGGGCGCAGAGAGGTGCCGGGGGGGTTCTGTCCTTGCAAGGCTCTGCAGAGATGTTCCTCTGAACCACTTGTGTCTGGAAGCACACCTGCTGTTGTAATCCAGTTCAATTTAACTGGAGTTAAATCCAGGTGGAGGCCGGTCACTACTGGCGTCCCCCAGGGCTCAGTACTGGGGCCAGTTCTCTTTAATATCTTTATCGATGATCTGGATGAGGGGATTGAGTGCACCCTCAGTAAGTTTGCAGACAACACCAAGTTACATGCATGTGTTGATCTGCTCAAGAAGGCTCTGCAGGAGGATCTGGATAGGCTGGACCGATGGGCTGAGGCCAGCTGTATGAAACTCAACAAGGCCAAGTGCCGGGTCCTGCACCTGGGGCACAACAACCCCAAGCAGTGCTACAGGCTGGGAGGCGAGTGGTTAGAAAGCTGCCTGGCAGAGAAGGACCTGGGAGTATTGGTTGATCGTCGGCTGAATATGAGCCAGCAGTGTGCCCAGGTGGCCAAGAAGGCCAACGGCATCCTGGCTCGTATCAGAAACAGTGTGGCCAGCAGGGCGAGGGAAGTGATCGTCCCCCTGTACTCGGCTCTGGTGAGGCCGCACCTCGAGTACTGCGTTCAGTTTTGGGCCCCTCGCTACAAGAAGGACATCGAGGTGCTCGAGAGAGTCCAGAGAAGGGCAACGAAGCTGGTGAGGGGTCTGGAGAACAAGTCTTATGAGGAGCGGCTGAGGGAGCTGGGATTGCTCAGCCTGGAGAAGAGGAGGCTCAGGGGCGACCTTATCGCACTCTACAGGTACCTTAAAGGAGGCTGTAGCGAGGTGGGTGTTGGTCTATTCTCCCATGTGCCTGGTGATAGGACAAGGGGGAATGGGCTAAAGTTGCGCCAGGGGAGGTTTAGGTTGGATATTAGGAAGAACTTCTTTACCAAAAGGGTTGTTAGGCATTGGAACGGGCTGCCCAGGGAAGTGGTTGAGTCATCATCCCTGGAGGTCTTTAAAAGATGTTTAGATGTAGAGCTTAGTGAGATGGTTTAGTGGAGGTTTTGTTAGTGTTAGGTCAGAGGTCGGACTAAGTGATCTTGGAGGTCTCTTCCAACCTAGATGATTCTGTGAATCCACTGGAGGGCCACAAAGATGCTGAAGGGATTGGAGCACTTCTCCTGTGAGGTAAGGATGAGAGAGCTGAGACTGTTAGGCCTGGAGAAGAAGAGGCTCAGGGGCATCTCTTCAATGTCTATAAATACCGGAAGGGGTGGTGCAAAGAGGAAAGAGCCAGCCTCTTTTCAGTGGTGCTCAGTGTGAGGACAAGAGGTAACGTGCACAAGCTAGAACACAGGAGGTTCCCCCTGAACACCAGGAAACACTTCTGTGCTGTGTGGGTGACCGAGCACTGGCACAGGTTGCCCAGAGATGTTATGGTTTGTCCCTCCTCAGAGATCTTCAAAAGCCACCTGGACATGGTCCTGGGCAACCTGCTCTGTGTGTCCCTGATTGAGCAGGGGGTTGGACATTATGGCCTCCAGAGGTCCCTGCCAGCCTCAGCCATTACATTATTCTGTGATCTTGTGAACTTCCTTGGCAACCTCCTGATCTTTCTGTTTATTCTTTTTCTGCATAACGGGAATAATAATACTTCTCCACAAAGTGTGCCATGAAGAACTGATTAGCAGTTGGATATTACAGAGATGGAGGCTATAAGCGTGTCTAGAGAGGCAGAAAGTAGTCTTGAACTAACAATTGCAAGAAAACCAAAAGGAGCTTACATGAGAGTGTCACTTGAAGAAATAACATGCCATCCAGCCTTTGCTACAGGAACTCAATCCTGCCACTTATTCTTGAGGTTAGGATTCATGACCCAGAAGAGGCTAAGCTGTGAGAACAGCAGGCATCTGAAGAGTTTGAATGGTAAGTGTTAAGTAAGAATTTTAGAAAGTATACAAGTGTTTATTCTTCAGTGTAAATGCCAGGTTAGAACAAAACTCCCACAGACCTTCCCTGAGGCTGTTTGGCACCACTGAGGTACAACATCTCCCTCTGGCTTGGCAAGCCCTGCATTCTTCTGCACAGCAACAAAGAAATGATTAGTTAAAAATAAATAAATAAATACAATACATAATGCACAGGTAAGTGGCATATCACTGGGCCATTTCAACTTTTTAAAATATTGTCATGTGCTTTGTAAAGAGCAATTCTTCATTGCCTGATGTTGTGCAAACTCATGGTGTTACCAAACTCTTGCTCTGAGGCAGGTCTGAATGGGACCCTCTATTCTTAGGCTATTGCTTTGTGTGATGAAGGCATGTTGATCCTCCAGAAAGGCAGTGGCAGGGAAAATACAGCTGCGGTATTTCAGAGGTATGTTTTATGTTCAGAGTTATTGTGAGAAGTTTTCTGACTCATGCCAACAAAGTTTTTTTTGTTTGTTTGTTTGTTTGTTTATTTTGCTTGGTGGTTTTTGTTTGTTTGTTTGTTTGTTGTCCTGATTGCTGTGGGAAAGCAGAGGTTCTAGCTGGTTGGATTATTTGATCATGGAATGCTGCTAAGCTTTCGATAGAGGTCTGTGTGGTGTGAAAATGATAAGAAGCATAGAGATGGAGTCCCCATTTTTGTTCTGGTTAAGGACAAAATAATTAAGTAGGCAAGGTCTCTGTCTGGCAATTTCAAGCTTGTTCAAAGCACTCCATGAGAGGGTGAGTATAGTTGGAATGTTTTTGGAAAATATCATTTCTTTGTGACAATTGTTCCATTTTTCTGTTCACCATATAGATACTTCATTTCAGGCATCTTCTGTCTTTATATAACAAAGACATGAAAGGGAAACTGTTCACAGTACCCATCAGGAGGAAATTACAAGTTCTTTAAAATAACATTACCAAGTACACATCTTTAGTGTCAAATTTTGGAGGGATTTAAAGAATGATAGCTGTTCCGGTGAATTTGCAATACTTGTGCTTTGTTGTTTTTTTTTTTTATGGATTGAGATATTTGGCATACATTTTGACTTGACTGAGAAATACATGTGGAAGATGAACGGGAGCTTCAGCCTTATCTGCTTTCCCACGTGTCTGTACATGTGGCACCCTGCAGAGACCTTGCCATTGGGCTGAGCATAGAAATCTGCACCTGACTTGCTCCAATGCCCATTGACTTGGAATTTTGCCATAGCAAGAATCGAGTGAAAACCAAATGCAGTTTTAAGCCTGTAATCATTCTCACATTGAGTAGCCACAGCTTGTTCTTCCTCACACCCACGAAAACCAAGTTTAACCATTTTCTCCAAAGGCTGTATATTTGGAGTTATAGAAAATGTGATGTGAGCCTGACGGGCTTCCTAGCTGTCCTGTGACTTGCTTTCAGGAATGTTTTTCCTTTCCCCTAAACACAGCTAACATCTGGCAATGGTAATATTGCAATTCCCAGTATTCACCATTAAAACTAATGAAGTGTTGAAGCCTAGATAAATCACTTTAGTCGTTACAAATAAAGATTAAGAAGGCTTAACTGATTGTAAGGCTGATTTTAAAAATGCTGGAGTAGGTGCATTGTCAGGAGACCTTTAAGTTTCAGATTTCAGTACACTTGAAAAGGCCTCCTGCAACAGCTGGCAGGATTATTAATAGCTGCCACAACTGATTTAGGTAAAGAATTTTTTTCTTGTGGGATTTTAACTAATGAGTCATGTCATTTTGTTCACCTTAGTTTTTATTTGTTTTGCGTTGAAAGGAAGAAGTTTTTGTTATGCATGCTGGATACAGACAGTGTGTCCTGTTTTGAAAGCTGGGAAAATCATCCCACAAATTCTGGACTCTAAGGGCAGGAGTCTCAACTGGGATGTCACTCTTGTCTTCAGAGTGTGCATGCTAACCTGCATCAGATAATGATCCTGCCCCTGGTACTCATACTTACATTGTGTTAGTGAATGGATAATGGAGTGAACGTTGGTGTAGAAATCCACACATACACATGCCCTAACTCTTAAAACCTGAGGAGAAATTAAAATGTTTATGTCACACGTCAGAAGAACAACACAATCCCAAACTCAGAGATGTGTCCTTATTTCCCAGCACCACTTTCTGCATGCAGTATTACAGCAATTACCTGAGGAAGATTTTTCTGCTGTCGTTCATTTAGGAGCCATGGTATGTTTGCTTACCTAAATGAAACATTTACCCCCTGCTCGTATTCAGCATTTTGGATGGCAGCTGAACTAATAGGTGGTGTAATCACGCTGTCAGCCAAATTGTAGCAAAGTTACAGGTGTCAGGGTGCTTGCTTATTTTCAAAACACTGCACATTTCATATTGCACATTTCTCATTTTAATAATTATGTTTTATATTCCTTTTATTGCTAAAAATAGTCCAGAGCCTTAAAATCTGTAACTTCCAGAGCCTTAAAATCTGTAACTCTGACAACTGCAGTGCTATGATTTTTTATTGGTTTCAGCTAGAGTGACTTAATCATCTGACAATTAGCAATGATTTTACAAAGCATGTTTTGGACTCTAAAAGACTCATTTGGAGTAAAAATCATTTTCTGCAAAGTGAAGATAGGAGTCTTCACTTTAGGCTTTCACAACAGTATTTTTCACCAGGTCCTTGCTGCTTTAAGCTTCTGTTGATTATGTCAGAATAGGATATAATTTCATAGATACTTGCATCATTTTTTTTTCCTTTCCTTTTTTTTTTTTTTTTTTTATGACAGTGCCTCTCCTAAGTGCAGTTACTTGGAATTTACACTGGTATTAATAAGAAGAAAAATATGTTCCAAGCCCTAGATCTCCAGAATGGGAGGTAGTAAAAAAAAATATGTTGGAGCACCCTGATGTTTATATCGCATACAAAATCAGCATGATAAGTACATTGTTAACATTGCACTCAGGCCCTCAAGTGTAGCAGAAATGCTAGAACTACAGTTGCCTGAACATTTATCAGGATTTCCAGCTACTGAATGCCTAACTTCATGATGCTAACAGTGTTGTTTTAATGGAGTTTTCTTGCCTCGGGATTTAATGTATAATTACGTTCTCATGCTCTCTTTACTTCCAAAGGTCCTCTACAGCTTTTAGTGCACAGGAGGTAATACGCTTAGCTAGGAAGCAACTGAATTGGAGTTTTAACTTCACTGTCCCATTTTATCACTCACAACTCTTCTTCATGAATTCTGGCTTGCACCAAAAATCCCATGGTTTTCCTGTGACTATCCCTTCTTTTCACCATTGGGATTCCCACGTTGCTTCCACCGCGCCATTTGCACTGCATCAGTACAGTTACAACTAGAGCATGGCATAAATCTGAAGAAGTCACCACAAGTAGTGCTAAAAGCTGAACCTTTTTATGATTTCAAGTTAAAGCAAAGAGTCACCTGCTGTTTTCAAGTTCATTGTTCAATCCACACTTCAGTACTCTGAAGTCCAAAGCAAAGCTTTAAATGGTCTGATCAATACATGGCCAGTGTCTTACTGTGCTGCTGTCTTCCAGAAGAGATGAAAAGCCAAGATCTTAACCACTGAGGGCTGTTACAGTTTACATGCAAGTTTCAGCACACACAGAAGTATTTTGACCAAATTCCGACCTTGAGAATCCCAACTCCATGTGACTAAGTTGTCCCTGCACTTTCTGATGGCTGAATTTTCTCTATATGTTCTATTGTTACTTCTCGTCAGAAGTTGTCATACAGTAGCGGTGCACTGCCGTATCACTGCTTGATTCCTGTAGGGCAGTGACAGTATTACTGGGAGCGCAAAACATGGAGATAACTTTATCTCCAGCATGGCTGTAACAATGGGAATTGTGATCAGAGCGGTGGCAGAGAAGCACACCTGTACAACATGTCCCAGGCAGAGAAGAAATTTCTGCATTGAGCTGACATGAGATGTTACAGGGAGCTGAGCCAGGGGCAGACTGAAGGGACACCAGGAATCTCTTCTCACTGGTCTGGTGGCTTCAACACCCTTCATAATTGCATGGGCAGCTGGAAGTGCAGCTACTTGTTTAGCTGATGGTCAGGGGAACAAGCGACCTAGGTTTCCACAGGTTGGAAGAATGTCTTAAAAATCTCTGCCCTCAAGGTTCTGCAAAACCAATGCCCTTGGTTTGCATGTAGGAGGAGTGCTAAAAATTCTGCAGAGATTTCACCAAATGAATGGCAGTGGTTTTCCTGTTAATTTATGGCTTTATTTAAGCAGCCTTATCATTCACTTGGACTCCAAAAACCTTTTTCTCTGCAATCCCCCACCCCCACCCCACCCTGTACAGTGCCAGAAGTTGGAAATGATTTGGAAGACCACAGCAAAAATGGCTAGAGGACTGGAAAACATGTCTGGGAGGTCCAGCTGAAGAACTGGATATGTTTACTCAAATAAATAAATAAATAAAAAGGAGTGAATATGCATTGACACAAACTTTGGAGCCATGGTGTTGAAGAGGTTGCTTTTAATCAATTATATAAGGAAAAAATGTATATATAAATGAGCCTAATATGCAGTAAAAGATGCCTGAGTTTGGAAAACTTTCCCCTTCCATGGGCCATGGTGGTGAAATCTCCAGGCAGTGTACAAGTTTGCAACAGCAAGTTGAACAGCTGCCCCCGGGGGTCCTCATCTTATACCAGGTCCAGCCTCTGGCAAGGCAGCAAGGACAGATCTCCTGAAACCTCTTCTGGCCCTACCCTCTCTGCTATATCATGTTGTGGGGAGCATGTACAGGAACAACCTAGTGATGCTGTTGGATCACTCAAGTAGGGATTAGCTTGTGGGTCAGGTAGACATCAGGCTGTTTCATCTCTTGAAATGCTCTCTACCATTAATAGTAAATTTTCAAACATTTGTGTGGGTTTGTTTGTTGTTGTTGTTGTTGTTTGCTTGTTTGTTTGTTTTAATTTTGCTCTTCATTCTGTTGTTGGTGCCTTTCTCATGCTCTACGAGTACAGACATTTGCAAAAGCTATAGACACTTTTACTTTCCTGAAAACTTTTTCCAAGTAAAATGAATTCACACAATTTCACTGACTTTCATACTGAACAACCTTTGCATCTTGATGGAGTCAGACTCCCTGTTTTGCATTTCATTTCAGTGCTTTCCATGAGACCAGCTAGAACTTACTAGGAAATAGAATTTTTCTGAACGATTTTTTTAATCTATCTCCCTTGATCATATTTTCTGTTTCTTCTCTGATTTCACGTCTCTCCATGTTCTTGGTCACAGTCTTTCCTGCTGAGTGGTGCTGACTGCTGTGCAGCATACATTGTTCTTGCAAAAACAGAGTTAGAATAGTAAGCATTTCTCTTCAGTCTTCTCCTTGCATTAAAAATAAAAATAAAAAATAAAAATCTGTCTTCATATTTATCAAGAAAGAACGTGTCTCCAGCAGCCTTTCTTCAATCTAAGCTGACATGGAGGTTGATCTAACAACCTGCAGTACTGATTTAAGTGCTGCATCTGTTACTGAGAAAGAAAAACCTACTAAGTAAGCATCCATCTCTGAAATGTTAACCCTTTTGTAAATACCTATTTGCAGATCTAAAACCTCAAAGCTGCTTTTGGCTGATGTAAACCAGCATAAACAATTTGGGGCTGGGGGAGCGGAGTCTCTCCCACTGTAAGCAAAGAGCAAGTTCAGGACCTCCTGACGTAACTTAACAACTACAAGTCTATGGGTCCTGATGACATGCATCCCAGGGTCCTGAGGGAATTGGCTGATGGAATTGCCAAGCCTCTCTCCATCATATTTGAAAAGTCCTGGCAGTCAGGTGAAGTCCCTGGTGACTGGAAAAAGGGAAACATCACTCCCATTTTTAAAAAGGGTAGAAAAGAAGACCTGGGGAACTACAGACCAGTGAGCCTCACCTCTGTGCATGGCAAGATCATGGAACAAATCCTCCTAGCGGCAATGTTAAGGCACATGCTGGACAAGGAGGCAATCTGAGACAGCCAACACAGCTTCACCAAGGGTAAATCATGCCTGACCAGTCTGGTGGCCCTCTGTGATGGAGTAACTGCATCAGTCAACAAGGGAAGACCAACCAATGTCATCTGCTTGGACTTCTGTAAGGCCTTTGAGACAGTCTCACACAACCTAATTTCTAAATTGGAAGGACGTGTATTTGAAGGGTGATAAGGAATACCTGGGGGATGAGGAATTGGCTCTATGGCCGCACCCAGAGAGTTGTGGTCAATGGTTCTATGCCCAGGTGGAGACCAGTGATGAGCGGTGTCCCTCAGGGGTCTGTCTTGGGACCGGTGCTTTTCAATATCTCTATCAATGACATAGATGACAGGATTAAGTGCACCACCAGCAAGTTTGGAAACAACACCAAGCTGAGTGGTGCAGTTAATACAAAAGAAGGAAGAGATGCCATCCGAAGGGTCCTGGACAGGCTGGAGAAGTGGGCCCATGTGAACCTAATGAGGTTCAACAAGGCCAGGTGCAAGGTGCTGTACCTGGGTCGGGGCAATCCCAGACATGAGCACAGACTGGGAGAAGAACTCATCGAGAGCAACCCTGCAGAGAAGGACTTGGCGGTTCTGGTGGACAAAAGGCTCAGCATGAGCCAGCAATGCACACTTGCAGCCCAGAAGGCCAACTGCGTCTTGGGCTGCATCAACAGAGGGGTGGCCAGCAGGTGGAGGGAGGTGATTGTCCCCCTCTGCTCTGCCCTTGTGAGACCCCACCTGGAGTACTACATCCAGGTCTGAGGCCCCCAGCACAAGAAAGATGTGGATCTGTTAAAGCCACAGATCAGAGGGCTGGAGCACCTCTCCGATGAAGATAGGCTGAGAGGGCTGGGGCTGTTCAGCCTACAGAAGAGAAGGCTCCAGGGAGACCTCACTGCAGCCTTTCAATACTTAAAGAAGTTTTGCAGCGATGGTAGCCTGAAGTCCATCATTTCTTTCAGACCTGGGAGCACATCCTGACTGCACATAACTGAGGTGGGTTGGTTAGAGCACTGTAAACCTATATACAGACCTTATTTTGGTCTGAATGGCTTATTTCATAATAGGCTTGTGCTTGTCTGACCTCAACCTAATAAAAATAAGCTGGAGTTAAACTAAAGGAAGACTGATTTTCACTATTCATTTTCCACTGAATCAGCTACACCAAATTTTAAATCACACTTCAAAAGAAGCCCCTATGACTCCGCATACAGGCAAGCCTTTAAGCTTCAATTTGTTTGTATGATATAAAGTCTAGAGAGTACAAAGTGCATCTTTGTTCCCCTCACAGCTCTGAGCCACATGTCTGTTTCTTCATTTGTTATTTTCTGCTGAACCCATGAGGTCATCACAGTTGGACTGTTCGTTTGTGACTGCAATAATAATTTTTTGGAAAACATCACCTGTAGTGAAAATACCCATCCTAATACTGTTAACACCATAGTGAAAGACAGGCAGATCCTTATCTGGACAGGGCTGGAGGCAGGCTAAAAGTGCTATTTTCCTTACCCGGGACTCATTTCAGTCTCAAGCCTGTTTGCCAATGTGACATGCCATCAGCTTTCCCAGATACCCAGAGGAAAGGTTTACACTTACAGCTGCACACTGAAGAGTGTCCCCTTCGGTTCCCCTCCCCCAGTTCATTAACATGCATGTCTTCCCTTATTAGTGTTCATCATTATGTGAACAGCTGGTAACTGTTCTGTTTTCCTTCTCTTCAAAAAGAGGGCTTCACAGCCATGAGGAAAATTAGTAGTAGGTAAAAGCAATTTTTAATACTGACTCTAGGTCCATTAATTTTTTCATTATCATAATCATCATCGTCATGGCAAGGGTGGGCAGGTAGGCTGTGGGCCTGATTCTCATGTCACTCAAAGGAGTATAAAGGGAGAGAAACTCCTCTGAAGGCAGCAGGGTTACCGATGCAAACTCAGGGTAAATGTGGATCAGGGCCTGACTCTCATTATATTTTTAATGGCTGCCTTTAAAATGTGAGCAATTTCTCTTCCAAATCCATTTTAACTGTAATTAACTGTAATGAAGATTTCTTTTTCTGCTTGTATTTTTCAGATACGTGCTCCACCAAAGATTTTGAATGATCCCTCTGGCTGTGTGTCTTATGATCAAGGTAAGAATTATTCCTCTCATGTAATGTAAAGAGATGAAAAAGTACAAGATAATTGCAAATTAAACATATTTGCTAGGATCTTCTCTTCCATTTTTCCCTCAGTAGATGTTTATTTAAGACAAAATGTGCATTTTTAGTGGATTATGGCTGTATTCTGGACCCCGAGCAATAGTCAGGTCACAAAACTTTGTGGACTCTCTGAAACATCCCGGAATTAAGATCTCCATATCCAAGTTGAAGACAGTTTTGGAATGGTATTTCATCCTGGATTTTTTAATTACTTAGCACAGGAATTTTCCTGCATACCTTTCATCCAGGATATAAGATCTGTTCCATTTTCCCTTCTCCCTGGGAACTTACTTATTTTCCATAGGAATCAACAGCAATGTATTTATCTACAATTTTACCCTGATATGGGAATCTCAGTTACACAGGGTATGATGGGAATGGACTGGATTTTCCATGCTCCCTGTGGAAGAAAAGAAAAAAAGAGGGGGGGAGGCAAGAGTCCTGAAACTGATGACAAAACCCATTGAGGGGAAGGGATGTCTTCAGTTATGTGATTTAACAGCAGTGTGTCTCCATCCACATGATTTCACACAGGACAGAAGCACTTGGGTTTGTGATCTGACACAGCTGCCTTCCACCTTCTGAAGTGACCAATTTTTCGTTGTTGCTAGTCAAATCTAGTCACTTTTCAAGCCAGGTACCAAAGACAGATATCTCACCTTTAGTAATTTATTTACAGCAATTTATTGTCCAAACAAAGTCAAATAGACACTAAATCTTAGGCTTATTTTTTCCCTGTGGGATCATATTTTCTTCTCCGGAGCGTTTATTCCCAACTATAAACCACTAGAGGGTGCTCAGATAGCATTATTACTGGGAATTTATAAATCTCTGGGTGGTTTCTGGGTTGTTTAGAATTTTTTGCTTCTCTGCAGGTCATTGTGGCCTCAGTTCTCATCTTCCTGGTTGCTCTGGCTGGTCTGTTTGCTTGTTTTCCCTCTCACTGTTTATTTAGAGCTTCTGCAAGCTGAGAAACTCCGTCTGAATGAATTAGTAGTTCATCATCTTGATGCTATTTTAATGGCATTTGTCAGCACAGCACAAATAGTCTCACTGCGTCTCTCCTCACGTCACAGCCAAACATGACTTACCACACCACAAACGTGAAACCAGCATTAAACAACAGCTTTGAAGTGATTAAAATAGATGTGGTAGAATCCGGGAATCCAGGATTGTTTCTGGGTAAGCAAATCTGTAGTACTTGGCCCACTCCCTCCTCCATTCCCTCCCAAAACTACACGTATTTGTATTCTCCAGACTTACAAACATCTATTTCCCATACAAGGAGACACTCCATGTCCTAAAGTTGCTCATTTAGTCACCCATACTAAAAAGCCTAATCAAATAAATACACAGCGCTTGCATAAGTCTCAGGCATGATGCAAGTCACAACTGTTACAGTAAGTACACTTCACTGTGCTATGTAATATATCCGAAAGCCTTTGTAATGACCATAAAAATAAAATAATAAAAAAACTTGAATGCACACTGTTTATAAACCTTCCAGGGGCAAGGAGAGGAAATTCTTAATTCTTAATCGGAAAAGCTGAATAGCTAGCAACCAGCCTTGTTGCTGAACTAGGTTTTAGTAGTAGTAGGTGATCTGTGGAACACCTCATGGACACAGTGGAACACCACTGTGGAACACACAGTACCCAACAAAACCCCGACAACATTATTTTTTTCTGTTTCTGCTCCAGTCTCCAAGACATGTCAAGACATGGTAAAAACCAATTGTTTAATTAAAGGTAGGTTTGTGACTTTATAACTAAAACAAACAAACAATCAAAAACATCTTTCTTTTAGGGGATTCCTAGAGTAAATGGATTGGAAAGAAAGAATAGCAGATGAACAAGAACAAATGCATGTGTAACTGTAAGCCATTTGCAATATTCAGAGAGAGGTGGAAAAAAAAAGGAGATAAAGCTTCCATAAAAAAAGAGGTCAGGAAAAGTCTGAACAATTTTTGGATACAGAGCTAAGTGTTTCTGCTGTATACAGTTCTGCAGGCATGTTGCAGAAGAAATTGCTCCAGAGTCAACCATAATATTTACTTACTTGGGCTAATAATATAATCTTTCAGGGACAAAGACAAGGAGTTTTCTTAGAGGTTCAGTGAAGTCATTACCCTTGATGTTCAACTGTGCCTCAGATCCTTTTCTCCGTTGGAAAACATTATTGTTGCTTTTCTGTGGAACAGGGTATTACATTTCTGCTGAAGCAAACATATCTATATAATGGTGGTCTTTTTAAGTACAACCTGATGCTGAACAACTTGTAGAAAGGATGATGAACACAATCCATCTGCCTTCAGTATCTCCTATGAGTCTCATTTCAGAGCTGTGTGAGTAAAAAGCAGCAGTAGCAGTAGGTGATGATCTTGCAATGGACGGGGAGTATCATATGAACGATACTTCTTAGATTAGTTTCAGATTTATTGACCTGCTACTTCTGGCCTTGAAGTAGGTTGAACATGCTATGGTGGTCAAAGAAAGAGGCAGAACTGCTGAGATGGTTTTGCACTGTTTGTTAATTTTTTTCATTCCTTGTTTCCAAATGGTCTTCATTTTCCTGTATTTAGAATCGTATTCAATGACTGTGCTCAGATGACTGAGCAATCCCAATTACCCTGTGAGTGAATGGTCACTGTCACTATTTACTCTTCCAGCAGAATGGGGGATTCAGATAGATGGATAACGTGATCAACCTTTAAAAGTGCAATTTGATGGAACAGAGAGAAAGCATAAGTCAGAGGCCTGATTTAAAGAGTCACCACTTAATTACAGGAAAATTAACTAGAGAGAGTGAACAACATAGTCCAAGATTATGGAAGTGAGAGAAGAATGTGCGAGAGAAGGTAGAAGTTTGAAAAATGGTTATTAGAGAGAAGTTTTTTTTAGAATGGAAGACAAAGGTGTATCCCTCTAGGCAGGTGGACAAAAGCATAAAATCTGTAAGAGAGAAACTGCTTAAAAAGAGAAAAGAAAAAAGATATGAGTGACAACAAGTAATGGGATGACTTTGGAAGTCTGGAGGCAAACTGAGTCAGGATGGTTTCTGCAATAGCACATCTCTTTTTTTAATGAAAATTAACTGGTACTGTCATAAGCCTAAGTCAGCATGATTTTTCCTGGAGTTTGTTTCCTTCTTTAGCTGAAGTTGTGGTATTCATTATCATAGGAAATTACACGCTATGCAAGAAAAATCATTCTCATACAATGCACTAAGAAACCCATTATGTCGTTTTAAAGGTCAGAATTTAAAATGAATTTGAATTTGGTTTATTGATATAAGCCTGGAAATGTTGCACACAGTCATTCCTGACTGCGAATAAAGAATATTTTACCTACCTGACTTGTGGGTGAAGGTAGTCTGGGTCAACAAACAAGTTGCAAATGGTGTTGCATGCTGGATTACAATAGAGGGGAAACAAACAAACAAACAAAAACCTGTTTTTTCACACTTGGAGTTAATTACTTTTTCTAGAAGGAGTTTTTCAGAAGTCAGTAGGACTGTGTGTCCTCTGCCCTGTGATTTCATATCCTCACATTGTTACTAGATGAGAGATTTATGGAGAAGTTGTAGCTTTCATACCCTTTGTTCTTACATCAGAAGCCTTCATACAACTGAGTAGTGACTTTGACTTCCTCTGTGACTTCTGAAATTTTAGAACCCACTGCAGCCTTTTATAATCTGCTCTTATTTGAACTGCGTGCAAGACTTCTCTGCCTTCTGCGCAGATACCATTTTTACACCCTTACTACCACAGTTGGGAAGAGACACAAATATTTTGAATATTTTTGTTGTGGCTAAACTGTAGTAGAGATTCCTGAATACTTCTTCACAACACGAGTCATTTTCATTGCTTATGGAAATGAGCAGATTAGAGCTGTGAAAAAAAAAAAAAAAAAGTGTAGCTCTGCCACCATATCCTTTCAGTAACTGCTATGTTTTATTATGGTTTTTATTTTCGTATGAAATATATATATATATATTGCTGCTTTTCTGTTCCCAGTCTGGATTTTTTTTATCCAAGCTTTGCATAACAGCAGCTAACTTTGTAGGCACTATGAAATAGGCATAAGTATTATAATAAATGATACACAATTTTATTGTGTTACATAGTAGAACGGTTCAGTAATTTTTTCTGTCAACTGCTGGATCTAGGCAGTCGTCACAAAATTTTCTAAAATTAACTTGTTCTAGTTATTCCTAGAGTCATGTTATATTACTCTTTCTTGTATGTGGTTACACTAATTCATCCATGTGTATAATTGAATGCAAAAGGGCCAAGATGATGACTGAACTTTCTAAACTGAGACTGTTTGCAGATAGCCATGATGTGCAGATCTGAATACCAGTGATACAGTGGCTCTGGGTTAGACTCTGTGGCATGCAAAGAAAAGGATTCTTCTGCTGCATCTGTCTCCTTATTTTTTCAGGAATGATTGTATTCACAGAGGTACTTAACATGACTGCAAAGAGATGAAAAAATCAGAATGTAATTCTCTAAGATGAGATGAGTAGTGGTTTCTCTGTGGAGAGATGTTAAACATTTGTATTCATACATATAACATTCAAGAGATTTAAAAACTTGTATTCTAGCAGGTGCAGAAGCATTCATATGTAAGTATCACATTAAGACTATTTTGCCCCGGCATATTGTCTTTTGTCTCATAAACCCGATGAGCTTTACAAGTATTAATGACTCATATGCAGCTTGTACTCATCATAGCTGCTGTAGTCCTGTGCCTGTCCATTCAGTCATGGGTGTTTCACAAATGCACAGTCTGTGATGTAATCTATATATTTGATTGCACAAGTGTGATGCCTGTGATGTAATCATTGTGTTTGACAAAGGATTGCTTACAACATAGCCCGGCTGTAGAGTGATCTAAAATAGTGGACTTCATGTTTGTGTGTTTAAAGCATTACCCTGACAGTTTATAGGCAGAAAATGATTCCTGTTACTTCCTTCTTTTGTTCCCTTGCCAAGTAATGGGGTTCTGCCAAGTATCATGGTTCTTGAAAGCCATGCTTTTATCTTTCCAGGGGGACAGATATCTTCAGTAAGCACACATTCTGCCAAAATTATTAGAAAGGGGAATTTTCCTGTGATGCCTAAGATGAATATGCCTAATACTATGTTATAGCAAAATATATATCAGTGGCTATTAGACAGTGAACCCCCAATGCCATTAGTTGGTATTTGTTTGTGGGGGAGACAGCAAGAAGAGCAAAGAGCCATTGCTTGAACTAGAGAATATTTTTGTTTCACAATGTTTTTAGTATGAGTTTGCTCTGCAATGACAATTTCTGAAAAGTGCTTTATTTTATGAAGACAGAGCAGTACGAATCAGGAATTACTGTTTTCCTTAAAACTGCATTCCAGTTAGAGAATGCATCCCTCATCTGATTTTAGGTGTGTTACATTTTATTCCAGAGTCAGGAGAGGACTGTAAGATCCACAAAAGACCTGTGTTTCCTAATCATGAGAGAACAAGACGATGTCTTAATGTGAACTTCAATGGCAAAAGGACCAGCCCTTGTGAGTCCTAAATTTACTCTAAAGAGCAAAATGAAATCACTGTCTCCTCCAGCAATCTCCAGCAATTTGAACAGCATTTCTGATATACCTCCAGAGGTGTATGTTCCATATTCTAGCTGCAAATGACTTAGTTTTCCTTAATTCTGCTAGACTGGCTCATTGAGTTGAATGTTTCTGTGTCTCTAGTTCTTCTTCAAAGTGTAGTGTGGTGTTCTCTTTTAATTTGTGGTAAGTCTATAGAGAAATAATGTCTCTCATGATTGTTTTCTTTGTGTGATTATGTGCTTTGTGGCTTTCTGGGTCGTAGTTTACAAATCTTCTTACACTAGAGTGTTTTTACAGTTCATTACTTTTTATTTATCTCACAAGAACATAAAGGACACCAATCCGACTTTCAGTTGAAGACACACTTAACAATAAATTGATTGTCTACCAACCAAATGAACCATTCTAAGGCAATACAAGAAGCTACTGTCAGCTTACACAATTTATAGCTGACCTAAAATATTATAGCATTGACTGCATACAAATATTACACTTAAAAGATTAACTAGGGCAAATTAAAAGCAACTGAAGTACTTGATGCACTTTGAAGCCCATAGATGAAAACTGGATTAATGAAGTATCTTGCAGCCTTTTCCTCATACTAGCAGTCCCAGCAAAGTCAAATGCTATCAGGACTATCTAAAGCTTGCTGGAAACTCTTTGAACTGAGACCTCTTATTCACCAGCAAACAGTGGCCTCTTCTTGCCATCCTCTTGTTTCTGCACACCCCACTCAGGAAATGGGACCATGAGTTACTCAACTCTTTCGTGCTCATTTTTTTTTGCCCCAAAGTCCATGGAGGTGTATGTCCGTGTGGGACAGAATTAGCCCTTCATTTCTCATGAAGGCTTTTGAGGCAGCATCAAGCTGGGAAATAGTCTGGAAATATGATGTATATCCATGAGCCAGGCATATAAAATGCAGCATAAAGCCCTCAATTTTATCAGCTTTATCTGTGTCTTTATATGAAGTGGCAATTAACTGATAAGGAGTGCAAATCTGTTACTATTGTTGTTCTTATTGCTATTGTTATTGATAATTGTTATTACTACTATTATTGAATGATGGATGCTTCCTTCTCTGAAGAACAGTTTTTTCTTAGCTATTGACAAAAGCAATGCTTTTTTTGAGTACACGTCACATGACATATCTCTGTCAGGCAGTGTCTTTTTCTCCCAGCTGTGTTCTGGCAGAGTACTGTTAGATATTTGCCTCAGCTTCTAATGTCAACCTTCAATGATTTATTCTGTTTGACCTTGTGGTGACATGAAAACCTGAGGAGAGATTAAACCAAAGTTTGTGTTTAAGGACTGAGTGAAAATAAATATATAAATAAACAAGGATGAAACAGTATTCTGTGCTCTGGTTTGGCTTGCAGTCTGGCAAATCATGGCCTTTTCAGTGTTAATATTCTAACCTATGCATAGATTATGGATGTTGGTAACAAAATATTGTTTGTTTATTCTAAACAGGTAGATTGGGATGATTTAACTATGAATATCTAGCAGTATTTTCAATGCTAGCCAAACATAAATGAAAAAATATTTTTTGTTTAAGGAGCACAGCAAGTCTGCTCCTGCCTACAGTGAAATCAGAGGAGGAAACTCTCTAATGGTAGTGAAATGAGTGAATACCTTATTTGAGGGACTAGTTCTGTCTGCAAGACCAGGAATGTTTTACCACCTGCCTGCTTTGCTAATGCCAAACAGATGCTCAAGTGCAAACTTGGTTTGAGCTCCGCAGTCTGCTTGAGCCTCAGTCTAGAAGCTTAGCACAGGAGCAAACCCTGGCCTTTGCAGTCTGGGCTGGAAGGAGTGTCTGGGCAAGCATGCCTCAGCCCATCATCAGCAGGTGCCTTGAGCTTGGCTTTTCCTACACTGACTATGGAGGCTGTCAGCTGCAGCTACAGCCAGGCTGCAGCCACAGCTAAGGAGGCAGAAATGGGTTATGGACCTTACCTGTACTTTTCTGCTGCTAGAGTTTGTTACTGGATTCTGCAGAATGGGGAACTCATCCCATAAAAAGACCCCATCTTTGGTCTTATCTATGACATGGTCTCGGATACCTCCTTCAGAAGGCTCTGAACCAGTGAAGTTGGCATTTTGCTTGCATTGGAAAGATGAGCTCTACTGCTGTCAAGGAACAGTTTAGGCACGGATGATATTACTAGGGCAAGTCCACTCAAGGTGGCAGGCAAAAATCCACTTTCTTACCATTGGCATAAATACAATAACTTCTCAGGAATGAGCTCCTCACAAACTGGTTTGTGGAAGAGGTTAATTCGAAGGCAGATTTATGCACAGCAAAGGAAATCAAGAGGGCAAAATGTTCAGCACATAACTGGCTGCTGTGGAAGAAAGAGCGAAGGGAACAGCATAAGAAAGAAACAAGGGACTCCTAGAGTGATAAAAATGTTGAAAATTACCTTCTTGATAGTAACAGAAGAAAGTCCCAAAGAAATTAATATGAAAATGCAACCCAAAGGAGAGTTGAAGTCCATATACATTACCCACTAGGAGGCACAATGTTTGCATACTAGAATTTAAAGTTATTACTCAGGACACTAGAGTGTACTTACAATGCTCTCAGAACACAGCAGAAGCAAATTAAGAAAGATTAAATAGATTAATAAAAACGCAAATAAAAAGGCTGTAAAATTCGAATGAAGGGCCTAATTCCACTCCTATTAAAATATAAACAGCCACATTCCCATTAAGTTCAGCAGTAGTAGTATACTGAGCCTGAAGAGGGGTCCTTACTGCATCTTAAAATCTACATGCATGGAAAATGTAATGAAAAAGCAGACGATTCACTTTTTATTTTGCTTCTGCATTTGAAAGAAAAGTAGGCAGAATAATGGCCTATATTAGGGCTGATTCCCCAGAAACAAAGACTTAGTTACTTTTTGTCTTCTAAATCACCAAAGTTAGTGCCAGCAGCCCATTCTCAAGTCACAAGTAAGTAAGAAGCAAGTGGCCTTGTGCCTGTGCTCCTTGCTCACAAAATCCCTTGCTGGCAGCAGAGCCACTGCAGGATGGCATCTTACATTTAGAGCACACTCAAAATGCCATTTGCCTGCCACACACTGAGTGCCATGGGGCCAACCATGACATTTTTCTTGTGTCACCTTCTCAGTGTCTGCATGGATTTGACACTCCGGCTGCTCTCAAGTCCTCTATCAAGTCCTGAAAAGCTTTATCAGTCTGAAGGTGTGAGGAGAAACGCAGTGAAAGACCTGGTGGAAACTGCCAAACATCTCTGCAGTCTTACCTAAAACTTACCTAAAACAGTGTGAGCTCTTCTGAGTCCTTGAGTCCAGATAAGCACCTTGCCCTCATCCCGATGTCTTGTCTGGGTAAGATCTGAGAAGATCCCAGCCACTTCTTCCCCTCTTCCTGTGTCTCAGCTGGGAAGGCAGCCTGGCTGTACAGAATGGCAGGAGTAAAAGACATCTTTTAATTAGTCCCTAAATCGTCCACCAGAGTCCCAGGGCAGGCTGCGATGCTTGCTTGCTGCAAAGCAGCCAGTCTGACAGCCCTCTGAAATAACGGTGTAGAGCTGACTGAGATTTGCCATTAAAGGCTGGTTCACACCTGGCATCTGTGCAGAGGTGCTAAAGAGGAAAGTTTATACCACCTCCGAGACCATACTGGGGCTCCAGGCCCAGGAATCTGACAACGTGGCTGTAGCAAACCTCCCGTCCACTACTCTGATCACTCTGAGACAGTGCAAAGGGCTTTGGCTCCCAGACAGCAGCTCTTGCAGACGTGTGGCCACAACAAGGTGGGTGTTCTTACCTCCTGTTAAGGACATTTCAGTGTGTGCCCTCTCTAGGGTTTCTGGGGAGCTCAAGGAGGATTGTGTTTGCTGACCGTGTTTCTCCTCCCATAGAAGTAGGACTGCTCTCCACTGTCCCTGGCCTCAATCTGGCATAACTTGCTGACCCACACTGTCTCTGCTTCTCCTCTGTAGAAGTGATTTTCTGTACAGGTTCAGTGCTTTGGGGTTATTTTGTGTTGTGTTCTGTGGTTTTGTTGGTCTTGGGCTGGGCAGCTGCTGGGACTTGACCACCATTTGCCCCACGACTCCCAGTTGTCTTTACTGTTGCTTTGCTTTTGTGACATCCACATGCTCTCCACTGCCTTGACTCTTTGTTGCATTTGCTGGGCATCTGGTACAGCTCCCTTATTGAGGCATTGGGCTTTACTACCGAGCAATGACAGTGTTAACCATATTCAGGAAGTCCCAAGAAACAGCAATACTCCAAAACAAAAAATAGCAATAAGCTGTTCTTAAAGCTTGAAGGAGAGAGCAATGACGTGAGAGCTAAATCCAGTCAAGCCCAAAGATGTCATTCCCAAGGCAACGCATTCTGCCAACCTGGTACTTGTTGCAAACTAAAATATCACAAAGATGAAAACATGCTGTTTGAAGCATGTCTCTGGTCCCACCTCTGACATTTGTGATTTGGTCTAGGTCAGGGTAACACTGCCTTCTCTCAGCCCCAGGCAGTTTGTCTTTCCTGTCCTTGATTGCGAGGCTGGATTTTCTCTGAGGATCCTGGGAATAATCGCTGGCCACAAGCTATCTGCTCCCTGGGTGGATTTACCCCTTTCTCTAGGGGATGTAAGGGTTTGCCTTTTCCTCCAAAGGCTACATAACTGTTAGAACATTGAAGCAAGCCCGGCTCTTGATTCACCATACTTTCCCCGAGCGGTTTTCTCCATTCTGAGCGTTCCCAACCAGGGGAGAAAACGATCTAGCCGTGGCAGAGGATGGCGAGCGCGGGGAAGCCCCCTTCTCCTCCACCCTCATCGGAACCCCAGAAGCCCAACCCGTTTCCTGGGGCTCCCGTGTGGCCGGGATCTCGCAGCCTAGCGGGACAAGGGCTTACTCGGGAGCGGGCCGGCCCCCGGGGAGGTGCCGTGGGCGGAGGGGTGCGGGGGTCCCACCCCGCTCACCTGGGCGGCCGCTGCGCCGCTCCTGCTCCCGGTCCCTCTCCCCGGAGGATGAACGGGGGCGGCTGCACGCCGAGGCTGCGGAACCGGCCCGGGAGGGAGGTGAGGAGCGGCTTGTGCCCGGCTTGTGCCCGCTGCGAGGCTCCGGCCGTGCCTGGGGTGTGCCGGGGGGGGCCACCAGCGGCGGTCCCTGGGCAGAGCCGGGGGGGTCCTGACAGCGCCCCGGAGGTGCTTGGAGAGGGAAGGCTCCCATGCGGCGATGAATCCGTGGAGAACCGCCGTGTTAGTGAAGTTAGAGCAAGCAAACAGCAAGCCGAGTGCCAGGAAGTGACTGTTGAAGTGTTGGCTGGGGGACTTTTCAGTGGAGGTAGGGGGTCCGCGGCTTGCCTTTGGCTTGGAGTGCTGTGAAATGCTTGATTCACCCCAACTCCAAGGCAAACCAAACGGCTTGGTGGGGAACAGAAGTCTAAGCCTTTTAATTGTGGTCTGATCACTGTTGCCCTACAAAATTTGCTTGTAACAGCTGGTATCTGGCCAGTGTCCTGCCAAAAGTTCTGTTCCTCAAGGGGATTAATGCTAACACATAATGCTACTGCTAGTCACCAAAGCCTGTAGCTATGTATTTCTATACATTACTCTTCCTCTTCAAAGCCAAAGGGCGTCTCTCAAGATTGTGCTGGTACGACGGACAGAGCTAAGTTAGCTCATCCAAGGAAAAAGACTGCAGGTGTCTGTTCCGTGGAGGGATTCTGCAGCCCTGGGTATCCTGGGGCAGCTTCTCACTTGGGCTTCTGTCCCTGTCAGCACCAACGTGCAAAAGCCCAGGACTGCAACTTTTCCTGTCCCTGGGGAGAGAAGCAGCTGCAGAGGGAGGTCAGGAACTGCAGCTCTTCCTCCCCCTCACACAAAGGGGTGGAGGTGAATCCTGGAGGAGGGCTCCTGCCCCTCTGCGCGCTCAGCACAACCTGCAACCTGTGCTGAGCAGCATTTACAGGGACGTGGGCTGCAAACGGGAAGGCACAGCACTGAGTTCTCCCTTCAGCTCCGTTTCTTTGAGTGATCTTGGCAACAGAGTGCTTCAGGACTCAGTTTCCCAACTTGCAAAATATCCATTCAGCAAGGTCTTTTAGGAACTTCTGGTGAAAACTGACCTTTCTGTTATTGTCCAAGCCATTGGGAGATCGTTATTCATAGCACTCTCAGAATGTAGTGTACAAGCATAGTATAACAAATCCATGATACATTAAAACAATTTTGCTGCAACATTTTTTAAAAGTTATGAAATAAGGGAGCTTTGGGAGGAGTAAAGAAATAAAGGGCTTGATTTTGCTTTTTGGTTGAACTGGAGGAAGTTCATTGCTTTCAGTGAAGTTACTCTTGACTACATTGGTGTGAGAGTCCTCAGATTTGTGGTCTGAAAGATATATTCTGCTCTTCTTCAGGGAAAAAGAAAAAAAAACTTTGCATCTTGTATTTAACATCTTTCTCTTTTCCAAGCAACATGATTTCTTGTATTGTTGATGAGTAGAAACATGAAGTTAGCATTTGATAATCTATTATTATAGAGTTGGTTGTGCTGTTTGTTTTTTTGTTGTTGTTGTTGGTTGGTTGTTGTTTTTTGTTTTGTTTTGTTTTTTAACAAAATAGAGGTCTATGTAGAAGGCTTCTATTCTATTCACTATGATTATTATTTTCTTCATGTCTAGTTTGAGTTTAAAACATAGCATGTAGTCTGGATAATTTAAATTAATTTTTAGGTTTTTACTTTGTTCTAATCTGGGTATGCATGTTAGTTTTTACTGTAGTTTTCAAATTTGATGGACCAATATGAAAGGTCCATCAAAATTGATGGACCAAAATGAAAGGACTGAGAAACTGTTGAGCCTCCTAAGAGTCTAATACTTATATATATATATATATATACAGGCTTATTTATGCCTTCTTAAACTGGTTTTACAGTAAATGAACCATGAATTGAGGTAACTGTCTTCAAGAGCTGGCTGTCAAGTACCAGATTTTTAAGGCTCTGTAAAATGTGACCTCTGAAGTAGTATATTCTTACTGCAATGAACAGGGATTTACAGATGCTACTTCCAATAATGCCAACATAAACTTACCAATCTACTCGTAGCACAGAGTCTTAGTATTGAGGTCAGATTGAAGCCTACGACTGGCTTTGGAAAGGATATAAAGTTTGGAGGAGAATATTTTCCTCATTGAGGAGAGATTTGCAGGTGTAAAAGCTATAAAGAATTCATATCCCTTCCTTTTTACTAGAAAAAAAAAAAAAAAGAGAGAGAGAGACAAGATGCATCAGGGTTCCACTGATGTCTTCCAGAATCACTCACACACTTAAATTTATCATGCTGAAATTAGTCATGTGTAGGAAATTGGTTTCCTGTAAGTGTAAAATTTGTTAGGATTTGTACAGTTCCAACTAAAGCCCATGGTGGCCCTTTAATAATGGAAAACTTGGTGCATGTGAATATCTTACAGAGGTTGGATGCACTGGCTTAATGCTGAGGTCATACAAAATGTGCATTTCTGAGGGTAGAGTCTACTTCATTACTTGAAGTGTCCCTCCCGTAATTCCTTGGTTGAATTTGTATGTGCTGCTCACAATAATGCCTTCATGTTGGTAGGCATCAGTCAGGGAAGGCTGCATCCAGATGACTGCAGGAGTATCATCTGGTGGGGAAGTAAGCCATAAGTTGTGATGTAAATTTGCATGTATGTGCGTTAAATATTCCCTCTTTGCCCTGTCCAATAAATCCATGGCTGTATTCTCATAGGCAAGATGCAGCAAGAGAACTGATGCTGGGAAAAGAGAACTTGTAACATACCCCTTCATTTCTTCACCTCTGATTTCAGCTGTAGACATTCATCCCACTCCCCTGCACCTGCTCCCTTTGTCCCACTCCGGCCTCTGCTCATGCTCTTCATCACTTGCTTGTACTGTTTCTCATTAAACTACTCTCCCTTTTCTGCTGCCTTTCGGCAGTCCACATGGTTCTCCATCCTGCAGTCCTCACTCCTCTCAAGTGCTCTGGCACCCTGTACAGGCAACTTCATACCCTGCAGTGGTGTCCTTCCCCGTTAGCCAGACATCAGCAGCACAGTGAGGGCTACTTAAGAGTTGCATTTAGTAAACGTTCTCCAGAGCTGTGACTTCTTATTTCTATGGCTTATTCTCTGACATAAGACCCAAATGTTATATCCAAACAAGGGAAATACACTTTGAGAATGGGCAGGAGCCTGCAATGCTCTCTAAAATCAATAGCAAAGTTGTCACTGAATTCAGTAGGAACAGGACAGAACCCTGAGCACTGGGAAGCTAAGGAAACCTAGGTGTTGACTGACTGATGAAGTGACTTATCACCAATATCTATTTAGAGGAATGACCTGTGAATAGCTAACAACATAGTCTAGGGTGTGACATGACATTGCCACCAGGATCATTCTTGAAAATCAAAATACAATCTGCCTTCATGTTCTTTACTATGAACTGAGTCTCAAACTAGGTAGCTGACAACTCTGAAGTCTTTCTGGGCTTATCTATTTACAATGCACATATGGATTCTGCATGGAATAATCCTGATCCCTGTTGCTGGCTCTGCTGTGGATCTCTGGTGTGGCCTACAGCAAGTAACTCAAATCCTCAGCTTGAATTACCATTCTTGGCTGTTCTAGTTGGGAATGCTTCTGGCCATCCTGAAAAGGTGTCAGTTAATACCAATAAATACTGATACCCCTCTTTTCTCGGGAGTTCAAAAAAAAAGTAATTTACCACTGTTTGGAGCTTGATTACTTTTATACCTGTCTAACAATGGTATACAAATTAGGCCCTATCCATTTTCTATTTAAAAACTCTTATGCTACTTCAGCTCCCCAGCATGCTTTATTATGTTCTCCAATTACCATTCAATTTAATATGGTATCACAATTCTCACATCGTTTATTTATGTTAAACCTGCAGGTAACATTTTCCATTTACATATTAGAATATTCTACTTCGTTTTCTAAAGCTTTTGTTAATGCCTGGTTTTCTGTTCCTGGTACTAGTGCCAAAATTTGACTCTCAGATGCCCGTTCTGCCACCCCTTTGGCTCCTGCATCAGCCAATCTATTTCCCCTGTCAATATCAGTATCCCCTACTTGGTGTCCTTTAATGTCAACTTTAGTAGGCAGTTATACCACCTGGAGTAATTTCAGTATCTCTTCTGCATGTTTAATTGAGGAAGATAAAAGTCCTCTCTCTCCTTCCAAATTGCCCCATGGTGCGCATGCACCACACTAAAGGCATACTTCAAACCTGTCCAGATGTTTGCCAGCTCAAAAGCTCTTATGAAGGCGATGATTTCCACCTTTTGGGCTGATGTTTGTTACCGCAAATCTCTAATTGATAAGATTCTCCTAACTCCCTCTCTCAATAGGACTAGAGGGAATGGGCTCAAGTTGCGCCAGGGGAGGTTCAGGCTGGAAATGAGGAGACATTTCTTCTCAGAAAGAGCAGTCAGGCATTGGGACGGGTTGCCCAGGGAGGTGGTGGAGTCACCGTCCCTGGGGGTGTTCAAGGAAAGGTTGGACGTGGTGCTTAGGGATATGGTTTAGTGGGTGATAGTGGTAGCAGGGCAATGGTTGGACCAGATGATCTTGAAGGTCTCTTTCAACCTTTGTGATTCTATGATTCTAGCTGCGCTTTGATTTTCTTCCACACAGGCACTTTTACCGGCTTTATAACACAAACTCTTGGATGCCGTGGGTGCTCTTTGGCGGGGGGCCAGGCTGTGCCCACCTCCAAACCGGGCCAGGCTCGGGAAGGCGGCTGCGCTGGGACGAAGTCCCTCAGGGCCCGAGGCCGCTTTGCCTTGGCGAGGAGGGTCGGGCCCCGACGCCCCCCCGGGCCCCGAGGCCGCCTGAGGGGGCGCGAGGCGCCACCGGCGGCACGAGGGGACGGCGGGACGGGCCCGAGAGGGGCGGGGGGGGCGGGCGGGAAGGCGGAGCGGCCGCGCTTCGCCGAGCCGGTGCGGAGGTGCCCGGGAGGCGTTGCGGGGCGAGGTAGGCGCTACATGAAGCGGGAGCGGCCGGGGCAGCGCCACAAGCTCGGCGGCGGCAGCGGCGGCGGCGGCGCGGGGAGGCGCCGCGGAGAAGCGAAGCGCAGGGCGGCGGCCCCGCAGGGCTGGGCGGGAGGGCGGCGGGGCGGCAGGTGGCACCGGGACCGGCAGCGGGACCGGCAGCGGGACCGGGACCGGGACCGGAGCGGGGCGGGGTGCGTAAGGGATGGGCTGCGCCCCCAGCATCCACGTCTCGCAGAGCGGCGTGGTGTACTGCCGGGACTCGGACGAGTCCAGCTCCCCACATCAGACCGCCGCCGTCTCGCAGGGCGCCGCCGCCCTGCACGGCCTCTTCGTCAAGACCGAGGCCGCCGACTCCATCCCCGCCGTCCTCGCCTACCGCAGCCGGCAGCCGCCGCCCTGCGCCGGGCCCCGCCGCAAGGAGCGCGGGCAGCCCGGCGCCCCCGCCCGGACCAGGGCGCCCCGCTGCTGCGGCACCGAGGCGGAGACCCAGAGCAGCAGCACCGGCCGCCAGGTAAACTGCGGGGCGGGGAGGACGGCGGCGAGGGGCCGAACCCGCCCCGGCCGAGGCGGAAGGCAGCCGCCGTGTGCCCCGCCTCGGAGTCCGGGTGGGCAGCGGCTGTGTCTGCAGGGATTTCACACCCCAGGGCTGAAGGCTCGGTCCTGACTCCAGTGCCTAAGGCAGGTGCGGCCACAACCCGCGCCTCAACATCATCTGTCAAGTTTGGCAGGTAGAAGAGGTGGTTGCACTGTTTTTTTTTTTGTTTTTTTTTTTTTTTAAATTTATGTTGTACCACCAGAGTAGGCTTTTCTCTAATTTCCCAGAATGTTTTCTAGGAATTATATTTTGCAGCATCGTTCTGAAGCTTGTTCTCAAAGCAAATGGTATCGTGATCCCGGCTGCACCTTAGGTTACTTCTCTGTTGTAATCATAAAGCAGGGTATCATGTCATAAGTAATTCCCTGGGCTTATCTAGATCTTGGTGTTTCATTATAATCAGAAAATTAAAAGATTACTGGAAGCCTTTGTAACTAATATTTATATATATATGTCTAAGGAAAATGTAAGTGAAAGAGATCACCAGATAAAAAAAACAAACGAGTAAAAAACCCACCTCAAAACATAAGGTAAAAGTAAATTTCCTTGGATTTTTGAAGGTTCTTTTTTTTATTTTCTCATTTCTGAATGGGATACTTCTTGAGTCACAGGTGGAGTCACAGAATAACTCAGACTGGAAGGGACCACAGGAGGTCATTTAATCCAGCCTTCTGCTCGGAGCAGATAGAACAAGGAGTAGGCTACATAGCCTTGCCCCAGAGCTGCCTTATTCTATGTGTACTGTTGTTGCTCAGATTATGAACATCGAGGCAATGTCAGTGAGTAACTGCCCTTGTCCCTCCCAATGAAATGCAATGTTTATCTCTTCAGTGGAAAGCTTTCCCTTAACCAGCCCCGCTACCCCACCAGTGAACTTCAGAAACTAAACATGTAGCCTGGCTTAAATTGACACACGTTGAGTTTTTCTCCCAGTGCTTTGCAGATACCTACTCAAGGAGCATCGAGCAGCGTGCCCTCCATCTTTAGTTTATTAGATGAAAACTTAAACTAATCCAGAATGTTAGACACAAGGTGATGGATATTTGCTAACAGTTCATAGTCTGTCTGCTACAGGTTTTTCCAGTCTGTCTGTCATTGGGTTTTCCTCGCATTCTACCCATGCAAAACTTTTTTTAGGAATTTTATCTGCTCGGGCATCTCTCAGCATTTCATTTTTTTCACATCTGCAATCACATACATTTCCTCAGATTATTTGGACAGACTTTACCCTACAGATAGCCAAACCCATGTTGTTTTTCTTGTTATTGTTTTGTTTTGTTTTTGTTGTTCTTTTTATTATTTTTATTTTTACATTTCTATTCATGATTGAATTTGACAAAGCCCTAATTCTTAAGTTGTAAAATGCTCTACTGGAGCTTTTTTAAATGTAGAGGAAAGCAAAATAGTAATTGTTGACTGATTCTATAAGTTGAAATACATAAAAACCAAATCTTTAAGTGGTAATACTGTTTTCTGTTCTTACAAATTGTTTATTTTTTGTTTATATTTTTATTATTACATCATGTGCCATTATAAGCAAATATATTTGTTGACTTTATGGTCATTAAAAGTGAACATATTTCAGCCGTTTTTGAACTTCATAGTTGGCACCCTAATATTATTTTGAATTGCTTCAGTTCCTTGGACACACGTAGAGTCCCAAGCTGAGGGAAATGATGCTTTGATTTATTTAACAACACTTCCAATGACGTGGTAGAAATATCTCTGTCTTATATGCATTAAGATCTGTAAAATACTTTGTGTCATTTTTAAATCAAGTTAGTGCCTCCATTCTTGCCACTACTCCTGGCACAATTTCCTGCAGGATAATATGTTCTTGTGTGACCGAAGTAAGGTCTGAATATTACAGAACTATCATAAAGGCAAAATAATACTTGATATCTGTCTGGCTATAAGAAATGGAATGGCATGAACTACAGCTCTTCAGTAACACATGATGACAGTATTTATTTCCATAGAAGATGAAAGTTGAAGAAAAAATAATAGTTTTTTTTGTAAAGAAAATGTGTCTGGCAATACCCATGGCTTTAACTGATATAGTGCTTGGTTGTAGATAATAGCTGTATTGAAATCCCGTCTAACTATTTATGTGAGGAAACAAAGACACATGTCAAATGGCTGCTAGCCTTATTATAAAATAATAAAATATTCCTATTGTGTAACTACTGAACCCACTTAAATGATGCTGCTTCATTTGTCTTTGTTTTCTGCTCTAAAATGTTCTTTACTTGTTTACACAATGAAGTGTTGCATTATTTGCATTTGACCCTATAATTATAAAATGCTTTAAAACTTATCCACATCACAATATTAACCTGACAATGAAAGAAAACTACCTGTAATGATTTCAACCCAATGTAATAAAAAAACAAACAAACAACAACATCAAAAAACACCACCAACAACAACAAAAAACACACTTGTTTCTTAAAATGCCTTGCCTAAACCGTAGTTTTTGAGTACTTCTAATCTGTGCTCATTGGGGTGAGATCAGTGTTACAAAGATAATTTCTTTTGTTTTCTTTAATAAAAAGTTCTGAATTGTTCCATACATTCAGATGTGTTGATCACATCCTGCTTATAACTGGTTATGAGTAAACATTTTGTATTTCTAGTGTGAGAGTATTTCTTTGTGGATCTCAAAAGCTGGGTACCAAATACCCACAGACTAGTTGACAAAGAAGTTAAGTGGACTTGCTAAGTATTATAGAAGATAGAGATGATAGCTTATACTAGGTGAGTCTGTGCCATAATTTGAAATAGGACCCCCGGTTTCTGGTTCCCACGGTTATTATTTCTTAATAAACACATGCTTACCATATCACCTATGGCCAAACTCGTAATGTACATACAACTGCCGCAGATAGCAGGTGTATTCTTCCACGTTGACCCTGTCACACCTAATCTTTCCTACAGACTATGCAAATGGTATCATGGCAGCAAACTATTAACATCTCAAACCCTATTTCAGTTTTTTTATAAAGATACAAGGCAATTAGTTTACTTAATTGAAGCATAACATTGAGCATGAGATGATACTGCATGTATAAGGGTTGCTTGACCCATTGCCCAACTGTTGCCAGTTTTGAAGGGCAACAGTATCAGCTGTTTAGCAAGATAAGAACAGCTTCTTGATCACTTTCTCAGTGATTTGAAAAGATGTAAAAATTAAAATATTTGCACTGTAGTAGTTAATGCAAATACATCTTTTAATTATGGCCAGTAAAGATCTCAAGCAAAAGTGTGTGCATAGGTAACACATTTCTTGAACACTGTGATACTTAAGCATTAGCCAAAGTTAAAGTCTCCAAGAACAAACAAGCTTTAAAGCTCTTGTTGCTAAACCATAGCAACAGATGGGAAAACAAACAAATACCTGCAGTTTTCTATTCATTGATTACTTTATCTTTTTTTTTTTTTTTTTTTTTCTTGAAATGACAAGAGCACAGGTGCAATGGTTTGATTCTTCTCATTCTTTGTGGAATAGAAAAATGCATTTATAAACCTTCTCTGAAAGTCACACTAAAAACAGTTTTTGACAGTTTTCAAGCATTTCCATATCAAAATATGGAAAGCAAAATATAGAAGCAAAGCTCAAAAATTAGAAGAAATGGATTGGGACAGTATCACTCTTCTTATCCACATGGGTCTATATTAAGTTATGAGGTGGAAGCACTGAGGAGAAGGATGCTCTTCAATATGTCAAGCACCCAGTTTTTCTTTTTAAAATTTTTTTTTATTATTATTATTTTTAATATGGGGGAATATAAGAAGTGATGCAGCTGTCAGTTACGAATCTGAGGATATCAAAGTACTATGGAGAGCTCTGAGAAGTCTAGGTACTGAGAGAGTTCTCTCAGGTCCACAGGCTTTGGAGAAATGCAACCCTAAGTAATGCCTTGATCTAAGATATGTTTCTTCTCTTTAAAGCAGTATTGTGACCAAGAATGCAAAAAGTCACTGTACTTTTTGTACTTCTTGATTTGTTTGTACTGTACTACTGTTTAACTGGCTGCTAGTATGTTCTGTAGAATGTGGAACATACTAGACATACAGGAAACTTGGAAAATAATGCTGAAGATTGGGAGAAATCACCGTACTTTGTGACTCAATGTAGCAATGATCATTTCACAACTTGATTTGATGTTTAAGGCATCAAGTCCCCTTGAACATATTGTGGGGTTGCAAAGCTGGCAAAGAAAACATGTGGGGCAGGCTGAAAAGTGTTAGTATGTTGAACTATGTTACAGTGCAGAGCCTTTTCAATTTAGCCCAGCTGGTCTGTGAGAGGTGCTGGCCCGAATAATGCTTACCGTAAAAAAGGTTGCTAGTAGAGAAATGCTTTTCTTGGACTAAGCCCAGACTTTTTGAATGAGCACACTAAAAGGACTTTTACAAAAATTCATGCTCCATATCTGATCTTCCATTCCTCCTTCAAATAGTGCAGGTAACTTCAAGAAGCACTGTGGTTGTATGCTTATGCATTGCCCGACAGGAGAAGTGCATGGATTGAAGTGTTAGAGCATGGAGAAAACCATTTCCTCGGACAATAATTAGCCACTTGGCAAAGGAAACAGAGCAGCCTGGTAGATTAAACTTACTCGGCGTCGAGTCACACAACATTCTGGACTTGCAAAACTGTTCTGGGCAATAGGCAGTTCTATCATTATATATAAAACATACCTGCCTTTTTTTTCCCCTTCTTCTTCCTTAGTTTGTGTAGGAAAATGAGAAGTGTTGTGAACTTGTAAGAGGTCAGTTTGTCTAAGTCATTTAGGCACTGAGAGTCAATAGGCATCTCAGGACTCCTGCATCCCTGTAAGTGCTTCAGTAAAAAGTTATTTTGGAAGGTTTGCTCTCAGAGCTCAAAGTTAAACTGTTTCAGCTGAACTGAGCATTAGTAGCTTCTGTTTTCTACCTTGTACCATTTGCAATGTGTGAAATAACACTGATGTTTTATCTTATGAGGAGCTAAATTTGGATCTTTTGGCAATTTCTAATACTCCATGATAGGACTGAATGCAGAGCAGAGGGATTTCAAATAAAACTGACCACACAGCTGAAAGAAATAATACAAACTGAAAAGTTGTACAATATATTCTGGGAATAGTGCATGTCCTCGGGATGTGAGAGGTAGGTTTGAATATCTGCACCTGAGAATATCTTTTAATTTCTGTGTGTTTAATAATCACAAGGGTGTAGTACAGAAAATGTGCACATTGTTTCCACTCCTGTCTCTGGCAGGAGAGGAATAACCTAGCAATCATACTTTGAGTAGTGATTTAGACAGCAAAGTAATTGAGCAGTTTTAGGCTGTGAAACTAAGCCTCACACCTGTTCTGCAGGTAGTCTAAAGACTGGCAAGAATAGCAAACATCTAATGTAAGCATTTCCTAACAGCTGGCTTGAGTGCCCCCTCCCAGATGGGGCAGATGCATGTGCATCTGTCATCTGTTTGCCCTGTTTGATGCAATGAGCTTTTAAAAAAGCACCTGACTCACAAAAAGAGTTTACTCTTTCTGGTGAGGGTCTTTCAACTTCTCAGGGGAGTTATCATTTCAGACAGGTTGCTGTACCTCTTCTGTTTCCTCGAGTACAGTTGATCCTCGATCAGGTATCTGCACGTCCAGGAGAATAAGATTTGTTAAGTAGTAAAGTTGATGTAAGGAGGAACCAGAGGTGAAAAAGCAGCCATGGTTTGGGTTAGTTTTTCCTCTGGCATCACCTGCACTTCTGCCAGATCTAAGGGTATTCCATTTTTGTAGATAATTCTCTGCTTGTAATTCCTATCCACCTGTTGATCACTCCTCTTTTTTCAAAGATTCAAATCTCTATCGGTCACAGGCTTCTTTAGTGAAGCCCAGAGTGAAGGATGCATGGCATATTTGAAATCTGTAGAATTTTATTTAATATATATGTAACTTTCTTGAAATTGCCTTCGGCAAAGGCTGTATGTACCCGTGTGGTTGCTAGGAGATAGCATGTGAAGTGTTTGGTGGTGTAGCAGAGGAGGGGGATTGTTGTCAGGGTAACCAGACCCAGAATTTTCTGGACTTCAGTATAAGTCAATGGTAGCAGGATTATGGCTTCAGAAAATCAACAGTCATCTTTGCAGGTGTGAAAATAAAAGTACAGAGCATTGTGAAATGCAGCATGGGTGCTTAAAGTGCATTATTTTGTGGTTTGGGGCATGAGTTTACAGTGATAAGTGCTACATGATGATTTCTTGTGTGTCACTGTCTCCCTCTGGCCATGTTTAGTAGTTGCATTTCTAGTAGTTGCATTTCTAGTAGTTGCATTTCTAGTTCTTATTTCAGTAAGTCACCTGTCTTGCAGGGCAGCAACAACTGACTGTTTCCTCTCTTCTCTGAGGGCATCTTCTTCGGGGCAATTCTTACAGGCTGTGAAGAAAAACTAGCTTATTCTGTAGAAGCTCCCACTACTCCTCAAAACACTCCAGTGCTTTAGACTTCTGAAGCTTGAACCATCTTTCCGTTTGGGTGAGGAAAAAATGCTATATATTAATTCTGAGATAGGATACTGCACAGCCTTTTGGAGGTGCCGTTCAATGCAACTAACTTTCTCCACCTGAGAGAAGCATTTAGTCCAGCTCATGAGACCCGTTTTTCCCCTGCAGGTCAACCATTTGTGTCAACCACTGCTCCAGCCTTCTGCATTCAATTGTTTATATATTTCTCTCTCACCTGTATTGTCAGCCATAAATGAAAAAAATGTATTAAAGACATTCTGTTCTGTTTCTGCAAATAGAGAATTACTCTGAAGAACTGTTTAAAAAATCCTATGTATCTGTACCTACTGATTTGCCCATCCGGTGCCAAACATTTAGTATCTTAAATATAGAGCAGATAGAACTTAGATGTATTCCAAGAAGACCCTCATCTAGATGATGCTTCTTGAGAAGCAGTCTCAGAATGAAGCTCTTAATAACTTGAGTTACTCCTTTGAAAATACAGAACTAGTTTTGAAGTAGATTTACAATTTGTTGATCTCTTGCCCTGGATTCCTACTGCCTCTAAAGAGGCAGCATTATTTCTAAAAAGGTGGGAAAATTGGACCAGAGTCAGTTGGTTTCATAGCATGGAAGAGAGGAGCAGGAATTGCAGAGATATTGGCCACTGGGACTCCAGCACGTCAAATCCCAAGCAGGTCCACAGGAATGTGGTGGTCGATGGCTGTATGTCCAGGTGGAGGCCAGTGACAAGTGGTATACCACCTCAGGGGTCTCTCCTGGGACCAGTGCTGTTTAATATTTTTATCAACAACGTAGACAGTGGGATTAAGTGCACCCTCAGCAAGTTTGCAGATGACATCGAGCTGAGTGGTGCTGTCAATACGACAGAAGGAGGGGATGCCATCCAAAGGGACCTGGACAAGCTGGAGAAGTGGGCCCACGTGAACCACATGAGGTTCAACAAGTCCAAGTGCAAGGTGCTGTACCTGGGTCGGGGCAATCCCAGACATGAGCACAGACTGGGAGAAGAACTCATTGAGAGCAGCCCTGTAGAGGAGGACTCGGGGGTTCTGGAGGACGAAAAGCTCAACATGAGCCAGCAATGCGCACTTGCAGCCCAGAAGGCCAACTGCGTCCTGGGCTGCATCAACAGAGAAGTCAGAAGTTTTGGGGAGATGATTGTCCTGCTCTACTCTGCCGTTGTGAGACCCCACTTGGAGTGCTGCATCTAGGTCTGGGGCTTCCAGCACAAGAAGGATGTGGACCTGTTAGAGCGAGTCCAGAGTAGAGCTACAAAGATGATCAGAGAGCTGGAGCACCTCTGCTATGAAGAAAGGCTGAGAGAGCTGGGGCTGTTCAGCCTGAAGAAGTGAAGGCTCTGGGGTGACCTTGTTGCAGCTTTTCAGTATTTAAAGGGGGCTTATAAAAAGATGGAGAACAACTTTTTGCTCATTCAGATAATGACAGGACAACAGGGAATGCTTTTAAACTAAAAGAGGGGAGATTTAAATTGGATGTTAGGAGGAAATTCTTCACTCAGAGGATGGTAAGGCACTGCCACAGGTTGCCCAGAGAAGCTGTGAATGTCCTATTCCTGGAGGTGTTCAAGACCAGGTTGGATGAGGCCCTGGGCAACTTGATCTAGGGGGTGGCATCACTGCCCATGGCAGGGGGTTTGGAACTAGCTGACCTTTAAGGTCCCTTCCAACCCAAGTCATTCTGTGATTCTGTGATTCTATGAATGTCACAGAACCACTGTTTCCTCTCTGGTTCCTGTGCATTTACACAGTATGCAGACAAGTTTGAGCATGTGTATAGATATTACAAAATTATATTTAAATAAGAAATCCAAAGAAAGGGCAGTTAGATGAGAGACTGTGCATTAGCAGAGTCAGTAATGTCTACTGTGAGGTAAGGCAATGAGATAAAATAGGCAGAATGGAGCTTCGAAGCAATGTAGCTATTGGAAAACAAGCTATTAAACAGCTATTTATAAGCCTAGGACAAACTGTGCTCATAGCCAGTTTTCATGTAGAGCTGTAACCTGTTAGATTTAATTGCAACTTATTTGTTTATTTTTGGAAGAGCAGGGTCTGATTCCTTTCTTATTTTATGCATGTTTTAATCTAAATTGTGGTATACTTACCAGTGGCTTATGGTCTAGTGCTATACAAAAAAAAATAAAAAATAAAAAAATAAAAGCTTAATCCAGTGTGGAATTGGGCATAAGGTCTATGAAATTAACTTTGGAGCTGCTTCCAGCACTCCATTTTCCTTTCTTTGTAGGTCAACCATTTTGCCACAAGGACCATAAAAAAGGCTTTATCCTTCCCCCCTGTTACTGATTTAAAATGCTGTTGGAAGGCACTGGGAACATGAATATTGTCAATGATCCTTCTTCTCTTGCAGTTATGTTTAATAATTATTGTGTCTGATTATAAAATGCAACTTAGGCATTGTCCTAGCCAGAGAACCAATAAATCTCTTTTAGAATAGGGAAAAATGAGGCTTTAAATTTTGTGTGTGTTCATTTTTGAAGTGAAGCAAATTTATTTTGAAACTCTGAGACAGAGACTTCCCCCAGGGTCAGTGATAGCATGGTGGTTAGGCTGCTTTCCAGAGATGAGACACTCAGGTTCTGTCCTCTGATCTGAGTCTCCTGTGTGAGTCCCGTCTCCTGGAGTGATAACAACTCTGGATTCTCCTTCTGTAGTTTCTTGAGACAGCTTCCCTGAAATCCATCCATTTGCAAAGAGTCTTGTCCTGATGAATCACTAGTGTCAGAAAGAAAAGAGTGACCTAGGCAGCTGTTTAGTTGTGTTGGAAAATAACACAAACTTTCAGGAAAAGGTAGTATATTCCACTTCTGAATAAGACTATTCACCATGTTAAATAGTTAGGGCTGTGTTTATGTGCTGGACTGTGTTGTGATGCATACAAGAGGTGAGTAAATGGCACGTGGGACACCTTGTCACAGCCTCGTAGAATCATAGAATATCCTGAGTTGGAAGGGACTCAGAAGTATCATTGAATCCAACTCCTGGCTCCACACAGGACCACAAAAAATAAAAAACATATGTCTGAGAGCGTTGTCCAAATGCTTCTTGAACTCCAACAGGCTCGGTACCGTGACCACTGCCCTGGGGAGCCTGTCCCAGTGCCCGACCACCCTCCGGGTGCAGAACCTTTCCCTGACACCCAGCCTGACCCTCCCCTGTCCCAGCTCCATGCCGTTCCCTCGGGCCCTGTCGCTGTCCCCAGAGAGCAGAGCTCAGCGCCTGCCCCTCCGCTCCCCTCGTGAGGGAGCTGCAGGCCGCCATGAGGCCTCCCCTCAGCCTGCGCTGCTCTGGGCTGAACAAACCAAGTGATTTCAGCCGCTCCTCATATGTCTTCAGATTGGTGGTGACTGCTCAGCTTTCTAATTTCTCGAGATCTCTCTGCAAGGCCTCTTATCCCTCGGTGAAGTCAACAGTTCCTTCCAATTTAGTGTAATCTGCAAACTTACTTCATATACCTTCAAGTCCTGCATCCAAGTCATTTATAAAAACACTAAAGAGACCTGGCCTTAGAATGGAGCCCTAGGGAACCCCATTAGTGACAGGACACCAGCCTCACCAGCCTGGTGTAACTCCATTTACTATACCACTTTGAGCCCAACCTGTCAGCCAATTGTTCACTTATTGGATTATGCACTTACCTAGCTGTGTGCTGGCCATTTTGTTCAGAGGGATACTGTGAGAAACCATATTGAAAGCTTTACTGATATCCAAAAAGATTTGGTTTCCCTTGGTCTACTAGATGGGTGGCCCTGTCAAAAAAGGAAATTAAGTTGGTTAAGCAGGATCTTCACCTTGTGAACCTTTGTTGACTGTGACCAATGACTGCATTGTCCTTTGGGTGTTTTTCAATAACTCCCAGAATTATTTTCTCCATAATTTTACCTGGCACTGAAGTGAGACTGACAGGTCTATAATTACCAGGGTCTTCTTTCTTGCCCTTCTTGAAAATTGGAACAATGTTTGCCAGCTTACAGTCAACTAGGATCTCTCCAGATTCTCAAGACCATTGAAAAATAATTGAGAGGTGTTGCAATGACATCATCCAGCTCTCTGAGTACACTGGGATGAATCCCATTAGGTTCCATAAACTTACATGCATCCAGCTGGAACAGCAAGTCTTGCACAAGTGCAGGGGTGGCTGGGAGTTCATTGTTACTACAATCACAGCCCTCCAACTCAGGGCTCCAGGGGTCCCAGAGCCCACCATTGTTGTTGAAGATGGGCAAAGAAGGCATTAAATGTATCTACTTTGTCTATATCCCTGTTTGTGAGATGACAATCCTCATCAAGTAATGGACCAGTATTTTCTTTGGTCCCCCTTTTGCTGTTCACATATTAAAAAGAAATAAACACTAAAAACCTTTTATTGTTCCCCACAGTACTGGTCAGCTTCCACTCTAATTGAGCTTTGGCCACATGAATTTTCTCCCCACAAAGGAAAACAGCGTCTCTGTAGTTGTCACATGTTGCCTGACCTCACTAATAGTGGCCATACTCTCTTTTTCCACCTAAGCTCTAGAAGATCTCTGCTCAACCAAGCCCCTTCCGCCCTACCTGCTTGACATCTGACATTTGGAATTGCCTGTTCTTATAGTCTTAGGAGGTGGTACTTAAACACTGACTAGCACTGATGGACCATGATTCCTTCAAAAGCAGTTTCCCAAGGGACCTTACTACCTGAGCAGCCTGAAGTCTGCTCTCCCCATATCCAGGGTTGAAATTCTGGTGCCAGTTTTCCTCCTGTCACCAAAGATTTTATACTCCACTACTTCATGGTCACTATGGCCAAGATGGCCACCAGTTGCCCGCCACTTCACCCACAAGACCTTGTCTGTTCACAGACAACAGATCTAGGAAAGCACCTTTCCTAGTAAGCTCTCTTAGTAGCTGTACGAAGAAGTTATCCAGTTGGAGGCCGGTTATCCAGTTGGAGGCCGGTCATTAGTGGAGTCCCCCAGGGCTCAGTGCTGGGGCCGGTCCTCTTTAATATCTTTATCGATGACCTGGGTGAGGGGATCAAGTGCACCCTCAGTAAGTTTGCAGATGACACCAAGTTAGGTGCGTGTGTCAATCTGCTCGAGGGAAGGAAGGCTCTGCAGGAGGATCTGGATAGGCTGGACCGATGGGCTGAGGCCAACTGCATGAAGTTCAACAAGGCCAAGTGCCGGGTCCTGCATCTGGGGCATAACAACCCCAAGCAGCGCTACAGGCTGGGAGATGAGTAGTTGGAAAGCTGCCTGGCAGAGAAGGACCTGGGAATACTGGTTGATAGTCAGCTGAATATGAGCCAGCAGTGTGCTCAGGTGGCCAAGAAGGCCAACAGCATCCTGGCTTGTATAAGAAGCAGTGTGGCCAGCAGGGCTAGGGAGGTGATTGTCCCCCTGTACTCGGCTCTGGTGAGGCCGCACCTCGAGTACTGTGTTCAGTTTTGGGCCCCTCGCTACAAGAAGGACATGGACGTGCTCGAGCGAGTCCAGAGAAGGGCAACGAAGCTGGTGAGGGGTCTGGAGAACAAGTCTTATGAGGAGCAGCTGAGGGAGCTGGGATTGTTCAGCCTGGAGAAGAGGAGGCTCAGGGGCGACCTTATCGCACTCTACAGGTACCTTAAAGGAGGCTGTAGCGAGGTGGGGGTTGGTCTATTCTCCCATGTGCCTGGTGACAGGACGAGGGGGAATGGGCTAAAGTTGCGCCAGGGGAGGTTTAGGTTAGATATTAGGAAGAATTTCTTTACCGAAAGGGTTGTTAGGTAACAACCATTGGAATGGACTGCCCAGGGAGGTGGTTGAGTCACCATCCCTGGAGGTCTTTAAAAGACGTTTAGATGTAGCCCTTAGTGATATGGTTTAGCGTAGGACTTGTTAGTCTCTTCCAACCTAGACGATTCTGTGATTCTGTGAATCTGTTATCATCAAGGTGTTTTAGGAATCTCTTGGACCTGTTCGAATCATCTGTGTGGTACACCCATTTCACGTCTGGCTAGTTGAAGTCCCCCATAAGGACAAGGACTGGTGATCTAGAAGTGTCTCTTAGTTCCTTAAAGCATATTTCATCCCGCCTGGGTGGTCTATAGTAGACTCCCACGATGACATCCCCTTTATTTGCTTGTCCCTCAGTCCTTACCCAGAGGCTCTCACGTGTTCTCACCAATTGCAAGCTCCATACAGCCCAGCCCCTCCATTACAGACACTGCCACCCCTACCTGCCCTGCCCTGCCCAACCCTCCTGCAGAGCCTGTAAACATCCATCATAACACACCAGTCACAGGCCTCTTCCCACCAGGTTTCACTTATGCCAATGAAGTAGCTCTCGGACTGAGCCAAGGCTTCCAGCTCCTCTTGCTTGTTCCTCATGCTGCCTGCATTGGTGCAGAAACATTTAAAATGTACTTCATTGTAGCCAGCACCTCCTGGAGCAGACTGAAGGATCTCACTAGCATGCAATCCCTCAAATTTTGGCATACCATTTTGATGGTATTTTGGCTTATCATTGGTGTGCCTGTTTTTATCTCTCTCCCCCTTCAAATCTATTTTCAAGCCCTATCAATCAGCCTTGCTAACTCCTGCACAAAAATCCTTTTCCCTTCACCTTAGAGAACATATCAAGAGAGACCAGGATGAAAAAACATCTCAAAAGTTTTGATTTCCTAAGTACTTTCAAACTTGGTGAGGTGGGGGCTCTCAGATGCAGCAGCTGCTGGACAGCTCACGCATCTCAGCAGTACTCGGTAGGGCAGCCGTAGCGTCCTGTGAGTGCTGCCTTTAGGAAGACTGAAGAACTTGCTTAGCTATCTTTGTTCTGTGGAGGTTTGCAAGTACGGAAAGATCAACTAAAGCACTAAAATGTATGAGGGTGCAGTAGGTGATTAGAAGAGAGATTGGAGATCTGAGATGATCTAATTCTTTAATGCCTTTTATTGCCTCAGTATTTAGTGGTAACTACAGATTGTGGGCTGTCTGGATCTTGACGTTGGAGGACCATGACTGGGGAAACAGTGACTTGCTTTCAGTGGTCATGGAAATTGTAAAGGAACAGTTGTATCAGCTCAACGTTCATGAATTGTTGGGGCCTGACAGGATTCACCCAGGAATGCTGAAGGAATTATCAGACATTATAGTATGACCCCTCTCAACAATTTACCAAAGGTCATGGGAGTCTGGGGAGGTCCCCGCTGACTGGAAGCCAGCCAACAGTTCACCCATCTACAGAAAGGGCATGAGAGAAGACCTGGGAAACTACAGACATAATAGTCTAGCCTCAGTCCTTGCAAAAGTTATGGAGAAGCTTATCCTGGGGGATACTGAAAGGCAGTTAAAGAACAAAGCTATCGGGCACAGTGATAGTTCATCAAGGGAAAGTCCTGCCTTAGTAATCTGATCTCCTTCTGTGATAAGGTCACCCGCATACTGGATGAAGGGAAGGCAGCAGATGTAATCTTTCTGGATTTTAGTAAGGCCTTTGATACTGTCCTGAATGGCAGCCTTCTGAAAGAATTTTCTAACTGTGAGATAAAAAGGTTCATTATACACTGGGTGATGAACTGGCTTGACAATAGAGCTCAAAGTGCCCCGTGCCTGTCAGTGGTCAAGAGGCATTTGGATAATGCCCTCAATAATATGCTTTAACTTTTGTTTAGCCCTGAAGTGGTCAGGTAGATGGACTAGATGATCTTTGAAGGCCCCTTCCAACCAAGCCATCCCATTCCATTCAAAGCGGGACATAATTGTTCAAAAGGAGAGCAAGTAATCCATCTAGTCTGGATTCGGACAATTCTAAAAGGAGCATCTCTTACAGGGTGGAGGAGGCCTGGATTGAGAAGTAAGCCAGAGGGAGTGGGGCTGAAGAGGCATATGTGTAGCAAAATGTTTTGGGAAAAAGACTTGGTGGCACAGAATGCTGATGACACTTGGAAGTCCAATTCAGATATTCCTGTACAGATCTTATAGCTACACAACAAAAATGTAGTTTATGACTCAGTGCTAAAAACTCTGTGTTTTATAGCAGTCTTCTTGAAAATACAACTTCTGAAGTCTATTTGTGGTAGTCTTAACGAGCTTCTAAAGCCATTCAGTTTTACACCTGTTTCACTGCAACAGGGAATGCATAGATGGGTCCCACTGGTGCCTAAAGTCACCTAGTAGTCTGTGCTTTTCTTATTTTTTTCACCCTCCACAACAATATAAGACTACAAAGTCTATATCACCTTACATATGAGAGCAAAAGAGAAGTATCTAATATTTATCCTGACAAGTTCAAGTCTACTAACCAGTCTTTTTGCAAGCTGTGCACTCTTGAAAGGTAAGTCTTCTCAGCTTCACATATTTTTTCATTTGTCTGGAGTGCTTTTCCAGACAAACCATGCTGGTCATGATACCTGGGGGAAAAATGTTGGTAGCTAGATCACTGCTTTTATTATAAGAAAGGAATGGAGCTTGCTGGGAGGTCTGTAGACCTGAAGTGAGCTTTGACAAAAGGGGGGCGGAGGGGGGAAGTCAGGCATGGGAATCAAAATTGTTCTAAACATGGAGATACTTCTGGTACTTCTGGTACAACTTTGCGAAATGATGATACGGACTCCTGTGTTCCAGCCCAAAGGGGATATTCCCAAGAAATGACTAACACAGTCTATTAGATCTGTGGAAATTAATTTTATTTTAATGGCAGCTTTTCTTTCAAAAGTGACTTTGTATTAATGTTGCTTTATCTGGTGCAAGAGTTTCTTTGGTGCATTCTGGCATTACTGCTCATTTCAGTGGCAGAGCTACATTTTACTACTCTGGTCATTCAGGTTAGCTTGGAGTGAGGGACAGAACTTGTTTATTGCACCATTAGTACAATTGTTCATATTCCAAGAAGATTTTCTTTTCAAACATGATTGAAAACTCAATTCGATTATGAAGGATAGGCTGGAGACAAGATTTGTTCCAGTCTTAAAAATATTATACTTAAATTTTCATAGTTTTAAGTTAGATTCTTTGCATTCTGCTTTTGGAATTGTCAGACTTTTTCAGACAGGCAGCAAGTTTAGTTATTTAACTGAAATATGCAGGTATGAAGTCAGATAATTAAGGAATTAAAATATCTTAACATTAGCGATAAAATATAAACTAGTGGGACTAATCAGTGTTACACTCAACCAGAAAGCGTGAGGATATTGTATGGCCTCTAGTAAGTTCTTGCAGTGGATTATATTTATATGCTGCTCTTGGGGTTTAGGTCCTCACTAATTTATGTGGAACAAAGTTTTGTATTTCTCTGTGTTCTGGATTTTGTCTTAATATTTATTGATTTGTCCTAGCACATCTTTACAGACTTGAGGGGAAAAAAAAAAAAAAAAGGTAGCAGGTGGTGAGAAACTCTCTTCAAAATTAGCTCAAACCAACACTTTTAGGCTTTAGGCTTAAATTTATTTATTTCTTTCCTACACTATCAACTTAGAAGGTTCCTTTGTTGTCTCTTTGTAGATATGCAGTAACTGAAACAGCTGATACACATCCAGATCTTTTTTGGCCCTCTGGCATTTTAGTGGCTTAGGGACTATCCATATAGTTCAAAGAGTTCAGTAATGAATCATCTTCAAAGAAAGGAATCCTTTTCATGGGTTCCACCAAATTTATACAAGAGACTATTTTTAGATCAAGGATTTTTTTTCCCCTTGGAACTTTAAGGCATCTGTAGCCTCGCCTTAGGTTTGAAAAATCTGCTGTGCTGAAAGTAACTTCTTCAAGGCCATCCTTTCATGTTCACGTTATTCTTATTTTTCATTTAGTTGCAAATAGTCTGCAGATAGCTTCAAATGATAAAGGGCTCTGTATTACTATAGTGTGCATGTGAAACCATATCAGAGAAGACTAGTTTCCTGTATGGTTAATGTGGATGTCTGCCTGTGAAAGGACGATACTTAATTATCATGCTCGTATTTATTTTCTGGTGTCAGTGTATGATGCAGTTTAACTATCCAAGCCTGAGATGCACATATGTTTACAACTTTGTGTTTTATGATACACATACAGTTTTTTATAGCTTGTTAAATACCATGTGAGTAAAGAATGTCTCAAACATACCTTCACCGTATTTGGGAACTTAAATAATATAGCTGCACAGGATCCACTGGGACAAAATGGAGTAGGTTGCAGGCAACTTCCTCACAGTTGCAAGGTGTTTCAGTTTGTGTTAATGATGTTTATAAAAGGATACTGGAGATACACAGTTTTTTAATTTGGGCAGGAAAGCTACTCCCACAAGATACTGCCATCTTGCACATTTAGAAGTATCTCAACAGTAAAGAAGAGCAATGCACCTCTGTGCTCTTCAGAAAATTAGGAGAGAGATGAGGTTAAATTTGATTGTGGACATACATTGCTAAGAACATTTAACATGAAACAGACCTAGCTTTCTAATTGAACACCAGAACATGAAGAAGATGAATGTGATTGGTTTTTTAAGGTGCTTACCAAAGAGTAATCTGGAATTTTTGTGTGTCACTTCTATCATTTAAGGAAGAACAGTATTTAAAAAAAAATTGAAAGAGCTTAATACATGAACTAATGTTCAGTGATGCAACAGTAAAACCCTTGTACCTTTTTGCACTACCTGCCCCAGTGCAGAAACATGCAATTCACACATGTAGTCTGGAAAGAACAGACAAATACGAAGCTCACCACATATCGGGATACAAATCTTGCTTCTAGAAAGACTCCACTGACATCAGTGAGATGGAGATGTGGTCTCTTTCAGATAGGAAGACAGCAACAAGTGAAAGGCTATCCATATTCTCTGAAAACATCATCATGTTTTGGTTTTAGTTCAATGGAAATAGATGATGGGATCCTGATATTTCCTCTTCTGGTTAATGGGCAGTCAAGGTTCAAAACCACTTACCTCCTAACTACCTTAGCAGTTTTAACTGTAGCTAGTTTTTGGGACGGGCAGTTCTGCTTCTCCAAACGCGTTCCTAACTCTCTCTGTTAAGTGTTCAGCATTTGCTGATGAGGCAGTGGCATGCTGTAAGGGGCAGCATTCTAGCTTTGCATCACTTGGAGATGTCAGCAGTACTTCTAGCCACCACTTCCTTTTGTTGATCAGCCTTATAGGATTTTTATTTTTCACTCATTCTTTCAGTATAGAATCACTGGAGAGGATAGTCTGCCCTTTTTGGATGATGGGAGATTCTTTTGTATGCAAGCTTGGTGCATGTTTTTCTGCAGGTTGGGTGAGCCACCTTCTGGTATCTCCACTCCAGTTTTTGTGTTTTTTATGTTGTTATTGTCGTTGCTGTTGTTTGTTGGTTTCATTTGCCCAGTTGCAGTTGCAGAGGTACTTCTCTTGCTGAGAATGGAATGAAAGTTGGATACGTTTAAACATATGGATTTCTTGGTTCTTTCTGGACACGGTTCACATCTTGTATCTGCTATCCACCAAGTCTTTTCATTCATTCTTTGACGATTGGTCGCTTTCTCACTCTGGAGAGCAGTTCTGTCTGTTTATTCCAAGTACTGTGGAAACCAATGAGTATTTGACAACAATAGGACCAATGAGTATCTGAAAACAATAGGAATATCTTTTCTCCCACCAGCTTCACACTGGACAGCATCAGACAGGAAAAAATCATGTTACAGATATGTGGCTTAAAACAGTACTTTCATTGCTAGCCACCACAGGATTAAGCATAAAAGAGGAATGATAATCTTCCATGCATCCTGTCTAAACTCCTTCCAAATTTTTGGTGCTTGTCTGCTCAGAAATTTGCTTGGCAACTGACTTGTGGGCTAATGGGACATTTGTGGGAAATGGATTTCCTGTGTGTTTGGAAATGGCACTTCAAAAAGAGACATATTATCAAAGATAAAATTCTGGAAATATGTTTCAAGTCAGTCAGAACTTACTATAGTCTTGAGTTCTGTTTATATTTTGATAAAAAAATTCCACCTAAATTACTGCTTCTGCAAAAGGTTTTACTTCTTACAGATGAAAATTTTCTAGTGAAAAACTTCCAGATGTCTGGCAATGCTAACTTCACTTCATGCTGCAGCTGGGAGGTCCGAAGACATGTTACAATAGAGATACCCACAGTAACTTTAAACCAACTTTAAATTACTAAAGCTTGAGGGCTAATGATTAGAGCAACATCATCTGTAAAACACATACTGGGAAGGTGATATCTAGCTGAGAATTTGATACGTTTCAGCACCTGGCTGCCCTCTGTACAACAAACTAGAGCCAGCGGTGAGTGCTCTTGAGCTTGGAAGCAGAGGATTGAACTCGTAGTTCTTGCTGGGCCAGTCAGCCTTGTGCTAAGGGGTCTGACCAGGTGCCTAAGTATCTCTGTTGTGCTACCGTTGTGGAGGACAAGTGGCATTCGACAAATGGATCAGATCTACAAAGGCCCATGAGCTCCAAAGATAGGATTGCATGACTTGCTGCTATTCCTTTTCATTTGGTAACTAGCTTCATTTTTTATCTTTTGCAATGATGTATCTTGCATCTTTGGTAGAGGTTGAGCTGTTAGATCAAAATTCAGAGCAAAAAATAAAATGAGTGATTATTTACTTTTCTTACAGTCTGCCGTAACATCATTTGTGCTGTTAACAGATTTGGCTTCACTTCTGTGTTCACTGCTTGAAAATATGTTCAGTGAGCAGATATAGGAATGACAAATTCTTCCCTTTGAAAGAAAAGACAAAGTGGAGCACTAAGGTGAAGAATTTAGCAAGCTGTCCTTAAATAAATACACTTTCTAACTTGGTTTGCATCTCAGTCCAAATCAGTCAAAAGAAGCCAGCCAAGGTTTTAAATTGGCCTGCTAGGCTGCTGCTCAATCCATTGTTGTTATGCTTCTTTCCATGGAAAACGTAGTCATATAAGGAAGCATATGAATGAAATGGTTATCTGAAATTACTGTCAGCAACAAAAATGTAAAGTGACTGACAGTCAATGGTGTGTGTTCTGCTGTACATAAAAATTCATGGAGACTTCTGTACTGCTTCATGCTGTACACATTTCAGTGATAAGTAATAATCTCAGAAGGAAATGTCTGCAGTCTACCTTTCAACAGTAGCATAGACAATCATTAAACCAAGCCATCTTAAATAAGATAGACATTCTTGCAGCTGTTTCATTTTCTCAGAATGAGTCTTTTCACTAGAGCTCATTTATAAGCCCTTGCCAAGTAGAGTGTATTTATTCTGCTTCTGTACACAGTTGCAGCATCTTTACTAGTCTTCCAAGAATAATAAAATAATTTATGGTGGCTACCAATGAAATTAGTTTGTTCATAGTATATTCTAGTTACGTGAACCTGCATACATTTTCATCACAATTTATGGCAAGTGTCTTATGCAACAAAGAAAAACTCAATTGAAGTCACTGGCATGTTTGAGAAATGAAGGAACAGTTCTTATTTGCTGTGAGCATAGGTAAGGTTTCCACTTTAATGTCATATTTTCACTTTCTTAATCTTATATAGTGACCAGTAACTACAAAATCATAAGTTTTATTAACTGTAGAAATACGGTAACATTTCACTTATTCTGACATATGTGAAGTCAGTTCAAGAGTTGTGTCCAAAATTCTGAGATGGCCTAATGTCTTTAATGCTGGGGATTTTGCCTCCTCTGAGATGGCCGGCTGGAAAGAGTTCCTGATTTGCAGTGGGGATTCCTCAACCATCACAGAGGTTGTCTAATGGGAGGAAGATTTTAGCTGACTCCTGCTTGGCCGGAATTATAGTTCCCAATCCAGAAATGAGGAGCCCACTCTGGAGAAAAGTAGGAATTGTAGTTAGAGTTGCTTTTAGGTATTCCTCTGAAAACTTCCAGATTTATATTCCATAGCTGTCTCATGGTAAGTGTTTTGAGTCATATTTTTAAAAGTATGTGATAAGAGTTACTGAAATGATGAAAAAATTATTTATATGTGCATCATAGTTGAAATGAAAATACCTGAAATGGGCCAAAAATCACAACCTTCTGTAAACTCTCTACAGTTCTTATCACCAGGAAAATGACTTCTCACCTTTCTCATCCTTAGTGCAAACTGTTTTTGAACTCCTTTCCTAAGGCCTTCTTAAAATCAAATAATGATCCTAATTTGGACTTGAGCAGCAGTATCCACATTCCTGTAGGGAAAAAAATCACTGGGCAAGATGCACGTAAGTGGTGTATCAAGGCCATTTTTAGACTACACCAGGCAAACTCCCATTTCTAGACTCCCACCTCTGCAAGCTAAAGTAATTATGCTGTCTGTTAAATTGCCTTAAAGACTATTAGAGCTATTGTCTTAGACCTGATGGAAATCTAGAAATATGTTGATTCACACTAACTTTGAAAATATGACTTTATCTACCTTGAGAACTAAAAATGGCTTTGCCTTTTTTTTTTTTTAATGGAAGTTTTCTGAGTAATCTGTACCCCATATATGGTGGTTTCTGTGAAAAACATAATGATTACAAATTACAAAATGTGCCAGACTGTGCCTTGCTTTATACCTATAAATACAGAAAGGAGGTAGTATTCCACAAAACACATAATTTGAGTTCACTGGAACACTGAAAAAATAAGTAAGATATCTTTTGAGGATTGATAAATCAAAACTGACTTTCATATATTTGGGAAACCTCTGTGATTTGTGCTGGGGAATAGATGCAGAAGGATGCACATGTGCTTGCCCCCTTCTTACATGATTATCCAGTGTAGACCATTCTCAGAGATACGATATTAGTTTGGTGGTTTGATCTGACCCAGTACAACTGCTGTTTGGTATTTGCAATCCTGGCCTCCGTTGAAGCCTGAAGTAGTAAAACAGTCAACTATGCAAGTAGAAGCATCCAGCTTGACTGGAAAAACCAGAGCACTTGGTGGACTTACACTTCCACAGGGTCATTGCACTCGGAAGAAGCCTAAAACAACCTTGGAGTGTTTATAACCTGTGTCCGGCAGCTAAATATAGAATAGCTGGTTAGCTCTGTGTCACTACAAAGGTCTAAAGAGGAGTGCAGTTGAAAAGTGTTATTTCCCTACGAAGAGTTGCATGTGTGAAAATTTCTTTTTCAGACAATGTCATGTGGTTCTGAAGACTTGAGGCTTAAATTCTGTAGTGAGCAGTACTAATACATTCACAATGCCATAACTGAAATAATCTATGACAAAGTGACATGCTTGGTGGATGAGGGAAAGGCTGTGGATGTGGTCTACCTTGACTTCAGTAAGGCTTTTGACACCGTTTCCCACACCATTCTCCTCGAGAAACTGGCTGCTCTTGGCTTGGACTAGCGTATGCTTCGTTGGGTTAGAAACTGGCTGTGTAGCTGGGCCCAAAGAGTCGTGGTGAATGGAGTTAAATCCAGTTGGAGGCTGGTCATTAGTGGAATCCCCCAGGGCTCAGTACTAGGGCCAGTTCTCTTTAATATCTTTATCGATGACCTGGATGAGGGGATTGAGTGCACCCTCAGTAAGTGTGCAGACAACACCAAGTTACATGCATGTGTTGATCTGCTCAAGAAGGCTCTGCAGGAGGATCTGGATAGGCTGGACCGATGGGCTGAGGCCAGCTGTATGAAACTCAACAAGGCCAAGTGCCGGGTCCTGCACCTGGGGCACAACAACCCCAAGCAGTGCTACAGGCTGGGAGGCGAGTGGTTAGAAAGCTGCCTGGCAGAGAAGGACCTGGGAGTACTGGTTGATAGCTGAATATGAGCCAGCAGTGTGCTCAGGTGGCCAAGAAGGCCAACAGCATCCTGGCTTGTATAAGAAGCAGTGTGGCCAGCAGGGCTAGGGAAGTGATTGTCCCCCTGTACTCAGCTCTGGTGAGGCTGCACCTTGAGTACCGTGTTCAGTTTTGGGCTCCTCGCTACAAGAAGGACATGGAGGTGCTCGAGTGAGTCCAGAGAAGGGCAACGAAGCTGGTGAGGGGTCTGGAGAACAAGTCTTATGAGGAGCGGCTGAGGGAGCTGGGATTGTTCAGCCTGGAGAAGAGGAGGCTCAGGGGCAACCTTATCGCACTCTACAGGTACCTTAAAGGAGGCTGTAGCGAGGTGGGGGTTGGTCTGTTCTCCCATGTGCCTGGTGACAGGACGAGGGGGAATGGGCGCCAGGGGAGGTTTAGGCTGGATATTAGGAAGAACTTCTTTACCGAAAGGGTTGTTCGGGATTGGAATGGACTGCCCAGGGAGGTGGTTGAGTCGCCATCCCTGGAGGTCTTTAAAAGACGTTTAGATGTAGAGCTTGGTGATATGGTTTAGTGGCGGACTTGTTAGTGTTAGGTCAGAGGTTGGACTCAGTGATCTTGGAGGTCTCTTCCAACCTAGATGATTCTGTGATTCTGTGATCAATGGCACTCTTGTGTTACTCAAAGCCAAGAATACAGCTATCCTTACTGCGCTATCATTTATTCACAGGGCTTCCACAGATGTGACCAATGAGCTAGTCAGACTGTTTTATGTATGGCCACAAATGGGCTTTTTATGTTCAATGACTGTAACAATTAATTCATTACAGATGTATCTTGTTAGGAGGCCCCCCAGCTCAATGTCTCATTTATTTCTGGAGAAGCATTTAAACTTTAACAGTAGCTTGCTATGTGAAGCCAAATGCAATTTCTGGAAAGGACTATCAGGTCAGAGAGCAGGCCCCTACAGTTGTCAGAAGTCACCTTCTGTAATCCCTTTAATTTTGTCACTTTTAAAAAGGTTTACTTCTGGTCTTCTCTGACTTTACAGACAGAAGTCCTGGAACACCATTCTGAGGAACAGAAGCTTTCTTTCACTTTTTAAGTTTGTTTTCCTCCCCTTGGGTCACCGCTGCTTTTTCTGTTATGTTCAGTTAAGAGGCTTCTGACATACAGCAGCAAACCTAAGCACACAGTGCAGCACTTCATCTTGTTTGTATTTCATCCCATTTCTACTACTCCTGCCCTCAAGTTTCTCTGCTGCCTCTTTATCCACCTTGCCTTTCTTCTACCTCATTTTCTGTAGCTTTTTGAACACCTTTGCCATCCCAACCAAAGCATTCCTGAAGTCTTGACCAATACAAGTTTTATTAACTTTCCTTTCTTTAGAAGAATTACCTTGCTTTTATCAGCACGCACATTAGACTGACACAGTGGGTTGAATTGTGTCTTCTATTCAGTATAACTCAATGACTTTGATCTTCTACACAACTCTATACCATCCATAATTGGTATACTCTGCATACTCATTACCATGTATGACACTATGATGGGCCTGTGGTTGCACAAGTCACTTTCCCAGCTCTCTTGGCAGCTTTTTCCCCCAGGTTATGTTCATGAAATATTTTTCAACTTCCCTGAAAACTGACTGTGACTCAGCAAGAAATTTATAGAAGTTACTATTTTCTGTTGTCATATGCCCTTGTGAATAAGTAAAATAATAAGAGGGAAAAAAACATTATTTCTCCTCAGAGCCCATCCAAAGACAGCTATAAAATGAAGAGATAAATGAGAAATTTGGCAGTATAATTTTTCTGTAGTAATCTCGTGGACTGTAGTGTTAGATTATGGGTAATTTATGCATAAGTAGGTCATCAGTGGAGCTGTATGTAAGACTGAATCTAATCCACTAAAATGAAGAAATGATGCTTGAATAGAAGTTTTTTGTTGGTGAAAACTTTGTCAGTGAATTGGAATTAAAATCTTTCATGACATGCAGAGACAGGATTTCTAGATAAAGGTGATTGGAAAGTGTCAGAATTTGAACTGATCTCTTGGAGAGGAAATTAATATTCTCCTATAGTTCATTATATTCACGTAGTTCCTGTTGCTTAATTGGTGCTTAAGTCTGAAAAAAAGCTGACCATTTGAATCATGCTACCTTTAACCATACAAGAAACCCTTTTTGCCTACAATGATAAACCTCATAAAGAAAAAATAAACAGAATGCTGAATTGAATCTGTGGTGCATAGAATTAAGCTTCTGCAATATAAAGTGCATTGAAAATAGCAAGCTGTAAGTATTCTTTAGGGAGAGGAAGTGTGATGGTTGTTATTGCATTCAGCAGCCAGAACTTCTTCTTTCAACTCTTGAGCATGTAAATTCACATGATGTACATGTGCTGAGTCTGTGGGAGGAAATAGCTGCTGAGACATATGTTAGAGAATTACATTTTGCTATCTGTGGATAATATAATAGTGTAATGTTTTATTTTCTCAGTCTTGCATTGAGAGTGCATTGCATAATACATCCTAATGATGTATTGTGACATCATTAGTGAAGTGACTGTAGTGAAGTGACTATACTCTGCTCAAGTAGATGTCAGTACGTGAAAACTGGCATAGCAGTAAGAACTCTCTGTGGAATGCATTCATGACTTTGTAATGCTGGTTCTACAAAGTGACACTTGAACATGGTTATGCTTCTCCTTTTTAAAACTGGAATAAAATGTCAAAAAAGTCTTTTTCCAGAAAGCTTTTAATTATTTCCTCCCACTAAGTGGAAATAGTGCTGAATAATACAGAAACTATTATTGCTTATTGCATAAGTAATAATTTGCTCTGGTGCAGCAGGCCAGCTCAGGAACTATGTAATACCTTCTTTCCATACTTTTGCAGTGCTTATTTGGATTGCAGCTGCATGCAAAAGTTAAATCCTTACATTAGATGCTAATCCTACCAGTATTTGCATAAGTAGAATAGGGGCAGTGAAATGAGTATGACTGAATCTGATGTGTAAGACCAGGTAATTAAGTTTTCAGATTTGTAATACTGTATAGTTACGTTTCCAAGCTTATCAGGGCAGTTCTTACTTTTGCAACATATGAATACTTCAAGTACATCTAACATCTGCTACTCTGTGCTTCTCTGGATGAGGCCTTCCCCTTCATCTGACCACTTCATTTGTACCACTAAACCACTAAACCCACCTTGTGCAAGTATTTCTTCCACTCTTACCCACGTTTCATCTTTGTTTGGGTAGGGCTTATAGGATCAGTCAATCTGTGTGCACTACTGTATGAGGTATTATAAAAGTGAGAGGTGATCTTTCTCTCTGAGATTTATAACCTAAATAGATGAGACAGACTTCATAAACACTTTAGTCTTGAATGACAAAATACAGAGGTTAAAAATGCTAGTTCTGGGTAACATCCAGGCAGCTCAGTTGGATGATTCACCAGTGAGCAAGGCATTGTGCACTTCCCAGGAGGCGATATCCAGATGTCGGTATCTGACTCTCTTAGATTCATATACAACTGCTGCTGTCTGGATTATCTGCAATGGCTTTGTCAAAATTAAAATAGAAACTTAAACTGAAATAAATGTGATCATGAATTATTCAGTCAGTATGAAAGCCTCTGAGTTGTTTATTTTGATGAGAATTTGACTTTGATTTTTGTTGTCTGCACAATTTTTAGTGTGAGACACAGCAGACAGCATATTGATAACTTGTAATGCATAACAGAAGGAAGTGTTGAGCTGGAAGCATTTTTACTTGAGAGAACCTCACTCTTGATACTTTAGATGGTAGAGTCTACTCTAGGAATAATTCTTCTATCTGGATTTCTGTTAAAGAATCAACAGCAAACTAGTTAATTTTGACATATATTTAAATTATGGAATCATAGAATCACAGAATGGTTTGGGTTGGAAGGGACCTTAAAGATCAGCTAGTTCCAACCCCTCTGCCATGGGCAGGAATGCCACCCACTAGACCAGGTTGCTCAAAGCCCCATCCAGCCTGGCCTTGAACACTTCCAGGGATGGAGCATCCAAAACCTCTCTGGGCAACCTGTTCCAGTGCCTTACCACCTTTTGAGTAAACATCACATCTAAATCTATCCTCTTTTAGTTTAAAGCCATTGCCATTTGTCCTATCACTATCTGCCCAAGTCACCCTCTATCTTTTTTTAAGCCCTTTTTAAATACTGAAAGGCTGCAATGAGGACTCCCTGGAGCCTTCTCCAGGCTGAATAGCCCCAGCTCTCTCAGCCTTTCTTCATAGCACAGATGCTCCACCCCTCTGATAATCTTTGTGGCCTTCCTCTGGACTCGCTCTAACAGGTCCACATCCTTCTTGTGCTGGAGTCCCCAGACCTAGATGCAGCACTCCATGTGGGGCCTCACGAGGGCAGAGCAGATGGGGACAATCATCTCCTCCACGTGATGGCCACTCCCCTGTTGATGCAGTCCAGGACGCAGTTGGCCTTCTGGGCTGCAAGCGCACACTGCTGGCTCATGTTGAGCTTTTTGTCCTCCAGAAGCCCCGAGTCCTCCTCTACAGGGCTGCTCTCAATGAGTTCTTCTCCCAATCTGTGCTCATGTCCGGGATTGCCCCGACCCAGGTGCAGCACCTTGCACTTGGACTTGTTTAACCTCATTAGCTTCTCAAGCTTGTCCAGGTCCTTTTGGATGTCATCCCTTCCTTCTGTTGTATCGACTGCACCACTCAGCTTGATATCATCTGCTAACTTGCTGATGGTGCACGTGTTGCCACTGTGTGTGTCATTGGTAAAGATATCAAACAGCATCAGTTCCAAGATGGTCCCCCAAGGGAGACCACTTGTCACCAGCCTCCACCTGGACAGGGAGCCATTGACTGCTACTCTCTGGGTATGGCCTTCAAGCCAATTCTTTTTCCACTGAATTGTCCCCCTTTCAAATCCATCTATCTCCAATTTAGAGTTAAGGATTTTGTGTGGGACCATGTCAAAGGCCTTAGAGAAGTCCAGGCAGATGACATTGGTCGGTCTTCTCTTGTCAACTGGTACAGTCACTCCATCACACAAGGCCACCAGTTTGGTCAGGCATGATTTGCCCTTGGTGAAGCCATGCTGGCTGTCCTGGATCACCTCCTTGTCCTGCATGTACCTTGATATTGCTTCCAGGAGGATTCATTCCATGATCTTGCCAGGCACAGAGGTGAGGCTCACCAGTCTGTAGTTCCCTGGGTCCTCCTTTCTACCCTTTTAAAAAACGGGAGTGATGTTTCCCTTTTTCCAGTCACCAGTTTCAGACTTCACCTGACTCACAGGACTTTTCAGATATGATGGAGTGAGGCTTGGTGACTCCATCAGACAGTTCCCCTAGGAGTCTGGGATGCATGTCATCGGGCCCCATAGACTTGTGACTGTTCAGTTTCATCAGGTGGTCTCGAACTTGCTCTTCACTTACAATGGGAGGGGCTTTGCTCCCGCAGCCCCTGCCTAGAGGTTCAGGGAAATGAGAGACATGGGAAGCCTGACTGGCAGTGAAGGCTGAGGCAAAGAACTTGTTGGGTACCTCAGCGTTCACCATGTCTGTTGTTACCAGTTCTCCCTTCTCATTTATCAGAGGGGGTGCACTCTCTTTGACCTTTCTTTTCTGGCCAATGTACCTATAGAATCTCTACTTGTTATTCTTTGCATCCCTTGCAAGATGCTATTTCTAGATTTTAGAGTCAATTTTAGATTGTAATGGTAAAAGTGTACATACACTTTTACATGTGTACATTATCATGAAAACTTAGGAAGATAATGATTTTTGCTTTATTTGGTGATGGTATTATGATTTGGAATTTGGAGGTTTGGATTTTTTTTGAGGGTTTTGTTTGTTTTTGTTTTAATAGTTTCTAGGTATAATTCCAGGGCATGCCTTTTGGATGTTGAAATTTGAATTACAAGGCTGAACTAGTTGGCTTGATCTGCCTGTTCCCAGACTCAAACAATCAAGACAGAAGAACTGCAAAGCAAACACTGCCTGGCATCATGACAGAGTTGAGAAGAGGGAAGAGACAATATTATGTTTTTGAGGAAAGTGAGGAATATCCTATTCTTTAATTATGTTTATTTCGTTATTTTTGTACAACTTAAATCAAAGGTCATATCTGAGTTATCTAAGTGAAAGAAAATACAGAAAGCTTCAAGAAATGACCAGCACGCAGCACAACATCTTTATTCCATTTTTGTGTTTTCTGTGTTCCAGCAAGAGGAATATTGTGTTGACTTTGGTGTGAAATAATAAATAGATGCCTTTCGGTAAGAAGCTGGCAAATGAAAATAGAAACAGACCTTGCTCAACCTAGAAGGAGATCTTTTCAGCTATGCCCACCTGACATAAGAGATAAGGGGAGGTGATACTAATCAAAGTTCTGATGGTGGTGTCCGCCATGCGTCTCTAAAACAAGAAGTCTGCTAATTGCTCATACTTAATATTGATAGCTAGTAGTATCTGCATTGAATAATGCTGGAGAAGAGGTAGACTAAAAACCATGCATACATTAAGGGGATAACGTTGTCTTCCTTTTAACCTTTGATGTAGAGTCCATAATACCTATGTGTGCACTTGCAAACCAGTATTTGAGGCTCTGATCCCAACTGTTTTCAGTATACTGAGATGCATAATCTTTGTGATAATGAAGGGGAGAAAGAACCTTTGAATACTTCTTAATCTGAATGTAATGATTTTCAATAAAATACAATAGATAAATAATGGAAGCCAAAACAGCTGAAATTTTCTCCTTGGGTAAGAAATCAGGTAGGTTACCTACCACTATAAGAGCAGTGTTAAATTGTTTGAGAACACACTTGTCAAAATATTCTTAAATGAAAAAAAAATCCTCCAATGCTAGCAGCCAATGGCAGCAGTATATTGAATTAAGAGAAAAAAGACAGATTGCTGCTTTTTAGCAGAAGTAGAGTTGTGGGAAAACCCTGAATTACTTACCATATTAAAATATTTCACTTCCTCCTTTGCTAACTTCCAGGAGGAATTTCAAATATATCTGTTTTCCAGCAAATTCTTACTGACATTGTACTAACACAGCACAGAGGATCTGTTTTGGTAGTAAGTTCAGTGGGAGATGGAGGGAACAGAACAGGCTCTGGAGAAAATGTTGAGCTGGCCACACTTCTGATGTACGCATGTACGCATGTAGCCTCCTGATGTTTTCATCTCTTGGCCAGTCTTTGCAAAATTTTTAAAATAATTCTGAATTGTGGTTATGTTCCTGCTGTCATATTTCTTTCACGGCGATACAGGGGCCTACGTTTGGTAAATATTGATCAATTGCTTTTGAACAACACCCTCTCCACTGGCCTGATAATTGAAGTGAAAGTTTTGTATTTCTTGTATTGCGATGAATATTGGTGAGTCATTTTTCGTTCATCTCTACACCATTCATGGTTTTAGAGATGCCGATTGTGTTCCTCCTTGGCTACATCTCCTTCTGGTGGAAGAAGCCTCGTCTTTTTAGTTCTCTGGAGATGTCGTGGAATATCCGTGGTTATTCTTGTTACTTTATTTTTTCCAGTTTTTGTCAACTTAAGGGAACAAAAGATGGCATACAGCACTGAACGTGTGGATTCACCTTGTCTTTAAATGGAAGCAGGAAGTTGTTTATTTTGGCCCTTTGTTTCCCTTCCTCATGGTGGGTGCTTTTTTGACTAGCTGAACTTACAAAGGTGAAAATAAGATTAATTTTAAAATCTTGCTGTGTCTGTAGTTCTAGAATTTGCTCTCGCCTAAACATCAATGTTTCTCTTAAACATCAGTATTTTTGAAACAGTTCAGACTTAGTTGCTGTGGTTTTCCCTGAGATGGATGTAATGAGGTTTGACTCGATATAATGTATGTGACTCATTTTCTTACTAACTTGAGAGTGGACAGTAATGGAAAACTGATGTACAGCAAGAAGTCTCTTCATGCTGAGATCCACAAGTCTTGGGTATATTCTACTTACTTTGACAGATGTTTAGAAAAGTTTGTTTTTCCTGTGTCTAGTGTCCCCCTGCAAGGACACTAACAAAACCTGAAATGTGTGTGCTAAGTACACTGTCAGAGAAACTTCTGCTGACAAAGTCAGCATTCAAAATAAAAGTGTAATTGTGAACAGTATTCTGTTATTAGTTTTCTTTCCACAAGTCTAAAAACTTTGCTGTTTGTGAAATGAGTCTATCTCTTTATTACCAGTGCACTGCTGGATTAAAGCATGGAATTTTATTATTCTTGAAGCCATCATCTGTGAACTTGCCCCAGCAATTATACTGAAAGTTACTGAGGATTCATATCTCTAGAAGAGTCCATAGGAGTTCACTATTCATTTTTAAAAGTGCTTTAAAATGAAATTTGTTTGCATTTTTTCCTAAAGAAAGTGCAAATTTGGTCAATGTTACAGGTAGGTAGAAGGAGTGAAATAAAACAGGACTACATTATGATAGTGGATATTTCTCTCTTATGCAGTAGTTCACAATGAATGCTGCATTGGTTTTCTCCTGCTGGGCAGCTAAACTGTGCCATAGCTGCTCCCTCACTCTCCTCAGAAGAGGGAGATAAAATGCAATGAAAAAGGACTCAAGGGTTGAGATAAGGACAGGGAGATTGCTCACCAATTACCGTCACAGGCAAAACAGACTCAGATTAGGGAGATTAATATAATACATTACCTATCACTAACAGACTAAAACAGTGAGAAACTAAAAGAAAACTAAAAACATCTTCCCCCCATCCACCGTCTCCTACTTCCTCCTGTCAAGTAGCACAGGTGAATGGGGAATGGGGGCTGTGGTCAGTCCCTAACATTTCGTCTCTGCCGCTCCTTCACAGTCACCCTCTGCCCCTGCTCCACCGGGGGCTCCTCCACGGGCTGCAGCGTGGAGATCTGCTCCGTGTGGGACCCATGGGCGGCAGGGGGACAGCCTGCTCCACCAGGGGCCTCTCCACAGGCCGCAGGGGAACTGCTGCTGCCTGCCTGGAGCACCTCCTGCCCTCCTGCTGCACTCACCTGGGGGACTGCAGGGCTGCTTCTTACTCCTTGCTCTCCCAGCTGCTGTTGCACAGCAGTTTTTCCCCCTTTCTTCAATCTGCTCCCCCAGAGGCCCAACCAGTGTCACTGGTGAGCCATGAGGCTCAGCTCTGGCCAGCAGCAAGTCCCTTTTGGAGCTGTCTGGAGCTGGCTCTAATCTGACATTGGGCAGCCTCTGGGCTCTGCTCACAGAGGCCACCACCGCAGCAACCCTTCCTAACAAACCCTTGCCACGTGAACCTGATACAAATGCTCTTGGACAGTCTATGGATTTTAATTCCTTTCTTATCAATACAGTCTGGGAGGTGATTGCCTGAGCAGCAGTCATGCTGAAAAGGCGTAGACAAAGGTGTTGTTGACCTGATCTAGTGTTATGATAGCACCAGCTGGAGCAATTTCATAACCTTCAAGGGTCCCTTCAAGCCAGTGATTCTTTACTCATTGGATTGCATCGAGCATCTCTAAGCATTAGTTGAGGCCCTTCTTTCTATTTAGGTTCTGAATACCGAGAAGAAAGAGTGGAAGTTTCCTATTGTTGCAGACCTTGAGACCCTGTAGATAGTCAGTGGGGAAAGGTATGCTCTGAATTTATGTGCTTTGCTGCTCAGTGAACAGGAAAACCTAGTCAAAATTCTTAGTCAAAATACTGTTATCGAGGCATTCGATTTTTGCCATGACTTGTTCCCTGATGAAAATGACTTGTTCCTGACTCTGTTGCAGGGTAGAGTTGTTTTTTCTGTTGCTGATGTTTTTGTTTATTTGTTTGTTTTAATGAATTAACAGCATCTGTGGTAAGTAGTAGCTTGAAATGACACCTTGTCACAGTCAATTTGGTTTCTCAAATATTGTACTCCTATAGTACAGATATCCAGCCAGTTCTAAGTAAATACACTTTTAAACTTCTACTTAAACAGAAGACTAAGAAGTTTGCAATACCTAAGATCAGTTTAATGTAAGAAGGAAGCTTTCTCATCAAAAGTTAGTAAATTAAACATTGACTTGGAAGCCCATTAAAGAATACATTTTTTTTTTCTTAAAATCAATGCTGAATTTAGAGCAAGAAAGATAGGATCCATCAAGGATAGAAATTCTTGAAAGAAAACTATTTGGTGTCAGAGTGTGATACAATAGTTTGCATTTTGATATTTTCCTGGCTGTGTATTTTACCTACTAAAATTCATTTATAACATTTTTGTTATAGGTGTTATGGCATTGCTATAAAAACATCTCTGATAGTGAGTAAGCTAATAATGATAACTACATCTTTTGAGGCCATCTCCTTCTCAAGCAATGCACATGACTGCTGACAAGTCATCTGAGCCAGCTGTCTTCTGAGCACACTCCTCTTGAGAGACATTGGAGTAGCAGATCTGGGGATGCAAACCTGTTGTTGTTCTGCTGTGGGGAGGAAGAGAAGGAGAAGATATTGCCAGGCATATTACAGAATCACGGAATCACATATTCACCCAGGAATTCAGAAGGAACATAAATCTGAAATTGCTGAACTACTATGATGTGTCACCTGTTCTTTAAACTGGTGTCAGTGACAGAGGAGTGAAAATTGGATAATAACATGTTAGCTTTCCACAGAGGGTTCAAAAAATCATGTAGGAACTACGTTATGTTTCCATCTGAGCAAGATGCTATGTCAAGCTATAAAATGTAACACAGGTAGGTGTCATAGGTAATTGGATAATACGATGTGCTGGAGAAGAGTTAGCATGGCTTTTCTGTAAGGAAAGCATAAGCTTAGATGAGCTATTGGTGCTGAACTTAGAGGCATATAAGGCACAATGTCATTGTGCTTGCCCTGTTCTCCCATTCTTCAGTTTGTCATCCGCTGTTGGTCACTTCTAGAGATAGGATGTTGGGGCAAGATTGGTTCGGTATGACCAATATTGGCTGTTCCTGACCAAGCCTTTAAAAGGACAGGGGTATATGTTTAGAAATCTTCCCCCAGATATTTGTAGGTTTTTGTTAAGGTATGACCTAATCAACTGGGTTTAACCAGCTGCGGAGAAGCTGAGTCTTGACTTGGACAACAAATCTATTTTTTGCTAACATCAAGAACCAGAATCATGGTACTGGTGTTAGTAGGAACAATGTGCAGACAATGGGCCTTCAATCCACATAAGAAAAATGTGTGTGGGAACACATTTTATGTACAAACCTGTGGGATTGGTTTCAGATTCTGATGAAAGTATTAATTTACAAATTATGGGAGTAAATGGGACACAGGCTACTCTTTATGGACTGCGGGATTTTTATATCTTGCCTTCCCTTGACAGATCTCAAAGCAGCTATTGCTGTGAGCAGTATGTGCTCACATACTGCTGTGAGGAGGACAAATGGTAGCTTATATGCTCAAATTAACAAAGTAATCACCAAGCTAGGGTGATTTACACTTTATACTTAGGTGTTCTGCTTCCTCCTATGATAATGTATTTATAAAGAAGCTGCTTACCAATATCTGAACAGAATACAGAAAGTCCTAGTATAATATTCTTGCTTCAGTTTTAATTTTATATCAGTTGCACGTTTGTTCTATTAAAGCCCACAGAATTATTTCACTAGTGTCACCTTGCTTGTTCAAGAGTTTGCCTAAAATCACTAGCAATTTGCTGCTGGTACATTTTGTCTTCCTCAATTCCTTTCCTCTTAAGGATACAGGTTTTGTGACCTGTTTATGCCAGCTGCCCTCATCCCCCTCTCTCTTCCCCATGTCTTTCATAGGTTTAGTGCACCTCATTGGTTTGCTTTCCTTCCTTTACCTGGCCACTGGTTTTAGATTGAAACCGGAAGATTATGCTCTCGTGACTGTCTGTAATTACTTAAAAATAGATGAATTATTTTGCAGGGGAAAAATAAGTTGAGAGATAGAGAGGAAACAAATCTCTGTTTTCAAATACTTATTTTCATAATATCTTCTTTGAGATACAAGCTAGGAAAACATATCAAGTGGAATGAGGATGAAGGAAGAAAGATAGAAATCTTAACATCTGTTCCTGAAACTGGCTCTGATCAGACAGATCTTTGCAGCTTTTCACAGAATCAGTTTTAGGAGCAGACTTTGAGAACCAAACTCAAAAAAAAAACATCTTAAGTATCCAATATATATAATTCTAAGAAATTCTGTTGTAGCCATTTGATTCTTAGATCTTGGAGTGTCTATGGGAACTTCTCCTTATCTCCAGAACTGTTGCCAATCTTAGCTATGCTAAAATGTGGTCTTTGCACATACCTCACACTGAAGAATATGTGGAGTTCACACCCAAAGACATTTCTGTGGCAGATCCTCTTAAGGACTCAGTTAGATTGGGACAGAGCACATGGGACATGCAGGGACAGCAGCGGGCTGGTGTGTCTGGTGTATGGTAGCCAGTGCCCAGCCTAGCTTAAACATTTCAAACTCCTCTCTTTCAGATGAGTGGTCACCTACCAGGCAAGGTGAGAGGGAGGTGAGAGAGAAAGTTAGACAGTGCTTAAGGTTCTTGTTCAGGCACAGGTCACTGCAAAAAAAGGAATGCAAGTATCATGGGTGAGGGAGAGAGTATGCAGCAAGAGACATGCTGTGTATCCCAGAAGAGAGAGTGGTCATGGAAGGGAAGGGTTTTTAACAGGAGGCATTGAGAGGGCTTCGCCCTAGTTATGCTTGTGTTGGGAAAGCAGAAGAACCAGCTGCAAGTTCATGTTCTCCGTATTTGAGCTGGGTGCACGAAACTAAGGGAGAGCCTGCCAGACCTGCCTGTCTTTGTGGGTTTGGTCTCATTTATTGCCTGGGTATTGAAGTTTTTTTATGTTGTATGCCTCAGTTTGTGGAGTCCTGAGCTGAGGATCTGGCCCACTTGTCACTGAATAGTTGTATGCATGATAGCTAGGTGAGTAAAATAATTATTTTTTTTTTAAACAAAGGAAATTTTGAGCTCTGAGGCTTATCAATAAAATCATATATAGTATCTGTAAGAGGTGAATATATTGTGGATCATGAACGCTTGCATATATGTGAAGAGTATGCTCAACACTGCACGGTAAAATGTTCCTGACTTACAGATAAGCTTTACATGATTAAATCATTAGATGTGTGAAACGCTACACTTTGTGAATTAAAACTAAGTTGCCTTAGGTCTCAGGTCTCCTGAACGAGAGCTAAATTAATACATTAAGTAAAAAACTATGCTTATATTAGAGTTCTGTTGTGAAACTGTTTAATACTACTTTTCATGGAGTATGCTGTAAAAACGGTGTTGATATGTGTTTTTGTTTTTTTTAATAGCATTAAGTTATATGAGGTCCTACATTTTAAATAACACCACCTTAAAAACAAATGGCATTATGCAATCTAACCAAAAGAATCAGAGGATGGCTGAGGTTGGAAGGGACCTCTGGAAGCCATCTGGTCCAACCCCACTGCCAAACAGGATCGCCTAGAGCACATGGCACAGGACAGCATCCAGTCAGGTTTTGAATGTCTCCAGAGAAGGAGACTCCACAGCCTCTCTGGGCAACCTGTGCCAGTGCTCTGTCACCCTCACAGTAAAGAAGTGCCCTCTCATATTCAGCCAGAACCTCCTGTGCTTCAGTTTGTGCCCGTTGCCTCTTGTCCTGTCACTGGGCACAACTGAAAAGAGACTGGCTTCATCCTCTCAACACCCTCCCGTCGGATATTTGTACACATTGATGAGGTCTCCCCTCAGCCTTCTCTTTTCCAGGCTAAACAGGCCCAGCTCTCTCAGCCTGTCCTCGTACAACAGGTTCTCCGGTCCTCTTATCATCTTCTTAGCCCTCCTCTGGACTTGCTCCAGCAGCTCCACGTCCCTCTCGCACTGGGGATCCCAGAACTGTACACAATACTCCAGGTGTGTCCTGACCAGGGCTGTGTAGAGGGGGAGGATCACCTCCCTCAGCCTGCTGGCAACACTCTTCCGAATGCAAAAGTTTTGGGAATAAAAAAGACCTGAATTTCAAACAGACTGATCCCATTTGCTGCAATGTGGAAATGAACAATTGTGAATAAAAAAGGAGATTGTTTCCAAAACATTCACAAATTCTCTGAAAGAGGTTCTGATTCTGATTGTATTTTCTGTAGTAATAAGAGCTGGACTGATAACAGAAATCATGGGAAATACCACTTTTATAAACGTTTAGGTCTGTACTTTTAGTATATCTATGTTTTTAAAAAAGTTGATTGTGTTTTCCATCCTTAATGC